>NC_066622.1:119575400-120191829 GCF_025201925.1 Gopherus flavomarginatus | reverse complement strand
TACAATGGGGTGTACATATACACATATATTTTATTGAATTCTTCATGATTTATTTTGTTCAGTAAAATAGGTCTTTACTTGGACATTTAAGTTATCCTCCCTGGAACCACACATTTTGCAAGAGAGTGAACTTGTCTTAAACATCTAACCAAGGACCAAAATTTTTTTTTTTTTTAAAAAAGCAGTAGCTTCATGGAGGTGCCCGTCTATTAAAGATGGAGCAGAGCTTTACTCAGGAAACATTATTCTAGGCCTGATTATACCACTGTAAAATCAGAAGAATTTCACAGAAGCAAATACAGTTAAACCAGTGTGAAATGTGTGAGATCAGAATCAGGCCTTTTATGAGTTTGGGGAGAATTTGTAGCAGTCTCTGATGGAAGAAGGTTGTTCAGTAAGGATTGTTATTTGTACAGTATTGTATTATACTATCAGGAACATTTCTTCCTGACCAGAGATGGTGATCAGCTTTTGCCCTGAAGAATGGGGGTTGATAATTCTTATAATGTCTATTCTTCCCCTTGCTGTCCTCTCTCATAAAGCTCAATGTAGCTCATACCATGTGTATAGATCTCTTCTGAGATCCCAAATATACCATCTAAGGCAGTATGTTCTGCTGTGTGATTGGTTCATCCTGCCCCACAAAGCTATGGAGATTTCTATGGAATGAGGGCGGCTGGACTGAAGTGCAGTAAAGGTGATACCATTTTTACAGGAAGGGATGGTCGAGGAATGCACAGATCCAGTCCTGTTCTTCAGGGGTCTTTCTGCTCCCTTCTGCAAAAATGGTATTTGTTGTGCTTCACTTTCTTCCTCCTCGCCCTTCACTATCTGAAAGCTACTGTTGGTTCCTGCTCAGGTCCCCTCCTTCCCATACAGGCTTCTCCCTGTCGCTGGAGGGGAGAGAAGCGGAGTGTGCCAGAGAGACATGTGGCCCATACTGCAAAGTCAAGAGGAGCTAGGGATCTCTGAGTCGCAAGAAGGCAAGCGGGTTGCCACAGCAGCAGTCACAGTCCTAAGGCATGGATGGCCCAGACAGCAATAACTGAAGGGGGGTAGGGGCAGAAGGGAAGGACAAGGAGAGGGGAGTGGCATTAATTGTACTGTGGGGAGAGAGGATGATAACACTTTGGAGGACAGGAGGAACTGGGAGCTGCATTAATTGCATTGTGCAGGCTGCATGCAGTGTGTGTGTGAGAGTAAAATGAATGGGGGAGCTGTTTTATACTTTTGGAGCATTATCATTTGTCAATTATGGCACCACACGCAATGAAACACAGGCGATACACATGTCATTGGCTTGTGTCACACACTGGCAGGTTAGAAGGTTTAGAGATCTGCTTCTTTGCAGCTATCTATGCATCAGGCCTGCATCCAAGTAGGCCGATGCAAAATCAGTTTACCCTGACACTTACTGTGTCATAACAGAGGCCCAGAACTTTGGGATGGGTCCCTATGTCAGTGTCAAACCAAACATCAGAAACTGATTTAAACTGGGATGATAAGAAACAAAGAGTTAAAGATATTAATGTTGATCAGCACTGTGTCTTCCAGCCGTAATTCCACACACAGAACCTCATTTGCATGCAGATGTAAGCTTACTGGATGTGGTAGAACTAAGTGGGGCAGAACTATGAATGTATACTCTCAGTAATTCCAACGACAGACTGCCTTTAAAATATACGGCTAGTCCTCATAATGTCTTGCCAGTGTTTCACATTAACCTTTAGACTATCTGAATTTAACACTGTATGTAAGTTAGATGGCTTTTTAAAATGGTAGATAGTATAACAAAAAAGGTACTGAACATGAAGGAAGACATGTGAGCAAAACAGTTTAGAAATGGAATGATTAATGTTATAATATTTTGAGGTAGCCTACCCTTTGGTGGCTGCTCCCTTTAATTTACACAAGTAATTGAAAACTCGTTAGAAGCTCATTAGGCAAACAAACCTTTGTGATAAAAACAAACCTAGTACAACAGGAAACAGACATGACTTTTGAAATATTGTGTGGCATGCTGAAAACTCAGTCAGGTTCAAAGGTACAAGTCAGAAAACACCATCATAAAGTTATGATGTTTTAGATTTGCATGTGTTCAACAATTTAACTCCTTAAGTGCCAGCACACTTATGCAGTTGGGCATCACAAAATTTCCCATCATGCATAATACATTGCACAAAACATATATGTGCATAGGGTCTATAGAAGTATCATGATTTGGGGTATATTGCATCCTATATGCATACATCTGTAGAGCTTCAGAGAAGTAAAAGTCTTACTGTTTAAGAACTGGTTAATTAGGAAGATTACTACATCATATACTAGGCACACTACATTCCATCTTATCCACCAATTTTAAAGCAAACTTGGCCATTACAATAGAAGTAGAGCTTAAACGTACAGGGGCATATTCTTCTCTTGATTCATGAACATAACTCCCACTAATGCTAATAGAAGTTATGCACTTGCACTGGGAGGAGAATAGATCACATACAGTTGATGATCATCTTAGACTAACACAGCAGCATACTGAAATTTCTCTCATAAATTATGTACTCACTTTCTTCCTACCTCCCTATAGCATAGCAGTGTAACTGTACACACACAGCACAACATATGTGGCAACAACTAGCAGAAGTTATACTAATGACTAGCAGAAGTCACAAGGATATTTTGATATGAACAATACCAATAAAAAGATATGAGGCCAGATTCTGAGCTCATTTACACAGGTGAAAACGAGAACAGAATTTGGCTTATAGTAGTAAGACAAAATATAGAAATTAAAGCATAAAAGTTCTCCAGTTTACTTATTAGTACAAAATGTAATTGGATGGAAGTAGCAAGTTTCAAAAATTTGTCTTACCATAATGACTGTAATTTTTTAAAGATCGAAAATGAATCTGACTAGAAAATACCATTAAACTCCAACTTGCTTAAAATTTAAAGGGTAATTCACATATAATGCTTTTATTTAATAGCCCAATTTACAAAACGTCTAAAATTAATGCAGATCTTTTCAGGACAAAATCAGCTGTAACTGCACCAACTAATTTTTGCTCATTTGAACTGAATTATTAATAAGAGAGAAATATACCATATGTTCCCAAAAGAGCTGGATACATTTATTTCAAATAAAATTGCTGTGTTTGGTGGAATATAAGAGGTTTAAATGCTTTCAGAGAAATGAGTTACTTATATACTGATTTAATAGAGTATAAATCAGGCTGCATAATTAGGGACACAGCTGTTTCCTAACCTAAAGCTGGCAGCTTTCCTTGGTTAAGTTCCTTTATCACCTGCATGGTTTTAATCAGCAATAATTTGTTCTTCTTGTGAAGTAATACAAGTTAATCAATAATTTTGTTGTTTATACTATTCTGGAGAAGGGCTTTTATGGCAGGTTTGGGTTAAACTGGGAATACATTTGCCTGGGTTGTTTGTTTGATTTACTCCTAATACTGTAATCCTAACAGGGAATTAAAGAAGAGGGTATTTTGGTAGTGTAACCTTTATCTAAAACTATTAGAGAGAAATGTTGTTTTAATTTCTCAACATACATATTAAAGTGTCTACTGTAAAATTTGACTTCCACCCACAAATTCAGATCTATAGTTAAAGCCCTGAGTAAACCTAACCCATCAAAATACATATGCAACTCTCTAAGGTGTAGATGGGACATCCACAGTGCTTTAGAGGGAGGAGCGCTCCTTCTTTTTTCAGCTTCCCTTGAGTATTACTGGAATTGGTTATGGAAGAACACCTGCCGTTTGAGACCCAGGCCTTAAACCAGAAAGGTACTTAAGCACATGATTACTCTTAGGCATATAAGTAGTGTCATTGACTTCAGTGGGACTATTCGTGCGTGTAAAGGGCCCCAAGCAGCACTGAGGGATAATGGAGCAAGTTAAAGATGGGTTTCCAGATGCCATTGAAATGAATGGACTACTCCTGTGTGTAACTGCTCATCACTGGGAGTAAGGGGTTTACAATCTGGTCCTTATTTTGCAATACTTATAAGGTGTAAACACATCTCATGAAAAATGTGTGAGCCACTGAGTGTGTAAAGAATAATGTAGAGAATTAAAACAATGCATATTATTTACCAGAACATATTACTCATATACTGGCCTCATTGAGCACAGAGCCCCTGAGTGAGAGTAATTCCAGTCAGGTGCTTTTAAAAAGCAAGCCTATTTCATATCAGTAGATGTTTTGAAATTGTCACTAAGATCCCAGAGATTGTGTTGTCTCCTACCATTCTAAAGCACAGAGCTGTTGCAATAAGTGTATGTAAGTAGAATTGGCTTGGAGCCACAAAGTTCAGATTCAGATCCAAACTTCAGACCCATGGTTTTGATTTGGCTCATTATAAGAGGGTATAATGTAACCCTACATTATACTGCTGTAGTATCCTGATGTGAGGTTCAGATCCAGACTTAATAGTAAACATAATGTACAGATGCTCCCTGACTTATGCAAGTTCTGGAACGCCTTGTGTAGGTCGAATTTTGCATAAGTTGGAAATGTATATCCGATAATCACACACACGCACACAAAAAGGCTTACAGGACTTACAGAACTTTTTTTTCCGTAAATCCAGATTTGCGTAATTAGGTTTTGTGTAACCTGGGGAGCGTCTGTAATTAAATTTAACATCCTTTTGAGGGGGGAAACACCAAAGAAGCCACCACCACAATATTTAACTTCAGAAAGGGGAAATACACAAAAATGAGGAAGCTAGTTAAATGGAAATTAAAAAATACTGTCACTTAAGTGAAATGCCTGCAAGCTGAATGGAAGCTTCTTAAAACTATAATAGAGGATCAAATTAAATGTATACCCCAAATTAAAAAAAAACCAACACAGTAAGGGGACCCAAAAAGTGCCACCATGGCTAAACAAACAAAAAGAAGTGGTTAGGGGCTAAAAGGCATCCTTTAAAGATAGGAAGTTAAATCCTATTGAGGAAAATAGAGAAGAGAATAAACTCTGGCAACTCAAGCGTAACAGTATATTTACACAGGGCAAAAAAGAATTTGAAGAGTAACTAGCCAAAGATTAAAAAACTAACAGGAAATTTTTTTTAATGTACATTTGAAGCAGGAAGCCTGCCAAACAATCTGCGTGGCCACTGGTGCTAAATCAAGGTGATAAAGGAGCACTGGAGGAAGATAAGGCTGTTGTGGAGAAACTAAATGAATTCTTTGCATCAGTCTTCACTGCAGAGGATGACAAGGAGGATCCCACATCTGAGCCATTCTTTTTAGGTGATAAATCTGAGGAACTGTCCCTATAAAGGAGGTTTTGGAACAAATTGATAAATTAAACAGTAATAAGTCAGCAGGACCACATGATATTCACCCAAGAGTTCTGAAGGAACTCAGATACGAGGTTGCAGAACCGCTAACTGTGGTATGTAACCTGTCATTTAAATCTGCTTCTGCATAAGATAACAGGAGGATAGCTAATGTGACACCAATTTTTAAAAAAGGCTCCAGAGGCTATACTGGTAAAGATACCAGCCAGTAAGCCTAACTTCAATACCAAGCAAATGGATTGAAACTACAGTAAAGAACAGAATTATCAGACACATAGATGAAGACGATTTGTTCGGGAAGAGTCAGCATGGTTTTTGTAAAGGGAAATCATGCCTCACCAATTTATTAGAATTCTTTGAGGAGGTCAACAAACACATGGACAAGGATGATCCAGTGGATATAGTGCACTTGGACTTTCAGAAAGCTTTTGACAAGGTTTGTCACCAAAGGCTCTTAAGCAAAGTAAGCAGTCAAGGGGTAAGAGAGAAGGTTCTCTCATGAATCAGTAACTGGTTAAAAGACAGGAAACAAAGGATAGGAATAAATGAGTTTTTATTTTGGAGAGATGCAAATAGTGTTGTCCCCCAGGGACCTGAACTGGAACTAGTGCTGTTCAACATACTCATATATGATCTGGGAAAAGGGGTAAATAGTGAGGTGGCAAAATTTGCAGACAATACAAAATTACTCAAGATAGTCAAGTCACAAGCAGACTGGGATGAGTTACAAAGGGATCTCACAGAACTAGGTGACTGTCAGATAAAATTCAGTGTTGATAAATGCAAAGTAATCCATGTTGGAAACATAATCCTAACTACAGATACAAATGATGGGATCTAAATTAGCTATTACCACTCAAGAAAGAGATCTTGGAATCATTGTGAGTAGTTCTCTGAAAACATCTGCTCAAAGTGCAATAGCAGTCAGAAAAGCTAACAGAATGTTGGGAATCATTAGGAAAGGGACAGATAATAAGACATTAAATATCATAATGACACTATATAAATTCATGGTACGCTCACATAGTGAATACTGTGTGCAGTTCGGTCACCCAATCTCAAAAAAGATATATTAGAATTCGAAAAGATAGAGAAGGGCAACTAAAATGTTTAAGGGTATGGAACAGCTTCCATATGAAGAGAGATTAAAAAGATAGGGACTTTTCAGCCTGAAAAAGAGACAACTGTGGGTGATATGATCGATGTCTATAAAATCATGACTGGTGGGGAGAAAGTGAACAAGCACATGTTATTTACCCTTTCACATAACAAAGACCAGGAGTCACCCAATGAAATCAATAAGCAGCAAGTTTAACACAAACAAAAGTACTATTTCACACAACACACAGTCAACATGTGGAACTGATTGCCAGGGGATGTTGTGAAGGCCAAAACTAAAATGGGGTTGAAAAAAGAATTAGGTAAATTCATGGAAGGTTGGTCCATTAATGGCTGTTAGCCAGGATGGACAGGGATGCAACTCCAAGATCTGGGTGTCCCTAGCCTGTGACTGCCAGAAGCTGGGAATGGGCTACTGGGGATGGATCACTCAATTTTTGCTTGTTCTGTTCACTCCCTCTGAAGCACCTGGCATTGCCTACTGCAGAGGACAGGATACTGGGCTAGAAGGATCATTGGTCTGACCCAGCATGGCTGTTCTTATGTAAACCTTTACAAGGTTTATGGTATTTTCATCTCCAGTTTTGACTAGGGCTATTTTCTCATATAAATCTAGTGCTTTAATAACTGTGCTTGTTCAGTAGCTGATTTTCAAATGTAATTAACTGAACACATACATTTTTAAAGGGCCTAGTTCATGGTATGGGCATACTTCCATAGTCTGGGGGCATGTAGAATTCCTTTTGGTTTCAAGAGGAGTTATGTCCACCTAAAGGACACAGGATGTGACTCAGGCCTGATCTACACTGGGGGCAAGGGGGTGAAATCGATCTAAGTTATGCAGCTTCAGCTATGTGAATTATGTAGCTGAAGTTGACGTGCTTAGATCTACTTACCGTGGTGTCTTCACTGTGGTAAGTCAATGGCTGACACTCCCCCATTGACTCTGCTTGCACCTCTCACTCTGGTGGAGTACCGAAGTTGATCGGAGAGCGCTCAACGGTCGATTTATTGTGTCCCATCAATCTAGCAGGTAATGTAGACAGGTCCTCAGACTCAAGAAAATAATGTAGCCATTTGGAATTATGGTTGCACAGAAAAGTTCATTCCTTCAATTTTTTTCCACTCATGAGATTTTAAGGTCTGATCTAAAGCCCAGCGGTGACAAGAAGAGTGTTTCTTGTAGCTTTAGGGGGCTTTGAATCAGACCTCAAAAGACTAAACAGGTTTCTCTTTATTTGTTGTTAATTCTTTTAAAAACAATGTTCTTCTCACCTAATACCTTGGTGTGAACTTTAAGCCAGAGAAAATTTTTATGGACAGTTTGTAGACTCTGATGTTTCTAAATGAAACACTGACAAACCTTTAATTATAGTAAAGTATGTAGGTACCACTATAATTCATCACATAGCTTTGATTTTAACCATAGGAACCATTGTTTCAGTCTACTTGTTGAATATTGGAAACAGTACACTTATAATACAAATATATTAAAACCATTGTTTTAATGTTAGAATGTTGCTATTTACAATTGATTTGATCTGGTGGTATGTGAAAGTGAAAGTTGACACCAGCAAAAGGAGTTTAATTTTTTTTAGTTAGAACTCTGTTTCATATAGAGTGAAAAATATACTGGAGAATTTCCTGAAGGAGCAGGACAGCCGAACTATGGGGTATTGATAAATATACAGATTCTGCACAATCCTGAGTGCATGTGAGAGATATTTGGTTTTGAATATTGAACTAAAATGCACAGACTTAATTTACCATCTCTGTATGACTTTGCAAGCTTTGTTTATTTTTACATTTTTCTCTTTCAGCTTCAAACATCACCTACTCCATAAAAGTGAACGTTAAGTAGCTTAAACACTACCATAGTTTAGCTAGAAAAAGACTGGAGCACCCCCTAAAGTGCAGAGTTAGTATCAGCACAAAATACATATCAATGGAACTAAGCAATGTACATTTCTATAGATAGAAAACAAATGTTCACTTGCAATATACGTTACAAAATTCTGTTCTTGGTAGCACAGAATACTGGCAAATTATAATAGAAATATTCTACATAACCAACCTTATGAAATGATGATGTCAAATCAATGAATACCAATTAGTAAAGTATCATGGTAATTCTAGTAGCATTATTTGAGCAAGAGAGGATTTATATTTTATTTGCTGATATAAATATGTATTTATTCATATCAGAAGGAAAACAATGGACCATGAGCCATTGCAGCCACTGGGTTTTTATTTTAAAGAATTATATTTTTAATCATACCAGATGTCCCTTGTCTCCTTGCCTGTTTTAGACAGACAGATAGCTAATACTAGTCCACATTTCCTGCTTTTAGACACAGAACTTTATTTCAGATCCAAAAAGGGGGACTATCCAGCCTAAAACTAGCAAATTACATTAACTTGCAAACTGAAAACTTTGCATAATTAAAATACAGTAGGTGAAGAGTAAATCTCACCCTGCATGGCTTTACTTCATGTGCCTCTTTTATACACTGCGGACTGCAGTTTCACAAATTTTAGGAATATTATGGAATCAACTGTTTCTCAGCTGTATGCGGTACAAATGAGCTTCCACAAAACAGCAGATTCCCCTGCCTTTCTATTCTAGCTCTGTCCTTGATCACAAATATGTTGTGAGTGTCCGGGAACCAATGTAGACAGTTACTGAAATTAAAGGTTTAATAAAATTTTGCTCACTTTGCCAAAAGTTACAGATTTCTAGCAGGATCACTCTTAAAGACACCTGTCCCAACAGCAATGTAATGGGAGAATCCTTCCTCCCTTGATGCTGAAATCCACAGCCTCTACATCTGTCTCAAGATCAGCCTACTGAAATCCAAGGCCCTACCAGATCTATATCATTCCAAGGTGTAATCATGGCTTAGCCATTCCAAGGCCTAAGCAAGGCCACACTCCCATTTAGATTACTGCATGAGGCAACCTCTCCCAAGAGTTCATACCTCATTGCAAATGCCAGCCCTTTTTTGCACTGAAGGTGGACTGACACCAGCATAGACTATGGCTTAATTATCTGTCCAAACATTTATCTGCCTTGTCCCATAGCCCTATACGCAATAACTTAGATGTACACCCTAGAAAGGTGCTGCTCTACCTGTACATACCAGGTCCCATCATGATAATGCCCAGAGACATCTGGACACCACTGGATTTCTGGGCACAAAGGCCTACCTAGATCCCACTGAATGATTGCTCATCTTGCTCTGCCCAGTCCCCGCAACTCAGCGCTGCCATGATCAAACTGCTGCTCTGCACACAGATTCCTCTCTCTAAACCACTGCTGCCACTTCCAACATAACTCACCCTACAGCAGGTGGTTTTCAAGGTCCCCACCTTTAGGAAACATTCTTCTTCCTCCAATCTCCATAGTGTCAAGGGGTGGGGTAGAGCAGGAAAAGCCCTGCCTCTTTCCAGTGTCACTTTATATATGCAGCTCCCCATAACATCTGCTGGCCTGTCCCAGTGCTTGTCAGTAATGCTTTTACTTACCAATATCTGTTCCCCTATTAAGGGGGCAAGCACCATGATGCCAATCAGAGTGTGGTTCCCGCACTTGATCCCTGCCTTTGCTACAGACAAATGTGATTTTGTGGTGATCCACACACAGAGTGTCTCACTCTGCTTTTATAAATCTGAGGCATAGGAGAGATTACAGCTTGGATTAGACAGCCCCAAGAGTGGTTTGAGAAACAATGGTCTTTAGTCAATAAACTACATGTAACATACAAAGAAAAAAATAAACAAACAAATAAAAAATCAGCCAGAAATGAAAGAGAAAAAAAATAGAGATCTATTGCAGAAGCTAGGTATTAGCTCCAGAAAGCTAACCCAAAACATACGGGAATCCTGTTCCTATCTGCATTTCATGGAGTTTTCCTCTAACGGACGCTATCCTTTCCACTGGAACATTGTCTTGTCTTTGTGATATTTTTCATTTGAATTATTCAGGATTTTCAATGGGGTGTCTGAGGTCAGAATCTGTCCCAATGGCCCAGTGCAACGTTAATATTTTCCACCATTAGAGAAGCAAATCCTGTAGTTCCTTCATAGACTGCTAAGAGATATGTGTCTTCTGTTGGTCTAGGGCTCTGGGAGCAGAGAACACTAGTGTTAACTGGCGTTGTTTTGAATGTGTTTTCCTTATTCCCCCTCCCTCGTCCCCAAAGAAAGTAGCTGTTGGCAGTTGTGAAGTTATTTAGGAACATTTTACTAATGATGTTTAACTACTTTCTATTCAATATGCACCAAAAGCATATATCAAATTGTTTTTTCAATATATACAACTTAGTAAAACATGAGTAATTAAGACCTGTTTTTTTTAGTATATACATGCATTCTGACTTTTCACCGGCATATTTATCATCAACTGCAAATCTATATATTGAACCCTCCCCCAAAAAAAATTATAAATTTCAGTAGCCTGAAACAATAGTTTAGGGCTGTAAACAAAATAGACTGGGCCTTTCTCCCAGTGAACTTTGATCTCAGTTCTACAGGTCAGGCCTCAGTACTTCATTCCATAATCGCCCAAATACCTAACTGCCTAATTAATGTATCATTTCATACTCAATCAGTTTAAAGAGGTTGTATGAAAGTGTGGTAGAAAAACAGGGCTGTGAGGCTTTGGTTATGGTCCTATAGCTCTAATTCAAGAATTAAATATCTGTCTTTTCTAAAAGTCATTACATGATTTATTGGAAAATTGGTAGAAACAGCCCTTGGGGGCTTGTGCTCGAAATCTGGTTTAAAAGAATGGCTACAAGCTATGACTCTTGATTTCCTTGTATCAAAATGAAAAGCGCTGCCTGTTCCTATGCAAATTAAATGTTTGAATGTATTTTCGTGTAGATTATATTTGTTAATTCTATTCCTTATACGATGAGATGACTTCTGTTTTGATCTTTGTACCTTAAATAGGCTAAATAACATTCTCCCCCTAAGCTACTCAAGCTCCTGATTCACCAAAGGTGCAGGACTGCTTTTTCTGTTGTTTGATAGCTCTAAAATGTCTGCAGAAATTGTAGGTCAAGAATTACAACTGTGGTAAATCATGTCTCGTAAATGAGAAGTAATCTGTGATTTCTCTAGGGTTTTTTTGGCCTGTCATTAAAATGAGCATAATATTCAGAAGAAAATAAAGGACTCTTTAATATATATTGGCATAAATATGAGCTGTGTCAATCTATGCATGATTATTAATACCTATAAATATCCTCTGATGTCCGGAATCTATGTTACCTTAAAAACAGAATAACTTTGTTTTGGAATATCAACGAGTAATGGATAGTTTAACAAGAGTTCATTATAGGTATTGTTTATGAAAATGTGATGAAAATTATTTTATACATGTAAAGTGGGTTTGAGGTTATTACTACACAGTGAAATACAAACCCACCACGTTGCTTGCAGGAGCAATATCAGTGAAGATTATTTAGCTATGTTTTTATACTTTGCTCCTCATCATTATACCTGAGGATGAAATTCATTCCTATGCAGCAGGCCAGAAAACACCTATTCATCATTTAAATCCCCCTTTCCCTCTATTTTGAGGGCTTAAGTAGACTGTAAGTGTCTCGAAGATCTTGTTCTGCCCAGGGCCGGCTCCAGGCACCAGCTTAGCAAGCAGGTGCTTGGGGCGGTCACTCAGGAATGGGGCGGCAGGTCCAGCTATTCTGCAGCAATTCAGTGGAGGGTCCCTCACTCTCGGTCGGAGTGAAGGACCTCCAGCTGAAATGCTGCAGATTGCAACCGCGGCTGCTTTTCTTTTTTGGGGTGGCTGCTTAGGGCGGCAAAACCCCTGGAGCCAGCCCTGGTTCTGGCGCTCTTCTGGAGGACAACTTTCAATCCTAGCATCTGAGGTGCTGTCACACGCTTCTTTATGACCTACCTGGACATATCTACAGCTGACATGCTCCACTGATTTCACTGAACAATGTGCATGACACTCTTTGTCATGCTTAGTATATGTGCAAAAAGATGTACAAGTACTTGCTTTTTCTTGCTTCCTTCAGCCACTTCCTTGCTTCATGCTTCTCATACTGATGAATTCTTTAAGTCATGAACTGCACTTGCATTTTTTCTCTTTTCTAAAAACTTGTGTGACAAAATGGTAATTTTGGGGTGGAAAAAGGAGGTGTCACACAAATATATGAATGACTGAGAATGAAAGATTAGTGCCCATGTATATACGCTACAGCCTATAAGAATCTCTAGCATGCATGCACAGCAGCTGGACTGATATGATAGACCATAATGCTGCAAAGGGCACATAGCAGGCACATCAGATGCAGCTGGGTGGACACAACAGCTCCAAAGAGCGCCTATTATAGTCCACTGGGTCACTGATCCACAAACCAAGAAGGATTTCCATGATAGAGTATAACAGCTGTTTCGAAGCTATTATATTTTATCAAGTCAATATCCAAATTTAAAAAGTGGCAATATACATATTTGCACTGTAGACCCTAATGGCTGGGAAGATGCCATTTCACTCCATTGGATAACAATATATGTTCTCAAAATTTGTATGAGAATCACAGTGCATATTTACTTGATAGACCAATAATAGCTTTTAGAGAGCCACTACATTCCTTTGGATAGAACCAAAATAATTCAGGACAATTTTATGCAACAGAATATGTATTTATAAATAACAATGTATATGGCCTATAAAAAGACAAAATATGCCTCTACACTCATTTATTATGTTGTTACCCAATAAACTGGGATAGCCTCTTGCATTAATATTGGAATGGATTTTCAAGTGTGCCTGAGTGTGATCAAGACTAGGATCAGCAGAGTATTTACACCTTTTTGCCAACCCTAGGGAAAGCCAAGGACTAGTTTCACCCCAGGTGTAAGTTAGAACAACCTTGAGACTGCTTTATCTTGCACCAGCTGGAATGGCCTCCTGTGCCCAGGCTCTACCACTTCCCTCACCAGAATACTTACCACACTGGAAGGGAGGCCGGTAGTAGATCCCACAGAGCTGACTATGTCAACACAGAGGGAATTCCCAGCTATCCTAGTAGAACAGCTATCTGCCCTCTTTGTGTCACTGGAGCAGCACAAAATGGAGATAGGTGGGACCAGGATCTGGCCCATTGTCTTTATACCTTTTCACAAAAGGTTGATTTGTTTTGGTTTTATGGTGAAGATGATACAAGAATAATGGTAATGTTGCTCCACAAATTTGTAACAGGTATGCAAATTAAAAATTAAGCCTGATGCTTCATTCCTAACTCACTCCTTTGTGACTTAGAATTACAAAGGTCTCTGTATAGTGTGGGTCTTTGAGCTCTCATATGCCATGAATTAAGGATGGAGTGTGAGCCTTGCTTTTGAATTTCCTGGCTTTTGTTGGTTTGTGTCATAAACTCAACATTATTTAAATCTCATTTTTTGTACTTATTATTGCTAAATGCCTCCTCATCAATGCTGAGCTTGCAATTGGTTCCAGTGAATAGGTGATTAGACAGATAAAGCACAGTTGTGATTGCAAAACTATTACTGGGTTTGCAGAGGACAATAATTATGTAGCTTATAATGTTTGAAAATATTGTCTAAATCTCTTTCCCACATGTTGTTTGTGATGGAAAACAATTAGACAAAGGATGCTTTCTCTAAACTGCTGCTGATTCAGATTTGCCTGATGAATGGCCTTTATGCTGAACCCAAAGCATTTGTTCCAAGTAAATTATATGTCATTGCAAATCCAAAAGGTCTGCTTCACAATGTTTATTGGGCTAAATTAAATCTTCTAAGGATAGTAAATAGAAGGCCTCAATAATTATTCACTTCTGTATAATTTAAACGGAAAACGATGTTGCAGTTAGGAGAATGGAGATGGAGCAAACAACACTCCCTGTATTGTGTTAACATTATAAGAGGTACAATAGGGAAATTTATTTGATACTGATCTACATGAGGCACAACACAGCAACACAGTTTCAAATGCTACTTTTTCAAATAGCAGCCTTTGAATTGCAAATTTCAGCCAAAATCACCTGATTCATTACTTGAATACATTCCCAGTGAAGTCAGCAAGCTCTGCCATTGGCTTCAGTGAGAGGAATATGAGAACTGAATGACATTTTCCTTATTAAGGGCTAAATCCTGCAAGGTAATTAGCACTCTGGCCTGATCCAATGCTAACCAGTGAGGATGGGCCAACTGGCTTTGCTGAATCAAGATAAAGTGCTCTGAACTATGAAGGCTCAAGACTTAGAACTCTTTGCAGCCTTCATACAAATGTTTGCTCCGTACACAGATTAGATACAGTTTAAAAGTTGTTACTGGTTTGAAAATTTATACCACTTCTTGCACCCACATTATGAGCTTGATCCAAAGCCAATTAAAATGAATGGGAGTCTTTTCATTGAGTGGGATCAGGCCCTAAATGTACAGGGAATCTCTCTCATAGCAGTAAAATCCTTCAAAGCAACAGAAACTTAAGCGTGCTAAGTGTGTGGTGAGTGTATATTTGTAAATTTTAGAGAGGTCAGCTGAAGCTCCATAGATAAGATTTTGTTGAATTGTTCATGTAAGGTCACCCAGTTTCTGTATATGTGTACCCTCTTCAAAATTATAGCCTTTATTCTTTGAGTATAGGATAAATTTTCTGAGAATTTAAAAGTAAATCCCTTAATTAGTTTGTGAATTAAAGTTTAATTTAAAAATGGCTCCTTTAAGTAATTTAGCACCCTTTGTCAAACTTGTTTTTGTTCCTAATGATCTCAGTAATAAAATAACTCACACTCTTCAAACTTCCATATAATTAAAACTCACTGAAATTTTGTACATCAGCCATATGAAGGACTTTTTAAAAGGATATATTGTAATTTTCCTGCATTATTCTTCATACTTGTAAGTTAGAAGCTGAAGAAAAATGTTTTTCTTCAGATAATTCCACCAAAAACTTTCCACTTTCAAAATGGCAACCCTTTAGTGATGTGATGAGGAAAAAGTAAAAAGTCTAATATGTCTTTAAAAATCAGTTTAATCTAATCTGAAATTAAAATACATGAAACAAACATATGGTCATTACCTGATGTCACTACAGGGCAGAGTTAAGGTTGATTGTGCATTCACTTGCCTTAATATATTTGGATTTCTTTTAAGATTAATACTAACTCTCAATTTTCTGGGGTCATATTTATTCTGTTTTATATAATTATATTATCCCTGTAATTTATTTTACCCTGTATTACTAGTTAATATAGGGTAAAATAAACCGTAACTCAACCGTAACTCTATCTATATTAGGGCTGCCAAGCAATTAAAAAAATTAATGCACTATTAATCAAATAAGAGTACCATTTAGTTAAATATTTTGGGTGTTGTTTACACTTATAAATATATTGATTTAAATTACAATGCAGAATATAAAATGTACAGTGCTCACTTTATTTTTGTTTGCAAATATTTGCACTGTAAAAAACAAAATAAATAGTATATTTCAATTCACCTAATACAAGTGCTGTAGTGTAATCTCTTTATCATGAAAGTTGAAGGTACAAATGTAGAATTATGTACAAAAAATAACTTCATTCAAAAGTAAAACAAAGTAAAACTTTAGAACCTACAAGTCCACTCAGTCCTATTTCAGCTCAGACAAACAAGTTTGGTCACATTTGAAGGAAATAATGTTGCCCAGGTCTTGTTTACAATGTCAACTGAAAATGAGAACAGGCATTCACATGGCACTGTTGTAGCCAACATCACAGGATATTTATGTGCCAGATGCACTAAAGATTCATAAAAGCAGCAAAGAATCCTGTGGCACCTTATAGACTAACAGACGTTTTGGAGCATGAGCTTTCGTGGGTGAATACCCACTTCTTCAGATGCATGTAGTGGAAATTTCCAGGGGCAGGTATATATATGCTAGCAAGCAAGCTAGAGATAACGAGGTCAGTTCAATCAGGGAGGATGAGGCCCTGTTGAGATGTGAAAACCAAGAGAGGAGAAACTGGTTCTGTAGTTGGCAAGCCATTCACAGTCTTTGTTCAATCCTGAGCTGATGGTGTCAAATTTGCAGATGAACTGAAGCTCAGCAGTTTCTCTTTGAAGTCTGGTCCTGAAGTTTTTTTGCTGCAGTATGGCCACCTTAAGGTCTGCTATAGTGTGGCCAGGGAGGTTGAAGTGCTCTCCTACAGGTTTTTGTATATTGCCATTCCTAATATCTGATTTGTGTCCGTTTATCCTTTTCCGTAGAGACTGTCCAGTTTGGCCGATGTACATAGCAGAGGGGCATTGCTGGCATATGATGGCGTATATTACATTGGTGGATGTGCAGGTGAATGAACCAGTGATGGTGTGGCTGATCTGGTTAGGTCCTGTGATGGTGTCGTTGGTGTAGCTATGTGGGCAGAGTTGGCATCGAGGTTTGTTGCATGGATTGGTTCCTGAGCTAGAGTTATTATGGTGCGGTGTGCAGTTACTGGTGAGAATATGTTTCAGGTTGGCAGGTTGTATGTGATTCATATGTTCCTTCATGCTTCAACCACCATTCCAGAAGACATGCTTCCATTCTGATGATGGGTTCTGCTCGATAACAATCCAAAGCTGAGATGACTGACATGTTTGTTTTCATCATCTGAGTCAGATGCCACCAGCGGAAGGTTGATTTTCTTTTTTGGTGGTTCGGGTTCTGTAATTTCTGCATCAGAGTGTTGCTTTTTTAAGACATCTGAAAGCATTCTCCACACCTTGTCCCACTCAGATTTTGGAAGGCACTTCAGATTCTTAAACCTTGGGTCAAAAGTTGTATCTATCCTTAGAATCTCATATTAGTACCTTCTTTATGTTTTGCCAAATCTGCTGTGAAAGTGTTCTTAAAACAAACGTGCTGGGTTATTATCCAAGACTGCTATAACATGAAATATATGGCAGAATGCAAGTAAAACAGAATAGGAGACATACAATTTTCCCCCAAGAAGTTCAGTCACAAATTTAATTAACACATTTTTAATGAGCGTCTTCAGCATGGAAGTATATCCTCTGGAATGATGGCCGAAGCATGAAGGGGCATATAAATGATTAGCATATCTGACACATATATACCTTGCAATGCGGGCTACAAAAGTGCAATGTGAACGCCTGTTCTCACTTTCAGGTGACGTAAATAAAAAGCAGTCAACAGTATCTCCCATAAATGTAAACAAACTTGTTTGTCTTAGCAATGGGCTGAACAAAAAGTAGGACTGAGTGGACTTGTAGGCTCTAAAGTTTTACATTGTTTTGTTTTTGAGTGCAGTTATGTAACAAAAAACCCCCTACATTTGTAAATTACACTTTCACGATAAAGAGATTACACTACAGTACTTTTATGAGGTGAATTGAAAAATATCATTTTTGTTTATTATTTTACAGTGCAAATATTTGTAATAAAAATAACAACATAAAATGAACACTGTACACTTTGTATTCTGTGTTGTAATAGAAATCAATATATTTGAAAATGTAGAAGAATATCCAAAATTGATATTCTATTGTTTAACAGTGCGATTAATCATGATTAATTTTTTTAATTGCAGGGTTTTTTTGAGTTAATCGTGTGAGTTAATTGCAATTAATTAATAGTCCTACCTATATATATATAAAATATTTTGGATATGTTTCTACATTTCAGACAAAAACTACATTAAGATGGGGGCTTGTTCATCCTAATCCTGCAAACACTTATGCAGATGCCTAATTTCAAGCACGTGAGAAAGTCTATTGATTTCAATGAGAGTACTCACATATTTAAAGCAAAGCATATGTGTAAGGGTTTGCAGGATTGGTGCTTCATAAATGTTATGGTGAGCATCAGCCATTTCCTCCCTGCCCAGACTTGCCCCATCCCTGACATGCGTTGATATGCCCCATCCACCTGAAATAGGAGAAGTTAGCTAAGAAAGTTTTACTCTCCTTTGTTCCACTGTACTGCAAAGTGGATTTACAGCAGGGTAGGCTCAAGCCATGTTTGTATATGTACCTATTATCTAGAGCTATATCAATAAAGATAGAAACACACACACACACACACTTTACCACTCATGGGTAATGCTTCCATTTGAAACGCTGCCAATGGGACTCTTTATGCATACACATTTTACATAAATATAATGCATTTTATGGAACAGTTAAAATAATATATCATATGCTCCATTTAGTATGTTTCCTTTAGCATTTGTGGGTACTGCTTTCTAAGTGAAAAAGTATTCACTGGATCAAGGTTTTCTGTTCATAACAGATGGTCAAAGGAAGCAATTGTACTGTATGCTAAACAAGCAGACCTCTCTTTAGCCATATAAACCATTAAAATCCTTTATACTTGAACAAGCCTTTATTAATAACCTTTTTAAATTTTACTAGTGAGGATAGCAATAATGCCCATGTATTGTTAGAAATGGAAATATAAAAAGATGTAAGGAAATTTTCAGGCAAATTAATGTTTATTTTTAAAGAAAGCTATTCTTTTCTAATAATATTGTTTGCATGTATATTCGATTGTAAGATAAGGGGAGGGTCATAGCAGATAAAACATAACAAGATCATTGAATGAAAAATAATTTCCCTTTGTCTATTTGGAACTCATTTGCATTAAAACTGCTGCATTTTCAAACACTGTTAGTGAGAACATGCTCATTTACGCATTCAATATTGGTAAAGCTCTCTCAGACTGAGAAGAGGAAGTGAAACCTATATGATACACTCTGTCTACAAAGAATATAAAATCAAATGAGATGAACAGTACAGACCATAAATGGTCTTTTCTGTTGAATTTATGTTTTGTTTCCTGTTTATTTTTTATAACCATTTTTTAGACTCAGAAGCTACATTAAGGGTCTGGTTAGAATTCTAGCCCTAACTGAACAAAGCATTTGTTCATGTGCTTAACTCTAAGCACATAACTAGTTCCTTTGAAATAAATGGACTGTTGACAGGCTTAAAGTTAAAAGTGTTTAGCTGGATCGGGACGTCTGTGCCTACCTATATTCCCCTAGGTCCTAATTGAAATGGGAATCCTCACTTTCTGTGCTAATTGAACTTGTGCAGTACCACTGCAAGCTATTAAATGAATGATTAACAAGTTTTTTTTGTATTCCTTTCCAAGGGCCTGAGCCAACTACCACTGACAATCATTGACTTCACTGTGAGTTAGTTTAGGGCCCAAATCCTGATCCTATACTTTCCTTGAAATAACTATACCAGTGGCTCTCGAACTTTTTCATCGGTGACCTCTTTCACACAGCAAGCCTTGGAGTGCAACCCCCCCTTATACATTAAGAACATTTTTTTAATATATTTAACACCATTATAACTGCTGGAGGAAAAGCATGGTTTGGGGTGGAGATTGACAGCTCGCAACACCCCATGTAATGACCTCACCACCCCCGGAGGGATCCCGACCCCCAGTTTGAGAACCCTTGAATTATACTACTTGGTTACATTAAAAAAAGATGTTAGGTCTGTTAAAATTGGAGTATGAAGATATATTTGCTTTAACGCAATGAGTACACCTGTTTAATTAGCTTAGTTCCTCTTCTCACTCTGTCCATAGCTTCTTTGCCTCAGTTTCTAAAATGTACCCTGCTCATTGTTTTTGTCATTTAATTTTGTTGTCATCCACCAATGCACTCATTCTGGGGATCCCTCTTTTTGAAGAATTCTAGAGGCATGTTACATTTTATTATTATGGATTATGAACTAAATCTAGGTGATCTGCAGCAATGTTTTACATTTAGAAATGGCAGGATACTGGGGAAAATAATCCTCAAAAGTAGTTTATTGTCTCCTAAAAGGAACAAGATATGGGTCCACCTGTATAAAACATGTACAGCTGGTATTTAATCTAACTTCAGTCTTGTTCTCTTTTATATCTTTGCTGTCAGAGGGTGGGGCATCTGCTATTTTCATTTCTATAATGGCCCCCCTCAAATATATTAAAAAAGATAGTGGAAGGAACAATACAGTACCAAATTAATAGCCCCAAACCCAGTCAAATTATACCAAAATATTTTATTTGTGTGCAATTTTATTTCTAGCATTAATCATTGCATTCAACACACCTCGCAGCTATGAAATGTGAAGATTTCCACACTGAAGTCTATTTATCCTTTATCATTACGGTTATTGTTGTCTCTATGTAGTACAATAAAAATGGTGTCTGTCCTGAAATGCTCAGAATCTAATATACATATTTAAAAGCTATACAAGTTATTTTGTTTAAAAAGTGAGCCAAGTTATAAAGAAAATGATTCTAGTTATGCAGAAGCCAGCTGCCAATGGGATTTTGTAATGATGAACATCTAAACATCAAACTAATTAGTTAATGATTAACCTGACTCTTTATTACTCCTTTCATGAGCCAATTTCTGCCCTCACCTATAAAAAGGGAGGGGCTCCTTTTGAAGTCAATTGGAGCCACATCTGTATGTCAAAATGCAGAATCTGCCTCTTTATCATTAACCACAAGGAACATCATTGATTATTGGCAGTGTATAGGACCTAATGGTTTTAGAGAAACAACTGCTTCCAAAACAGTTTTCAAGGTGTATTTGACAATAAATTATGTGAAATTGCAATAATGTGGGATTGAAAATAATTCTGGATTTGGTACAGATGGCACAGAAGAGGTTCATATTCTACATTTAAGCTAATTTAATGTATATGATAAGGAAAGTAGTAACAATATCTATACTGCATTGTTTTGCAATAGAACTTAGGCTCTTAAGTCACTTAAGAACTCTGGAAATTTTTCCCTGTAGTGCTTAAAAGGTCTTCAAGAGAAGATCCTTACATATTTCTTGTCTGACTGGGATCTATCGGAAATCTTGTGTGCACTCATTTTTATTTCAAACCAGAGAAGACTGGAAGGTTTTATAAGCCTTGGAACTTGGGTGCTTATTTGAAGAGAAATTCTTAAACTTTTGATGTTCATTCTTCACTAGATAAAACCTCAACAACTTGGGTCTTTTCACCTAAGAGCTTTGAAAGTACAAATTTGTCAGCTGCAAAGATTCTGCATTCTGAGTCTTTCGGTCATTAAGGACTTACATGTTTAATCTTTAACTGGTAAAAATCTCCTTTCTTTCAATCTCCCCAGAATATATTATACACGATAATACATTTTTAACAAAGGGAACTGTGTGATCACTCAGTTCAAGATTTTCTCTGGTTTAAATAAATCTCTGTCCTATTTCATATCACCACAGACAAATATCAGAATCACAGAAGTCAGAGATGAGTGAACATCTAGTCCGTCTTTCTACCAGTGCGGGATTTTTTATATAATACATTTTTGTATTGTCCAATATACTTTTAAAATTCTTAAATTCTGAAGTTCTCACAATTTGTTTTGTGAAACTATTCCACAACCAAGTATATTTCCCACAGTTTGTCCTGATACTCAGCTTCTATTTTTCCTGTGTCAATTTTATCCCATTACCCATACCCTTATGTGCCATACAAAATAGTTCTTCTGCCTCTCTCATATTTACATCCATCTGTTATTTGCAGGCTGTTCTCATGTCTCACTGATTGCCATATTTGGGGTTGGGAAGGAAGTTCCTCCCAGGTTAGAGTGGTAGAGACCCTGGGGGTTTGCCTTCCTCTGCAGCATGGGACATGGTTCACTTGCAGGTTTAAACTAGTTTAAATGGTGGATTCTCTGTAACTTGAAGTTTTTAAACCATGACTTGAGGTCTTCAGTAACTCAGCCAGGAGCTAGGAGTCTATTACAGGAGTGGATGGATGAGGTTCTCTGGCCTGCAATGTGCAGGAGGTCAGACTAGATGATCATAATGGTCCCTTTTGACCTTAATGTCTGTGAGCCTATGTCCCCCTCTTTGGTTTTAGCTGAGCTATACCTATTTAGATCTTTTTAGAGGTCAATTAACAAAGTTCTTCTTTGGGGCAATCCCTGAGCACCTCAATACCCATTTGAGTTCAGTGGGAGAGCACTCAGCACTTCCCAAGAAATGCTCAACACTCCTCGTAGGATGAGGTCAACAGTCTAACACCAGTATTAAGGAACTGAATCCAGAAACAATCGGGAAACAAGATTCAACGTCAGGGTCAGACCTAGAAACTTTAGAGTTAGAGCACCTGTTTTTCCAACACCTCTCATCCCAAATTTGAAACTGATCCCTAACTGAAGATTTCGCTCCTCATATGTGGCTTTGCTTCCTTGTTTCTGTCTATAATTGCACAGTGTGAATGGAACAGCAGCTGCCTTACAGTAGCAAGCCAATTCATAACTTAGGGGGCATGTGTGACCAGAGTTTGTTTGCTTTGCCCTCTGTAAAGCAGCAGCTGCTGCATGCATTGCAGTGTGCAGTGCACTGTTTAAAAAGCTTCCTTTTTTCAGATAAAGAAAAGCTCAAGGACAAACTTCATCCTCAGGACTCCTTTATAGAAAATGTGCCAGCTTTATGGATTTAGTCATCAGCTTTGGACTTCATGAGTAACGTGCAATCAAGTCCACAGCCCAGCTGAGCACTGACAGTTTGAGGATCCAATTCTGCAAGCTTTATTTACATGCAAATGGGTGTTAAACACAATAAGGAGTCAGTAAAATACAGGAAATAATGTTCCTAGTCCAGGACTATGAATGAAGCAGGCCGAATACAACTGGAATGAAGAAAGTATGAAACAATAAATAAAAAGGCTAAAAATAAAAGACCATCAGAGAAAAATAACGCAAAAGAACCAGATTCTCCACTGTGTCCAGAGGGGAAGGGAAGATCTAGCTTTTAGATTCCTGGCTCAACACCGGCCTTGGACACTGCATCAGCTGGCTGTCATCCCCAAGGATTGTATGCCAGCACTGACCATTGCTGGAGCACTTTGTCCTGAAGCAAATCTGTTTCCAATATGCTGCCTCATCAGTCCCTATGTTGTGGGTTCCTCTGACTCCACACCTACTAGGGACACCCCTCTGGCAGCAGTTTCCCCAGAAGAGAGGTTATAGAGTCTGATCCCCTTGTGCTACATCTGTGGTACAACAGGACCAGAGAGGGGCTGAGACTATGTCCCCAAATCTACCTGTTTGAGTATTTCCATCAGCTAGTGTCTGGGCACAAACAACCCTGGATATCCTAAAATTCAGTAATGAAAATAAATGTTAATCATATATATGTATGCCCCATTGAAATAATGGGTAAGCTACGATTTTCACTTCTGCTTCAATACATTGCTACAGTCTGTGCTGTGTAACTTGCAGTCCCTACTAACACAGAACTCCCAGTGAATGAGAGTTTTGCCTTAGTAAAGGCTGTAGAATCAGCTTTCTAGTTTGCAATCAACCCCTTTCACTTGAATGAGACACATTTTAGTCAGCTGTATCTAGCTCTGCCTTTGCCTATTTTATTAAGATGTGAACATTCTACTTCTGAACAGTGGAGTCTGCTGCAAGCTCATCCTTTATAATAGGATTTGCAGCAATTAATTGGTCTCCTCTAAGCTCACTAGCAAATCCATATACTACTGTAATTACCTGAATGTAAAATATTTAGGAAATATCTATCATGGTCTTAGGAGTCTCAGAAATCGCTGAAAGCAAGCCAGTGAAAATGCAAACAGCACTGAAGGGACTGGATAGCCGCTTCTTCTTTTTTCTCCCCCATGGGCTCTTAGCATTTGTCTCTAGGGCAAGGCCAAATAGTGGGCATGTGTCATAGAGACATTTATCATGTAATTACAGCTTTAAGATCAGTTTCTGTTGATGTGAGATGATTACTGTGTATTTCACGCCTTTCAGGTTCCCAGCTGGGATTCAGAGATTTAGGGACTTGGGATATATATTTTTTAAATTTACGAGATAGCCATTAATTTAATTAATTGTACCATAAGAGTCCACTCAGTCACCAAATAAGAATTCTGAAAGGCAGAAGGAACCATATGTCATATGAAATTTCAATATTTTTAACATATATAATTGGAATAACAGAGGTCTTTTTTTCTCTTCATGGTACAGTATTACTGAGTAAGATAAAACGTATCAACATACTTCCTTATGAATCTCTATGTTAAAATAAGAATGCTATAAAAGTGAGATTATTTTGAGATTATTTTTAAATGTATTGTGTTCATAGATTAATAATAGCTACAGTGCATTGCCATATTGCATATACCACTTTGAAATTTAGGATTGGCTATTGTAAATAAATGATTTCTTGAATCTCCAATAAGCTCTTGTAAACATGTTTGGGCTAATTACAGTAGGAATCATGTAGTCATAGTTATTATCCACCTAACTTTTCAATGTTTTTCGAATGGTCTCTCCATTTACATGGGATTTAGTGGAAAGTATAAATCCTTGTTGAGTACCTAGCTTCCTTTGACATGAGACCACAGTTTCCCACCCTCCTTATAACAGATAATTCCATGTAAAAGCAAAACAAAATTGAAAGAAATCTTTTTAAACACTCACAATGGCTTTCATTAACTCAAAAGCCAGTTGAAGGCTTTTTGCTACAGAAACAGTTTAGTTTAAATGATTTCTTTGCATGACTTTGCATCTTGAAATACACCTGTGATTCCTGTCTGTAAGACACCATTTTCTAGCACTAAGCTACAATAGCTGTGCCCAAGTTAGTCAGTCAAAAAATTACAAGTTTTCAATTTTTTTGTCAAAAATGAGAAACATTCGCATTTTTTTCCTCCAAAGAATTCATCCTGTTTTTTGACCAGCTCTGGCCCCAGTTAAAAACTGGCCATGTAAATTGTATATGAAGGGTACAGTATAAAGGAATTGCATATCTTCACACATAAGTAAAGCTTCCCTTAGTTTTACTTGGGAAAGATTATGACCATTAACCTAAATACAAGAAGGCCTGATTCATCATGCTGTTAGGCCAGCCAGTTTCTTTATGCTGAATCAGTGGAGTAATAATATCATGAAACTGATATAATGAAGTCATGAATCAGGCCCAGAGGGCTAAACCCTCGGCTGGCATAAACTGGTGTAGCTCCAGTTAGGTCAATAAGGTCACACAGATCTATAGCACCTAATGATCAGGTCCAATGTCTCCTTTTTATTTTGACAACTACACAGTTTAAAATAATGAAACATTTGCATCTCTGGCATATTTATCCTGCAAACTCCCTTATTATATTCTCTTTGCAGAAGAGCCTCACATTGAGTAAATGGTTACAACTCCACTGAAGCCAATTCACACCAGCTGAGGATCTGCCTCATTTATTTGCCAAGATCTTTGCTTCAGCTGAAGTACGCTAAAACGCAAATGAATGCGTGGTTTAGAATTTTAAAAAGGAAGAGCAAGGAAACACTTACATGTGATTTAAATACTAAAAATAATAAATAATGGGAAAGTGTCCTGACCGAAAAAAAAATTACAACCGGTTTTATTCCAGGGCGCAACCTTGAACATGGCTGCCCCTGAGATCATGCCTACCGCCAGCAAAGCTGCTCTCATGCTTAATTTACAACTAGCAAGGTTCATGTTCTATCTAATGAAAAATCTTGATGGGAACTTTGCAGTAGACAGTAGGAATGTTTAACAAATTATTCACATTTGCGCAGAGGGGAGAGGGAGAAAGATCCTCTCCCCCAGTGAATAGAAATAAAATGTTTCCAGTGCCACTGAGGGGGGTGACCCTATTTTTAGTAGCAGCTGCTTTACTTTTCTTCTTTTCTTTTTCTGATAGACAAGTTGCTATATCTGGTATGACATACTGTGAGGCTGCTTAGACAAATACCATAAACCTTGGACTGTTAACAGTCCACCACAAACAATCCTGATTTAAACATTCCTTGCCTATCCCTAGTGGATCTGCAGGTGGAAGTTAAGGATCCCATGGCAGCCTTTGAAAAGAGCAATTCATCTGTCAGCAATTCCAACAGCACAGATTCTAATGTCCAAGACTATGGGCGAGCTATTTGTTGAGTTCAGTATGGGTATTGTGATTGCTGACACTGTACCGCACCTGTACTGTACATAACATTATTTTGATTATGAAATAATGTCTTCTGTATATCTATATTCTATTCTATTGCTTCATGGTTTAAATAATTGAATTTCACCTTTGCAATACATGTATTACAGAAGCAAAGGGCCAGATTCAGCGATCCTGCTGGTGACTTGAGGAGCAACTAATGGTAGCCGTGAAACTTTTCTGCAACCTGTCTTAGCTGAGAACTGGTGATCCTACCATATTCTTACTCAATGGAGAAGGTATAGGAAAGTAGCATATGGTGAAAACATAATTCTTGTGAGATGTGCAATGAGGACTAGAAGAGAAGCAGAAAGATAATGGAGGATAATAGCTGTGAAATACATACAGTATAATGTATGTTGTGTACTGTTTATATCTTCTGAAGGAATAATCAACTCCATTCATTTGAATGAAGTTACTCCTGATTTACAGGAGTGCAAGTGAGAGGAGAATCAGGCCCACAGTTTATGCAAAACCAAATGGCTTAGGTATGGCCTGGATAAACACAAAATGAAAACTGAGTGCCATTTTCAGCATAGAATGCAATCTCTGTTTTGTAAGAAGTCAACACTTAAATCAGTAATAGCATATAATTTAAGAGATTTCTCCGAGTCAGTTCTCCAAAACTGAACCCACACTGCAAATACTGCAGCCTACTTAAGGAAAATAAATAGAACGAAGGAAGGAGTGACGAAGAGGTCCTCCATTCTAATGAAAGTATTGAAATGTAGGCCTCAGGTTCCAAGCAGAAGTGCAACAACAGCGTGAGAAAGTCTGCTTTTTATTTATTTATTTTTTAAAATGGTATGGAAGTACTGGAACTCCTGTTCTTATGACATACTCTGTCCCACTTTGAAGTCCCACATGTTTAGGATTGTTTAGATAAGCACCCACCCTTCTGTGTGCTTGTCAGAAGTAGAACTCTGTTTTTTTCAGGTAAAGCGTATGCTCTAGTGACATACATATAGATTGCACTGAAAATCTTAGAGAGGAATTTCTGTTTGACTTTTTTAGCTTTATATCACTATAGATAATTTGTTTCTTAAACAACTACAATCTGAGTTTCCTTAAAATGAACTGCTGTACTATACTTAATAGCCCAGTGGTTTCCTGGTTTAGACTGATAGAGCCAGTGATGAATAGTGTAAGTAAAGTTAACAGCCATTCTTAAACAACTTTGAGTGTCATTAATTTTGTTATACGACAGATTAATCTGAAATGTCAAGACTTGCTGTACTAGACCTAAAATTGTATTTTCAAACCAATTTTAACAGATTGTATTTCACTCTTGACACAAAATTCATTTACTTGCCTTAGATTGCAGTTTTTATTGTAATTGTATCAAATTAAATCAGGACATTTGATCCATTCAAAAGTAAGTCAGAGCTACAGTAAGATGGTTATGTTCCATTTTTTCATATTTTGCTATTTATGACTCAAGATGGATGAATGGAGTTTTTACTTTGGATTCAGAAGAGTGTCTGATTTATCTGGGTGACCATTCAGAGACTTTCTTCACAGAAATCAAATATGGGCATAAACAAACACCTACTCTATCTACATTGATATTGCATAAGATCACCAGAAGAAAGGTACAGGAAGGAATAAAGGAAATAGACTCCAGGAAAACATAAGAAGTCATTGCCTTTTGTGATTCTTCCAGAACACAATATCTGAGCTGAGTGAATGAAAATCATGAATCTATATCAATGAGATACACAATGTTCTTTTATGTGCTTTCCAAGAACATTCACGAGTGAAGTTTTCATAACTATGTTTTGACATGAATGTTGGTGCCACAAGTGACATTCTAAAGCCATGCTGCTTAGAAAGGTTTCCAACATCCAATCAGTAAGCAGAAACAATATTATTACATGACTAAAGTGGCATGTCAGACAGAGTTTAATTCACCCCCATGCAGAGGACAGGCATAAGGTGTAAACTCTATTTAATTTCTATTAAAGCCTTTAAAATAAGGCTTAAGTGAGACTGAAATGGTGTGTTGGCCTATGTACAAAAGTGAATTTCACTCACAGTTCAAATAGCAAATTACTAATAGTAAATAATTAAAGAAGTAGTCAGTTCCTCAGCAATCCATAGGTTGAATGTGTTTGCATAGAAACATTCCTTGAAGAATTTGGAATAATGAACAAAACCATAAAAGTACAATTCAGTTCTCAGATAATTCATGAACTGAAATACAGGCAAAATTTGTCGAATTAATTATTCACCATGAATAGTTCTCTGCGTTCCCCATGGCATTATCACACTTCATTTATCTTCTGCCTTAAGGACACATGAACAAGTTTAGATAAAATTAGAACTAACCTGAATTTATATCTAAAAATTCAGACCTGAACAACCCCCAAATCTTTTCTAAGGTGAGATGTTTAACTATAGGGTTTCTTTTCTACATGCTCCTGGGCTTCCAGGATTTTTGTCAAGACTGAAAATGGTATTGGATGTAGGAGGGCCATTCTTGCTTCATCTCCTGCTCAGATAACCAGTATATACCAGAAACCATACGAGAAACAGCTGTTATTGCAAGATACCCAGACCAATGGGAATAGGATAAATTTGTTTAATCATACAAACTTTTAGTTGCTTATCTGAAGTGAATCAAAATTCTGAGCTTTTTGAGGGTATATCCCTATCCTGCACCCATATAAAATATAATTATATTTATATAAAAACACTAATCATGTCTAAATCCAAGGGTTAATAGAGAAAATGATGCCATAAAACCATATTACCAGACTGTGCATGCAGCACATGCTCTCAGCTTTGCTTCTAACATTGTGCAAAATTGCAAAGAGCATATGAAAGGTAGTGGATAGCAGACAGCCAAAGCAAAGTACTGTGTCCCTGTGTGTATGGCCACTATCTCCTTTGCCTGCCAGCAGATGCACTGCATACCTATTCTGAAGGTGCTGAAACTGAGGCTCTATAGGTGGGCTACTGGTGTTTATATAGGGCCAGTGAGTGGAAACCCCTCCATTGAGTACATGGAGGGACAATAGTCTCCCCATCTGCCCCTGAGATGGAGTAGCACCAACAGATGAGCTTGCCTTTAGCTTGGGTCCAATGGAAATGCTCAGGAGCTTAAAGTTAAGCATGTGCATAAGCGTTTGCAGGATTGAGACCTTAGGTTGCAGGGTTTTGGGGGCAGTAAACATGTCTTTCCATGTCTACTTTGAAGCAACTTGTACATTTGTGTGTGTTATACAAATAGTAAAAAGGTAAAATATGTAAATATATGGAGCAGCATAAAGAAGGCATTGTTGCCCATGGACAAGAATAATCCACTCTTCTCTCTTTTCTCACAAATCATGTGTACTATTTTCATGAATATCTTACATTGTGTATTTTGTGTGCAAAATATTCATGTTGCATCTACAAAATTTTGACTGACCCTACTATGGAATTTTGCCTTCCTCCATTGTAGTTTTAGCCAGAGTAACCATTTATATGTCAAAAAACAATATGCAGATAAAATGAAACAAGGAAAGAATGCAGATAGCTTTGAATGCTCCATCCCAACCTTTTCCCACATAGATAAAACCTAGCTATGGAATTGGAGCATGAATCATTTTTATTAAACATAAATCAAGCCCCTAATCATTAGGATTTGCCAGAAAGAAGTAGCTGGTCCTAATGAATATATAGTAATAGACATGAGTTTGAAATTAGACTTCTGCTAAAGAACTGTAAGAAGATACAAGTTATATGACCTGGAATTAGTTCCATGTTCACAATGTGTATGATACAAAATCTCCACTTTGACAGATACAGGCATTTTTTGACCTTATTATGACTGGCAAATGTCATTGAAGATTTTTTTTTTAGTTAAGAAAACAAAGAATGAAAATATTTTCCAGTTTGAATTCACTGTGGGACAGTGTACTATAAATTTACTAGCACCTTTCTGCTGCTCTGAGCAGCTCACAGTTAAACTTACTTAAATTTTGAGCCGAATTCCTTATGTATCCAAAATTCCTATTGAATCTATGTGGTTCAAATTATATGTTTAGTCAAATCTATTTAAGAATATTTTTTGGAAGTATTTAAAAAAAACATTTTAAATACATAAAACTAAAGAGTAAAAATCCAAAGATAAGGAGGATCTGTTCCACGCCCTCCCGCTCCCTGATTCCAGGGTAATGCTTTGTAGCAAGCCCTGGAGACCAGCAGTTGGGTGCTGTTCAGTCACAGAAATAATAAGTTCCAGAGCTGAAGATCCCCCAGCTACCACCCACTATTAGTATGAGTGCCTCTGCTGGTAGCAACTACAGCAGTATCATAGCAGGAGGGATAGCTCAGTGGTTTAAGCATTGGCCTGCTAAACCCAGCGTTGTGAGTTTAATCCTTGAGGAGGCCACCCAGGAATCTGGGGCAAAAATCAGTGCTTGGTCCTGCTAGTGAAGGCAAGGGACTGGACTTGATGACCTTTCAGGGTCCCTTCCAATTCTATGAGATAGGTAATATCTCCATATGTATATGGGCAGATGGGATCTGGCTGCCTATGAAACATCTTCAGCTAGTTAGGGCTTTAAAGGGACAAAATGAACAACGTGGAAAATAATCAAGTCCCATATGAAATTCTGGTGCAGTGAACTCTCTATAAAGAGCCTAACCTTCTGAATAGTCACGTGGAAGACACTGCACTAGTGTCATCTGAAAGGAATAAAAACATGGAAAATAAGATTTGAAAACATGGATTTGAAAAACAAGGTTGACATCTAAAATAAAAGTTCCAGAGCCCAGCAGACCATAGCTAGACTTGAGACTACCCCTTGATAAACACATTATATAGACAATCCTAGTATATTATGTGCATACTATTAGCTGAAGGCCATAAAGTCATATGTGTAAACAAGCCAAAAATGGGGCTCTTGTTTCCATGTGTTGTGTTTTAGTGAGCAATGTTGCTGTCTGTACATGTTCCCCAAAGTTGGTGCACAGAGCCGGAGGCACAACTACCTCTTTGCTACCCCAGGTAGCTGTTATTCCCTCCTTCTCTGGTTACCATGGAACCTTTGGACTCCAACATTCAATCTGGTTCTCACAGGGCCCAGTGGGGACTGAACAAAAAGAGCTTTCAACCATGCTGTTTCCATCACTTCACACTGAGTAAGACATTCTAGGCTTCAGAGTGACACTCTGTCAGCTGACTGGGACTATCCTAGTGGCTGGATTGGGTGATGGGAATCAAGGACTAGGGTCAGCACTAGAGTTAGTAGTCAGAAGCTGGAGCCAAGGGTCAAACCAGTGGTCAGGAACTGGAGCGAGCAGGATATCAGGCAAGGAAGACTTCAAGATGGAGTCAGGACAGGTGCAAGGCAGGCGCAGCAAGAACAAGGTACACAGAACCAGGCACAGTGGTGGGCATGAGCACTGAGCAGCCAGCGAGTTGCTGCCACTGCTAGCTTAAGAGCCGACTTGCTGGCCCCTGCAACCAGTCAGGTGCCATGGCCAATCAGGCAACCTGCTGAAGGCCAACTGTTCTTATGAGGCTGCCAGGAGACTAGCTCAGCTGAAGTCCTTGATTTCTGACACACAGACACAGTGACAATCCTTGAGGATTTGTGTTTATTTCTGTGGGTGGCAAATGAGGGGTGTGTGCTGCAGTGAGGGGCTGTGTGGGTCTGAGTTATTGTGTATGCTGGTCATATTACCATGTGGGTGGTTGGGTTGATTTATGTCAGGGAGGGAGGAGTTATGCTGGGAGATTTGTGTTGATTTGTGCAGGTGGCAGTTAGGTGTATGGTGTGGCAGTTAGGCCAAGTAATCCACCATCTATCTGTTCAATTTCCCTCATGCAACCAATAAAATTTCCACATGCAAATTAGCTGTAGAGTATGGGTGGTGATTGGTTGAATTACCTCTAATATCACAATGGTTTAGGAATCTATACAGGCAGACACATGCTGTACTGCAGCTGTGCACTGTTGCATAGTATAATTTGTAAAGTCAAAATGGCTGAGAACTTAAAAATTGGATGATAACAGATTGTGAAACCCATTGATATTCCAACAAAAAGAGCCCTCAGTCATGCTTGTAGCTGCTTCCATCACTTCACACCGAATCAAGAGACAAGGTGGGTGAGGAATTTTTTGGAGACGGAAGAGACAAGGTTTCAAGCTTCCAGGAGGAAGAAGAGCTCTATGTATAAGCTTGAAAGTTTGTCTCTTTCACAAACAGAAGTTGGTCCAATAAAAGATATTACCTCACCCACCTTGTTGCTTTAATATTCTGGGACCAACACAGCTACAGCTACATTGATTCAATGGACTTTTTAGGCTTAAGAGTGACTCTGTGACATTCCTACAATCTTATTGTACAGATAATATATTGTAAATAACTAGGGCCAAAGTCTGCAATGGTAATACAAGCCAACCCCCAATGGTGTCAATGAGAGTATTGTACGGAGTGCTGAATTTGGCCCCTATAGAGAATACTCAGTGGCAAGTATGACACTTAGATCCTAGGGTACGACGTGCACAGCATAGACATCTAGACTGAACGTAGTGCTGTATAATTTTTGAGTTTGAAAGGATCCCTTATCAAACAAATACAGTAGCAAAGAAAAACTAATGAGTAGTTGTAACTTGCCATCCCCAGAAATTCTGTGTATCTTTGCATGATTATACAGATTTTTTTTTAAGGTTTCAAAAAATTACGGAAAAATATGAAAAGTAGACTTGACCATTGGTTACTCAGAGTGAATGTACATAGCACTTAGCAATGTTGCACTCCTCTAAAGTACATTCCTTGTATTTCATATGACAATATTGATAAATTAAAAATTAATTTGATCATTTTGATTTAGATTATGAAAAAGTTAACTTTCATTAGCAAAGCAGTAAAATACAGGTAGTGAAATGCAGATTAGGAACAAGCAAATTGGTAATGAGCATGTGAGGATCAAAGCAAACATCATGGCAAGTCTCAAATCAAACTGAATCTAAATTAAAATCATGTCATTTAAGTCTCCCTCTTTCCCACCCAAAAATATCTTCTCTTCCCTGAGATATCAGTAAATATTCTTAGTTTCTGCTAAGCCAGCTGCTGTCTCCTGAACAGTTTCCTAAAGTTGTTGCTGAAATAATGCATTCTGGGGTATCCCAGACCGTGAGAGTCAATGGAGCATGTATATTAGAGCATGCACCCAGAGCCTAAAGGTTTCCCTTTAGAAACCCACAGGGCTTGAGGTTCAGAATACAGCTGAAATATGGGACGATGAACAGGACATTCAAGGCCCAATATAGGATTTGGAAGAGAAATTTTAAGACAAGGCATGTACGTGATGTGGCAAGGAAGCAGAGCTGCAGGAATCAAGAACTGTCAAACATGCTCAGAGGCCAGTGCTACATGCAGAAGCTCTAGTTTTGTGAAATAGCAGCCTGCACCTGGTTTACTTTGCTGAGCCTCGGGTGCCCCACCAAACGAAATCCCTCCTGAAGCCTGATCCCCTTCCTACATTTTCACTCTTCATACTAAAAGGCAGAGTCTAGGAGAAATAACCCAGGGCAAGGGGAAAAGAAGTATGGGGTTAGTGTGGTGTAGAGGTGGAGGGATAGAACATGGAGAAGAATGAGAAGGAGGGAAAAGGGAAATCATATAAAGTTTTGATTCATTTAGATAAAGATCTGATTAACATCCAAACTTTTCAGGACTTGTGTGAATGAAAAGGAACTTCCATACCTTTTCAGATCCCTGTCACAAGTGCCGATAAGGGTACTGAAAAGTCCACTATATAACTAAATGACTGGATTTATTTTGTGTTTGGAGGTAAAATGAAATTATACATACACCAATCTACATCCTGTCACAATATTCCCATGTCAGTGATCTGGAAAGAATTCAGCAATGTTCTCCTTAAAGAACAAATAGGTAGACACTTAACTATTTGTCTGGGCTTTTCTTGCTTCATCAGACACAAAGTAAATTAGACAGGTCAAACATTATAGATCTAATCTCACTGAACTGAAAACATAGTAGCTCTCCCTGCCACCAGAGTATAGTCAAGCATACGTTGACCCTACCATGAACCGAAGGGGAAGAGGGATCACCCACAGGTGCAGTCTGGCAGAACTCAATGTTGCATTCAAGTTTATTCTTTGTACAGTTCTGAGAACGGCAGGGTTGTGTTTTGAATCCAATACCCCAGGGCTTTCACTTGCCTTCTCACAATTACCTGTGCAAAAAAAAAAAAAAATAAAAAAAAAAATAAAAAACCCGAAGAAGAATTCTTCTGTGGCATAGCGGACACTGTCAAGAGCAGTTCAGATTAAAGGCTATGATTGGCACAGGTTACTGAGTAGAAAAGCCAACAAAATAAAAAATAGAACCATCCTGTTTAACAGAAACAAATTGCTCTCCACTTCCCAGTGACACAGATAGCAGACCATTTATACCTGCTGCCCTTTGTTGAGAACAACAGAAAGGAAATGTACTCGTCCTGAGTAGGATAAAATTCTTTTTGTAAGACTTGGCTATCTCAGTCCACAGAACAAGCACAGCGGTTAAGTAGTTGAGCTTCCTTGTACATTTGTTTGATTAAAGGTCTGTAACACTGGCTCAGGTAGAAACAGCTCAGCTGCATGAAACAGCAATGAATGAAGGGCTTGTTAGAGATCAGTCAGTGAGACACTGCAGAGCTGGTTTTTGAATTAGTTCTGAATAGGAGCTTTTTGTTTTCCTTGTTCACTTCAGTATGGAAGCTCAAAACTGTACATTTTAAATGACATGTGATGGGATCTGGGCTAGTTTGCATGTGTATATTGGGAAAATCACTAAAATGAAGACAAGCTCTATTGCAAGTCGACCCCTGAAAACAAATATCCTTCAGATGTCCTTGAGTGCACCGGTTAACATTGGCATTTCTGAAGGTCAGAGTGGAGTATGTTAGAGTATATTTATGAACTGACCAAAGAGAGGGTTTTAACTTTGAGCATAAAGGGGCAAGTGAAAATCCAGCTGAATGACTGGTTGGCAAAAGAGAAAAGCCAGTATTTATCATTATTTATATACTATCTCAGGTGTGGATAATGGATTTCTCACAGTATAAACATGATTCAGAATTATATAAAAAGGACTCCATTAGGCTCTGATTAAACTTAAACTTGTGCTTAACTTTAAGCATGTGAGTAGTCTATTGTGATCAAACATGCTCAAGTGCTCTGCTGGATTGCTTCTTTAATGCATTGTAACTTTGTATGTATGAACCACTTACACACAGTTTCTACATGCAAATAACGGAATGCAAGTGCAAAAAGCCTATTTGCATTCAGTTTGTGTGTGCAAACCGATGTGTGTACAGGAATGCTAACATTTGACTGTATAAATGTGGTTGTGCGAGAATTGGATGCACAGTTGATTGCCAGTACAAATAAAGGGCATATCTTGAAAAAGTTGCTGATAGTATATGCACACTCACAAATTAGTTTATGGTAATTACCAATGATATAATTAAAATTATGGATATGATGTTTTGCCATTAAAAACATTTTTTATGAAAAATATTTTACAAATTGACCTTTGAAATCCTTTTTTGCTGAAAAATGGAGTTCTCTGCTAAAGTTTATGTATACTACACATCAAAGCTAAGGCCCTAATTCTGCAAAAGCTGACATGCATGCTTAGATTTCAGCATATGAATAGTCCCCATGCCTTGAATGAGATTATTTAGGTGTTTTATGTTAAAGATGTGCTTAAGTGTTTGCAGACTCAGGGCCAAAATAACTAATGATTAAAAAAAAAATCACATTCATGATATCATCATCAACATTTATGTATTTCCTAGGAACTGACACTATCTGTGGGGAAGATCTTCAGATGGTGTAACTTGTTATAGGCTCATTACTTCAGCTGCACTGTCCTTTATTCTGTAGAGATACAGAAGCTTTTCACAGTTGTTGCTGATTTTAGTGGGATGAGCACTGAATGTTTCAGCTCACTTTTTCTAGGAATAATCAAAATATATTTTATGCTGACAATTCTCCCTTTTACATGGTTCTAGATTATTCATGTTGTTTAAGGTTAAGGATGTTTATAACAGTTCTGGGTCTAAGAAGGAAGTAAACCCCTTAGCTGAATTTAAAAAAATCCTCAGAGTTAAAATCTTTTGCCCTACAAAAGGAAAATATTATTTTGGTGACTAACCTACAGGAATGGAGTTAGTATTTCTGATTTTCGGAGCACGTCTATTAAATAAAATAATAATAATAGTTCATACTTCAGGGTAACATTTTCAAAAGCACCTAAGTTACTTTGCATCCCAAATCCTATTGACTCTCAGTGAAACTTAGGTTATGTGGCCCAGATCCTCATAAAAGCATTTAGGCACCTAAGTCAATTGATACCATTGGATTTAGGATCAGCTCCTCAGGGCTCCCTCCTGCCATCTCTACTCATGAGATTAGTTCTTACTCACACAAGTGGTCTCACTGATTGTGTGGTGACAAACTTGTTTTTTTTAAACAAAGGAATTTTAATGCTGTGCTTTGGGACAATTTGTAAATTCGGATCCTCTCTTCTTTTGTTTTGGTGTCTTGTGGTTTTAAACTGGAACCTGGAAACCCTATATCCTAGCAACTTGGGAATGCTACAACAATCCTGCCCAAAAGCAAGAGGGAAAAGACTGTCAAGGAAGCAAATGACTGCTGCTAGAAAGATGTGGAGCTACATTGAAATGTATGAGGAATGAATGAACTACACTGAATGGATGAAAGATCAGAATAAGCAGCTGAGGAAGACAGGCAAGTCAGCATGAACATAAAATGCCCAGACTGTACAAAATCTCTTTTCTATTACTGTATCTCAAATCTAGGTGGAGGAATTTTGTTTCTGTCAGCTGTCTTTGATGTTCACTTCCTGGCTTGTGTTTAAACAAAAATGGTTTTGCTGCTGCTGCATCTTGCTGAATTTATTAAAATTCTAAAGCAAAGATTTATCAAAATCAATTTACCATTTTTTGCTCTTTTGAAAAAATTAAAAACTGTATTTTATATTTGCCGGAATATCTAGTGACTCCATCACAATGTATATTGTTACAAAAGCTGTCTGAAGGTTTCATAATGTTTAGGAACGTATTGTAACCTGTGTATAATAAGATATGTTGTCAGTCAACAGCAAATGGGCAAAATAACTATTAAAGCTATATGGACAATAGAGGATGTTTTAACCAATTAATCTTATTCCTTTAATGATATTTACTATTCTAAATGCATTTAGGTAGAAACATTAGATGTGTACCATTGTAACTGAAAATCTTGTAAAACCTCAATAGCGCAACGTAGATAAATCTTAATTATCAAGGAAATCATCTCTACATGAAACAGTAAAAGTACACTAAAAAGTGAACCAAACCTTTGCTCACAACTTAAGCTTAACCCAAAGTAAACTTATTTTTCCTGAAGTTTGATAGAATTTAGTTAATTATTAGAGCTAGTTGAAAAATGGAGAAAAAAATCATGAAACTTCCATGATAGTTTTGTCTTGTTTTCATCTTGAAATTTCAATGAAAAAATTTTGGTGACATTTTGAAATGTTTTTACCAGCTCTATTTGTTATTTTTTTTCATATCTACATTTCTCTTCACCTGCTGATTTCAACAGAAATACTGAATTATCATGAGCATTATTGTTTTGTGGTTATTTCCAGTCCAACTAGAAACAGACAGTATTAGAAATCCAGGGCCGGCTCTAGGTATTTTGCCGCCCCAAGCACGGCAGGCAGGCTGCGTTTGGCGGCTTGCCTGCGGGAGGTCCCTGGTCCCGCGGATTTGGTGGCACGCCTGTGGGAGGTCCGCCGAAGCCGTGGGACCAGCGGACCCTCCTCAGACATGCCGCTGAAGGCAACCTGCCTGCCGCCCTCGCGGCGACTGGCAGAGTGCCCCCCGTGGCTTGCCACTCCAGGCACGCACTTGGCGTGCTGGTGCCTGGAGCCGCCCCTGTAGAAATCTCATCAGAAAAGGTATCTCTGCATGATTCCCAGTCCTGTTTCAGGAGTGGGTGGGAGCATGAATAATAAATTCAGATAAATTCCTGAGCTTCTGGGTATTTCTCTGAACCCCTCAGAAACTTCTGAGCTTAGTGCATCTCTGGTATATATCATTCAAAATATCATTGATAAGAAGTTGACATCAGTATCCAGAAGAAGATATCTGTGGCCATCCAGATGATGGAAGGTCTAGAGTCATGTAGCACAGTGAGCCCACATTTAGCCTTCTAGACAAAGGGAACAAAACAAAAATATTTGACTGCAGAAAATGGTTGAACTGTCCAGACCATGGAGGTCAGGGAGGGGAGAAACTACACAGAATAAACTTAAGCCGTTTGGTCAGAGGTAGGGCTAAGCTCAAAACTTCCTCAGCTTCAGAGGCTGCTAGCCACAGATGTTGTCAACACCTCAGTTGTCATATAGCAGTTAATAGTGTGAAATATTTACCATTTCTGGTAAAGTTCTACTTAGCTACAACTCTCAATAAGAAATGCATTATGTTTCTGGCATCAGTTTGTTCAGAGATTATAGTTAAAAGGGGTAGGCAGACAGAAAAAAAAGTGCAGGACATATAGGTAGCTGGGCCACAATTTTCAAATAGGGTGCCTGAAGTTAGGCCCCTGAATCTATCTTAATAAATAAAATGGCCCAAATAAAAGGTTTGATTTCAAGAGATGGTGAGCACATACACCTCCCATGGAAGTTGACGGGAGCGGTGTCTAACTATGGGTTTAAATTCTTATCTTTAGGCATCCTGTTTGAAAATGTTACATTTACGACTTACCCTTTGAGAATTCCATTACTCACGTGCATTTCCTTCATGTAATTGAATAGTTTTTTGCTTGGGTATTTTTGTATAAAGTCTGAACAATGTTTTTCCTGGAATTTATACCACAAATACAAATAATAAAATATACACACACCAAAAAAAAAGAATGAGCAATTTCTAGTATTTTATAGCTCATTTCAGCTTCTGCATAACCACATCATCAGAGATATTTATGAAACCAATAGAGCTTGTACCCCTGAAAAAATTCATCAGTATGTGCTAAAGGCTGTCCTCTCTCTCTCTCTCTCATAATCAGTGTACATTTTGGTCTACATCACATTTGCAGAAATCGATCTGAGCTACCATTTCTCCACTGCAGCTATTTTTAATTGGAATACAATGTTTCCTTAATTAGTCAGGGCACATAAATGATGTCATTTGGTTTGAGTCAACAATGGATAATTTGTTACTAAATCCTTTAATAGTTAATGTTGAGGTTTCTGTCATTACTCATTGCTCTTCTCAATCTTTATTATGATAGACCCTTTAAAAATGTTTAGGAAAAAAAATCCTTATTAATCCTTTTAAGAAAAGGCCTCTGGTACCAGATTAAGTAAAGCTTGTGTCTGAAACTATTCTTTCTGTATGACACATAGTAAGTGGTCAGTAATCCACATCTTAATCTCCTTGTTGCACAGCTTGGTTTATAGTAATTGATACTCCTGTGACTGTAGCAAACTCCTATTGTGTTACCTTTAGAGTCCAGCTCTTCTTCCTGTTTCTTCCATTGGAATGTCTGATAAAGGCAGCCTTGAAGTTGACCATAGTCTCTTGAGGAGCTGCTTTTAAGAGAAAATTTGATTTTTTTTTAAACTTGCATTTATATTACTTCTGGATTTTCCCCTGGGCATTGTGTCAAACATTTCAGCTATTTGCCAGCACATGAATACAACCGCTACCTCTTAAGGAATACCTTTTTTAAGGTATTTATGGCCATGCATACTTTTCTCAGAGCTGTAGCTAGGCTGTACACTGTTTTTTAACTCTAATGTACACAAGAGAAAAAACAGCTCTAATAGAATTCTTCTTTACTAATATGTATTCATCAGTATAAAATATAAACACCATGCATTTTCAACTAGAAGAGAAAGACATGCTTAGTGCAACTCTCTCTATAAAAGATGAGAATACTTTGTACAGCAGCTCAGAATTTATAAACATTAATGAGTTTAGCCTCACAGTTAAGGTAACTAGGTAGGTAACATTACTACTGCATTTTACAGATGAGGAAACTGAGGCACAGTGATATAGTTCTGATCCTGCTCCAACTGAAATCAATAGAAAAGCTCAACTATAGCAGGATCAGGCCACAGATCATTGGTATAAGGAGCTTGAGACAAAGCAAGGAACAGAAGTCAAGCCCCCTAACTCCTAATGCTCTACCGTAAACAAAAGACAATCCTTCCTCCTGTTAAAAGAATGGTTCAGGTCAGAGCCATTGTTGCCAGTTCTGGGAAATGCCAAGTTCTATAAATTGTTGGACCCATGCATGCCAAATGCAGAAACCCATGCTTACTGAGAAAGGAGGAGGGCTACAATGAATTGCAGAATGCCCGAGTGAGTCTGACACCCTTCAAGACCAGCATAAAACCTCATTAAAAGACAATTATGAAAAATAAAAGGATATAATATTTGATGTATAATATAACCCTATATATTAAAAACTGTTAAGATTTTGAGTGTGTTATCCACAGACCTTATCTAAAGAGGAAAAATAGTTCTTTGTGTGGGGGATGTAGACAATGTGAAGTTATTGCATAACTTAACCTGACAAAATAACATTAGTAATTGGATACCATCTGGGTCTCAATCTAACGGAACCTGACAGGCTGCATCTGGCCAGGAGATGTATTTTTGGACTCACTAATATGGAAACGTGTATTGGTGAAACCAAGTGAATGAAAGTAGAAGCATTTTAGAATTGGTAGTAACCAACATAACTGGTTACTAGTATATGTTCAAATGAAATGCCAGTTTATATTGGTGTTGTAAATGTCTGCAAAACTTGAATCCCAAATGTTGCCCCACAGTAATGCCAAGACCAAAGAGTCAGAAACAAAAACAAAAACAAAATCCCAGTCAGAAACAAAAATAATGTATTATATAACATGCACTTGATTCCATATTCCCATGATTCTTCATATCTTCCAGTGGGATGTTGAACATATTGCATGTAAGAAAAGCTACATAGAGAATTTTTTTAAAGGTTCTCTGAAATAGTCCTAAATTTAGGACATCACTGCGAAAAAGGCTAAAAACTCTGTTTAGATTAGAAATGTGCTTAATATAGAAGGGTACTATTCAAAAAACTTTAAAAATAAATTAAAAGAAGATCTAAAGAATAATGTATTCCACCTTCTCATTGAAATTCATAATGTGTTATTGGAAGAGTTATTACAATAATAAAAATGCATGACAATGCCACTGCACTAAATGAAACCAAAATAAGGGTTAATAAGTTGATAAATAACAGTAATTGTAAGGCCAAAAACCACACGGTGAAACTGATGTGTGGTTTAATAGCTACGTATAAATTTATAAAGGTTAAACAAATCTTGAAAGATTTCAACACAGGAAAAATATTATCTGTGTGGACATTATAAGGGGTAGTTGGAGCATCAAAGGAGAAACTACCATGACCCACCTATGTTCCAGGAGCAGGTAATTGACCATTACTTTTTATGTATATCTGTTATTTCTTTGATTGTAATTGTAATTGCAAGAAATTCTTGGTTTAAATAAAGGTTTGAATTAATAAATCTGAGTGTGCATCTTTCTCATCTGACAAAACTTTCCGTAGAAAGCCAGAACACCATTAAATCCAGGTGATCTGTTACTTAGAAAAATTTCCTACAAAGGCTTTCACGCCTCCCTACATGGATGGATAAATGGGACCCAATTCTGATCTCACACCAATTAAATTCCATTTCCCTCAATGGAATTACTTCTGATTTAAACCGTTACCCTGTAATTAAAATTTTAAACAAGCCCTTAGTGTACAATCCCACCATAAAAGCAGCAACCTTATGATCCAGGGATCTATGCTGTACATTCTGTAATTTCAAGCTAACATCTAATACAAGGACTGGATTTCATTCAAGCAAGGGTCACTTCCACCATACTCTGACATTGACGGTCTCATGTTTGTGATATACAGTATATTCCAAAAATGTTAAGCTGTGAAGAGCAAAGAGAGCTATAGATTCTGTTCTAGTGATGTTTTACCTCAGGGCTGGGCGCAAATTCCAATTTCCTGGCTAAGTTAACTAGGCTAAGCTTCTAACTACCAGTAGCACTTTTGTATCCTCATCTGTAGCCATTACCTTACTTTCCCCTCCCCTTATAAATATTAAGGAAGTATTCTACATCCTGGGATACTACAGTTTGCAGAAATATTACTCTAATATTTGGAACCAAAAGTGTATAACATCATAGTCATCTTTATAAGCTTCTCTTTACATCACTATGTTAGATTTAGGAGTACGGGTCTTTGTAAAAATGGAAAAACATGAATTTGCCTAAACGTGATCAAATCCACAAATTGTCCCAAATCCCTCCTGCTGATCTAGGCCCCTTATCAGCAAATCATTTAAGTACAGGCTTAAATTTAAGTGCATGCTTACAGCCCTTTGAAAACACTGCGACTGAAGCATATGCTTAAGCGCCTAGCTGAAGAGGGATGGGATTACTCACGTATGGAAAGTTGAGCACATATTCAAATGCTTTGTTGAATCTGAACCTATGGTGAGATGACCATTTAATGAGTGCCCCCTCCTGACTGAGGGTTGCTTTGCAGGTACCCTGCCCATTTTAGCTCCCTCTTGAAGGCCCCTTAAGAAATGCACACAGGCTTTCTCAAACATCTACGCCTCCTGCCTAGAGCTGGTTAATAACAAAAACAGTTCTTAATAATCATTCTCAGGCTCCCAAAATAAAGTCCATCTCAACACAACAATATTTTGTATACTTAGCACTGGTGTCCTCTCTCACAGGATACAACCACACTGCACACTCCTCACAGTGGTGTATAGAGTACATACCCTCCAACCCCATCCTCCATACAGGTATAAATACCAATGTAGATGGTGAGACATTACTTAGGCAAGACATGCCCAAACCCTGTGGCTATGTACCCTGAATGGCTCTCAAGCCTAAGAAGTGCTTTCCACATCCACACTGCTCTGGTATAGACTTCCACTGCTTCCCCACTGCTGGGGTCTTTAGCTGCCAGAGCCTTTCCTCACCACCTCCCCCTGCCAGAGCATTTCACTGATACATGCAGCAACACACTGCATTGTGTACACAACCAGCTTTCCCGTGCAGCATATAGCTACACATACCCTATACACCACCAACAGTGGTGTGTGGTGTAAACATCACTACAACCAGAGCACTTCCTCTCTCCAAGTCTGTTCTCAATTCAGGCCATCCTCCCAGCTCTTCTGAGCTGGAGTTTAGCCTTCTGGTACTAGCCTCTAGGCTCCCAAACATTTAGAGCCAAACTCCATCCAGGTTTCCACACAGGAGCCTGCTGTTCCCTCAGCTTTTGTCACAGCTCCCTTAATCTCAAGGTCTTCCCTGCAGGCATCCTACTCACTCATTTCACTTTCCTCAGCTTCCCACCCTTCACTGCAGGCTCCTGGTGCTCTTTATAGGGCAATTACTCTAATCTCTCCCAGGTGTGGCTCATTTTGTAGCTAGCATTGGCTTGTCCCAGCCCTTAAGGGGTGAGCCACCCCATTCTAGGGCCTTAGAGATATACCATTCTGTACATCACAAGCTACTAACTCATGGAAAAAGGTCATACTGAGCCTCAACTTTTGCGCTTGTAGAGGTTTTTATAAAAACTCACCATCTTGATTTGTGTTCAAGTACTTTAAAGTTCACATATTTCTTATCTGAACTTTGCTAGGTGCAGTAATTTTATTCACACACAGGCTGGATTGATTCTGCTTATTCAGATCACATTAATTACAGGAAACTGGACTCAAGTTCACATATCCCATTCACCATCTTTCCCTTAGGCTAGTCAATTTATCTGACATTTAATGAGAAGTTTTAGATTTTGCAAGTTATCAGAAGTGGGCCATGAGTGTGTTAGCTTGCAATTCAACAAATTGGCTGTCCTGAAACTTGTTTTAAAACAGAAGGCATAGCATCTCCTCAAATTACTATGCTTTTATGTGTTAATTGTTCTTAAGAATGCTATGTAATGTAACAACGTGTAAAGTTTTTTGTTGTTTTCTGAAGATCGTGCATATCAGCTTTGTCAACTTTTAAACCATCATTTGTCTGAAAACTTGATGTCAGGTGAAGTATTTTATATACCCAACCTACTCCCTAGTTGTGCTTAAATTTTGTATATCCAACCTATCTGCCATCTAGCAGGGGTGCCATCTTGAATGACCTTGGTCTCAAAAGCATGTATCTGAAGTACTTCTGGTCATAACAAAGTACCATTGTCCATGCTGATTTCTTGGTATGTCAGTATTACCATAGGACAATTACAAACACCCTTTCAATGATGGCTCATCATGTGTGGGCATTTTCTTTGCATACAGAGCATTTGAGAACTACCTGTAGACTTGTTTGGGCATTGCACAGACAGATGACCATTTGATTTATACAGGACTCTGATGTTTTATAATGAAACTCAATCAACTCAATGAAACGCAATCAAGTCAGTTATCCATGTTGTTCATTGCCATCATTTAGACTTTGCTGATGAAGTTATGAATGTTGTTGGCCTTCTTGGATTTGATTCTGGAAACATTTGCTTAGCCAGCTGGGAGGGAGGAAGGGAAAAGGAAGGGAGAGAATTCACCCAGCACAAGCATTGCATAGGATGCCATAGGTAAAGGAAGAATTCCCATGCCAGAGAGGGCCTGCTGGGTTGGGGGCATGAAGGTGTGTGTCAGGGATTCTCAGCTGCTGTAGGCTGTGGAGGGATCTGTAGTTAACCAAGGCTTGCTCTGCTTTATCCCACATGCTGCAATGACTTCTAGAGCATCTCAGAATAGGCAGGTTGAAATGTGACTAAATTTTGCCTCCTCAGCCCTGGGCTTCACCTTTCATTGCTGTGCCTCCAAAAACCACATACATTTCATCTACTGTCATGTATTCAAACTAAATAATACCTATTTAATCTAGATTAAACACAATATCAATTTCAGGGAATATATAATGGGAAGTCTAAAATATGTAAAAGATAATGTGTCAAATTCTGCTCTAATTTATATGGTTGCAACTCCTACCATAGACTCATAGAATTATATGTAATGAAGAACAAAACTTTGCCCAGTTTACTTAATATTTCTAAATGGGGTTTCTGAATAGTAGAACAGATGTTTATAAACTCCTTCCAGAATTGTAATTATGATTTCTACAGTAGCATCCGAGGGCCAAAATGAGAACTACTGTGCTAGGTCCTGTACAATCACAGAGTAAATGACAGGTCCTCTGAGACCATTAGGAGTTACAGGGCGTCATACTATTTGTGACTGAAAAGGTAGTTTGACAGAGCTGCAATGGGGTTGCTGATTAGATTTATGACATTAATGTCACCATAATTTGGGCAATCTTCTATTTTAAGGATATGTACTGCTGCCCATCGCCACAGGACCAAGTGCCTTTCAGTTAAAGAGATTGGCCATAGTAAAGTCCTTACTGGACTTACTAGAGATGCCTTTTGGGGGTTATGTTCTTATCTTTTCCCTAAGAACTTCTAAAAGAACTGTAGTTTTGAATAAAAACTGGGATCAGAAATTTGGAAACCTAAAGAATTACAAAATAATCTATTGGCAGCTGTTGATTTTTCTGTAACTTACTGTAACATTTACTTCATTTTATGCTGTTCTTTAGTAATTATTTCACTGGATAAATTGCTGTTTTCTTTTAATTGGCAACATAAAAGAATTTTAGATGTCATTATGTGCACATTTATCTTAATGTTTTAAAATATTCCACTATAGGATCACATTAGCCTTAGTTTCATGGTGTCAGTTAACTTCTCAAGTCCTTCCTTTTTCCTTTTTAAATATTTATATTTATGAAAAAAACTCAGCAAATTTGCTTTGCCCTCAGATATCTGCTTAGAAAGAGGTTGCCATCTATCGATAACTAACTCAATTGCACATTCTTTGACTGTTAGACAAAAATCAGTGGGATTTTAAAAAAAGTGTGTTGTGATTTTTAGACTTAATTTCCAACTGAAAGTAAAGCAATGAAAGATTTTATGAAAAACATGGAATATTTTAACAGTAATATACTGAAAACCTCATTTCTCTGCTTTTTTATCACTACTATGAATACAAACAGCCTGCTGAGATTCAAGTTGCCTTCTGCCATATATACATTTCAGAACTTCCCATTCATTCTTCTTATTTTCTTTGGGGAAAAAAGGATGAACAACGTCTTCAATGCACTTCCCTACTGCACCCAATTCAAAAACTAAAAACCAAATCATGGGGTTCAGCCAACTTACAAAGACTGGCCATGGTAATGGGTGCTATTGTGCACTTTACTGATCCAGAGGATCAATATACAGGCTTACATTAGGATAGCCTGATGGATCCCAAAGACATGCTTTCTGGAGAGTTTATAGTCTAAGACCACAAATATCATGTGAAGAGTAGAGGGAGAAGGTTACAATCCAACACACACATTATATATACATATGTTTGCAATTTAAAAAGTAATTATTATAACTAGATAAAGTAAGTGCTAACTGTCTGTATCTTCCAATCAAACCAACCATTAATTACTCTGGCAAATTAATACTAGTGTGGTAAAGTTCAGACAGTGCAGGATTTTTCAAGGAAATTTGATTTGCAAACAGGCTGATGGGTTAGGAAAAAGCTGTTTTTGAGCTAGATGGAGACAAAAGTACATTTCCAATCAGAGTAATTTTAATGACTTGTAACTCAAAATTGGCTTGACATTTTTTTCCTCTTAAATTTCTCAGAAATATTCTATTTTGCCTTCAAAATACACCTGGCAATTTTCAGGCCAAGCTAATTTTCCAAACTAAAGTTAATAGGGGCCTAAATAGGCTTTTATAAGTATGAACAAACTTAAGTATGGAAAGTATCTTCCAATCAAACCAACCATTAATTACTCTGGCAAATTAATACTAGTATGGTAAAGTTCAGACAGTGCAGGATTTTTCAAGGAAATTTGACTTGCAGACAGGCTGATGGTTTAGGAAAAAAACTGTTTTTGAGCTAGATGGAGACAAAAGTACATTTCCAATCAGAGTAATTTTAATGACTTGTAACTCAAAATTGGCTTGACATTTTTTTCCTCTTAAATTTCTCAGAAATATTCTGTTTTGCCTTCAGAATACACCTGGCAATTTTCAGGCCAAGCTCATTTTCCAAACTAAAGTTAATAGGAGCCTAAACAGGCTTTTATTAGTATGAACAACCTTAAGTAAAAAATAGAAATAACCATTTACAATTACGTTCTTTTTAAGGAGCATTAAAATACTTCATTTCTATCTTTATATAGCTGTTCTTCTAAGAATCAAATATTCTTTGCCTATCTTTGACATGCAATCCTATTGCAGCAATGTGTAAGATTTGTGAACTGATCCATCCTGAATACAAGTCAAATTACTTTGGTTTTGTCAATCCACCAAATCTTTCGTCTTTTCCCTGGTCTCCTTTTCTTGCTACATTTCCTTTATCTGTGGTTTCAGTTTTAAGAGGTGAATGGCAAAGAGTCATCTCCAGTTCATCTGAAGATAAAACACATTAAGCTGTTGTATTCACATTTAATTAATGTTTTCCAACTCTCATTTCCTATTTTCCTACCGAAAATCTTGCCTAAAATGCTATTTGGCAAATAAAATAACTCAGGCAGAGGGATATCTGATCCAAGTGTTTTGCAGGTGATGACTGGATAAGATAACCTTAAGGAGTTGATAATTTTTATTATTTGTGGATGGCCCTTTCTAGCAGATTTCATGCACTGCAAAAGTGTTCCCATCCCTTACAGAAACATTGTGCAAACTGTGTCTTTCCTTTTATTTTTTAAAGCATCCCTTCACATTTATAAAATTGTACTTCTATCTTTATCAGTCCATGTTGTGGTCAGTTACTCAAATAATTTAATCTGAGATTTGGTCCCTAGTGCTTCTATAATAAAATAAATAATATTTTTTACTTCTATAGCTCATTTGAGCATCACAAAGTGCTTTACTAACAAAAATGAAACTAACACTGACAACAATCCTTTGATGTAGGGAAGCATTGTAATTTTCATTTTACAACTAGGGAAACTGAGGAACACATCATTAGTTTTACCAAAGGTCACACAAGGTCAAGCTGGGAATGGAACCTAGATCTCATGACTCCCTGCTCTGTGCTTTAATGAGGTGATCATTCTTCAACTCTCTAACAGACCTGCCTTTCCCTGCAGTGAATGCCAGCACAGAACTCAGCAGTTGCATGTTCACATGTGTACCTTTTTAATGTCATCTAGGCCACAGAGTAGCAATACAACACTTGGTTCTATTTGCTCCAGTAGCTGTCACAAGCTGACATGGGCTAGCGGGAAATGGAAGGATAAGATGATGTCTCAGAAAACATGTCTTGTATAAGAAGAAGTAAATGTCTGAGTGCGGATAAAGAACTATAAATGACTAGACTTCGGCAGCAGCAGCATGCTGGCAGGATGAGATGCAGCCAAGGAATAGTTGGGGACCACAGCCTAAGTCTGTGAACTAGGTGTGTTCCATGTGGAAGAAAAGTTTTGTCTCGACTGATTGTCAAACTGTACTCCAGTGTGCTAGTTTAATCTATTAAACTCTCTATGTAGGTGTTTATAACACACTCCTCATTGTAACATCGAAGTGCAATGAAGTAGATCACAATAAATGAGAAAAAGAAGTACCTAGGGGCAGAGTGATTGTGTTATATTTAAAAAGCAGCCAACATAAAGGTGTAATAAACTTTAAGTGTGTGTGTGTGTGTATGTGTATAAGAACCTCCTTTATCTTAATACCATTTAATGTTGATCACCATTTACATCACTTCTGAATTTGACGTCTTAGTATGAAAAAGTTGAAGACTTATGTTTGTAGTGCTCATTGGGATGGTAATTTATGTGGGTTGTTTGGTGATTATTTTCCTTTCTTTATTTTTATTTTGCTTGATCAAATTACTTTAATAGGTGTGATTAGTACTCTATATTGTAAATTATAAAATAATCCACTAAAAAATAGTCCCAGCCTCGTTTTCTTCCATTTAGCATTTTTATTTCTTCTGATGGAACAACTGTTGAAAATTCTATTACATTTAAGAATGGTCTGTAATCTGCAAATATGTCTTCCTCCTTCAAACTTTTCTCAGTGATCATAGCTGCTTATATTGTTTATATCACAAATTAGATTTTAATGTGAATGCTTGCTACACACATTTTTCACAGCATTAACTTTATGGCCCAGTGTCTCTAAAATAGAATCAAGGAGTGAAGCTGCTGGTCCACTTTTATTGAAACCCATTCACTAAACAAGAAAAACTGGCTTTTAAAAACCTAGTTAAACAATGTATACAAATTATCTGGGTTTTAGTTTGATATTATTTATACACTGTAATTACTTAAAGCTTGTATCAAGCCTTACCAAAGTCAATGCATTGCCTTTCATCCCTCTTCTTCCAAGGTTGATGCCTAAGGAGATCATTTTGGCTGCTGTAATTCATCTATACTTTATACACTTTATTGTGGTTTCTTTCTTGCCATCTGACCTCAAGGGTTCTAACCTGGATGAATCAAGCTTTCAAAGATTTATGTGTTCTTATGGTTCAAATGCTCTTACAGAGCTGATTTCTTTATTCTTAGTCACTGTGTTCACCTGCCAGTATATGAATTCAAATCTTTACCTAATCTATTGCAATTAAACATTAATTGTGGTGCAGATCTGCTCTCATTGAGTCAGTCTCCCATGGACTTCACGAGGAGCTAGAATGCATAAATTACAGCCCTAATGCAAATGAGCAAAACTCCATTAAAACCAATAGGCCACATCATGATCTTACACCAGTGTGAGTCTTGTGTGTCATCACTAAGGTCAATGGAGCTACTCTGGATTGAGCCTGAAGTAACTCAAAACAGAGTCAGGCTCAACAAAGTTGTTCCCACTTACACTATGATGTCCCTTAGTATCATAGGATGGACTCTATTGTCCAACATCGAGATTCCTCTGTTTGGAAGGTCCCTACATGATGTTCAAGGGCAATTAACTATTTAACCTTTCCTAAAGATTTTAAATATCAAGTGCTTCTATTCTCTGCCTGTCCAAAACAGAGACTGACCTTGGTTGGACCAGCCCATGTTCTTGAGAGTCTGACACTGAATTTGCTTTCACAGCACCATAAAAACCTCATATGTAATTAATGGAACACAAGAAGCCAGATGCTCAGCTGCTGTAAACAGGGGTACATATACTGAGATCAATGCAGCTACGCCTTCTTACATGATGTGAAGCTCTGGCTCATATCCCTTTTCAGCAGACAAAGTGATAGCATTGTGCATTCACAGTGCTACAAGTAATTTTAAGTTCATCTTCACATTTATCAAGTTTCTCTCTTTATCCCAGTAGTGAAATGTATAGTATCAAATCTTAGTTCAGTTCATTTTGTACACTTAAATAGTTAGACAGTTAACCTTTTTCTCTTTTGTTCAAAAACAAATTCCTGCCAGGTATTTGGAATAAACAGGAATTATTGAAAGCTATATATGGCGGTGCGAGGTCATTTCAGATGAAGGGCTCAGTCAGAATTTCATAAAGTATTTATTTAACTGCCAAAAGAATTCCCAACCTCCCTTTCATGTATGTTAGAATTGATGCTAAGTTTACTAGACAAGGCTGCGATTGTGGCTGTCACCAAACAATGACATATTTCTTTTCTTCTCTTAAATTCTCTGTATCATTCTATATAAGAGGGCAATTTGTCTGTCATGCAGTTAAAACAGGGCCCACTCACTGCCCTCATTAAACTGACAGCACAGTTATTAGCAGTAAACGAAGCCAACAGGCAATGAATTTAGCCACTGTTTTATGGAGAGCGTCAGTGAGATTTTTTCAGTAATTAATTTGATAAATATATTAATTATGAATTGAGTTGACAGTACAATCAGATTGTCAGCCTTCCAGACAGGCTCTTGTGATAAGTAGCTTTGTGATGAAGTGGTCGGATTTCAGTACCTGTCATCCTCCAGTGTCAGTTTCTTATCACTGTCCTGGCCATTCACTCTGTAATTTCCTGTGTGTTGTAATTAAATGGTGGCTTTCTGATTGGAAGTGACTCCTCAAACTTAATCTCTCTTTCTCTTGGAATATGCCGTAAAAAAGCCCTTTGTTTCAGCGGCTTTTAATGTTTAAAAAAGGAGCATATTATGCTCATATTTGGTTATTATACCAGTGTGTGTTTGGAAATGGCTAGATTACCTTCTGCCTTTTCGGGGAATTGGCTAAAGCAACTGCGCTCTGCTGTTGCTTCAGTCAAGAGGTCAAATCTGCAGTGAAACAGAATGAAACAAACCCACCAGCTAATAGAAAGTCTGACTTGTCTTTTGTGTTTGTGGAAGTGGGAGGCAGGCCTGATACAATATGCATTACTTACAGAAGGGTCATTGTGGGTACCTCTTGCAAGTTTCTTTTATTATTTATTATTTTATTTTATGTAATTCATTAGCAACAGTACCTGGTGTCATTTGGCTCTGGTGAAGCATGTGAAGATAAAATTTTTCAGAAACTTTTCTAATGTAATTTAATAAGGTGGTTATGATTATTTATAGATGCAAATGTAAACAAGACCAAAACAAACCTAGTACAGTGGAAACCCAAAGCTCTTTATACTGTGGTGTGATAATGTTACTTTTTAAATTCTTTATGCTTGTCAAAAAAATCACTGTGGACACTTTTACAGACTAATGCAGATCAGTGCCTGTTTCAGATATCTTTGTGGACTGGAAGGAATGTCTTTTGATTAAGAGATAGGAGCAGGTGTCAGGAGATTGGAGGACCATCATCGATTTGCTTGGGTAAATCACTTAGGCCTGATCCAGCAAAGCACTTAAATAATCCTATTGACTTTCATAGGACTACTAAGCGCTAATGTTCTGTGCTGGACTGGAACCTTAATCTGTCTGTTCCTTAGCTTCTTCATCTGTAAAATGGGCATAACATTACCTACTTCATAGGGAAGTTGTCAGGCTAAATTAATCAATGTTTATACAGCATGCTGAGGCTGTTGGCTGAACAGTGCTAAGAAGAGTGCAAGCAATTGTTTTAGTTTTCACTATATCTCATGATTTTAAAGATGCTGTACAGCTGTAGCCACTTTATTGCAGTAAGGTGACTGACAGACACACTATGAACTTGACAGTGCTCTGTAGTATCGCAACAATTTGTGAGTAGGATGTGCTGCTACTCCAGAATTATGGTCCTGCACAAGAATATCTGGGAATACATTCCACCAGTACAGAACTAGAGGAACTTATGCTTGTACCCAAAAGAGAAACATAGTGTCCCAATCACCTTCCCAACTTGCCGTTGTCCCTTTTCAACTTCCCCCAGGCACTGTGAGGTCCAATACTTCTATCTTGCTTCCCAGCTCATTACCCTTCCCTGTATCACTGCTCACATTCCTGATCCTGAGCACCAAAAAGCTTCCCACATCACTAACCTGTGACCCACTGCCGTCATTTGACCCAACCCAGGATCCCTTTCCCATTGGAAATATGGGTAGAGATTTACATTCTGTTAGACTCCATTCCTAGGCTTTTGTCATTTAATTAACGCTTCCATGCAGATAGAGGGAAAAGAATATAATGAGAACCCCTGACCTCCTGTCCTATGTGGGTTTCCGACTCCACACATCTACTGGCCCTGTGTCTGTGCTGGCTCTGACTGGGGGTTATCCCAGTATAACCTTCCTGTGTAGACAAACTCTCAGGTAAATTGTTCACATTAGTTGAACAACGAAGTACATTTTTATAGCTTATGTTTAGCAGTATTAGCTCCATTTCCATCCCTACTATGTCAAGGATGCATTAGTAAGTTGTGGGAGTGGTGCTTTACCCATTAACTGTTATGGTTATTTTCAGGAGGATGTGAGAATTCATGCTCCCATCTGTATAAAACTGATGACAAGCATTTTAGTTTTGACCTATGGGAATCTGGCAGCATTTCTAGACAGACAGCAAGTCTGGAAAATTGAGACAGTCTCATAATGTATTAAATCTGAAGACTTTGAGGACCAGATATTATAATTTAATAAATTGTACCCAAGGAATATATCTACTGTCTAAATATATCTACATGTGAGCTTGGGTTTCAGCAAGGGTTAAAAGGTTGTCATAGTTCTGTGAATGACTGAGAATTTGAAAAGAATATCAGATGAGAATTGGTGCTTAGATGTCAAGAAAACAGATACTATTATTTATTCAGATGGTAATGAAAATTGTGCTAGGGACTTTAAACAAAGATGTTAAAAATGATATGGTCTCTGCCTTAAAGACCCTACAATCTAACGTTTTAGATAAAATACAGCTGATGGATACTAACAAGGGGTGGGAATAGGAGGAAGAGACAACAAGTGTTAAAAAAGTGATCACACACTTGCTTATTGGGGCAATTGATGAAGAACCACAGGGATAATTAATAAATAAATAGTAAATTAATTGGGTGAAATCCATCCCCACTAAAAGCAATGACCAATTGATTCAGTAGGGCCATAATTTCACCCATTGTCTGCATGTATGTGATTCAGAAGACAAGGTAGGTGAGGTAATATCTTGTAGTGGACCAACTTTGCTTGGTGAGAGAGACACAAGCTTTTGAGACACATGGAGCTATTCTTCAGGTCTCACTGAGTGACTCGAAAACTTGTCTTTCTCATCAATAGAATTTGGTCCAATGAAAGATATTACCTCACCCACCTTGTCTCTCTAATATCCTGCAACCGACACAGCTACAACTGCACTGCATTTAACAATGTATTTGGGTTGGAACAGTTTAGATTGAAATGGAGATTTGAGGATATCTAATTAAATGCAGAGTAAACACACTGTAAGGTCAGAGACTCAGTTTCATGGACTTAAAAGAAGCTGAGTCGATTTATTTTTGCTTAAGATATGGCCCATATTTAAAGCTCTGGGCCCAAATCCTGAAGTCCTATGTGAGGGCATGATTCTGACACTTGTCCTCATGTTGAATACTGCTCATTTACTAAAATAATCCCTGTATCGTGGGGGAGAGGGAAGCGTAAGTCCATTTTACTTTTCATAGTGACAAAAGAAAGAGAAGAGGGAAGAAGAAAGAAATGAAGGTAGCTTGCAAGTAAACTAGAAGTAGATGCAAGAAGAGCATACTCTGTTCCTTAGCATAAGGCAGGAATGGTCCCCATATACATTTTAATTTTTCCTATAGTAGAGGGAAATTGAAACACAGAACGTTCTGAACTAGCTCTGAATTTTCCCCGTTAGTAAATGAGATTGGAGTTTGAGTACAGGATTTTGATTTGGACACAATTCTCTAGTACAGTGGTTCTCAACCATTCTGGGCTCAGGGCCTGTTTATGGCCTGTCATACCCAGTAAATAGTCTGAGGATGGAGGCCCTGGGGTAGTTTTGATCAGATCCTGCCTCCTGGGGGATTGGATCCTTCCCAGCACTCACCTCACAGTGACAGCTCCTGTCCTGAGGAGCTGGCTGGGCTTGACTCTCCGCTCTGGGCTTTGCAACCTCTGAGGTTGCAGTGCTGCAGAGGTCTGGCCCCACTCCTCTGACTGGACCAAATTTGTGCAAGTGGAATTTTGACCTGGTTCATGGAGTTGCACTGCCACTCAATGAAGTTTGACCTACCCGGATTCCCATCATCAGGATGGCTAGACCAAACCTGCATGGTGCCTGGAGCAGAGATGCAAGCTCAGGCAGCCCCTGAGGAGCCAAAGAAGCTGCCACATGACCCTTTGAAACATTCTGGCAACGCAACATGGTGCAATAATGGGAATGCATATGATAGGGTAGTTGGCCTAATATTTATTATATCTGCATAGGTTATTGAAGCATGTTATATAGTTTTTTCTCCTATAAATTTAATTAGCAGCTAAGTTCCCCAGAGTCCATCACACTGAGCATGCTGCAGCTTGAGGCTAAGCAGGATTTTCTTTGTAATTCTAGCTCTGTGCTGCAGTGGGCTTCACTGAGGGCAGTCACCTATACTGAAAGCAGGGTCAATGTCACTCCTGTGATCTCAGTAACCACCTGCTTGGTCCTGGCAGTGTGGAAGAGGAAGTTGCCTGATTTGAATACAAAAGGGACAAAAGCCAGATTTTGTGGGGAGCGGAGAGTAGATTGTGACAAGAACATTGAGTGGAGGGGAAACTGGGACTGGAAGCTGGCAGGAGAGAGACCAGGACTTGCTTGGAAAGGAGACCTGAACTGCAAGCCTGGGTGACTGGCACTATCTGAGCAAGGAGACTGGGAATGGGAGCTCGGAAGACAAATGAGATGACTGAGATCAGATAAAGAGTAATACTAAGTACTGCAAAGAATTAGGTCCTAGGTATCTAAACTAGGCACTTCTCAAATTGGGCACCCAGAATTAACAGACTAGAAAATGGAAATTCCTTCCCATAAAATATTTTACAATTTAAAAAAAACCCGACAATCTGTCAAAAATTGAAAAAAAACCCACAAATTGAAATGTTTCCACAGAAAATTTTGATATTCCAAAAAGAACATTCTCCTGCCCAGTTGTTCTTTTGATCTTAAAATTGCTGTTCCTCCATTCCCAAGATGTTATATGGGATAGTACCCCTTCATCTCATAATGTTGTTTGAAAATAAATTCATTAATATTTGTGAAGCACTCACATACCACAGTATCAGAGGGGTAGCCATGTTAGTCTGGATCTGTAAAAAGCAACTCCCTACGTAAAAGGATAAATGAATATAAGTCAGATATTAGGAATGGCAATATACAAAAACCTGTAGGAGAACACTTCAACTTCCCTAGACACACAATAGCAGATTTAAAGGTAGCCATCCTGCAGCAAAAAAACTTCAGGACCAGACTTCAAAGAGAAACTGCTGAACTTCAGTTCATTTGCAAATTTGACACCATCAGCTCAGGATTAAACAAAGACTGTGAATGGCTAGCCAACTACAAAAGCAGTTTCTCCTCCCTTGGTGTTCACATCTCAACTGCTAGAAGAGGGCCTCATCCTCCTTGATTGAACTAACTTCATTATCTCTAGACTGATTCTGGCCTTTATATTTATACCTGCTTCTGGAAATTTCCATTACATGCATCTGACGAAGTAGGTATTCACCCACGAAAGCTTATGCTCCAATACATCTGTTAGTCTATAAGGTGCCACAGGACTCTTTGTTGCTCTTCACATACCACAGTGATGAGTGCAATACAAAAGCCCAAGAGGAAATTAAGAAGTTTGTCTTCACAGCAGAGTTTGAATCAGATAAAGTAAATAAGGCATGGGGCCATACATTGAATAATGAGGAGAAAACAAAATACTGTTTTCTGATTAAGTCAGCATTGTCCATCCTGTGCACTGAATAAGGCAAGAGTCCTGTGGAAAAAATAGTATGTGGTCATGTAACTGAAGACTGTACCATAATGCATATACACAGGAGGGCTGAATTAAGGTTGCACAGGTAATCTTAATGCTGGCATTTCCTAACTTTTGAGTACTTGACTTTGTATCCTTAATAATGTCCTTTTAAGATAGCTTTTGTGTGTCACATACAGGCATGTTATTACAATTTATATGATATATGCATTGTCTTTGTAACTTTGTTGGTCCCAGGATATTAGAGAGACAAGGTTGGTGAGAGAGACCAACAGAAGTTGGTCTAATAAAAGAAATTACCTCACTCACCTTGTCTCTATGATAGTTTGTTCTCTTGTTACTCCATGCCACCAGTGTTACCCATATAAATCCAAAGTTACACCATGACATCAACAAAGATACTCCAGAATTATAGCTGGTAGCAGAATTTGTCCCTTTGTAATTATATTGCTTGTTGTCGAATATAGACTTTAAGCTCACTGCATGATTTGTTTTCTGTTTGCAAATGAAAAGGGACTTATTCCTTGAAATAAAACTACTGCTGACTGCATGCAAATACATTCTTCCACTATAATGACTGAAAAGTTCTAATTAAAGCTGATTATATGTCACTTATATGTCTGAATCCCCAGAAAAGCATTATTATTTCCCACTAAAATCAATGTTGAGCTTTCAGGAACTTCAATGGGGGTGGGATCAGGCCCCAACGTACCAGAACTGCCTGATACAGCGTAGCACAGATTGCAACAAAAGTTTTGAGAGGATCGTAACTATTGAAGTAAGGAAAATGTTCTGATATTTTTTGAGTGACTCTTCAATCCCAATTTGAACATTTTGATGCTATTGTAAGATCCAAGTGGAAACTATGGAGCTTTTGTGCATCTGTCAGACATCACTGCTTATTACAGAATGAGGAATGATAAATATGCAGGATTCTTTGATGTTAATATTGACTTGAACTCCCACAGTACTCTAGCAGAAAATAGTTGACACTATTGTTTTCAACTTGTATTAAGGATTTAACAGATGCATGAAAATAATAAAGGTCTTTGGATTAAAAATAGCCTCAATTTGTTTAACTTATTAAGCATCTATCCCAAATGTTAGACACTTTATCAAGGTAAAATATACACTTAAAATAGGCAAAAGACATGCAAAAGACATGCACAACTTATTTAATGCACTGCTCATGCAATAACAATAATATTTATCCACAACAGTAGTAAACCCTATATGAACTGTCCATATTAACCCTCATAACGATTACTCTGGGAGGGATAGTTCAGTGGTCTAAGCATTGGCTTGTTAAACCAAGATTGTGAGTTTAATCTTAAGGGGGTCATTTAGGGATCTGGGGAGAAAAAAAACAAACCCCACAAAAAAAATCTGTCTGGGACAGTACTTGGTCCTGCTAGTGGAGGCAGGGAACTGGACTTGATGACCTTTCAAGGTCCCTTCCAGTTCTATGAGATAGGTATACCGCCATATTTTTATAACCTCCCTCCCCAAATACCTTAGAATAGACTTTATAGCATGTTTGGGATGTCAGCAAATTCAGGTCTATTATGCTGCCTATGTTAACTTACATGACTGAATTCTGAGAGGAAGGATGATCTTGTAATGAAGACACTGAACTAGGACTCCGAGATCTGGGTTCATCTCCCAGATCTAACACAGACTTCCTGTGATAATTTGGGCAAGTAGTTTGTGTCTCCATGCCATAGTTTCCCATCTGTAAAACAGATGATACTTCCTCTCATTCATCCTCTGAATGTCTATTGACTATAAGCTCATCAGGGCAAGGACTGTCTTTCACTATGCCTAGCATAATGGACTCCTGATCTTAGTTAGAGCCATTAGATATTACTGCAATGTCACTATTAATATAAGTAATAAAATACATTATTTCATGCTAGTTACGTCATTATTTTACCCAAATCTGCCAGTATTTTATCAGATCTGATGAGCATACCAATATTTTTTTTTCACTTCTTTCCTTAAATTTTGGATTCTGTTAGCATACAATACATACAATAGTTCTCTCAGAATATTGGGCAAACACATTAGACATTAGATATGGTTGAACAGTATTTGTCACATCAAAATGTCAATGTATTTAGGTCTCTTTGTTTTGTGAATTGCCCATGACCCATTCTCAACTCCTGCAATGTTTGAATAAGCCATTAATATTCACCGAATAGTATGGGAAAAATACTATTCTGATTAAAGGCAGCTAAGTCACCCATTCAGTATGCTGGTTAAGCATGTGCCTCATTTAAAGCATGTAAGTAGCCCCATTGACTTCCATAGTTTGTTATTAACAATTCCTGCTCCCTGGTTCGTCCAAAAGCATCCAAGGGCCGTTGGCAGCAGTTTCTCTGTCCTTGTAATGGTCAGCTCTCATATGTTAGAATAAAAGCAAAGGGATAACATCCTTGCCCATTTTTCCCCTATCTGCTGAATAGGCTATTTACTACTATCTGGTTTTTATCATGCTAAAATCTTGTAAGTTGGGAAAATAAGAGTATACAACTTAAAAGTCTTTAATGTTACTCATGAAATCCTTGTTCAAAGTAACAGCATGAGACACTGATGCCAATGTGGAGGTAGAATAATATTGTAGAAATATCATGTCCTGCCTTCACTAACATGTCAAAAAAATTAAAACCAGAGTGTTAGTTTCCTTAAATGAATCTCTACTTCATATGTGTTTAGTTATGAACCCTCTTAATGGATTCTTTCCAACTTTTGAATAATAGGTCAATGGTTTCTTTTGGAAGCCTCAGTCCCAACAACAAGAAAGTGATCAGGACAATCTCTTTCTCTCATTTATTATTTCCTCTGATTTTTTATCCCACAGCTCCATAACTGCTGTTCATTTCCCTAATATTATGAGCGATTGATTCTACTAAGAATGGAATCAATGACTGAAGCCAAGGTTTGGAAGGCCACCAAGGCAGGATCATTATCATTTGTTATAACAACCCTTGAAATATACTGAAAATTTGACTTATTGGAGTGATGGGAATATGCTAACTAAGTCCTGCTCTCTCCAATCTCTTATCAATGCACTCTTGCCCATAGTTTCTGTCAAGATACTACAGAAAGATTTCATTAGTTTAGGCTTCTGAAGTGATGTTATTGCCTCCATCACACTGTTTATTCTAATCTGGCACCAGAGAGTAGAAAGTCTCCTGATGCCAATTCACCTCCTATTACAAGTTCTTCCTTCTGTAAAAGGCCTAAGATCAGTTACTCTTCTGTAGAATTGAACTAACAAACAGGTTCCAACCCCATCTCTGTTTAAATTTCAAGGCTTTATCTAGCTAACCTGGTCACTCATCAATATTTCATCCTGGTCTGAGTGGCTATTTTTCTGTATATCCTTTTTATTTCTTTTTCAGACTTATTTTTACCTCTCTCTTTTAATTAGTATAATGCTCAATAAAGTTGTGCACAAAGCCCTTTCTATTGGAAACTCCTCCTTGAAGGAATTGCCGAATAGGTGAAACCACTGTGACTGCACTGTCAGAGAACTGGGAGATCCAGGGGGCTCACAGAGCAAGTGCAGAGGCATAATGTGGTTCCTGTGGATCCTTTCACATCTGTGAGAATCTTGGAGATATGCTGATTATAGAGTCAAGTATCAGAGGGGGAGCCGTGTTAGTCTGGATCCGTAAAAAGCAACGAAGAGTTCTATGGCACTGTATAGACTAACAGACGTATTGGAGCCTAAGCTTTCGTGGGTGAATACCCACTTCTTCAGATGCAACTGATGAAGTGGGGTATTCACCCACGAAAGCTTATGCTTACGTTAGTCTGTAAGGTGCCACAGGACTCTTTGTTGCTTTTTGCTGATTATAGAGGAGTCCCTGCTGTCCATTCCATAGGGATTAAAATGAGGCATGCAAATCCTGTTCCTCTCTCAGAATGATTCAGCTCTCTCCCACAGGTATTCCATGGAATGGGATGCTAAATCCACTACCCTACTTTGCTTGAAGCTTCTATGAACCTTGATTTAAGAATACTCCATTTATACAGTCCCATTACACATTTTGACACGTTGCATGATTTACTTGTAAAAAGAACTGCACCACAACTAACAACCAGCTTTTCTCCTTAGATCTAAGATGCCTCATTAGACTATTTGTAGTTGCCCTGTCTGGTGAAAGGGAATAATATCTCACATCCATTGGTATGAAGCCAGCAACAGCAGGACTGGAAAGAGGAAAGCGGAAATACTCTCTGCACAACAGAGGAGGTTTTAAAACCTTCTAACATGGGATGAAATCAAACTAATGTAATTGCATCCTTAACATTAATATATTTTCATAATGAAACTAGCCTTGCTTAGTATTTTGTATTTTCCAGAGAGAAGCTAACTTATTGGCTGAGTAGTACATGCCAGTGTGGAAACAACAGGAAAACAAGAAGCAAAGGGTATGATGCTGATGTTCTGACTTGCCTTTTTCTCCCTGAGGACTACAAAAATGCTTTACTATGAATGAACACAAAATCAATTCAGAAATACAGTATATCATAGCCTATAAATAATACTTCCAATCAGAAAAGTGTGAGGGGAAAAAATGACACAAGGGGAAAAAAACATTTCTACAAGAGGCATGCAGGCATGTGCATTCACACACACGCACATGCAGGAGGGTGATGTGGGGGAATAACACACTCACTTACATTGAGAAAGATCAAGCCACAACTGAGAAGGAAAACAACCACAGAGGACTCTGATTTGAACCAAATCTAGTAAAGCCAGCGTATAATGAAGGCAACGAAGGGTTAAGAAAAAGTTAAAATGAAAGGGAACTCAGATGGTGACAACACTGTAGACGGTCCCAGATACATAGGTTGCCCCAAGACTTCAACAACACCTTGCTAGTTTTTGCTTTAGGTACAGTTCTCATTTAGCATGGGAAACAGGAGTTCCCTCAACACTGTTTCTGGTAGCACACCAGTTTTATACTGGGGTAACTCCATCAACTTTAATGAAGTCAGTCCTGACTGATGTTGGATTGAGAGGAGAATCAAACCACTAGTCTCCTGGAACTTTAGTTTCTTTTGGTGGTGGTGCTGGGTGGTCCCTTTATTTTCAGTTCTATCCAAGAGGAATAAGATCAAAGAAGATCAAATGCTCATTGTCCTGAGAGGTCCAGGATAGTCTCACAGCAGCCAAGCCAAGAACTTAGCTCTCAGTGGAGACCAGCCTGTTCTGGTAGGTTATGTTTATCCATACGGACAGATGTTTGCATTAGTAATTCTTGAAATGAAGAGGAAATTTTTCTATATTACTGGTCCTCAGAAGAGGTTTTGGGTAGATGCTCAGATCCCAATAATACTGAAGGGTAGATGATGGAACTGTGGTTCAAAACCTTCCCTCTATTGACTTGTGAAATGTGTTTTATCAAGCTCCAATGAGGCCAATAGATAACATTAACAGGAATTAGGCATCAAAATCCCTCAGGAAGTTTGAAATCTCTCATCTTAAATGACATTGGGCCAAGCCCTGAAGTCTTTAGTCTGTCAAAAATTTCACTGGTTTTCAATGTCAGGATACTAATGTTCTTTTGCTAAATTCAAGTGTTATGCATATCAAAAAACCGATGACACCCTTACAATAATCCAGTTTTTACATCACATCAGTATATTACCATACTAATAGGGAACAACATAGTAACAAGGAAATTATCACCAACAGAAAAAAAAGCACAGCTAAGTAAAGTAGGAAGCTGGGAGGGAGGGAATGTTGTGTTGTGTTGTCTAGTTAAGGAGGAAAGTGACAGTGAGTGTCTTCTGTCATTGATTTCCTGTGTGATCTCTTAACTTCTCTATGGCATGAGATTGCCATTTGTAAAATGAATATAATAATAAACACGAATTTACAGCTGTCCCATGCTGGTTGTGAGGCTCAATTTATTCTTCTTTGTCAAGCATCTGCAAAGTATTTTTATTATTAAGCTCCTTGTTTGAAGGCTTTTTATATGTTCTATTTCAAATTAGGAGGCAGAATGGCAGCAATTAATGGGACAATATCAAAGCGCAATGTAATAAAAAAGGTAGTCCCGCTATGTACTGCATGTGAAATGGCTCAAGGTTGTTCATTGTTGATATGTGGTATATGGTGCACACAGTTCATTACATTTACCATCTCCTCTCTATTATTCAGACAATACCCCCATCTGTGCTACTGAGTCTTAACTGCGTAAAGTTTGAATGATAAAAGGAAATGAATACTGGATAACTGGAAAAATAAGACAGATCTCTCTGTGTCTTTTTCAGTGTTGCTGCTCAATTTTACATCTTTAAAAAGGATTTAATTCTTTATCTCTTTGACGATCTTAAATTTGAAACAGCTATCTATAAATTAGTTACTGTCTGACTCCTCCCAGCACCTTTTCATGGAGTAGCCAAGATCAGGGTCTTCTGCTAAGTTCAAATTTATCAATCAGCAGGCAAAACATGTTGATTCATGGCAGTGGGTAGAGCAGGAGGGGGCTCTTGCTAGTTAATCTCAACTGCCCTGTGCCCCAGCCAACCCAAGAGCCTGTTACAGGGGCCAGCTCTACCCTAGGAGAGACCTCTCTGAGAGCCATTGGTTGACTGCTACAATAGGGCAACCCAAGGCCTATGCACTGACCTCCGGGCCCTACTCCACAGCCCTATGTTGGCTGCAATCACTTTGTGTGGCTAATATTAGTTTCACTCTGGAAAGTTCAACTAAAACTTACAGATACTTGACTCCATTGATAATAGTACATGCTTCTTTGCAGTAATTTTGCTTCATACAGAAAGGACCAGGCAGGTTACAAGTCAGGAAAACACTGTATTCCTCTATTTGTTTCAGAAACTTTAATTCCTGTCATTTCAAATGTTATATAAAAAAAAATCTGAAAATACCCTTTCTGCATGGTTCTGTAGTGTTTTCAAAGAGAAGCATTCAGTATAGTGTAGTTATGCCGGTCTGTAAAAGTCTGTCTTACCATGCAATGTTGTACAATTTGGCTATGGAGATCACAGCATATCCTAATCTCCAATTTGTCTCTGAGTTACATCAGTGTAAATCTAGAGTAGCGCTTTGGCACTGGCATAATTGAGATCAGAATTCAGTGCAGGATGTTCTACTAATTGAGTGCCTGGTATGAAAAGGTGAGTTTTCTACTTAAGGCTTTAACTTTGGGCTTGTCTACACTTAATATGCTATGGAGGCGCATCTGTGCCACTGTTGTGCTTCAGGATAGACACTATCTATGCCAATGGAAGGGATTCTCCCGTTGGTGTAGGTAATCCACCTCCTCGAGAGGTGGTGTTTAGGTCAACAGAAGAATTCTTTAATCCACCTAGTACTAGCTACATGGGGACTTGGGTTGGCATACTATACCACAGGCCTGCACAACTTGTAAAGCGGCAAGGGCCACATTACTCCAAAGAAAACAGCAGAGGGCCAAAACCTCCTGGCCCCACAGAAACACCCTGCCCCAAGGCCGCCCAGCCCTGCAGAAACAAACCCTCCTCCCCCAGCGCCGCCCCACCAAAACAGCTGTGGGCCAAAAAGGAAGGTTGGGGGTGGGAAGGTGATACTTTATTTTAAATCAGGGAGCCCTCAGGGTCAAATTAAAGGGCCTAGGGCTCCAGCTGCTGGGGGAACCTGGCAGGGCCAGCTCTAGGTTTTTTGCTGCCCCAAGCAAAAAAAAATTTGGCTGCCCCCCGTCCCAACCCTAGGATCCCCCTGTGCCCCTCTGCTACCCTAGTCCTGGGCTGTCCCCTCACCAACCCACACCCCCTGCCGCCCCAGCGCTGGGCTTCCCCCTTTCCTCCCCACCAGTGCCCTCCCCCCACCCCGCTGCTGCCCCAGCCATGGGCTCCCCCCCACTAGTGCCTCCCCCCCCACACACCTCCTGCCTCTCCAGCCCCGGGTCACTGGTAACGCTCCCAGGGTGGGTCATTCAGCAGGAATTTTAGATGTGCACAAAACACAGACAGGATTGATTCCCATATGGTTACAGAGCTGCAGTACAGTGGAACAATTTTCAGCTTGCGTGATTGGAGGATATAAGACTGTCCTCCATAAATGAGGAAAAGTTGAGGTGCCTTTATTATTCTTTTGTTCCACTCTTTCTTTCTATGGGGAATTTGCCAATGCAATATCAATGTCTTCCTTTTAAACAAACAAAAATGCAATGGCTGTTGAAAATAGCAATTCCAGTCCTAATAAGCATTTCTTGCTCAATTTTATCCTACTTTTTCTACAGCAAGTTGCAGTGGATCAGCATATTTGATTTGGGAGAAATGAAGTAACAGCTGCCCAAATTGAGCTTGAGCACTCCTGAATTTTGAGGTGTTCAAATCCGGAAGGCAGGTGCTGGGGGAGGACCTGTGGGCTCCACGGGGGAGCATGTCAGCAACGTGTCTGGAGCTGCATGGAGCCAGACATGCTGGTCTGAGTGGCACGGTAATGGGGTTGGGGGTTGGAGAAGGGCTAGGGAGTTCCGGGGGGCAGTCAAGGGACAGGAAGCAGTGGTGGTTGGGTGGGGCAGAGGTTCAGGGGGCAATCAGGGGTCAGGCAGCAATTGGATAGGCATGGGAGTCCCAGGGGTTTATCAGGGGACAGGTAGGGGGTGGGGTCCTGGGGGAAAGTTGGGGGGGTCTCAGGAGGGGGCAGTTGGGGACAAGGAGAAGGGAGGCTTAGATAGTGGCTGGAGTCCCAAGGGGCAGTTGGGGCAGGGGTCTTTGGAAGGGGCAATCGGGGGACAAGGAGCAGCAGCATTTAGATAGGGGGCAGAGTCCTGGGGGGCAATTAGAGGCAGGAGTCCCAGGAGAGGGATATCAGAGGGTAAGGACCAGTGATATTAGATAGGAGATGGAGATCCTTGGGGGGCAGTTGGGGCAGGGCTCTGGGGAGGGAGAAAACAGCGGCTACTGGCCAGGATTCAAAGGGCTCTGGGCTGCCCGCAGCCGCGGCCAGCTCAGAGCCCTCTGACTCCCGGCTGCGGCTGAGATTTAAAGAGCTCTGGGCTCCCCACTGCTGCGGGCAACCCAGAGCCTTTTGATTCCAGGCAGCGGCTTGGATTTAAAGGGCTCAGGGCTCCCCGCAGCTGCCGGTAGCCTAGAGCTCTTTGCTTCCCGGCCGCGGCAGGAATTCAAAGGGCTCTGGGCTGCCCGCAGAGAGCCCTGTGCAGGGGATTTAGAATCCCCTCACAGGCCACACAGTGGGGCTCCGCAGGCTGCATGTTGTGCAGGCCTGCTATACCATGCAGTGATGTGGATTTTTCATACCCCTGAACTTTTCCTTTCTAGTGTAGATGAGGCCTTGGACTACACATTCATGCAGAGGAGTAAGGGAAATTAAAAACCTTTCTTGCATCTTTGAGTGAATTACCTAGACTTTGGGTTCCATGTATGCATCCAGGTTGATGAGCCTGCTATAGCCTTGGCTAACAGAGCTGGCAGCACTTCAAGATCCAGAAATTTGAACCTCATTGCAGATGACCCAACCAGCAGTGCCATCTAACACATGCAGAAACAAACTGACATTGTATCTGCTTACTCATCCCTGGAAATAGGCAGGTGGAAAGGGGAATGGGCCACCTCCCAGTGACCTGATCTGCACACAGCTGAGCTAATATGTATGTGTGAAGATGTCATAATACTCCCACCCCATGCCTTCAGCAGGGAGGTAACCGTGCCAGGAGGAATGTAACTAGGGTTATGATGATGTTACACCACAGGATTATCATCGCACAAGCGCACCACCCCTTGTTCAGGGTTTTAAATCCATCCCTGTATATTCCATTTGCGAGTTGTGTGGGTAGCAATGCTTTGTCTTAATACATGATTCTCCTCTCATATCCACCAGTATAATTCAACTGAATTCAATGCAGTTACTTTCAATTTCCACTGGTGTGAAGTGTGAAGCACTCAGACCATGAATGGACAAATTGACACACTCTCTTTTTCATGTGGCTTCTCCTATTTGTGCTACTAGGCCAACCCTGATTTGTTTGTCTTCTTTGCATCCTAGTTAAATAAGTGCATATTAAATATTGACAGATATATTTTATTTTATTGCGTGTTTAACTATAAATTAATCAAATTAAACAAACTTAAATACAGTTGACAATAATCATAGGGGGTCATGTTTTAAACCTGGAATAAAACGTTTGTTTCAGTTATGGTTTACTTACCTACTGTTTGCATATAGAAAATAACAGAAGTGTTATTTTGCATATATAGCCAGCTGAGCAGAACATAAAAGATTTGTTTAAAGAAAAAAACCTGACATTTCATGAGTGTTCCCAAGCAATAACAGTTAACAGTAATAGTACTATGTAAACGGAGCTGTGGTTTCAGATCCTTCACTATGAATTTTGAGATCTGTTACTTATTTGTAGTGAAAAATGTAAAATTCCTTGGTCAAATCCTGAGGCCAAACGTTTTAAATGTGTGTGTGTGAAATTAGCCATCCAAATCTATATTTAGGCACGATTTAGTGGCACAATTTTTTTTTTTAAAGAGGTGAGGGCAGCTCCAGTTGCGTTCACCTTTGAAAATTTGGCCACTCAGTTAGGTGCCTAAACCTGGATTTTCATAACTGATTTTAGGCACCGACATTTGAAAATGTTGGCCTTAAGGTCATTACACAGCTCAGAATTCAGTAAAATATTAAAGCATTTTTATTTATTTTATATTTGTCTAACTTTTAGCACAGAGGTGGGCAAACTATGTCCTGCAGCATCCAGCCCACGGGGCCCTCCTGCCTGGCCCCTGAGCTCCTGGCCAGGGAGGCTAGCCCCTCCCCTGCTGTTCCTCCTCCCTGACAGCGTCAGCTCACCGCACTGCCGGCGCAATGCCCTGGGAGGCAGGACTGCGAGCTCCTGCCAGGAAGCACAGCTGCAGAGCCGCACCCTGACCTGGTGCTCTGTGCTGCGCGGTGGTGTGGCTGGCTCCAGCCGGGCAGCATAGCTGCCTGTCCTGGTGCTCTGGGCAGCATGACTGTAGTGCCACCAGCCACCGGTGTGCCAGGCAGCACAGTAAGGGGGCATGGGGCAGAGGTGGGTTGTATAGGTGGCAGGGGAGTTCAGGGGGTGGATGGGGTCGGAGTGGTCAGAGGGCAGTGAACAAGGGGGTTGAATGAGGGCAGGGGTCCTGGGGGGAGCAGTCATGAAGGAGATGGGGGGGTTGGATGGGGCGGCAGGGGGCAGTCAGAGGCGGCGGGTCCAGGAGCAGTCAGGGGACAGGAAGTGGGGGAGGGGTGGATGGGGTAGGAATCCCAGGGGGCCGTCAGGGTGGTGCATGGAGGGGGGCCAGGCCATGCCTGGCTGTCTGGGGAGGCACAGTCCCCCCAGCTGGCCCTCTATACAATTTCGGAAACTCTATGTGGCCCTCAGGCCAAAAAGTTTGCCTGCCCCTGTTTTAGCACATTAATAATTCCCTTTACTTAAGTGTGCTTAAAGTTAAGCAAGTGCTTAGGTATCTCACTTCTACAAGGCAAAACTCCCATAGAAGTCAATAGCGCACATGAGTAAGGAATGAATATAAACTAAGGACTTCAGAATTGGGCCACATATAAAAATATTCTATCCTGTACAGTAAAGTAGTCTGGGTCGCCATTGTATTGAAAATAAATATATCATAGTCCAGTGGACTGGGAGTCACATAGCCTATGTTAAATAGAAATGTGCTGACGTAAGTAAAGAACAGGTTTTTAGATCTAAATTTAGGATTGACAATAGTCAAGCCTGGTAAATTGTGGGTAAAGTGAAGTGAGATAGTGCTGAGGCAAATTGGAGATAAATTAGGACATAATCCCAGGTCATATTGCAAAAATATTTGGTTTTAAATGGATTTAATAATAGTTTTTATGAAATATGAATGAATATTTTGGATGTTTTCTACATTTTCAAATATATTGATTTCAATTCAACACAGAATACAAAGTGCACCATGCTCACTTCATATTTATTTTTATTACAAATATTTGCATTATAAAAAACAAAAGAAATAGTATTTTTCAGTTCACCTAATACAAGTACTGTAGTGCAATCTCTTTATCATGAAAGTTGAACTTACAAATGTAGAATTATGTACAAAAAAATCCTTCATTCAAAAACAAAACAATATTAAACTTTAGAGCCTACAAGTTCAATCAGTCCTACTTCTTGTTCAGCCTATCACTCAGACAAGTTTGTTTACATTTGCAGAAGAAAATGCTGCCGTGTCTTGTTTACAATGTCATCTGAAAGTGAGAACAGGTATTTGCATAGCACTATGGTAGACGCCATCACAAGATATTTACATGCCAGATGTGCTAAAGATTCATATGTCCCTTCATGCTTCAACCACCATTCTGTGTTGTAGTTGAAATCGATATATTTGAAAAAGTAGAAAAACATCCACAAACATTTAATAAATTTCAATTGGCATTCTATTGTTTAACTATGAGATTAATTGCAATTAATCTTTTAATTATGATTAATTTTTGAGTTAATTGTGTGAGTTAACTGTGATTAATCAACAGTCCTAGTAAATATTAATAATATTTTTTATGATCCCAGGATCTCCACTCTTGACCTTGCCAGGGATATGTGGATGATTCATGTTTTTCCTTTATTTCCAAGTTTACTTGTGATAAAACTATGGCTCAAATCTTCAGCTGTGCCAGAGATCTGTCATAATTACACCCAGCTCCAATGGCCCCAAGGACCAGAGGCAGGGATTGGTGAAGCACAGTGTGCTCTAGTTACATTCCCTCTCAGCCCTGGAGAAGCTCCTTCAGCTGTACCATTAGGACAGCTTTACATTCCCTTTGTGCTATGGGAGTAGCATCAAGGAGCCATAATGGGGATTCCAGGTTATGAAAGAACAACTGATTTTTTCCCCGGTTTGGCTTTCTGATATGCAATAGGATGCAGTAGATGGGGTTTGTTGTGGGAACAGTTAGCAAAATTAAAATCTTTAGCTATATTTGCAACCCCTGACCTCCACACACAAGTATTTTGTCCTAGTTTATAAAATCACCTTTTGCTGGGACCTCATCAAGTTCTGGGAGTAGAAAGGAGAGTGGAGAGGAATGCTTTAAGGTAGAGTACCAGATTTACTATCTGCTGCCCTCTCTCTTCCAGCCAACAGACAACCTTCATGTAAATTGGGCTCCACAAGTGAACAGAGAGTGGGGATAGCTTATTGCCTAGGCATCATCACCCAACAAATGTGAAGAAATTCCTGCCCTTCCAAGCAAAATCAAACATTTAGGAGGAAATAAATAGTTCCCACCTCCACCATGGCCAATGAAAAGAGAGGCAAGGTGGTTCGGCTAGTAACGCCTTTATTGGAGTTATAAGGTCTCGGTTCTATTCCCATCTCTGCTCTATGACCTTGGGCAAGTCACTTTTTCTTTCCCCATCCTTTGTCTCCTGTCTATTTGGATTGCAAGCTTGTTGGGGCAGGAGCTCTCTTTTACTGTATGTTTGTACGGTGCCCAGCACAAAGGGGTCCTAGCCTCAGTTACTCCTGCAATACAAATAACAACTTGCAGACGTTTTGCTTCTTTTGACGTACACACAATAAGAGATCAGAAAAATGTCCCTGTAGTTTCTATGGCCTTACCAGCACATGTCAACTTTTTCTTTGTTTTATAGAGAATTTGACAAGATTCTGACCAACTTTTAGATGTTACTCTACATTTACACCAGTGTAACTCAGAACATAAGCTGGCTAGTTAGTATGAGGAGCCAGGGCTAGCTATCGACATTTAATTCTTGTACTGTGTGGCCTGACTAGGATGTGAACTTATCATTCAGAAGTAAAAGGTTAGTAATATAAGCTATTAGGATTTGGAAATATGTACTTCTTGGTAATGTTATGTGCAAGCTAGCATAGCCATATTTAGCATAATGCAAAAGTCACTGAGATGAAAATAATAACAATGACAAGATAAAGTATAGTGCTATAAAAATTAAATTCTTATCAGAAAAGAGACTGAAGTGGTAATTTAGTAAAAGCAATGGATGAACCTCAGAAAGTTCGGATTTTTAGATTAGCTCGGAAGTGTATCAAGTTTGTGAAACTCAAGAGACCAGGTCAACTACCAGGATTTCCAGTCTTTTCACTTTCTGTACACCTCAAAACTGGTAACGGAAAAACACAAAAAAATCAAAACCATTTATAATTAGGCTTGGCAGAATTTGTTTTTTTTAATTATTTTATAATTTTGACAGATAATATTGATGTTCATTTGTAAGCATTTTAAAGATTTTCACAGTTATGGGAAAATATGGGGTGTCAGATAGTAGAGATGGTTAAGCAATAATTATTTAATATCAGTAGATGTTGAAATTCAAAAAGTTAAAGCTTTTAACTATTAAAACACAAATTGTCATTGTCACATGTCAAAATACACAAAATAAATATCCTTAAATCAAACTTGAATAAATTCTCAAGCAGTACTTTTCTTACTTTGCCTATCTGTGGTATTCTATTATTGTTTAACAGCATGATTAATTGTAATTATTTTTTTTACTCTCTTGATACCCTAATATTTACAGATATCTGCTATTGCAGTAATTTCAAAATGATTCTCACTCTGTCTTCATAATTGTACCACAAAGATTCTTTTACAGTCTTGTACATATGGAGATTCTATAGAAATGGTCATATAAATAACCTGAATGTGTAGTTGGCTCTTTTCTCTTATTAAAGTGTCATTTCAGTTTATCACTCAACTTCACCTCTACACATTCAACACTAAAAGATTGCAGGGAGAATATTTATAGGAAGTCAGAAGAGTAACAAAATAAAGTGATGTGTGTACATTAACAGCGGGAAACAAACAAATCACATGGATACAGTCTTATTTATAACACGAGCAGGCAAGAGGTTCTATACACACACATACCGTGTATATGTGGAGGGAGAGAAAGAGAGAGAGAGACTGTATGATGGTATGGCATGGAATAAGGTTTTATCAGCATGCATTTGGGATGAGTGCATCAGAATTCTCTTCATGAGTGTTCAGAATGCAAGGGAGTCAAAGGTTCATGATAAATGTATCATATTGCTTAGCAATTTTTTCATATGGCTATCACCACTATGTTATATTGACCATTTAAATATGCATGGACCCTGGGGCACATAGAAAGGGAGTGTGAAACCTCTGCAGCTTTGCCCATCCCTGTCCTGGACTTGTGAAGAGAGTTCCATGAGTCTGGTGAACAGCTTGTGTGTTGTGGGTGATAAGAGGGTTGACAAGCATGGGAGTAGAGATTTGTGTTGAAAAGTCCATCTAGACTGAAGCTTCATTAACTTTTCTATAGTTCCTATCTGTGCTGTGGAACTGCCCTTCTTCCAGGGGCAGCTCCTGGCCGAGGGAGCCCTGGTGTGACATCAATGGAGCAATGTTGCTTAGAAGCCAGAGGACGGTCAGGGGCCTCCACAGAGTCAGAGTGGGGGTGTAGAACTTCCAAAACAGATTGCCTAGACCCTCTTGAAGATCCCCTTAAAATATGTGGATTCTTGGGAGAAAGCTCCCTATTTGTTCTATGGGGAGAACTCTGACAGAATGATTACCCCACGATTGTGGAATTTTCCTCCTTCCCTCCAGGGTGCAGATGGAAGATTCTGTATTAGTGCAGCATGTTATTTTTTGTATTGCTGTGATGTGAAGCTAAGCCACAGACTGGCTCAGGTTCTCTCATTAGATCTGCAGATTTTTTAACAACTTGGGATGTGGTTCAAAGTTTGTAATGAAACTTGAAACCAGCCTGGTTTAACCTGGTTTCAGATTTTGTTAAGAAGATTTCCTGCAGATGTAGTTATGCCTACACAGTTCATCGCAAGTTGAAGGCGGGTAAAATATTATGCAGGAAAACAAATAGCTGGGCCAAACAAATTAGAAAGATTTTGCTGTCAGGAGGGTTAATTTTGCTGTTGTAATTGTAACAAACACTAAAAGAAGTGAGTAAATCTCAAAATGTGAGGTTGAATTCAGAAAAGCATCCAGATGGTGTATCTGAACAACTCTGTTCCAGAAATTTCATGAGATCAGGCTCTCTCACAGGCTTTCTGGGTTCATCTTGGTTGAAAATGCCACACAAACTACTTCCATTTCAGTGTTTTGATCCTTCCATTTTCAGTTCTACTTCCACCCAAATTGAGTTGAAAGGATTATTACAGTAATCACTAGTAGTAATGATAATAATAGTAGTATAAATTTACGTGTTCTCAGGTCCACTTCTATTGCTTTCCACTTCCACTGGGTGACACAGAACTGCCCCAGCCTCTCTACAGCCTATCTCCACAACAGCTTCTCCTGCTGCAGGTGATATGGGCTGGGGAAATAGGGTTGGCCAGGACATCTTTCAATCTCAACTGTTTCTAGCTGCCAAAAAGGCCCCCTGAGACCATAAGCAGCCAAGCAAAAATTAAAGCAGTCCCGAGGTTGCTCTTACTTATGGTGAGGACTAGTCTGGTCCCAAGGATTGGGAAGATATAAAGGATAGGCCTCTCAGTCTGTGAGCTGTACAGAATCCAGCTTTGATGCAGCAGAGGATCAGGGCAAGCCACCTTATATAGCATATTTGATCTCATTATTCAATAAGCACTTTCCAACAAATTATTCCACACAACTTCCTTATCAGGCAGGAAGTAGAATTAAACCTAAATTATAGATGGGAACACAAGACACGGGCAGACTAAATAGCTTGTTCCTGGTTACAAAGGGCCAGATTTTGAAAAAAGAGTTCTCACCCAGATCTTCAAGTGCTTTGTACTCACAACCAAGGCTGGATTTTCAAAGAAGTTTAAAACCCAGCATGCTGGGCTCTTTTAAAAAGCTGGCCCCTATTGTGGGAGCTTAGTTCTTTTGAAAACCTGACCTTAAGGGCCATACACGAAGGGCAGAACTCCCACTGATTTCAGCGTTAGCCATATCTGGCCCACATTGAGTCAAAGGCAAAGTCTTCGCTTCCAGACCCCTTTTGGAACGGCAAGGACCATGCTTAATTCTGTGTATCAATTTTTCTTAAATCAGTAAAAATCGTAAACTCTGTTATCAAAATGGGTTCATCAATCCTTGGTCATTAGTTGCCTGAAAGGGTAGCACTTCAAGGTTACCCCCATTCTTCAGGCCAGCATTGCTGTTTATTTTAATGGTATCCAGTTGAAAGTCTGCTGTCACTAACTTGTTACATTCCTCCTGCACGTGCTTCTATGCTGCCGTTCATAATTGTCCAGTTGCTCAAGTGTATTCTATCTTTTTAAACTTGCCAGGCCCTGTTGCTTGTCTTACTTGCTGTACAGCACAAAGAGTGGAGCCAGTTAGGGTGGAGGTGATGACAGTGGTGTTTTATCTGTAAATCTCTGTGAGGATAAGGTTGCATGGTTTGCAATTAGACAACCAGGTACTGTGGCATGGTACATCATTTCCTTCAGCAGGTTATCATTTTGAAAAAATCAGGAACCTTTTAATATACAGTATATCTATCCGAATCTATTATGGCTTTCTCTTAGCCAGATTAAAAGACTGGACTTAATGGCATTTAACTATTTAGACAGAAACAAGGGTTTAAACTAAGCTTCTTTAGTCTCTACTTCATATACAGCTTGTATCCTTGATATAAAAACTTTGCACTGTAAAGTACAAACTAAAAATGAAAGGCAAGTGTTATATAGTCATTTCATGTGTTTATTTTAAAGAAAGATCGTTCTGATCAGATTCTCAGTATATAAATGGCAAATCCTGGAGTTATTCTTCTTACCATAAAACTGCCAGTGTTGGTAGCTTTGCCTGAGCAAGGACTGAGATATAGCCCATGGTTGTGTTGATGTTGCCTGGCTTCCTTCTAGGAGAAAAATTTTCCAAAGCACCTACATGACTCAGGTGCCTAAATACCAATTTTGCCCTTAACGGCTTTTAGAGTTTCTTTATGTCGAGATATTTTGCATTTGTTTATAAAACTAGTGATGCAGGGAGGATTTTCAAAGGTGCCTACTCCCAATTAAAATTGGGTATTTAGCTTCCTAATTTTGAAAACCTCAGTATTTTTAACTGAGGAGAACTATCACTTATCACAAAGAATAGATTGGTAAACTAGAGATTCCCAAACACATTCATAAATTGGTTCACATCTCAGTACATATCTAGTTTTGTAGACTGCTTGCCCATCTCCTCTTGGAGATGTGCTTTGTAATCCCATAACATTCCTGCAGTACCTGCTTACATGTAAGAGTAATATTAAGGAAGTATTTAATACATTTTGTCTTAATGCAAATAATGTCTTAGTAGCTAGCAGGAACCAACCCCATATGAACAACCAACTTCCCATGGACTACGAACAAATGTTCTGTGGAGCACTGATTGGGAAATTTTGCACAAACAGAACAGCCAAAGGAAAGTTCTGCATCAATCACCTTTGGATTTACATGACAACAGTAAAACTTTGGTTCTTTGAATTTTTTTTACAAAGTATAAAGATATAATGTAGGAATTCTTGACAATGAACAAATTGTTCATATCAAATTTGGATGTAAGGCCCTCTGTTTAGAAGATTTCTTTGGCTCAACAGGTCTGACTAACAATTTTATTTTCAAACTGCAGAAGATGAATAGTTTTGTTTTAAAATAGATTATGTTTTGCTCAAGACCCAGAATTCTAGCTCTCTTGCACCTAGAGGAAAATTCCTTCATGCTTGGTTATTCATGTTTGAGATGACAGCTACACTGTTAGGGAATTTGAAACTCACTGACGTCAAATTTTTGTTTCAAAGTACATATTACTTCCGAGCAAGGGGTCTGGAGTTGAATTTGTTGTAATTAAGAACCATGAGGGGGATATTTCCAATTCATCATTTGGTGAGATTGTGTTTGGTTATTCACCAGAAAAGATCTTGCATGGTAACTCAAGGAACAACAACTTATCTGTCTAGCAGCCCAGAATTCCATTTATATTAAAAACTGGATTTGTAGGGGTACTGGCGAAGTTATCTTTTATTTCCTGGCCCATGTCACATGACATGAACCAGGGTTCCAAAAGATTATATGCCTTGTCACATGGTAAAACCCAGTATTCACTGACTCCAGTGGCCAACGTTATGTCTCCCCTTCTCTCTCTCACCCTTTTTCTCCCTCTTTTTTAAAAATGAAATGCAGAGGACCGTCTTTTTTAAATCTGTGTTCATGTGTCTCTAGCACAATGGAATCCTAGTCCATGACTAGAGCTCATAGGCACTACAGTAATATATAAAATAATACATAAATAAAACAATATCAACCAAAACCAACAACCATCAAGATGGCAAATTAGTACAACACAAGCAGGGATATCTGAGATGGAGGTTAGGATAGATGATTACAACTACTATCTCTGAACCTCAGTGATTTTCTGATCACATGACCACTTGTTCTCAAAACATTTCCTTCTTCAATGGTCTCTTGAGCTACACAGGTGGATCTGCCACCTAGAGGCTGGTGTTGGATGCGCTTCATGGTTTTGTGTTGTAGGTAAGGTTGTTGAAAACTCTGTTTTCTGACACAATGAAAATTTCCACAAAAAGTGTTTGCTTTTTGCAGAAAATTTCAACCTTTCACTGAACCCTCCCCCCCAACTTTTGAATTTTGAGTTTTTTAACCCTTTTTTCAAATTCTGCACCCCCACCCCCAATTTTCCAATCAACTCTATTTTTGTAAGAGGAAGTGAGTAGGATCACAAAAGCAGAAGAAAGAGTACATATCTGCTTATTACGCCAAAGCATGCTGCTCACAAAGTGCTACTCTATACCGATTCAGTTCAAGCAGTGTACTAGAGTAGCCAATACTGCGGAAAATGGTTAACGTTTGCTTGATCATTAACAAAAACATTAGGTGTCCCCTTGCTAAAAATAAACATTACCCTTGGTATGCACCTTGATTACTAAAGGTTTGTGTTTTGTTTGGTTTTTAAAAAGGGAGATTCTGAATATGCTAGGTAACTTAAAAATTATTTAATGTCATAAAGGATATATTTTGATTTTTCTCTTTTAATGAAATTTTATATCAAACTTAAAATCCCATCATAATGCATGGATCATTTTGAATGGCTTTCATTCTATATAGTATATATTAAACATAGGCAAAGCATTACATAAATTATATGTTGTTAAAATATTCTGAACAATATATCCAATAAACTTGTCATCTCTCTGTATCCAAGCTGAAAGAAACTGAAGTTAAGTAGCCATCAGTAATATTTTAGTGCAGGAGTTCTGCTGACTCCATCATAAGGAAGGATTCATGATTTTAAACTAACCCTAGGTACTTTGTTGTTTATTCTATTTCACTGTAATGTAAACAATGTGTCTATTGCTTTGAAAAAATGGTGTGGAATTTTAATAGGCAGACTTGAAAATGTACAAAAAATGAGGGATTGTATTAATTCTGAGTGAAATTCATCTCCAATATTTCTCAAAAACCATGGTGAGAATCAACCTCCACTTACACCTACATCACGATATTCACTGTAAGCCTGACTTTATTCTGTTTTACATCAGCGTTAGGCTGCTGTATCTCCATTCAGTGGAATTACTCTCTAGTTCAGTGGTTTTCAACCTTTTTTCATTTGCAGACCCCTAAAATATTTCAAATGGAGGCACAGACCCCTTGGGCAACCTTAGACATAGTCTGTGGACCCCCAGGGGACAACGGGCCACAGGTTGAAAATGACTTTTCTAGTTCAAATCAGGGTGAACGAGGAGATAGGTCACTAGGCTCAGTATCTTTAAGCTGGTTACACTCAGCAGGCCAGGTTCTTACCTAAAGACAGAGCTTAAGATCAGAAGGGATCAACGGATCATATTCTAGACCTTATTTATCCCAGTATAAAATGGAGTTTCTCCAAATTTATACTGGGATAAGGATCTGACTCAGTCACTAAAACCATTTGGATAGCTTCCCCTACAGCCAGCAAAAATGTATCCTGTCCACATGAAAAAGCACAACTGCTAAGCCAAGACTATATTTCAGTGGTGGATACTACAGGACAGTGATACACCTGAGAAAGTACTTTACCTTTTAGTAGATTAAATAAACCCTATAGGTCTGACAAACTGAACATCTCTTTGGTGATTTAGTTTATTATGTATTAGTGATTAATGTCATTTTATACTATTTGCTGAGAGTGTCACATATTATCATATATGTTTCTGATGCCTTTGAACTGACAATTGGTGTTGCCTTATTTTCTTTCACTATCTTGGGAAACGCTTGTGTACCCTTCATACTGTCTCTCCTTGTGCAAAAGAAGTCCTCTTTACACCTCTAAAGAAGTGAATTTTTCCTTTTGTGATAGTTTATCTCTGTGTTATTTTTGCCTTACCTTTGTGGTAGAGTGTGTGTCCTTTTTAATGTTGTCTGTGTCTTATCTATTATTTATCTTTTCCTCCTGTGTATTATGTCTATTGAGCTTGTCCTCAGTATGTTCTCTCTCTCTTTATTTGGTACTGCTGTTACACCTAGCCTTTCATAAAGCAAGGAGTGTGACTAGCAAGCCATCTAATGCACATTTTTACAGATGCTACATAGTATCTCTTCAGTGGATATATATTTACCTGGGGGAATTGGGTTTATTCATATAATTATTTAAAGAGAAACCTTTTAAGAATAAAACTGGGAGTTAAACAAACATAGGCTGGAAAAACTGACACAAGCACTTTTGCTATTCTGTAGCTTGCAAATTCCAGTGTTTATTTAAAAAAAAAATGGAAATTTTAGTCTTAATAAACTCCCAACTCACTGGATTCTTTGCAAACTAAGTTAAACTTTTTCCTATATAATGTACAAAAGTGAGCATTATTTATATATATATGACCAAGACAAACTACTAATTCACATTGTCAGGGTTTAACTCACATTTTAAGGTTACTGTGGTGGGCTTTTTTGTTTTTTGTTTTTTGTTTTGGTGGTAATTTAACTCTTTTGCAATCCTCTTTAATTGGACGAGAAGACTATATTCTTTTAAGGAAGATATAATTTATGCCTGTTTCAGGGAATGTGCATCAATAAAGAAGCTGTTTCTTTCAGAGTTCTTTTTAATCTCCTCAAAGAGTGAAAGTAATATTTGCTGAAATAAAAGTGCATTTTGCCAGTAATGTGATGCTAATCCTCTTAGTTTTAATGGTTTTGAAATGGTTTGAATAAGAAGGTAAACAGAGTAGTTGATTAATAGGAAGGAAGTCAATTGGCCATGTTGCAAATGTTATATGCTCTACTGTACAATAGTTCTTTATTTTTACAAAGTGAAAAACAGACCGGTCTCCTTTTAATGTTCTTACTTGAAAACTGATACACATTCTTATACTGTACAATTCATAAGTGTTTGATTCCATTACAAAAGAAAAAAAAATAAATTAAGCAGTGCACATTTCAAAAAGAAGTCAAAAAAATATCACTGATAACTGGTGTCAAATCAATGTCTTATCTTCCCTTTTTATTGAAAATAGTCAGATATAATGAGGTGCTTCACATTTAAAAGTCTTAAATCTTTGAAAGCTCCAGGCCTAGATGGTTTTGATTTTGGCTTATTAAACTTGCAGTGGGGGTGGAGGGTGGAGGGGGGAGAAAGTGATACACACATATGTTCAGAGAAAAAAAGAGATCCTCGGTTATCAATGTTATTTAACCTTTCATTGGCCAAATGCACTTTATTGAAGAAGGTATTGCTGTTTAACTGAGGGTCTAATCACCTCTCCATATCTTGTATTCTAGCTCTGAAGCCAAGGCATATTAAAACACATATTAGTGCCTCTGTATTTTTTCATTAATAATTCACCTGGTATGTCTGCTGGAGTTCTTACACTATTTGCATGTAAGGTGATAGCAGCAACACATGTATGCTCGCTCTTTTGTCTGGGAAAATAGCAAAGCTTTAACCCTTGTCCATAATGAGAAGGAATGCTCACATCAGTTGTATTCCATCCACTAATAGTTACAGTTAGGAGCTGTAACTGAAGTGTGAAGCATTTGAAGATCTGAGAGGTAATACTACAGGAAACCTAAGAGAAACATTAAGAGCTTGGGAGGGAGGTTGGTGCCTACAATTACAACAGCTTATTGGGAAAGAATTTCAAGCTTTAAGTAGAGGAGAAGCTGGAGGAAACAGTGAAGAATCATTGGAAGTTTAATCTACTATGGATGCATGCAGGAGTTATGTAGGTGACTCCTGTTATATTTAACAAGAGTGATGTGTGTAAATAGCAGATTGCCTCAATAAACAGAACCTCATTCAGCCACCTTCTAAAGAGATCTCTAGCTATTATGAGGTGCAAAAGAAATCTAGGGCTACTCTCAGGTTCTCAATAATCATGTTCTACTCTTTGTGCAGCCTGGAAAGGTTAGAGTCAGCATGGAATGCCAGAAGGGATCAACAGATGATCTAGTCTTACCTCCTGTATATCACAGACCACCAACACCATCCAGCATCTGCACAGTAAACTCAACAACCAAAATTAAACCAAAGTGTTACAGCCTTCAGGACACTATACTATTGTGTGCCACACGCAGAAAATAGAAGGGACTGAGATATACCAGTTCCTGAGGTCCCTTCAATGGTGGGGAATTAAATGAGATGTACCAGCTGATTGTGGCAAGTGGCAAGTTACCAGTGCCCCATGCTGCAGAAGAAGGCTCCCTGTCTAAAGCTGGCATTGTAGAACGTAGTCATTTAAACCACTTACTCTTTGTGAAAAGATAAGTTAAAACAAAAATGACTTCTGCAACCAAATGCTATTTGTCTTGACTGGCATCTGGGAAAGGTGAAATGGACTCAATAATGTACATGCTACTTCACTGCCATGCCTTTTAAAATTCAAATAACGTTTTTGTCAGATTCAGAGCCCTGATGTCACTACATATTCACTTCATGAGGCAATCTATTGGAGTTCATATCTGGGAATGAGAAAAACCAGGCATGCTGCAAGCTAATTAAAGTCTGTAGGTGACCATATTCCTGAACAGACACTAGACTATAAAACTTAAACATACCAAAGTATCCAAGCTGGAGCATTTTGTTAGTCACAAAATCTGTTGCACACACCCAGCTGGATTCAAACCTGCTGGAGCAGGAGGATACTGCACTACGGGGTTTCACCTCTAAAGAAGGGTAGGGGATGTTTGCACTGCCATTCTTCCTCAGGCATTCTGCCCTAGGACAGCTGCTTTTACTTTTCACCTGGATTCCCACATATGGCAGCTGCCTGGAAAATATGTTGAATCGGTGCATGGGAGACCTGGCCATTCTTTCTTACTGCTCAGTGTCATCCACTTTCCACTTGAGAGATTAGACTGCGTTGGTTGGCTGTGGGCCCCTTAGTGGAAAGGGAGTTGTTGGTGTTTTGCACCTCTGTTCCTACTTCCGTAAGGCCAATAGTAGGGATTATGCTGGTGGAAGCCATGAATGAATCTCACCCACTGGGCCAGATATTTTGGCCCACTCTGCTCTCCTAAGTCCCCTTCTTGAGTTACTCTTGACATGGTGGAATTTCCAGCAGCCATAGAGCTGACAGATCTAGTGCCTATGTTTTTCTCTCCACTGCCCCGGCACAGGGGGCATTTTGGGGGTGAGTCACAACAGACAGGGGAAGCAGCTAGAGTACAAATGGCTCTGGCAATCCAAATCCGGTCGGTGAGCTATATGGTTTCCATAGCCAACTGGTACATTTTAGAGCAGTCCCCAGGATGCACTAAACTGTGTGGGGTCAGGGAAGAAAATTGGAGATCTATAACTGTTCCCTGATAACCTTGCCTAGCCCTTACTGATCCGAACATGAGCAAGATACAGCACAGACTCTACAAAATAGGCAATAACTGGCTAGGTGGTAGTACTGCTGAAAAGGATCTGAAGGTTATAGTGGACCACAAATTGAATATGAGTCAATAATATGATGCTGTGGCAAAAAAGGCTAAGATTATTCTGAGGTGTATTAACAGGCATGTCATACCTAAGACATGAGAGGAATTGTTCTGCTTGACTTGGCATTGGTGAAGCCTCATCTGGAGTACTGTGTCCAGTTCTGGACGCCACATTTTAGGGAAGATGTGGACAAATTGGACAAAGTCCAGAGGAGAGCAACAAAAATGATAAAAAGTTTCAAGATTACAAAAACTGGGCATGTTTAATCTTGAGAAAAAAAGACTGAGGGCGAGACTTTTAAATCTTCAGATATGTTAACAGCTGCTATACAGAGGACAGTGGTCAATCATTCTCCATGTACATTGAAGATAAAATAAGAAATAATTGACTTGATCTTCTGCAAGGGAGATTTAGGTTAGATATTAGGAAAAATGTTTTTATTATAATAGTGTTGAAACTCTGGAATAGTCTTCTAAGGGAGGTTGTGGAATTGCCATCATCATTAGAGATTTTTAAGCACAAGTTGCATAAACAACTGTCAGGGATGGTCTAGGTTTACTTAGTCATATCACAGAGCAGGGGGCTGGAATTGATGACCTCTTGAGAGCCCATCCAGGCCCTACATTTCTGTGATTTCTAAGATAAGCCAGTCAGCGTGATGGAAAGCTACCACCTTTCCAACAGTGGTTTGAGAAGATGAGGATTTCATCACCCAAATCACGAACTGCTTCCTGGTGTAAGCCTCTCGTCCTTTGACTTTGTGTGAGTGACCAGGATTTTATCCGCAAAGCATTGGTTATCACTCTGTATTCTATAGCTGTAGGATCCTAATTAGTCAATCCCATGCATATTGTAAATGAGTAACACTCAATGTTCATATTAAATTGTGGGCAACAAAACAGGATGAAACTATGGGAGTAAATGTTGGAACCACTTTTGCCAACTAATCAATAATTTTGTTATCAATAGTGTTAGTACTTGACGGAGTTATAACTTTATTGGGTATTGTATGAGAGAGCAATCACAGGGATTATAGGAAAACCATTGACCATTCTTCTGCATTGGAAATAAGCACCTACTCTAAGTGGAATAATCATGTTCTTTCAGTTTTAGAACTTGTACAGAAATGCCATTAATGCAATACGTATGATTTATATGTGCTACGAAATATCTAATATAAAATATTTAATATTGTCTCTTCAGTAACATGTAAATCTCTTTCACACATTGGGCCTTGTTTACCTTTCACTTGGACTGTTATTCAGTAATAAATCCATCATATTCAATTGTTGTTAATGACAGTCAAGTCAATGGTGTTACACTGGCTTAGAGGAAAATCATGCCCTGTGGCTCTATGGAGAAATGTCCACCTACCATGGAAGGACGTGCATCTAAGTGAATTAGAATTTTATATTATATGTGTATGCGTTTAACTTCCAAGCTTCTCTATATCTTACTTTCATTGACTTCAAAGGTTGGACACAAAGAAGCATTTCTGTGAAGAACCTTGATATCTCTAAGGGGGAAGACCGCCAGGCCTTCCTGTTTTAAAAAATAATCTGGTTTTAGCTATTAGAACAAAGATCAGGTTACTGCATTCTAAAGATATCACAGAGTTCAGTGCTCCTGGGTGTTCTTCTCAGTGATCCAACTCAACATGACATGAGAAGACATATCTCAAAGTGTGATGCTGGATTAACGGCATGTGCACTATTGTGCACAATCATGTTTATTACATGTCACATATATGAACATAATGACAAGTTGATTTACATCAACTGAGAATCTAAGCTAATATGTTTTCTTTGTCTGATACTGTTGGAGTTGTCCAGTATCCAGCTATAATTTTTTCTGGTATAGACTATGTGCCCATATAATTTAGACAGGACCATACAACCAGATACGACCATTGCCCAATAAGAATGATTTGCAGTTTTTGGTAAATGCTTTTGACTTTACTAGATAGAATTATTGGAATCCTCTGTTTTGCAGGGCCATCCTTTGTATCTTATCTAGTTTGCAACATACTCAAAACACAGGAGCACACATTCTAGCAAGCAAAAAGCAATCACAACATATCTTACTCTATTTGAAGTCACTGCACTAGCTCTGCACTACATTCTGGTTTTTAACATCTTCAATATATTTAGCTAAACTTTGCATATATATCAACCACTCTCTCCACTCATGATAAATTGAGTATTTACATTTTCTGAGTATTATCCTCAGACAGTTTTGGCTCGGGCTTTTTCCAGCAATGCCCTTGTCATAAACAGATAGCTAAGGGTTAATGTTCTTTTACCTGTAAAGGGTTAACACAGAGAACCTGAAACACCTGACCAGAGCACCAATCAGGAAACAAAACTTTTTCAAATCTGGGTGGAGGGAAGTTTTGGGTGTGAGTTCTTTGTTCTTTGTCTTGGGTCTGACCCTCTCAGCTCTGAGAGTGATTTTTCTATCTCCTGGCTTTCTAATCTTCTGTTTCCAAGTTGTAAGTACAAGGATAGTAAGACAATAGGTTTATATTGTTTTCTTTTGTATTTACATGTGTGTAGTTGCTGGAGTGTTTTGAATTGTATTCTTTTTGGATAAGGCTGTTTATTCATTTTTTCCCTTAAGCAATTGACCCTGTATATTGCCACCTTGATACAGAGACTATATATTATGTCCTTTTTCACTCTTTTTATATAAAGCTTTCTTTTTAAGACCTGTTGGAGTTTTTCTTTAGTGGGAACTCCAGGGAATTGAGTCTGCAGCTCACCAGAGAATTGGTGGGAGGAAGAAATCAAGGGGAAAATCTCTTTGTGTTAGATTTACTAAGCCTGACTTTGCAGACCCTCTGGGTGAGGGGGAGAGATTAGATCTCTCGGTACTTGTGTTTCCAGGACTGGAAGCAGGGAATCTCCTAGGGTCGTCCAGGGAGGGGAGCCTGGGAGGAAGTACCAAGGAAACAAGGGGAGGGGGTTATTTCCCTTTGTTGTAAGACTCAAGGCATCTGAGTCTGGGGGTCCCCCAGGGAAGGTTTTGGGGAGACCACAGTGAGCTAGGCACTGTATAATTCTTAGCTGGTGGCAGCGATACCAGGTCCAAGCTGGTAACTAAGCTTGGAGGTTTTCATGCTAACACCCATATTTTGGACACTAAGGTCCAGATCTGGGAAGAAATGTTATGACAGCCCTAACCTGTGGAATATTCTTCCCATTCCCATTCCTGATTCTTAGTCAAACTCTACATTAAAAAGTGACAAGCTATATGCTCAAAGTTGCATTTAAGTGTTCCTAATTACACATTGTATATATTACATTTACAGCTCTGCTAGGCATTTGTGTGAGGCACTAAGGAGTGGGGAGGAGAGGAAGCTCTTTAAACCCTGTTTTGTTGCAGTGGTTTATAAGAAGACACTATTCCATTTAGTTTGATTTTCAGTTTTAATGAACTCTCATCAGTGGCTAAGATTGTGCACTCAGACCCAGAGCTGCAGTGGAGGTGGCTCAATGCCACATCAGAGCTCTTTGGAGCATCAGAAGTATCCTGCCTCCCACAGCTCTGTGGGGTATGGGCAAGGCTGCAAATTGCTATACCTGTTCATGGTGCAGCATGCTCCTCTCCCCTTCCACAGAGGCCTGTTCTAATAACTGACACTGAAGGGGGCGCCTACTCCTGCCCCTATTTGGGAAGCCTTATGCCTTGTTGCCAGGGGAGTAATTAGGGAGCAGAGACTGCAGGTCTGACTGGCCCTTACATGGGACATGATGTGTTCCGTCACTTGTAGTATGGGCATAATACTTAGAATCAGGTTTCCAGGAACACCCTTGTAAGTAGGAATTCAGCATTCAAGTTCCACAAATATTTTGCAACCTCCACTTGAAAATTGCTCCTTCAGGGTGAAGGGGGCCAGTACATGGCTACTCACACCACTTAGGCCTTCATAAAGGCTACACAATACATATTTTGGTTCTGTATTTGGGAATAAGTCAGATGATGTTATATGATGATGAAATACAGTAATTCAGGAGGATGTTAACTAACAGCGACTAAAGCTCGACATTTTTAAATCAGCAGGTCAAGATAACTTGCAGTTGAAAGTTTCAAAAATGCTGGCTGAGGAGCTCTCTGGGTTGTTTGCGTTGATTTTCAATAACTTTTGGAGCACTGGAAAAGTTCCAGAAGGCTGAAAGAAAGCTAATGTTGTGCCAATATTTAAAAATAGTTACCTAGGTGACTCAAGTAACTATAAGCCTTTCAGCATTGATTCTGGGCAAGGCAACAGAACAGCTGATATTGGACTCGATTAATACAGAATTAAGGAGGATAATATAATTCATGTCAAATCACATGGGTTTATAGAAAATAGATCTTGTCAAACTAATTTGGTATCTTTGATTTGATTACAAGTTTGTTTGATAATAGTGCTGATGTAACATACCTGGACTTCTGTAAGGCATTGGACTTGGAACCATGTCATTTTTATTAGGAAACTAGAATAATACAAAATCAACATGACACGTTAAATGGATTAAAAACTGGCTTATTGATAGGTCTTAAAATGTAACTGTAAATGGAGAATCAAGTGGGTGTGTTTCTAGTGGGGTTACATTTGTATCAATGACCAGAAAGAAAACATAAAATCATTACAATAAAGTTAGCAGGTGATACAAAGCTTGAAGAAGTGTAAATGATGGGTCAATGGTAGGTTTTTGCCTCTCAAGCACTTTCCATTCCCACACAGAGCTGGAATGCTCAGGTTTTATGCTGGTGGATTTTGCCATCAGTGACCAATTCGTGCCGTATTCCCACAATAGCATGTGGTCTGAGCCAAAGACCACCCTTGACAATGGAAAGACATTCATTGATTTCAGCCGGCTTTGGATGAGTCCCATACATTCTGGTGTTTGGAGTTATTAGTCTAGATTAGAATACTATAGTAAAGTACTTAGTGGAAAATAGAACAACAACCAAGATGCACAAATTTTTTTCCATTCAAAACAAATTTCAGCTTTCCAGGGCAACTGTTTTGAAAACCTCTTCCTAGCAAACTTCTTGTAATTCCTGAATATTTGGTACCAAGTGTATACCTAATTCTTTGATTAATGAATAATCCTTTTCTGTTTACATTGCAGATCTACAGTATTCCTCATATTTATTTTGTTTTACGCCAGTTTAAGTTTCACCCATTCGCTCTGAACTTTATTATTCTGGTGTGTAATGAGTAACTCCTGCAGTCTTGAACTATGCAGGTGTTTGCCCTACACTTGACATTTTTCAGGCATTCTGCATCTCAAATGACTAAGCAGTGATCCATTTAAACTTCATGTCATCTTGAGTTTGATGTGATACCTTTTAAGCACAGGAGAAGAAAAAGATAATCCTTCCTATTGTCCTCAAGCCACCCCTGAGGGATAATTCACTGTATTGATACCTTCTGGAAAATTACAAGCTTTTATTTAGCTACATCATTTCAAATCAAGCACTCATTTGGAAACAGAGATGCATTTTTTTAAAATGAGGACTGTTATTTCTCAACAACACTTCATATGTTTAATATTGCTCTTCTTTATCACACCCTCAGAAACTGGTTATTAACTCTTTCCATAATGTCTTTAGCAGACTCAGGCTACATACTGTAGTTCTATTAGATATATGAACACATAACAAGCTAATTCAAGAGGATGGTTCATTATTTTAAGGCACACTGTATCTTGTCTCCATCCTTCCTGATCAAGCTGTATATTATGCAACAGAGATTGTGAGGTTTCATTTGTTTCTGTGTCACTAGCATGTGGATAGCATTCTACTTTCTGTCTTCTTTTCACCAAAATATTCTGATGTTTCTGTGGTTTCTCAGAGCAGGACTAAAGTTTGGATCTGAAGAGGAGGAAATTGGTCGGACTGAATCCAGGCAAGACATAAATGAAGCTGGTGAGTTATTTATGTAGGAAGAATGAAGTGTGGGTTTGCCTGAACTTTTAATAGGGAAGATACTTCTTTTTCCATGATGGTGTGAGTCCTGGGATCCTATTGGATCCCTTGCCATTTTGGGACGTGCAGACAGAAGTAGTGACTCATTGTACCATTTCCCATCTGCTGCTGACCACATGACTCCAATCTTGCTTTTCAGATGCAAGTTTTATCTTAGCTAACCATGCTATTGTCACTCTGGGCTGAAATACTCTAATGCACCAGCTCATCCCTCGCCCGTGCCGCTTCCCGCCATCCCCATTGGCCTGGGACAGCGAACCATGGCCAGTGAGAGCCGCAGTCAGACGAACCTGCCGACACGGCAGGTAAACAAACTGGCCCAGCCTGCCAGAATGCTTACCCTGGCGAGACACATGCCAGAGCTGCTGACCCCTGCCCTAGGATTTCATTGACTTAAAGCACAAAAAGAGCTGGGAGCCAGCTATTTAAGACACAGATTCTCTCCCTGTATTCTGTCAGAAAAACTGAGGTCTTCTCAGCACCTTGGGTATTGGTGCCTGGAATTCATCTTCCTGGCACTGGTGGTTGTACATTCTCAGCTGAAGGCCTGGGCCCAGGTTTAACAAGTTTCATATCATGCTGCAGCACTTTTCTTCTCATGCGGATCTTGACTGGGCATTCTTTCATGTCTGTTGCTTTTGTTGGATGTTTCAGTAATACTTTTCAAAGGTCAGGGATCTCTTGAATCATTTTGATTTTGTGCATGTATTCAAGAAGGTCCTGAGTCATGCAGTTTGCAACAAGGTACAAATTGGCCATAACGCTTTCAGGAACAAGGCCCATAATGTCATATATAGCTATCATGGCAGCAATACATGGTGACAGAGCTACTGAAATCACTGGAGTTGCTGACTTACACTGGTATCAAAAGTAAATGCATCACACCCAGGTACGTATGACAACTGCTATATCATTCCTATAGCATCAGTACTGTGAGTTTGCATGGAGTCCATTTTAACATTTTATAGCATTTTTTACTGATGTTTTTCAGAACCCAGAGCATTTTCTTGAGGGTGTCTGTGAAGTTTAAGTTGTTACAATCCTTCCAGACATACTATTTTCATCTGATTGCAGTTTCCACAGGGCTGTGGCACCTGTAGGTTAGAAGAATATAAGATATGAGCACAGGGCCAGTGACTAAAGTCTGCTGAATTCTAATCTTAGTTTCATCACTGATTTTCTGTAGGTCCATGGACAAGTCATTTAATCTTTCTGTATCACAGTTTCACCATCTGAAAAATGGGGTTAACACTCCTTTTTCACAGGTAGGGTTGTGAGGAGGTATGTAAAGTGCTAGAGATATAGACTCCTATAGAGGAACTAAGAATTTTATTATTAATCATGCTACATTGTGGGTTATAAGCTCCAGACACAGAACAGAAGCCCTTAACTGAAATTTGCTAGCTATAAATTTTAATCCTAGTTTAATTTTTTTAATCCAAACTAAGCTTCTAAAAACTGGAATGAGCTCTCAGGTCTGGAGTAGGCACTAAAACTAGACTAAACTACTGAGATCACCCAAGCTCCCAAATTGCAAATGAAAATTCAAGGAAGAGGCTTCTGAATGATCCCAGAATGCCAAGCTAGAGAGAGCCTCTGAGCTATACCCTACTCCTTTCTTAAAAGAACTTCCTTTTTCATACTAAATCCCTAAACTGGAATGAGAGGTATAGAACTAGAGAAAGCATAGCTAGACTGAGTGAGCAAACAAGAGTGAGCACCTCAAACCTAGGGACCAGCTTTGTAGTCCATTAACCCCACCCTCAGGGGTTCTGACCAATCAACCTCCACCACCTCATCCAGTGGGAGTCTCCAACTCAGCTGCAAACAATTCTGCCTTCCTAACTCCAAAGAAAACTCTATCAGCACATTATCTCATGGTAAAAACTCCTAAAATTCCCTTAAGGTAAGTGCAATCAGGAGGGAAGGAGAAACCAACCCTGCAGTTGGGTTCTACATCCCTATCTCTCCTGTGGAGCTATTAAAGAGTTTGAATAACAGTAACATACATTCCCCTTAATCATTACATAAGCCAACCCACTGGGCTTCCATGCTTTCTGTAATGGACTGCTCTATCACACTGGCACTATGATTATATACCTGGAGGAGGCAGGCACCCAGCTGGGACAAAGTGTGTATATATGTCTGTGAATATAAGGCTGGAGGAGAGTCATTTCCCACATCTCTGCTTAGTATGTTCTTTTTATTTAGTGTTTTTAGAGTCATCATTATAGAACAGTAAATAACTTCATTGAGGCAATGTAGTCCTGTGGACAAGGAACCATATTATGAGTCAAGAAAGCTAAGTTCTATTCCCTACTAAGGCAAGTTGCTGTTGCTTCCATCATTTGACTATTTAAATTGTAAGCTCTTTCAGGAGGAATACTTGCTATGTGTCAGTGTAGCACCCAGTGGTGTAGGCTCCAATTTTAATTGGGGTTACTATAATAGCAATAATCTTTCATAACCCACATTTTCTCTTAGCAAGATTGAATGTAACCTCTGTAACCCAGGCACCACATGGTGGCAACAGAGAGGAGATAAATATTTCTGAGTCCATACCCAGGGACTTGTCTAGACATGTCCAGAGTTTTCCCCTGAGATCACCATCTTCATGATATTTCACTGAAGGGGGCCATGTGTGGCCTCTGGTGAAAGCTAAAAACTCTCTGGCTGTCAGGCTTATTTCAGAAGGTATGTACAGAAAATGTTTTAAGAGTTATATAACATGTAGAATATTGTGTTCTAAAGCTGCTGGAGTTGAAACTGATCAGCTGGGGAGGTGGGATTGGGATAGGGATGGGGCATCCTGGGGGTTCTCAGAGCTACTCAGTCAAAAGAGAACAATTGACATGTTTTGACCCAACCCAGCCCAGCCCAGTGTTTACAATCTAGACAAAACGCAGGCTTGGGTCTTTACAAAGCACAAGAGAGCCTAAGAAAAAGACCTTGAATGGGGGACCATCGGGGCAAACTGAAGTTAACGAAACACCCTGGTTATGAAAAGAGAAGAAAGAGCTGAATCATGTAAAAGGAAAAAGAAGGGCACAAGCCAGTATCTGTTATGGAGGTAGTACTCTACTGTGTATCTCATGAAAAGTGGATCCTAGCTCTCCCAACTGGGCTATCGTCATCCAATAAACGTGTATTTGTACTACAAAAATGACTAAATGCTGTGTGCAGCTGAGAGTTTTGGGTGCATTGCCCCCAGTGAGCAAAGACAATGTTCCCCCATGATTCACCCCATTCCCGTTAGGTAACCCCGAAAGTGTCACAACCTACCAAAAGAAATTTGATAGAAGCTGAGAGAAAATTCTCTTTTATGCAAATGGCGGTTTGTTGCTGTTTTGGTTGGAAAGGGCAAGCAGGGAAGAGGCAGGAAGTCTGTCGGTGCAGCCAACTAACAGCATATGTGGGGGTCAATCTTCACAGGGATTAGTGAAGTCTGAATGCAAGCCAATTCTGGCCTGATTCTGTCATTTCAACCAAGCAGCAACACAACCTATAGGCTTTATAGTGCTCGGGTTGCTGCAAAGAAGCTTTATTGTCATCTTCTCTCAATAAGAAATTTCCCTAAACACCAAGATCTGATTTCATGTAGGAAGTTAAGTCACTTGCATTCTCTCCTCAGGTGAAAATTCATTATACTCGTCTTCCATGTATATTTGAACAGCCTCTTCCTGTATGACAGGCTTGCCCTTGCTCCCTTAGGCAGTAATAGCATCAAGTGGCGATCAGTGCTACTTATCTTGCTCACCTGCCAATTAGCTATAAATTGTAAGAAGCATTGTTTCCACCCCCCCAAAAAAAGCTGGATCATTGTCAAGTTTAATTACTCCAAAAGAATTCAATATATTATTGCCTGAAACAAAAAATTCTGAACCTTTAATCCTCTTTGAAGATGCTTCTTACTGATATGGATTCCATCACCTATTTTCAAGGCTGGTGACAGTGCTTGGAGAAATCATATACTATCCTATGCTCAGTTAAGCCAGGAAATATATTTGATTATTCTAATATATTTTAGCAGAGCAGCTTAATAAATGCTATCTTTTTTTTCACCCATTATAAATTGTCCTGTTGATTGTACTTGTTTAAATTATATGTAATTATTTATGTGTTACCTTAATGACTGTTGCATATAAATCAACTTGCTTATGCAGTTATCAATTACTGTAGAGCTGGTTCAATTGCAGAGAGGTTGGGGGACATTAGACTTTGACATTCACAAACCTGAGATTAAATTATACCTAAAGGAATAAGTGAAAGTGAGATTTATCCTGATTCTAACTTATGGCTTGATCCTCCAAGGTCAAAGGGACTAGTCATGTGTGTAAAGGTCAGCATGTGCTTGGATGCTTTGCCATATTGAAGCCAGAATGCTCAGCACATTGTAGGATCGAGCCCGTATTCACTTCACAAAGGGAAACATATTGAGTATGGTGGGTGTTGAGAAGCTCTGCTAAGTAGAAATCTAGGACTGCATCATGCATATTGCATATTAGGGATAAGAGTTATCAGCAGAACTTCGGGAAGAAACCTCACTTTCATGAAGCCCTCACTTTCATGAACACTAACTTCACTCACAAATTTCTAAGAATAAAAATAGTTATATAGGCCCTCACTTTGCAATGTGATCTGCTAGGGCAGGTCCCTGAGCTTGATGTCCATAGGGCCATGCTTAGGTTCAGTTGTCCAAGCAACTGAATTCAGCTGCAAGGTCTAGTCCATAGTATACATGTACACAGCACCAATTTGAGATCACAGGCATAATTTACTCCTGGCTTTTCTACTTGTCAACAATGTGGGTATTCTAAATGCATGTCTATACTTTTATATCACTTCATACTAGAATGTATTCTTAATAAAAAGGTAGGAGGATAGTAACCAGCATTACCATAGCATACCATAATTAACAACCACCAAAGAGATTTTGCTCAAATGTGGCCTATTTGGTAGATTTCAATGGGCCTATTCAAATAGTTTTTGAAGTTATGAACAATTACATTTTTTTCACATGTGCAGTAGGATTAGGTACTTGCTGTTGGTTGTGTTGTTGTTGGTTTATTTGTTTGGTTTTTTGTTTTGATTTCCATTCAGTTTATTGCTTTAGTAATATGGAGGTGCACAACAGTAGAGTTTGCTGCAAATTATAAAAAGTTTCAACTTCCTGCCTTTCTTACCTTCAAAACTTTAAAACTACTGAATTCATTAAAAAAACCAACAACCTAGGTTTGTTCCTTTAATATCATTAACTTTGAACAAAACAAATTTGAACAAAAATTGTTTAAAGAGAAAATTTCCCCATTTGACTATATCTAAAGGTGGCGTTTGTTTTGTTTTTGTTTTGTTTTGTTTTTAATGTTTGCTCACACATTTTAAAAAATCACCTCTGGAAACTTTCAGCTCAAAATAAATAAATTAGATAGTTAGGAGCAACTGAAAAATCTAAGCAATCTAAGATTTGAAAAGTCAAGTGAACTGAAGACTATATTGTAAACTCATTAAATGTAAGGCAAGAACATTCCATTTGCTATCTTTTTATATATTGCCAGTTGACCATATAATATATAATATAATTAATAAAGGCATTGCTTTTAAGGCATAATTACGCGGACATAGAGTTAAGGTTGAATTTTCAATTGTAACTCTCTTCCTGATTTTTCATTTAATATTTCTCTCTCTCTCTGTCTCTGTCTCTCTCTCTCTCTCTCTCTCACACACACACACACCATTGTAGCTTCACTATAGTATCCTGAGTTCTTGTATTTAGATTACTAAAATAAATTAGTTCTTTTACACAGTAAAACATATATCAGAATGGCTGCTATCCTTCAGAAGTAGATGACTGTGGAAACATTCAGCTGTTAAAGCTGACTTAAACCCAATATTTTGCCTTGCTCTGAGACTAAATGCAGAATACCAGTAGGATTTAATATTAACCATCACTTTTGCATTGTTGATTCACTTGTATAACATCATATAAACAAAAGATTACAGTACAGAAAAATCATCTCCTTCCGAAGGACATTTGCTTCTGGCTCATAACAATCGCTAATCCATACAGCAATAGTAACCCACTGATGATGTGCATAAATTGGAATCTGTGGTAAAAGGTAAGTGCTGAAAGAAGGGGATTAAAACTTCAACCCTCTCTGATACTTCTTCAGTGGTTAAAGATGGCCCTCTGGAGACAAAATATAGTACTACATTTGATAACTTTAGCAGGTATACATTTAACATGAGTGTTACTATGCAGGGGTGGTTGTGTTTTGTAGCTATTTCAAACATGTCTGAAAAAACTGGGTTGGGGCAAGTATGTAATTCACAAACATTTGGTTTTATAACACTTTAAATGTTCTTGCTTATGAAAAGGTGATAAATGCTGGCAACAATGGAGGAATTTAAGGTGTTGGGTTTTGGGGTTTTTTTTTTTGGTAGTAGTAATTCAGAACAGCTCAGTCCAGGTGAAATGCAACAAATCCTCTGAGCACCAGGATATTTGAGGCCAGAGCACCTGTTGCCCATAAGAAAACTTTTAGAAGGGGCCACAAGAGGGGCAATCTCCATGCTAGTCCCCTCAGAGTATCTAGGAAATCAACCAGGTCCCTCTATCAAGGTTCCTCAGCATAGAAAGGTTGCATGAAAAAATCAAACAACTTTCAGTTGTATTAACTTTTTAGCAGATTTCCTGTGAAGCTCATAAGGAGTACAGTCAGGTGTCTAATAAACTTTCCAATTTGTCCCCAGCCCACACACAGATGGATCTCTCACCCAGGGGAGATACAATGGAGGTTACTGACCATGTATACAGGAAAGTGAAGATCCATGCACAGATTTGGGTACAATCAGGGCCATTTGGCACATATTTAGCACCTGGCCATCCTATTCAGCTCACAGTAAACAGAAGCTTATTTTGGCCTTCTCTCTGAGGGCTCACTAAGTGAACTCAGAAAAGAAAAGCAGCAGCAATTTTATTAGAATGATCTTTTCCAGTTTCCAGTCTGAGAGGCACTTTGACCCATTCTCATATTATGCCCAGTTATCAATTGTTTTGAATCAAGGACTGTGTCTTCTATTTGTAAAACACCTCACGCACTTACAGTGCGGCACAAATAAACAAATTACAAAATGCTATCAGTGGTTAAAAACATGAAGGGAGGCATTAGACAGAGCTGTGACCTTTTGATCCAGGCACAGTAATTGGAGCCAGTAACTTCTGGCTTAGAATATCAGTTCTAATACTAACTCCCTCTGTGACTTGAACAATTCATTTCATCTCTCTCTTTTTCTCCCTGTGTAAAAGGGTGATAATATTTCCTTACCTCACAGTGCGTTATGTGAAAAGCTAACTAGTGATATTTGTAAAGTGCTTTGTAAAAGAAATATGCTATATACAGTTAGTGCTAAGGACTGGAATAAGTCATGTATTTGTTAATTCATATTTGCATTAGTTTAGCTGCAGTGATTTTTGCTTGATTTTGGCTTTTAAAAAAACACACAACCTTGTAGCTGGATATGATTTGCCTTTTAATTCCCCCTCCCCTCCATATTATTGGCACTTTTGGGATGCTGGTTGCTAATTAATTTCCATACCATTAATATTTTGATCTGTTTAAGGGGTTATACAGTTACTGTTCTTGTCAAAGTCCTCAGTATTTGAAGCTCCTATAAAGTCATGCTACTCTGTTGCGACAGACTGGCCACTTTTATCAAGTTGATAAAATATTCACGGTGTGGAAATTAATTAGCAACCAGCATCCCAAAAGTGCCAATAATATCCAAAACAGTTTTTTAAAAGGCAATTCATACCCAGCTGTAGGGTTTTGTGGGTTTTTTAAAGCCAAAATCAAGCAAAGATGACTATAGCTGACTAAACTAATCCAAAGATGAATTAATAAATACATGCCTTATTTCAGTCCTTAGCACTAATTGTATATAACACATTTCTTTTATTGGGAGTTTAGCCTCTTTAAAAAACGCCTAATGCACTCTCAACGCATGGTCAAAAGATAATGAGATGGATACTTAATGTGAATAGAGCTATGCTGCTTTACACCAACTATGTCAATTTACGCTAGCTGAGAATCTAGCCCAGCACCTGCAATATGATTGGGTCTGTTTCCATTTTAGTTTTTTGTTTGTAAACTTTTGTGGGTTGGCTTTCAGGGGTGCTGAGCAGTGACTGACTGAAGCCGAAGCTGAACGGGGGTCATACAATTCTGAAGATTAGATAAGGTCTGACCCAAAGCCTATTGAAAGACATGGGAAGATTCCTATTGGAGTCAGTAAACTTTAGATTGGGCCCCCAGTTAATACATGCAGTTTGCATACTATGCCACTTGGATGAAAATCAATCCTCATGTTCTATGTTACACACATATATTTTGTGAACTGATAAGAGCTAGAACATGTAACAAGAGCAACATTTGATTTTTTCACCATCAACTCTCTGCCTACTTATCTGACACCCCATCTCAGCAGTATTTGAGACCTTCACGAACCTTCCAATAAGGGGTTAAACTAAGGGGGACCAGAGGGCAGCACAGCTTCCCATCCTTGGCACAAATAGGGAGAGCTCCCCCATATCTCTCTGGCTTGGATAAAAAGCACTATCCCATGGCTCCTCTTACTCCTGGGCTGGAGGAGAGGGAGCACCCCATCTTGTTTCAGTCTACTGCAACCAAATCTTGCAAATCCCCTGTGCATGAGGGAAGTACCATTATCCCCATTTTACAGATGAAGTGAGGGACAGAGAGGAATAGAGTTTTCCAGAGAGAACATGCAAAAACCCACATTCCTTTGAAAATTAGCCTAATTTGCCCTCACGTGCACTGCTGTAACTCAACCACAGTTCCCACAGGCACTCTGTGTTCAGGCAGGCAGTGGTATGTGTGATAGTAGCAGGCAGCAAAATAGATTGTATTGGAAAAAAGGGCTTTTAAACGAGTTCAATTGACTGGAGAAGTTAGCAACCTGCCTAGTGCAATCGTATGCTTGGGTGAACAGGATGGAGCTCTGGGAACTTATTCTGCAGCTTGGTTTCTGATACGTGTAGCAGCAGGAAATTGTCCTTACAAGTGTGAATCTTGCACAGCTTTCACATTTAGTTTGACCCTGGAAAACATCTCTGATCATGTGAGACCCAGATATGGGGCTAAACCAAAACCACATAATTTGTGACCATTCAGATTCATACACAAACTTCATTATTCGGGCTCATCTCTAGTTGGAGACGGGCAAAACTCGTAAGAAATGAAGCGACCATGTTGTATTTTGGGGTGCACCTATCAGAATATATACTCCTTTCCTTGAGCATGCAAATACTATGGTGCTTATTTTCAGAAATATGAATGTTTCCCTTTAAAGGTGAGCATCTGAGAGCTTTCCTGTGTGTATACGTCTAGGAGAAAAAGGATGTTTTGTAGTTGAAGCATAAGGCTGGGAGTCAGGAGACTAAACATTGGATTCCCAAACTCTGTCACAGACTTTCTGTGAGATTTTGGGTAAATCATTTAATATTTCTGTGCTTCAGTTTCTCCAGCTGTACAATGAGGGATAATAATATTTACTTACCTGAAAAAGGTGCTGTGAGGCTGATTAAAGTCTGTGAACTGAAGCGTGTTGAAGTCCTCAGATGCCTGGTGCCATAGAAGAGCAATTTATTGTCTTGTATTATATTGTTACTAGTATTCTTCATGGCCCTGCCATTATATATATATCCACTAATGAAATTTCCAAAATAGTTATGGCAAAAAAAAAAAGATTTCTTAGTATAGAAAGATGACTGATATGAATTAATGACAGTTGCCATAGGATTCCACTAGTGCATATGTTTTTGTAAGAAATGCTGGCTCCAGGTGTACAAGCAAGGCTGAATTTTACAAATAGTATGGTAGCCAAATGCAAGATTTTTGTCAGTACCTTGTTTTAGTGTCTGTCACAATTCTCGTCTCACTGATGGAGGCCCCCTGCTGCAAAATCCATAGGGCATCCATGTCTATATAAACAGGAGTCTCAGTGCCAAATAGTCTGATTGTATTTGAAGGGGCTGGGGCTCCTGGTTCTCCATCCCCAAATCTTTTCAGTGTGGTTCCCTGAATTCCTAACCCTGGGAGGGGTTGAGGATAGCAGTTCTGACTGCTTGATGGCTAATTTATAATAATATATATTGAGATATGCCTATCTCATAGAGCTGGAAGGAACCTCAAAGGGTCATCAGCTCCAGCCCCCTGCCTTCACTAGCAGGACCACATACTGATTTTGCCCCAGATCCCTAAGTAGCCCCCTCAAGGGCTGAACTCACAACCCTGGGTTTAGCAGGCCAATGTGGAGCTTGCACAACCTATTCTCTCCAGCCAGTATACTAGAGTCTACTGTATGCTTGTAGGATCAGTATGACCTTCCTGAGGGCAGTTTCCCTGAAGCCTTCCAAGAGTCTGTCTTAGGAACAATAGAGCTGATGTCTGATCTCTCCCACAGCTGCCTGGAACTTCTTGCTTTTAAATTCTTATTCCACCCTTGACATGAATGACAGACCCAAAGGGGCTGGGCCAGTCTTGCCCACAGCAGCCCTTTAACTTTGTCACTGGATTTTATTCATCCCATCACAGTGTCTATACAATATTTTTGTGTGTGTGGATTCTGAATTTCAGGAGCCTAAAAACACTGTTCAGCATTTTCAAATATGAGCACATATTACCACCCCTGCTCCTGATTCACTAGACGGGTGACAGTGAAACCACTTTGATTGAATTTCAATTATTGTTCATGAAAACTTCACACTAATATTTTGTTATAGAACATAATTAGCCACATGGTACATATGTCTGTGGTAGTGTCTGCATTAGCAGTATACCTTGCTAATATGCCCTCTCCTCCCACTCGGGACTGAGACACAAGGCATGTTGTTCTACCCTCTGGGCATGCTCACTTAACAAATTCTTATATATTCACTCATGTGAATTAATTTTCAAACACTGAACGATTATAGACATTAACAGATTAAAAACCAAACACGCTGTCAGCTGTTTTCTTCCTTCTCCTTTTCTTTTTTAATGCTTCTGGAGTGACATGTAAATTGAAAGCACCTTCATGAGGTCTGGCTGGGGCCATCCTTGGATCACCCTAAAACCAGAGACTGTCAGGACTTGGGCTGTTAGCCTCAGCACATGCAGCTGGCTGGTGGAATACACGGCAAACTTAAATGACACCAATGAGGCACAAATACAAGAGATCCACAAAGAAAAGAAGTCAAGGATTGCTGCAGCTACAAGGGAAAGAGAGATCATTAATAAGAAGCTAGAGCCGTGCATTGACCCACTAAGCACTCAAAGGTAATAGTAAATGTTGTCAGAGGAAGAGTGGCACCACCATCAATGTAGACAATGCACTTATAATTGGAATTCACCAAATGCAAGAATTTGAACATAGGTGGCCCACATGGTTCTATGACACAATGCCAAGGCCAGCAGAGACACTGGCAGTGACAGAAAAGCATGTACAGATTGGTCTAAAGTTATTTGACACTATTGTTAATGAGTGATAGGCCTACAAGCAAGTTCGCAAGAGGTTGACATCAATAATATTTCGTCACAAGAGTTGGCTCCTGTACCAAAGTCAATATCCACTGACTGTGGTGACATGAGGATTGCCAAGGGTAAGTCTAACTTAAAGAAGCAGCAAAAGACAGAGTTGTCAGCTAAATATACTTTACAAGAAGTCTTCTGAACAGTTACTGATGGTTCCACAATTCTTTGGGGAGTATACTGGTCAGCAAGTGCTATCATCAAGATCTTTGTGACCAGTTTCAGAGTCTACATTGAACACAAGTTAGCAGCAGATGATGTATACCTGTTCTTTGACACATATAAAGACTTCAGCATACAGAGTGTCACAAGATCTAGCAGAGCTACATAATCAAGCAGAGTGCATCAGTTGAGTAGAAGTACACAGGTACCTCAACAGAAAGGTGTCTTGAAAATCAGAAACAGTTGCTTGGCATTCATTTAGAACTAACTCAAGACATGAAAAGAACAGGAGTACTTGTGGCACCTTAGAGACTAACAAATTTATTTCACGAAAGCTTATGCTGAAATAAATTTGTTAGTCTCTAAGGTGCCACAAGTACTCCTGGTTTTTTTGCAGATACAGACTAACACGGCTGCTACTCTGAATCAAGATATGAAGTTTCACCATCAACACACACTAAAGCTCAAGTTAGTCATCAAAGACCGAGACAACATCCCAGCTCAAATAAACCAGGATGGTAAGGCGATCAACAAAGATGACATAGCAACCTCGCATGAGGAAGCTGACAACATCTTTGGGGATGATTGCAAAAGATACACCAGTGGGAATATCAATCTTATCAGATGACGCTGACCTATTTGTCTTATTCTTGCACCCATTACCTTGAACAGGACCTAATATCTATAGTGAATATGGAATCTCCATCCAAGATAGAACTATAATAGACATCCATGCTACTGCAAAGCAACACTAGAACATTGTACCAGAACACCAAAGCTCAGTTCCTTATTACCAACAACTGACGCATTTACAGGAAATGTAAAACACACATATCGTCAGGCATGTGTGTGAGAAAGTGCTTTGAATTTTGATGCATCACCACTTGACCTAGTGCAGAATGGATAGATGTGTGATGACAGTTCAAGTCTCTGTTTCCAGAAGCCATACCAGACAATGTCAGGCTTGCTGCTCCAGATATTCTGACGTTAATCTAGTGCTTTTGTGATGGTGATACACCTTATGAGCCAATGAGATGTGGATGTAACACTGCCAAATGCACATGTACCATAGTCTGTGCATGCCCAGGAGGTGTGGTGTATTGCAGTGACCCATCAAAATTAGCTTTAGCATTTTCAGGTGAAAACAGCAATGATAAATAGTGACCTGTATTACTCATATTAGGACACAACTGTAGTTTGAATGAGAATAGGGTGACCAGACATCCCCATTTTATCGGGACTGTCCCAATATTTACTTGTTTGTCCCATGTCCCGACCAATGCTCGGTCAGGATGCAAATTGTCCTGATATTTTGCCCTCCGGTGCCCTGACTCCGCCCCCTCTCTCTCCCATTGGATCCCTCCCCAAATCCCTGCCCTGGCCCCACCTCTTCCCCAAGCACACTGCATTCCTCCTCCTCACCCCCCCCTTCCAGACTTGTGCTAATCAGCAGTATGGGGGAGAAGCAGGACGTGGCAGCTAGCTCAGGGGAGGTGGAGGCGTAGCAGAGGTGAGCTGGTGCAGGGGGGCGGGGCATGGAACTGCCGGTGGGTGCTCAGCCCCCACCAATTTTTCCTATGCTCTGGTGGCTCCTTTTTTTTTTGTTTGTTTTTTGTTTTTTGTTTTTTCCTCCGCCACCAGCTCTTGGGGTTTTTTTTGTTCCACTGGTACCCCCTTCCCCATCTGCATCCTGATATTTCACATCTCTCATCTGGTCACTCTAAATGAGAAAGAACACAAATAATCATTTTTAAATATTCCAAATGAAGTATTTGGTTAAAATTATATTTATAATTATAATGTGTGTGTATGTGTATATATATGTGTATATGTATATATACACACACACACACACACACACACGTATAGATGTGTAGAATATTTTCCATATTAAAAAGAGTGGTCACAGTATCGAATGAAAATTTAGGTTCATTCTAAATCCCCAACAATCCTCCTCATATAGCCCCATTATTCAAATATGTATTATTATTTTTGATATTGCAAATGTTAAATACATGCATTTCACGTATTAGAACTCTTCTGTCTTGATTTTGTATGTCCCTGTGATGGGGTATCCACTCCACCCTCACCCTGAAGGGGTTAATGAAGGCCAGATAGGCCAATTACCCTATTTGGCTGAAAGCTAAGAGGAAATCCTTAGTTAGAAGAAGCTCACCTGTGCAGGAACAGGTGAGGTCTATATAATCCAGGAAGCTGGCAACAGATGGGGCTGCTGGGAAAGGCTGCAACCACTCCCTAGGGAGAAGGAGACATGTTTGGAGGGAGCAGTGAAGCTGGCAGACCCAGAGAAAGAAGGGAGAGATAGAAGATTGGGAAAGGGATCATGGAAATGCAAGAAGGTATTGGGTAGAACATACCTTGACTGCAAACTATAGGATCCCTGAGCCAGAACCTGGAGTAGAGTGTGGGTGTGGGTTCTTCTATCCACTGATGGGGAAGTGATGCAGGTGGGGCAGTGCCACAGGAAGATTACCTGCTCCCTTGCCTCCCTAGAAGCCCCCTAGCCAGAAGACTGAGTCATGAAGAGGCTGCAGCAGCTCCTGGAGTGAGAGAGGGGCTGCAAACAAAGAGCTAGAGTAGAGTGATGAATTGCAATTGTGGGGAGAGTCATCATTGACCTTGTGAACTATTCTCCAGAACAGCCCGGAGGAGGCACCTTACATGAGATGAGTAGAGCAACCCAACACAGCCCCAGATCATGCAAACTTTTACTGACTATGGGAGGGGTGCTGAGAATGGGATGAAATATTGATATGCTCAACAGTGAGCGTGTCCTCAGCTAGATGATTAAAATACTTGGTTTGAGATACAGAATCTGCCAAAAAAGCGAAGTATGCACTCTAAAGAAACATTGCCCAGAGTGGCTGTCAGATTTAAGTATTATTTCCAGGGCTCCAGTCCTGCAAAGTGTTCCACACAGGCAGAGCCCTGCATTTGCACAAAGTGAGTTGCAGAAACAGGGCCCAAAATTGTACTTGTAGCTTTTCACATCTTTGTTCTTGCAGGCACAGCTTTTTCATCTCAAGATTTGTGTGGGAAGACTGAGACTGCATGCACAAAGCAAGTAGCTAGACCTCTAACTTATCAATTTGTGTACAAATGCCATTGAAACATACAAATCTGATTTTTCTTTGCACAGAATGAATGGGGAAAGAAAACTTTGGAAAAGTAAAAATCTGAGTCTGCAACAATAAAAGTGCAAATGTTTGAGATCATTTTCATTTTATTTATTCATTTGTTTAGCAATTGATTAAAATGCAGCTATCACATTTGTCTCAGTAAACAACTGAATGAAGACGGTTAATGAAAAATGAATAAATTACAGATAACTCAAACACCAATCCTCCAATAACACATCCTTGGACAACAGCTTATGGAAATAATTGATTTTTATAACTGTTTCCGGCAGTTAACTGATTTGAGCTCTAGCAGAGTAGTAGAGCAGAGAATTCCAGAGAGCAAATTCCTCCACCAAAACACCTTAACAAAACGGTAATACTGAGCATATCATGTGACGGATATTTGGCTTCAGAACCCTGACTATTAATGTGACTGAGGTCAAGAAATAATGGTACCTTTTTTGCCAGCAATCCTGAGAGACAGATCCTTATACACCTATCTCCAACCCCATGTGTTCAGACCTCGAGACTGTTCATGACAGAACTTCAACTGACGTCTATTCTCTTGGGGGAGCCCTGGAAGTGAGCTTTTGTCAGTTAGCTAGGATCCAAATCATATAGGGCTTTAAATCAACACCATTAATTGTACCAAGAAGTACAAAAGATGCTAGAGTTGTCTATGGACTCTGTTGTAACTTATTCCCAGTGACCAGCCTGCTAAGCAGATGGGCCTCTACCTTCTTCATCTTCTTTAGCTTCTGAGAGTTGTCCTAAGGTAGCACCGTACAGAATGCACAATTGCAGTCTGGAGCCCACTAAAGGCATGGATAGGTGTTGCAAGGTCCACATCCCAAACAGTCCGTCACTGAACTGAGGAGAGAGAAACATGCTCTCCTGACCACTGATGATACCTGGGTTGCTGGGAGCCACTGGGGATTAAGACATCCATCAGTTCCTAACCTTATTGGCAAAATGGATGGGAAAACCCCATCAGTCAGAAGTACAGACACGAATGTAGGCACTTTCTCTGACTGCTTCAACATAACCAACCAGCATCATTTCAGTCTTCTCTAAACTGATCCTCAGCCTGCTGGCTGTTATCCACGTCCCAGTCTCATTTAATTCCTGATCAGGTTTGACTATAAAATAAAAAAAATGCATAGAGCTGCATGCCATCTACCTATTGGGAACATCGCAGCCCTAAACAGCTCTCTATGGGTTGTGCTGCGAATCCTCAGTGAGGGAATGAGGGAGCTCATCAAGGTGCAACAGGTGTTCAGCACCTCACGAGATCAGGTCTTTTTTCCCCCTAGTCACCTCACATAGGGCCCGGTTCAGCTAAATATTTAAGCACCTGCCTAACTAAGGACCTGACTAGTTGTCAGAGACTAATGCTTAAAGTCACACAGATGCTCAAGTATCTTGCAGAATCAGGGCCATGCACATTTAACAGGAGGGATGATTATTATTATTTTTTTAAAAAAGACTCGATGTTGGTTTATGCTTAATTTAGGATCCATTTGGGTTATTGAAGATTGAGGAGGGAAAAATCTCTGAGACGATTAAAACATATCCCTTGTCATGACAATTTAAAGTCTAGCTCTGATGAGAGCTTCTGTTTTCTACCTATGTCTTTATTCTAGGTTTCTTATTTACATCTTCAAGCCCCCTAAAATACTTTTCATGTTTTAGATTATCACTATCACAGCATCTTTCTCTATGGTTACAGGGACTGAGCAAGTGAACTCCTAACATAACAATCCTGAGAACTTTTGGTGTCTCTTGCATCTACCTCTCTGAACCCTGTGCTAGCATGATAAACATAATCATTTTCTCCCTTGTACTATATTTTGGCCATATGCTGGAATTTATCTAACAGTCATCATTTGCTAAGTATAAGAAATGGTTTTAATGCCACACACTGACACCTGAATCCCATCAATTTTTCCCTGTTTCATTTCTTCCAATAACCCAACCAATTGGCTTGTGCAAGCAATTCAGAAAAAAATGTAATAGAGGTTCTTCTTTTCAGAAATATACTTCTATCCAATTGTTTTCATCTTGAGAATACAGCGATGAGGTCTGTTTCAAGGGATGTCCTTCAGCAGGCAGCATGAATTGCAAAATCAGTCACATAAATAGCCTACCATATATAAAAATAACCAATATATCAACAGGGCTGAAGCCAAGCAGCAGTTAAAATAACTACTAGATCAGTAACACTAAACTTACAATACAGCTCAACAGACAGACATATCTGAAAAGGAAAAGTACAGGCCATTTTTAGTTTGATTTATACTATTACTTTATTTTTTCAGTCAAGATATGAAACATTCTGAAAAGCAGATGCTAAAAATTGAAAGATTGCCATAACAATGTGAAATACAAGGTTACTGTGAAATATTCCTGTTTCTCATTGAACAGTGGTACAGCTGAGATAGTTTGTATCATGGAATAATCCTCTTATAGTCTGATCCTGCTAGGGTGACCAGATATCTCCATTTTTGGGTCTTTTTCTTATATAGGCTTTTATTACCCCCCACCCCCTGTCTCATTTTTTCACAGTTGTTGTCTGGTCACCCTAGATCCTGCAACCCTTACACGTGCTGTGTACTTATATGAGCAATCTCACTGGCTTCCATGGGACTACTGGTAGGGGTAGACTTGGTCACCTGTTAATGTAGGAATGATTCTGCAATCCTCATTCATGCTGAGCAACACTTACTCATGCAAGTAGTTGCACAGATCTGATAACACATTATATATGTATGAACATACAAAGGGTTCAGACAAATTTTGGGTGGCTCAAGGGATGTTACTAGGAAGTAAGCAAAGAAAAATGTTGGATGAGGGGGTTTGTATAGCTATAGTATGTGAATCCATTCTGTACTATATTGAATTCAAATAGCTCATTCCTACTAGTATCAAGGTTTCCTAAGACTATCACATTCTCAGTCAAGTCCATAAGAAGCAGAACCAAGATTTCTTTCTTTCTGTCTGGACTCTATTCTTACAGGAGTATGAAGTTATCCTGTATCGTAGGGTTCTCCAACTTCTTTTCTCAAGGATCACTGCTTTTTAGAGTTACCTGTCGGGGAAGGAAGGATGGTCCAGTGGTTAGTGGGCATTAGCCTAGGTCCTGGAAAACAAGAATTCAATTCTTTGCTTCACCACAGATTTCCTGAGTGTCACTTAGTTTCTCTGTGCCTCAGTTCCCCACCTGTAACAAAAAACGGGGATAATAGTACTTACCTACCTCACCCGGGTGTTGTGAGGATAAATACATTAAAGACTGTGTGGTGTTCAGGTACAAAGGTAATGGGGGCCATAGGTGAATTAAAATCCAAGTCACCCATCACAAATGTCATGACAACGTAATACAAGAAATAGCAATGAAAATATTCCAAAGGAAAGGAAGTCTTCATTTCATGGTGTCTTTTCAGAGCAATGAGTGACAGATACAGCAAGGGATTATATAGTACAGACTAGAGCCAGTGTCCAGAATAAACATTTGCAGGGAGTATATGAGGAACACTGGTAATGGGTCTGTGAGAGGAAAGGAATCAGGGAGATAACTCAGGCAACGGTGAGAGATGCTTATGTCTTGGGATTTGTATTCAAAGCCATCATGAACAGGCTTGCACTGTTAACAGCATTGCAAATCCTGAGATTAAGTTCATAATTGATTCAGGATAGAGTTGACTATAATATGGAAAGAGATTTTTACAAGGAATGAGACCTAGCCCTAAGTGAGAAACAGTCCAGGGCACTGCTCAGTAGCCGAGGAGTAGCAAATGAGTTGTCAGGTTAATTCAAAGCCTGTACTGAATAAAAAAGCATTGTTCTCAGTTAGGCCACCAAAAGTAACCTCCTAAACTGAACCACAGCCTCATAAAATGCATAGAGGAACTCAAAATGGTGTTCAGCAAAATGTCCTGCTTAAAGGAGAATGGGTGCAGACCCTATTAGAGAAGAGTTCATGTCCTATGTGTTTAGCACACCTCACAGGATGTCAATTCTGCTGCATGCAAAGCAAAGGAAGAACTGGATGGGATGGTGAAGAATGGTGTATGATACTTATTATAGCAAATGGGCACACCTATATCCATATAGGCCTAAAGATGCTCAGTGAAGCAACAAGGAGGGGAAAGTATATTCTGTCTACCACAGAAGACACAGGGTGAAATCTTGGTTTCCTTGAAGTCAATGGTAAAACTCCCACTGATTTCAATGGTGCCAGGATTTCACCCACAATCTCCAAGATAACTGGTGCAACAATATTCTTCTCACAGCTTGTGGATTCTGGCTGGCTCTGCTTTGCCCTTTTACAGTTTAATTTGAAAGTTATTGTTTTCACCTCCTCCACTTTAGCATCACAAGCACCACAGAAATCTTCCAGAGCAAAAGGAATGAGATTCTGCAAGGCCTGGAAGGAGTGGAAATGTATATGGATAGCCTTTTAGTCCAGAAGGAACACAATGTAAGATTACAACAAGATTTGAAGGCAGTTGGGGTAGTTCCTTGGTATAACATTTTGGAGGATATTCAAAATCTTCCCACAAAGGCCAAGCTGTTTGAGCCAGATCTGAAGCTCATTGAAGTCCATGCGAATCTTTCCACTGACTTTAACAGGCTTCGGATCAGGTCCATCATGAATTACTTAAAACGCACTCTGGGTGGATCTGGGATAGCAGCACTCTTGTGCTCCTTTGAATATCTAAAGATTCCATTTACCACATACCCAGTGCTGACTTATTACGACCAAGTCTATAGCTATGTCGGCAGATACCAGAACTGACAGGCTCTGGGGTGGTATTTCAGCTATGCAAAGATGATTGCAGACCCAAAGCATATTATTCCAGATGCCAAGATCAGGTGCATCAGGCTAGTGAAAGAATGTCTGATGAGCATATGGATGTGTAAACTCAGGGGTTCAAACCTTAGACTAGAGAATTGCTAATATAATTTCTAAGTTTAAGAAAGATGGAAAAAAGTGATTCGGGAAGCCACAGGCTTGTTAGTTGGACTTCAATTGTATGCAAAGTCTTGGAATGAATTTTGAAAGAGCAAGTAATTAAGGGCATATTAATTAACAGTAATTGGGATAAAACACAACATGGTTTTACAAAAGTAAGATCGTGCCAAACCAACCTGATCTTTCTTTGAGAAGATAACTGATTTGTTTTTGGACAAAGGAATTGCAGTAGATCTAACCTACCTGTATTTCAGTAAGGCATTTGATACCATTCCACATGGGAAATTATTAGTTAAACTGGAGAAAATGGGGATTAACATGAGAACTGAAAGGTGGATAAGGAACTGGTTAAAGACTACAATGGGTCATATTGAATGGTGACCTGTCAGGCTGGAGGGAAGCTACTAGTAGTGGAGCTCCTTGGGGACCCCGGCACTCCTAGGGGGAGAGTGAGAGCACAGGTCAGTGACACAAGGCTGCAGAGGGCTCCCTGCACTGCTGCACGAGCCATTCAGCAATGGGATGTCTACCCCCGTGGATGGAAACTTGTCCTCCTCCTTGAAGTCCTGGTTGAGGTCTCTGCACTGCTCCACCAGGACCACAGTCTCTCGCTCCACCAGGTGCCTGCAGATATCAGGTGTCACCAACCCTGAGGCAGCACAAGAAGCCCTTTGCAGCTCCCCTGTCTAGGCTTGGATCCTTCCCTCCCATGAGGGTAAGACTGAGGGGGCGGGATAGCTCAGTGGTTTGCACATTGGCCTGCTAAACCCAGGGTTATGAGCTCAATCGTTGAGGGGGCCATTTAGAGATCTGGGGCAAAAATCTGTCTGGGGATTGGTCCTGCTTTGAGCAGGGGGTTGGACTAGATGACCTTCTGCTGATATTCTATGATCTAAACTCATGAGCCCTTACTGCTTGAATTAAAGGAGCAGGGCTGCAGAGGGCTCCCTATACAGCTATAGGGCTGGTGACACCCAATCCCTGGAGGCATGCTGATTGTTGCCAACTGAAATTGGCAAGGGGTGGGGGGGAATTAGTGTGTCAGCTAAATCTGATGTTTGCTAACAATTATTGATTAAAATCAAATCCTGCCAAGCCTACATATGTTGGAGCTGGGGGGTTGACCTTGAAGCTTTTAGCAGGCATGTAGGAGCCATTTATTGTTTAATTTTTTTTCTCGCTGATGCTTTTGGCATCAGGATGAATGTAGTTAGTTTTGTGAAGCCTGGCCGATCACTGGTGTACGCTGTTGCAATTCCTGAAGAAAGAGTGACCCAGAGGTGCTGGACCCCAGTCCAACCTGCTGGGAAAGTCACAGTGAGGTGCAGAGGGACTGCAAGTCTATCCCCAATCTGGAGGGAGAGAGATGTGGGTCTCCATCCAAGACAGGTGATGGCTGGGAGCCTGAAATCTTAAGTGGGTGCCCCAAGCAGGCCAAGGGGTAGACAGGCAAAGTAGACAGTGCAAGTAACTCTGAAACCATGACAGTTATACCACAGTCCCAGTCCTATACCCTACTAGACTCACAAGTCAGCAGGCCACAGGTCATAAATCATTGGCAAAATGACAAGTGGCTTCTATAGGAACAGGATGTTTCTCCTTTTTAGGGCATTCATGTTCAGGTGCCATTCATCCCCAGGGGAGGAGGAAAGCATCATCCACTGCTTTCCTTTGAATGCAGGGACTGGAGATATTCCTAGCCCTTAAAAAGGACATGTGAAAGGGAAGAAGCACACTGCCCAGCTGCAGAGGGCCAGACAGAATCTGGCCCATTAACCCAATCATTTGCCATCTACATCAATAGGAAAACTATGCTATGTGCAGGATTATGTTTTGATACAATAACATCAACAAACAGCAGATCTATTTTACTCACCTTCTACCACTCTGAACAATAGTCTGGAGGTGATTTAATCCAATCCACCACTTGATGGTGCTTTTGAGCTGTCAACGGCATATTAGAGCTTCTTTTCTACAGATCTCTTGGAACTATTGAGTCTGTGATTCTTTGATGTTTTAAATTTATTGCTGTTTAAGAAGAAATTAAATGATTTATTAAAGATCTTTAACCAATGAAAAATCCTTGGCCTATTTTCAGCATTGGCAAAGAAATTTCAGCCACATTTTCCAAACCAGGGAACCTAAAGTTAGGAATCTACATCCATATTTAGTCACCTATTCCAGATGCCTCATTTTCAGAAGCACTGAGCAGCTACAACTTCCACTGATGTAAACAGGGCACCCAGGACTCCATAAAATCATAAAGCTGCTCTCTAGATTCTCTTCAGAGGTAGAGCGGCCGACATAGCCTGTTGCAAATGGCAGGGTTTTCAGTAAACACAGGGCTAAATCTTAATTCACTACTCATGCAGGTAGCCCTCTTGGATGTAATGGAAGTATGGACATACTTAAGGTGGGTAGGGTTTGGCCCACAGTTATCTAAGATATACCACTATGAGGCTTACCAAGGCTGCCTCTTTCACTGTAAAAGGTATATATGCAGTACTACAGTTGCGCCTTTGAACATTAAAGCTAATCGGTATTTCCATTACTCACCGCTCTTGTTAAGAGCTAAACTGCAATTAGAACTAAAGAGGGGAACAGTCCTGTCCATATAGATGCATTAGAACTGTTTTGCAGCTCCATGTGCGTGCGCATGGGAGAAGGAGAGCAGGGACTGAATGCTTTACGCTCCACCCAGTAGAGGGCAGGGAAGGGATGAGAGTGGGCACCCCATAAGTGCTGGCCAGAAGAGATGGCTGGATCTGAGAGGGGCACATGCTACATCTAGTAAAGAGCTGTAGCAAAACACTCCCTAGCCCAAGAGGGGAACAGTGCTGGGCTGCTTCTCCAAGGCACAATGTCTTCCTGGATCTACTCCCGAGGTGTCTCCCTTTAAGCAGTGCCCATTGCTCAGGGCTGTGCCTAAGGTCACAGTCCAGTTTTTTAAGATATATACTTTGGGTTCAAACCTCACAACCAAGTTTGTAGTCTAGAAAAACAACTTAGCTAACAGGAAAGAAAACATGTCCAGTCATTTCAGTGATTAAAACACAGATGATAAGTGTGGTGCATATTTGGGCTTGCTTTAAGGTGAGGTGAGAGAGATTGAGAAGAGATGCTTCCCCTCACAGAGATATTTGCTTCCCTTTTGCTCCTACGGGGAAGTAACTCACTGCAGCTCAGAAAGGAGTTCAGTTTACTTCCTCCTTGCAACAGCCCAGAGCTGCTGGTCAGCAAATAGAGAAGACTGAGCCAAGACTCTTCACGCTATCTTTGCCCACTTGCTCTCAGAAGGGAGCAGACAGAGACCAGGGGCTTTGCTCCACACTAGACTTGGAAGCAAGGCCTAGGCAGGTATTACCCGGCTGGCCAGGGAGATAGGAGCCATACTCCCATGTTCAATTGAGTAAGGCAAGGGGACACGACTGCTGTTGGATGGTACTGCAGTTTTTGAACTGAAATATAGCAAACCATTTATCTATAATGTGAACTAGGGAGTTTAGTATTTTTTAAGCCAATGACATGGTCCTCTCTGAGCCTTGTGGAACATTGGATGCTCAGCACCTAAACATAGTGGGCTTAGCTCAAGACAGTGTTGCTGTATTGATTGCAGTTACGTCAGGTTTTATAATCTAACTGGAATCAGGCTGCATCAGTACCTGGAAGATGATTCCATAGATGGTACCCTTCCTTGGCTCTCAGTCAGTGCCCAACATTGTGTTAGAGTACTCCATTGCTGTACATAACAATCTTAACTATTTCTGGTCATTACAAAATCTCATGGCATTTCCCACAAGCATAGGTATGTTAAACCTGATGTCCCTGCCAAATTCCTGCTGTAAACTGCTTTGCAGTGTCAATATTCACTGTTAAATTCTGCCACCTTATATGCCAGAAGTGGCAGCATTTCATCTGTGGGCAAAATGATTATCATATTTTGTTTATTATGCCTTTGGGGATTTTACTATACTGAAGGCACTCGATAAATGATCTCAACTGTATCTGTTTTTCCTGACTGATGAATTTAAGCCTCATCTCCACCATTATTTCATAAAACGACATGGCATTTTTCAGTTTGTAGTTGATTCACAGTAATTCACAGTGCAGCGATATTGCTGCTTTGTCATTATACTGGGAAACAGCTTTCATTTTCCTTTCAGTTCTTTACTACTTCAGTACAATCATATAGTTTGCTTTTTTGGTGGGTGGGGGAGGAGGGGGGGAAACACTACTAGAAGAGAACAATGGAGTGAGCTGTAACTGTATGAATGTTTCTGTGATTGTTTGTGCCTGCGGAGGGAAGCTTAGGGGGAATTCTCAGCCTTAGGAATTTCTCTAGCAACAAGCTGCACAAATGAGGATAAGAGACTTTACATTTCTTAGAACTGAGGAGCTGAGGTCAGAAATATACAACCAGTAATTATTCATTTAGCTGGCAGCCTGGAAAATGCCAGGGATAGAAGGCCAAGGCCAGCTTTAAATTACAGACCCAGGACTCAACCTGGAAGTCTTTCCTTGAGACTTCAGCATCAGCAGAAGTTTGGCATAATTAAGGGATGAAGGGCTTGCATCAATAGATACAGCCTCCAGTCATTTGACAGGCATTTAACCTTTTGTAACACTGGCCCATGTCCTATGAGTGGGACTGGACAATAAAGATCATTCTCTTATCAGAACTTCTGTGTGGGTCACAAATTCATTATTACATGACCAGTTATCAAAAAGCAATAACTGAAAACAGTTATTTCCAATTTTAATTATAGTATAATTCCAGTTATCCAAATTCCCTTTACCTGGAAATCCTTATTATCCAAATCCAGTGCATTCCCCATGTAGCCCTATGTCAGTTAATGACCGGATAATAAATTTCTCAGTTAACAGATGATAAGAGGCTAATCAACTGCTTTGTATTTGTATAGCCCTTCTGAGCAGTTACCTGCAGTTATTGAGACTTAATCCTGTTTCACCAACAGCAGCAGGCAGGACAACATTGAAAAAAAAACAACAAAAAATCAAACATCTCTGTTGAATCTCAAGCAGAAACTACAGATTCTAGAGGACCTAGAAAGGGGAGAAAAAATTGATGTCACCCATGATACAACATTGACAACACTGTGGATGAATGCTGAGATCTTCCATGCCTGGTTGGTTGATATATTTGTGCTTGATATGCATTCCTTTCTCCTATCCAAGGGACTACCTATCTGTGCACCCAAAACAGCACTTCCATTTATCCAAATGCCCAATTATCTGAAAGTTTCAGATGTTCTCCAGGCCATTTGTATAAATGGGAGTGTACTGCATACGGAAATACTGCAGCAGAGCACTGTGAACAAATTTGACCTCCATTAATTTTTTTAAAGATGTCCATGAACCATTTGCAAAATTCTTGAATTTTTTTCATTATTCAAATTTATTCATGAACATTTTTCAGCAAATAATATTTAAGATTCCAGACCATTCACAATCTGTACTGATTTGTGATACCCTATTTTTCCATTCTTGTGGCTAACCAATCCAAGGAGGAACATGAATCTAAACCAAAAAATATCTGCTTGCCCCCCCAAACAGGAATAATTTAGTACACCGAATAAAGAATGCAAATTCTGAAATTTCCAACTGAATAAAAAGTTTGAAATTTGCTTTTAAAATTAATTTCTCAAAATATTACTTGCAAATAGATTTTGCTTTTTAGAAAGACCCTCCAAGGCCCATTACCACCCTACTTATCATCTCATGTGCTACTGAAATAACTCTCACTTTTGCTTTGCCAGGGATTCCAGCCATTGTTACCCACTTGTTACATTTTCAAATGAGCACCGCCATGCTTTCTCCCATGTTGCACCTCAGACATGGGAGGAGCTCCTTGTAAACATTTACAAAGCCACTTCATTGTCCTCTTTCAAATCCTCCCTTAAAACTCTCCTGTGCTGTGATGCCTACAAAAATCTTGGCATGCTGAGACTATTGTCTGTCATGCTTACTGGTTGTCTCACTGTTACCCCTGTGCCCCCTCTGTGCCTGTTGCATCCACTTCTTATCTCATCTTATACTTAGACAGTAAACTGTTTTTTCTGTGTTTGCACAGTGACTGTCACTATGGAGCCATGGTCCATGACTGGGTCTCCTAGGGACTATCAAAAGTCAAATAATGACTAATAATTTTAGCAAGTATTGGAGGATAAAATTTGGCTTTCATGAATATTTATGCTTATAAAAGATCAAGCCTTTTAATTTTGATGGAGAGTGAAAGAGAAAGAGTTGAAAAATAAGCCTGACTTTTGATTTGGCCACATCTTAATTTATTAGTTAATATACACTGTGGGCTTGTGAGGAGGTCCTTTGGGGTATGTTTACACAACAAATAGACACCTGCAGCTGGCCCATGCCAGCTGACTTGGGCTTGCAGGGCTTGAACTATGGGATTGTTTCACTGATGTGCAGACTTCCAGGCTTGGGCTGGAGCACAAGCTCTGGAACCCTCTCACATCACAGGGTCCTAGAACCGGGACTCAAGCCAGAGCCCAGAAGTCTACACAGCAATGATACAGCCCTGCAGCCTGAGCCCCGCAAACCAGAGTCAGCTGGTACAGGCCAGCTATTGGTGTTTAGTTGCTGTGCAGACATGCCTTGGAAAGCTAAGAACAGATATTTCAGACCAATTTTTTACTCTGACTCTAATTTAGTCTCTAGCATCAGCAGTTATAATGACAGATAGTGACTTAACTGAATTACCAGAAGACTCAAAGAAAATACCCAGAATTATGTCTAGAACATCAGTTAAACTCCTTCTGAGACAACACAAATGAGTTTACAAATGTTTACAAAAGGCAAGTTTTAAGATCTAATAGTTGTGTAATTAGCATAAGTTAAGATGAGAAATTGCTACCAATCAAAAGCAACACAATAAGTAATCATACTCAACTATTTCATTTAAACTGCCAGAATCTTGATACTGACTCTCTTGATCCGACTGGACTATTTCATTTGTGACTGGCATGTAGAATGTTATGGAAGTAGCCTACATGCCATTGTACATTAATCTCCTGCACTTTTTTTCCATTTAACAATAGGTATTTGTTAAACCATCTTTTAGCTCAGCATTTGCTTGCTGATAGCAAAAGTTTGCTAGTCACTTCAGCTTACATATTTTATTGCTGATGGCAAGAGTTCTTTTGTTTGCTCAGATATCCTTCTTGATTTTGTGTTTGCCTAAAGAAAAGTTATCAGAAAGATGAGTGAGCAGCATCCCAGTTGTTCAAAAAGCTGTCAATCATGCCAGTTGTTTAAAGATTGATTTTCTTCTACATATTACTTGTTAATCTATATCAATCACAAATCCCCTTGGACTCTTACATAGCACTCTTTAATATTTGACTATTAATCAGCTCTGGGGAAGAAGTTCCTGGGCACTATGTAAGCTGTTTAAGCAGACTTTATAAGATCTTGATTGTATTAGAAATCTTTATTCCTGCATCTAGCCAAGTTAGTAATTCTAATCAGAAATTAGCTTTATAGATGTGTAACTTCATTAAGAATCAAATCAGTTATAACATCATACCAGTTAAAACACAATTTATTTTTATAGCAAAAATTAATACATTACAATCTGAGTTATGAAGAAATGGTTATCCTATATATTAATAGAAAATAATCATATAATTCCCATATCTCAACACACACACACACACACACACACACACACACACACACACACACACACACACACACACACATGAAAATTAAAATATAGTACAGAGTCCTAATCCATCCCTGTTGCAATTCCATTGGTTTCAATGAAACCCAGTAATTTATTTCCCGAAGGAAAACCTAGATTTACCTATAACTCAGATCCCACTGAGGAATACACTAAGAAACTGCACCATCTACTCAGGACACTCCCTACACTAACACCGGAACAAATCAACATACCCTTAGAGCCCAACCAGGGTTATTCTATTTACTATCCAAGATCCACAAACCCGGAAATCCTGGACGCCCCATCATCTCGGGCATTGGCACTCTCACTGAAGGACTGTCTGGATATGTGGACTCTCTACTCAGACTCTATGCCACCAGCACTCCCAGCTATCTCCGTGACACCACTGATTTCCTGAGGAAACTACAATGCATTGGTGACCTTCCAGAAAACACCATCCTGGCCACCATGGATGTAGAGGCTCTCTACACGAACATCCCACACACAGATGGAATACAAGCTGTCAGGAACTGTATCCCTGATGATGCCACAGCTCAACTGGTTGCTGAGCTCTGTGCCTTTATCCTCACACACAACTATTTCAAATTTGATGACAACATATATCTCCAGATCAGTGGCACCGCTATGGGCACCCGCATGGCCCCACAATATGCCAATATTTTTATGGCCGACCTGGAACAACGCTTCCTCAGCTCACGCCCCTTCTCTACCTACGCTACATTGATGACATCTTCATCATCTGGACCCATTGGAAGGAGACTCTGGAAAAATTCCACCACGATTTCAACAGGTTCCATCCCACCATCAACCTCAGCCGGGACCAATCTACACAGGAGGTCCACTTCCTAGACACCAGGGTGCAAATAAGTGATGGTCACATTAACACCATCCCATACTGAAAACCTACCTACCGCTATGCCTACCTTCATGCCTCCAGCTTCCAACCCAGGAACACCACACGATCCATTGTCTACAGCCAAGCACTGAGGTACAACCGCATCTGCTCTAACCCCTCAGACAGAGACCAACACCTACAAAATCTCCACCAAGCATTCTCAAAACTACAATACGCGCACGAGGAAATAAGGAAACAGATCAACAGAGCCAGACATGTACCCAGAAGCCTCCTACTGCAAGACAAACCAAAGAAAGAAACTAACAGGACTCCACTGGCCATCACATACAGTCCCCAGCTAAAACCCCTCCAACGCATCATCAGGGATCTACAACCCATCCTGGACAATGATCCCACACTTTCACAGGCCTTGGGTGGCAGGCCAGTCTTTGCCCACAGACAACCTGCCAACCTGAAGCATACGCTCACCAGTAACTGCACACCGCACCATAGTAACTCTAGCTAAGGAACCAATCCATGCAACAAACCTCAATGCCAACTCTGCCCACATATCTACACCAGTGACACCATCACAGGACCTAACCAGATCAGCCACACCATCACCGGTTCATTCACCTGCACATCCACCAATGTAATATACGCCATCATATGCCAGCAATGCCCCTCTGCTATGTACATCGGCCAAACTGGACAGTTTCTACGGAAAAGGATAAATGGACACAAATCAGATATTAGGAATGGCAATATACAAAAACCTGTAGGAGAACACTTCAACCTCCCTGGCCACACTATAGCAGACCTTAAGGTGGCCATCCTGCAGCAAAAAAACTTCAGGATCAGACTTCAAAGAGAAACTGCTGAGCTTCAGTTCATCTGCAAATTTGACACCATCAGCTCAGGATTAAACAAAGACTGTGAATGGCTTGCCAACTACAAAACCAATTTCTCCTCCCTTGGTTTTCACACCTCAACTGCTAGAACAGGGCCTCATCCTCCCTGACTGAACTAACCTTGTTATCTCTAGCTTGCTTCTTGCTTGCATATATATACCTGCCCCTGGAAATTTCCACTACATGCATCCGACGAAGTGGGTATTCACCCACGAAAGCTCATGCTCCAAAACATCTGTTAGGGTACGTCTACACTATGGGATTATTCCGATTTTACATTGTCATAAACAGATAGCTAAGGGTTAATGTCTCTTTCACCTGAAGCACCTGACCAGAGGACCAATCAGGAAACCGGATTTTTTCAACTTTGGGTGGAGGGAATTGTGTCTCTGTGTCTTTGTTTTCCGTCTGCCTGCCTTCTCTGAGCTTTGGAGAAGTAGCTCTACTTTCTAGTCTTCTGTTTCTAAGTGTAAGGACAAAGAGATCAGATAGTAAGTTCTATGGTTTTCTTTTCTTTGGTATTTGCATGAATATAAGTGCTGGAGTGCTTTGATTTGTATTCTTTTTGAATAAGGCTGTTTATTCAATATTCTTTTAAGAAATTGCCCTGTATTGTGTCATCTTGATACAGAGAGACTATTTGTATTTTTTCTTTCTTTTTTATATAAAGCTTTCTTTTAAGACCTGTTGGAGTTTTTCTTTACTTCAGGGAAATTGAGTCTGTACTCACCAGGGAATTGGTGGGAGGAAGGAATCGGGGAGATTTGTGTGTTGGATTGCTAGCCTGACTTTGCATTCCCTCTGGGGGAATAGGAAAGTACTTTTTGTTTCCAGGATTGGGAACAGAGAGGGAGATTCACTCTGTTTGAATTCACAGAGCTTGTGTCTGTGTATCTATCCAGGAGCACCTGGAGGGGGGAAGGGAAAAAGGATTATTTCCCTTTGTTGTGAGACTCAAGGGATTTGGGTCTTGGGGTCCCCAGGGAAGGTTTTTCAGAGGGACCAGAGTGCCCCCAAAACACTCTAATTTTTTGGGTGGTGGCAGCAGGTACCAGGTCCAGGCTGGTGGCTAAGCTTGGAGGTTTTCATGCTAACCCCCATATTTTGGACGCTAAGGTCCAGAACTGGGACTAAGGTTATTACATACATAAACCGGTTTTGTAAAACAGATTGTATAAAGTCGAGTGCACGCGGCCACACTAAGCACATTAATTCGGCGGTGTGCATCCATGGTCTGAGGCTAGCATCGATTTCTGGAGCATTGCACTGTGGGTAGCTATTCCGTAGCTATCCCATAGTTCCCACAGTCTCCCCCGCCCCTTGGAATTCTGGGTTGAGATCCCAGTGGCTGATGGGGCAAAAATCATTGTTGCGGGTGGTTCTGGGTAAATGTCGTCAGTCATTCCTTCCTCCGGGAAAGCAAAGGCAGATAATCATTTCGCGCCCTTTTCCCCTGGATTGCCCTTGTAGACGTCATAGCATGGCAACCATGGAGCCTGTTTTGTCTTTTGTCACTGTCACCGTATGTGTACTGGATGCTGCTGACAGAGGCGATACTGCAGCACTACACAGCAGCATTCATTTGCCTTTGCATGATAGCAGAGATGGTTATCAGTTGTTCTGTACCATCTGCTGTGCCATTGTAAATTGGCAATGAGATGACGGTTATCTGTCATTCTGTACCATCTGCTGCTGTCATGGGTGCCCCTGGTTGAGGTCGGCCGAGGGCGCAAAGACAAAAATGGGAATGACTCCTCGAGTCAATCCCTCCTTTATGGTATCTAAAAATAGAGTCAGTCCTGCCTAGAATATGGGGCAAGTGTACTAGAGAACCAGTGTATCAGAGAGCACAGCTGCTCCGTGTCAGATCCCGCAGAAACGATGAGCTGCATGCCATTCACGGGGGGTACCCCTGCAACAACCCCACCCGTTGCTTCCCTCCTCCCCCAACCTTCCTGGGCTACCGTGGCAGTGTCCCCCCCATTTGTGAGATGAAGTAATAAAGAATGCAGGAATAAGAAACAGTGACTTGTTAGTGAGATAAAATGAGAGGGAGGCAGCCTCCAGCTGCTATGATAGTCCAGGCAGGACATTAAGCGGTGTTGGGGAGAGGAGCCCAGCATCCCACTGCTATGATAGTCCAGGCAGTACAGAATCTTTTCTTTAGACATGAAAGGGAGGGGGCTGATGGAGCTCAGCCCCCAGTTGCTATGATGAGGACGGTTACCAGCCATTCTGTATCATCTACTGGGAATGACCGGGAATCATTTCTATTTTTACCCAGGCGCCTCTGGGCGGCCTCACCTGAGGCCAGCCAGGAGCACTCACGGGCTCATGACGAGGATGGCTATCAGTCCTACTGCACTGTACCATCTGCCACAGGGGAGGGGAGGAGAGAGGATGCTACTGTTTACTGCTGCAGGACCATGTCTACCAGCAGTATGCAGTATACATAGAGTGACATATAAAAAAGTCAAGAAATGTTTTTTCCCCTTTTCTATCACGGAGGGGGAGGGGGGGTAAATTGATGAGATAGACCCCGAATGACCCCGGACAATGTGTTTGACCCTACAAGCATTGGGAGCTCAGCCAAGAATGCAAATTATTTTCGGAGACTGCAGGGACTGTGGGATAGCTGGAGTCCTCGGTACCCCCTCGCTCCCTCCACAAGTGTCCATTTGATTCTTTGGCTTTCCGTTACGCATGTCACGCAGCATTGTGATGTGGACTCTGTATCATAGCCTGGAGATTTTTTTCAAATGCTTTGGCATTTCATCTTCTGTAACAGAGCTCTGATAGAACAGATTTGTCTCCCCATACAGCGGTCAGATCCAGTATCTCCTGTACAGTCCATGCTGGAGCTCTTTTTGGATTTGGGACTGCATCGCCACCCGTGCTGATCAGAGCTCCACGCTGGACAAACAGGAAATTAAATTCAAAAGTTCGCTGGGCTTTTCTTGTCTACCTGGCCACTGCATCCAAGTTCAGATTGCTGTCCAGAGCGGTCACAGTGGAGCACTGTGGGATACCGCCCGGAGGCCAATACCGTCGATTTGCGGTCACACTAACCCTAATTCGATATGGTAATACCGATTTTAGTGCTACTCCTCTCGTTGGGGAGGAGTAAAGAAACCGATTTAAAGAGCCCTTTATATCGATATAAAGGGCCTCGTTGTGTGGACGGGTACAGCGTTAAATCAGTTTAACGCTGCTAAAATCAGTTTAAACGCGTAGTGTAGACCAGGCCTAAGTCTATAAGGTGCCACAGGACTCTTTGCTGCTTTTACAAATCCAGACTAACACGGCTACCCCTCTGATACTATAACTTTTTGTTTTTGATCTAGAACTGCCCTAGTCTTACTGTATTATGAATGGCTTCAAATGGTCCTGCAACAAAGTGCTGACAGGAGCAGAAGGAAAGGGTTTCATACCTTGATCAGAGGCGATAGAAAAAATGAAAGTAAAATTTTAAACCCCCTCATCTCAGCTACATAAATTAAAATTAATAAACTACTTAAAGAAGATATTATGAGGGTTTAACACCAAAATAATGAATCTGCAACAAATTAAAACGTTCTATTATCTGTAGCAAAATAAAAATTGAAAAAATCTGTTTCTCTGATCATATTGCATTTAGTAAACAGAATATGGTTTGCTGTAGTGCAATGTGGTCTTATTATTTAGTTTACAGTTAGGGTTGCACTGAGGTGGTTCATGGTGGTTCAACATACCAGGACTTCCCTGGAAGCCTCATTGCTTTCTGCAGAATTTAAGCTTCCGATTTAAAAGGTTAGACTTTACTAATATAATTATTCCAATTACACTGTAGTTATACATTAATTTAAAGAGTGATTACATTGTGGTTCCTCACTGAGATCTTTAGTCCATATGACAGGAAGTTTCACTACATGATTCAGAGTGCTTATAGTATAAATACTATGTAGTTAGGGTACTTGGGTTTTTTAAATTATACGCATCCAATATGAAACCAAAGAGGTATTAATAAGTTAAGTCATATAGTGAACCTTCCAGGTACATGTGAATTAGTGACCTTTACAGGTATCCAAATGCAGAACTGCTGCCATTTCTATGAAACAGAATAATGATGCAATATCAACTTTAACCAGATAATTGTTCTATATCTTATGGTTGCAGAGTTCTGGTCCTAAATGTAAACTGCCCCAGTGCTGAATCCCATGACTTTCAGGGAAGGTAGCTCATTTTCTGGTGGCAGAATTAATTTGACTCCTTTCAGACACTAAGGAGTCTAAGGAGATTCTGTCGCAGGAAAAGAGGTCCTTAACTCCCAAATCAGCAAGCAGAGCATTTAGGTTTGAAAGTCTCTGGACCAAGCTCTTGCTTAATTTTGACTAACATCACTCCATGAAATTTTTAAGTATTCTACTTGAGGAGCCAGCTGAATGGACCTATTCAACATTTACACCTGCTGCTGCATAATTTGTATTATAGCAGCACCTAGAGATCCCAACCAAGATCATCACTCCGTTGTCCACATAGTAAGAGACCGTCCCTGCCTTGAATATGAATAGACAAGATGGTCAAATGATGGGAGGCAAAACAGATATCAAATGACTTGCCCAAGGTCATACAGCAGCTAAGTGGTAGAGCAGGGAATAGAATCCAGGAATGAAATCCTGGCTGCATTGGTATCGGTGGAGCTTGGATTTCATTTCAGGTCTCCTGAGCCACAGTCCAGTACCTAGGCACTAAATAATACTGCCTCTCATGCTGTGGCTACTCAGTACACTCTGACTCTACCCTCATGAAAATCTTTCTATATCCAATATATCTCTGATGACTTAAAAAGTGCCCCTATTTTTTCTCATCAGTTGTCCCTATAGATTTCAAATGCTGCCAGGTATGCGATTGGATATGTTATTAGTATCCTTTGGAATGAAAGAAGCTATAAAATGTAAGCTATTGTTTTGTCATATCAGCTCTACCATGTAAGTCCTACCATGTAAGTTGTGCTTCTCCTTATGCTTATTAAGTTAAATAAACGTTAAGTACACTGTAAATCCAAAATTGTATGAAGATTATGGATTAGTGGCAAACGTGGATTAGTGACAAATCACACCTCTGATTACAGAAGATAAAATGTAAACTGTATGCCCTCTGAAACAGTGTCTCATTTATATTACCTAGAATCCTGTTATGTCACTTATGAATTGGCAACATATGGTACCGAGTGTTGACAAAAATGACAATGTTTCCAGAAGCAGCATGGGTTGCTTCCTTGTGCATTAATCCATAAATTGAAAGGCTGAAGTTAACGAAAAATGGATCAGGAAACTACAGCAGGGAAGCTTGTTTTGGATTTAGCTAAAAGCTGGCAAAATATCCAAGGATAATATTTCAAAACTATACTGGGGGAAATGTGTGTACAATAGGTTTCATGTTCACATGGTCTCTTTAAAAAATCTGCTCCCTCAGGTCTAGTGATCTAAGATAGATAGATATAACTATTTAAAAAAAAAGATTAGCAGAAATGCATTGAGCTTTACCATTGTGTTTGCATTAAAGAGTTGCAGTCAAGCATATATACTTCCCAAATTCATTCATTATACTGTAAACACTTTGAGATATAACATTGATTAACCCTATATTATTACATCCCTTATTTCCTCCCTCCCTCTTTCAATCAATTTCTATAGCAAAAGCTTGCTTTTAAAAACCAATAGTGCATGGACTAACGCCTTGACTGTATACGAAGGGACATTTGTTGCAGATATGTTGTACAGAAAGTATGAAAAGGATTAAGCCTGGTGTGGGAGGAGAAGGAAAGAGAGCTCAACAATGAGTCAACTCAACAATGATGAGCTTGGGGAGTACTAAGGATAATGTTTTTGTCTGTAGTAACAGAGGGAAAATAAAAGGTTTAGGAAGATGGGGATTTTGATTTTAGCTATGTTAATATCAACACACTTCAGCTAACATGGAAAAATAACTGCCACCTAGTATTCCTTTTTTCCACTTTGGTAACTTCTTTCACTAGCCTTGAAAATCATATGACAATCATTAAGCTTTCCTCAAAAAAAAATCACTCTGTACATCCCAGGACCTCTGATATCTCAGCAAATTTAAGACAATCGGACTCACGAGTATTAGAAGACATAGTTGGTTGCTGTCGTTGGAGAGAAACACACTTTCGAAAAATTTTCATCATTAGCATATGACATGGCATAATGCTTGAAATGAAGCAACAAACCATATTACTGAACAGCATAATGTGCTGTGATTTGATGTTTCATATGTTATTGTAAGACATGAAAACAATTTTGCAGATGGTGCCATTCCTATAGATTTGCATAGCAAATATTGAATGTGCAGCCCTTTAAACCACTGACAACCACAAACATTCATGAACAATCTGTGTGTCTATATAGGCAGTATGAAGTGATTACAAATCCCACACATTTTTGCTATAGACATGGGCTTATCTACTCCCTTTGAAAGACTGAGTTTATTCTTCTAGCATTCGCAATGCTTGCCAAGCCACCTGACTGCAGCTTCATTAGCAGAATGAAAGGCCCTAAGATCAAAATGAAGTCTGGTTAGTTGACGCTCGTCAACAACATGTGCCATTGACTAACAAAGTGGGTGGTCATGCAGACCCCATGTGTTGATGTTTGCTGCACATATTCTTTGGCTGCCAATTGTGTAGCAGGCCATATATAGGAATAATGTTGATTAAAGCTGTCAAGCAATTAAAAAAAATAATTGTGATTAATTGCACGGTTAAACAATAATAGAATACTATTTATTTAAATATTTTTGGAGTTACACTTTTGACATGCGCCAGATCCTTGGTAAAGTTATTCTCATTGATAATTTGCACTGGGAATTTAGATAACTATTGATAGCATTGATTCCAAGGTGTTTCAAGAATTCTGGTGAAATGTTGTTGTATCCCATTGCCATTCCAGGTTTGATGTTGCTCAGTACAGCGTCTAGTTCAGTGCTTGTGAATGGCACAATGCACTAACGAAGCTGATTACTGCATCTGAATTGCCACCATTCTTTGTGAATCTGCCATTTTATGAGCTTATTCAGGAGAACCTTTGCAACTTGAAACAAGTGGCTAGCAACTTGGTTTGGAATGAAAGGAGGATGGGGCAGCCCTGGTGGCTTTTGAGCAGTGCCAAGTCAATGCAGAAGTTTCCAGGATTTCCAGCTGCAATGGGTGAAATTCATATTCCCTGTTTTCTGCCATCTTGCTCATCTCAGAGTCCTTAGATGCTGTATTAGGTGGTCAGCCATATCTGGGTCTCCAGATTCACACTGCTTCAATAGAGCATTTGGCATCCAAAACGAGGAATGTAGACAGGGTGATAGCCTTGTGAAATGGACACGCATGCAGCATTGAAGATGGCTCCACAGAAACGATTGTAGGCTTCGTTGATTGGGATGAAGTACAACGAGATGGTAACAATGCTTCATTTGAGTTTTGCTGAATTTCTCCCAAATAGTTTTCCTAAAATTCCATCTTTTGTTTAAGCTTCTAACAATGAGCAGCTGAAGGGAGACATGGATGGTCTGTGGTGACTCTGTGGAAAGTTGTTCTGGACCACACACGATGTTGGTTGGGGGTGACCATCTAGTGATGTCACCCAGCAGAGATCAGGTGAGTAACCACATGACCATTTTTCCGAGTGAAATGTACTCTTTTTTGGGACTGGAAGTCATGGATGGGAACAAGGTGGTTGTTTAATACTCACTCCACCAGTCACTCACCATCAGTGTGGTGGCTGTTGAAATTGCCCACATACACTGCTGGGTGAGTGAACGGGTAAAACTGTCTGTTCCCAGTTTGCACATCGTGGGTTGTGGACATTTATAACTTGGAAGCCGCCAACCTGAATAATGTTGCAGTAGTTGACAGTGGAGTGGCACCAGATGTCTGAATGAACATACGTTGCTTGACCATGTTTGGCATGTGTAGTGCGACACACAAGATCAAATCCATCGGTGGTATATCCTGCAGGCAGGCAATGTTGATGCCATGCCGATAAGTGATTCAGTTGATTGTGCCCTGCTTGGGTGCCGACAAACCCTCAACTTTGAGTTGGAGAATGCTTAAAACTGGGATGATAATTAGAAAGCCAGGGGATGGCATCACATTGGGGGTGATGGTTGGCAAGTGACTGGGATTCACTGAATTTGGTCTGCTAGGTTGTCATTATTTTCCCTGGGATTAGCCAGGTACTAATGCAGGCTGCAATGTGAATCCTAGGCACTGACTCTGTGGGTGCTCCAGGGCTGAAGCACCCATGGAAAAAAATTAGTGGTGCTTAGCTCCCATGGGAAGCCAGCTTCTCCCTGCCCCCAGTATCTGCCCCCCAGAGCAGCCCCGCTGATCAACTTCTCCCCCTCCCTCCCAGCACCTCCCACCCACTGTTCCTCAGCATGAGAAGGTGCTGGGAAGGAGGAGGAGTGGGGACAGGGTGTGCTCAAGGGAAAGGAGCAAGAAGAGGTGAAGCAGGGGTGGGGCCTTGGGGGAAGGGGTGGAATGGGGCAGAGTGAGGGTGGAAAGAGGTGGTGGTGGGTGGGGGTTTAGGGGAAGGAGTAGAATGGGGGAGGGGGCTGGGCAAAGAGCGGGGGTCGAGCACCCCCTGGGTAGAGAGGAAGTCAGCGCCTATGATGTGAATGCTGATCCAATGCCCCACTATTAAAGTAGGAAAGTAAAAGCAAACTTAAAGGAAGATCCTGACTTAGCCTTTGTATGGGTTTGATATTGATAATGAATGAACAATAGTAAAAATCAGACTTTCAACTGGAGGTCTCAAAAATGTTAGAAACAGTGTTTCTAAATGACAACTCTGAAATATCTCCATTTTATAGTTGGGTAAACTGAGGCACAAAACATTAGACCAGCCATACTGCATCAGACCAATTGTCCATCTAGCCCAGTATCCTGTCTTGCAACAGTGGGCAATGCCAGATGCTTTAGGCGGAATGAACACCAAGGCATTCATTGAATGATCCATCCCTGGTCATTCACTCTGAGCTTCCGGCAAAGATAGGGCAGGGACACTTCAGAGCATGGCTTTGCATCCCTGTCCAGCCTAGCTGATAGCCATTGATGGACCTATCCTCCATGGATTTACCTAGTTCTCTTTTGAACTCTGTTATAGTTTTGGTCTTCACATCATCCCCTGGCAACGAGTTCCACAGGTTCACTGTGCATTGTGTGAAAAAGTACTTCCTTATGTTCGTTTTTAAAGCTATTGACTATTAATTTAATAGGGTGACTCCAGGATCTTGTGTCTATGTGAAGGAATAAATAACACCTTTTCTCCATGCCAGTCAAGATTTTATAGACCTCTGTCCTAACCCTCTTAGTTGTCTCTTTTCCAAGCTGAAAAATCCCAGTCTTTTTCATCTCTCCTCCTATAGAAGCTATACTTTTTTCTATTCTATTCATGCATGCACTTTTCAAGGTGTGGGTGTACCACAGATTTATATAGCAGCATTATGATAATAAGATGGAAAAGGATAGATATTTTCTTAAACGATCCTAACATTGTTAGCTTTTTTTGACTGCACATTGAGCAGATGTTTTCAGAGACCTATACACTAGGCTGATCAGATAGCAAGTGTCAAAAATCTGGAAAGGAGGTGGTGGGGGGTAATAGGTGCCTATGTTAGAAAAAGACCCAAAAATCGGGACTGTCCCTATAAAATCGGGACATTTGGTCACCCTGCTATACACAATGACTTCAAGATCTTTCTTGAGCAGTACCAGCAAAAAAAGATTAGCTGGTCACACCTTGAAGTTAGTAGCGATGTGGAAGTGGGAGCTAAAACTTTTGGCTCTCGATACCATGATGTAACCAGTGAACATTTTCTCTTAACCAGTTATCTAAAGTAGAGATGGCTTTGAGCTACAATGTAATGGGCTTTGGCATAGGCTCAGAGTTCCCAGACGGTTAGGAGTTCATAGCTGAGCAGGTTAAATAGTTCTAAAGCTGATTCACAAATATGATCACAAGTTCAACTGTACTTTGTAGGGTCGTATTATACATCATTCACTAGTATTCAGATTACCAGTGGATACATGTGAACTCAGAACATGTTAAGAATTTTAGCACTGTTGATTACAGATTGCTCTCACCCCTCGCTCCACCGATATGGCCACCAGGTGCCCGTTATCTACCGGGTAATGAGCGTTGGAATAGGGCGGAGGTTCGATCACTGGATGCCCTGGGGGGGGTGACAAGTGCCCAAGGGTAGTGACGGGGATAACGCAAGCAATCAGTCGTAGTGTTAAAGATTAAGGATTTATTAAGTGAGACACAGATAAGGATAAGGGATAACACAATTAGTTACAGCTTGGGCTTACAATATAATACTAGAACAAATAACACAAACACTACAATTACAAATAGAAGCTGGCCCTGGTATTTTTCTAAGTCCCAGTAATTATTCAGGTCGTCCCAGGGGTTAGTAAAAGTGATATTAGTACTATTAGTAACCATAAATGCAGCAGCTAATCTTACTAAACACAGGTCATGAGGCTTGACTGGCCCCCCTTGCTTTCAAGGCTTCCTGGTCAACGGGTTTCCCCTAGCAGGAGCCTTGGGGCGGCTGGAACCAGTCTTTGCCTCTTATCTAACAGCACAGTTATACTTAACAGCTAATTCTACTTACACACACAAACCACGAAAGTTTCATTACGGCCGGCAAGCTGTCAGGCTTCAGGAAACACGTGAGCCTGGGAGAAACCTTCAGGGTGATCAGGCCTGGATACGGTTCGACGGGGATTCGTGTTCTCTCCACCCGTCCCCGGGAGGGGACCGACAATATATAACGAATTTTTCGTCATAATTTATGATAAGCCAATTGCGGGGTTGCGAGTGGCTCATGCCCATACAAGGGAGGCAATCGGGCCCCAGCATCTCTACCCAGGAAGCGACTGTCGTGGGGGAACTTCCCCTCCTCAGGTCGGCTGACCGCAAGGTGCTGTTTCCTGTTACAAGTTCTGCTTTCTGAGCAGCTATGTGATCAGTGGCAGTTCTGGGGGCTGGGGGAAAATTCCGTTGGGGGGTGGAGGCCGGAGCACCTGTTGTCTGGCCCTGGGGCCCAACTTGGGGGTCTAACAAGCACAAATAATTATTGTTCCCCAAACTCAAAGAAAAAATAGTTTATTATTCAACATTCATTAGCCTAATTCATAAAAAAAAATCTTCAGTCATATATTGTGGAAGAAAACTATATAATGTGATTTAGGTGATCAGCAAAACAGCACAAATAATGAATACAAGCTCCTGAATATTGAAAGTGAATAATCTGTAAACAACCAACAGGTCGAAAACTACTCTGTGAATATTATTTACTATCAAATATTTATCCTCTGTCATGTGGGAAATTCTGATATTTTGACGTTTGTTTTTGTCCCATATCATGATGAAAATTCAAAAATATCAATTTTTCACAGAACAAAAAATTCGGAATGTTCAATTCAGATATGATGCTGACATTTGACCAAACCAAAACATTTCAGAATCAAAATGTTTAATTTTGGGTTGTTTGACCTAAAACAAAATATTTCACCTTGGGTCAACATTTATCTCCAAGCCTCCCTGAGCCACAGCAGTGCCACATCGGAGTTGTAGTTCAAGTGCTTCATGCCCCCATTTTGAACCTATGGGCCGGGCTACTGGCTGGAGTACATCTCCCACAATGTACTGCAGTCTATCCTCCTGGCTGAGCCACTGCAGGGCATCATAGGATGCATTGTTTAGCTGGGAATCACAGCCCATTGGGGACAATGTGGCATAAACCAATTGAACTACAACTCCTAAGAGGCACTGTGGTTGCTCTCGCAGTTATTGAGATTAATATCAAACTGACCCAAACACAATTTTTATTCAGATTGACCTCAAATGAAACATTCCATTTAGCTTTTCCCAAAGGATATTGAAAATTCTGGAAAAATCAACATTGTCTGAAATTCTGTTGTTGTTTGTTTTTAAATGGGTATTACATTTTCAGTCAAACCATTCTGATGGAAAATATCCCACCTCTGTGTAGGATGAACATGTGTTTAAGGCACTTAATTGTGACTCAGGAGATCTAGGTTCAAATCCCAGTTTTGTCACAGACAACCTCCATGGCTTTGGGTAATTCATTTAGACTTTAGAGCCACAAAGGAGCTTAGCTGGCACAAGGCTAAGTGTTGCCATGCCTAGAAAATCACAGGAACACCACTGCAATCCACAAAGTCAGGCTCCCCATATAATGACTGGAGAGTAATAGGCAACTTGGAATGCGATCCAGAAAAAATAGCATGTGGATCCACCTAGGATAACCAGTGAGGATGCTGACAAGAGGGCTGTCCGTGTCCTAAGTCTGGTGCCTCTCATGGAGATAGGTGTCCAAGTCTGGTCTGTAGGGAGGGGCCTGTCTTTGCCGGGAACAGGAACCCATCTCCTAGAGTCAGGTAGTTTAGGCCTAATTAGTGTCTTGTGGGAATGAGTTAGATACCTGCCTCATTTCACACAAAATGATGGGAGGAGGAGGTGGTGCCCACCTTATAACTTTTAGCCTGTGGTTAGCGCACTTGCCTGGGATGTGGGAGACCCTGGTACAATTCCCCCGCAACCTATCAGAGGGGGAGAAAGGATTTCAACAGGGGTCTTCCTCCTCTCAGGAGAGTGCTCTAACCACTTGACTGTGAGACATTCTGATGTGGTGATCCCTCAATCTCTCCTGTTTAAGCTGTTCCACTGTGGATAAATAATTTATGATTAGAGCAGGGGGACTGGACCCCGGGTCTCCCACCTCCCAGGTGAGTGCTCTAGCTACTGGACAAAAGTTATAAGGTGTGCAACACCGCTGCTACCATCTCTTCCTCCTCTGGTTAGATTTTGAATGGGATCCAATCATGTAGCCGGCCTCTGAGCATGCCTATCAGTTGAGCCCTGCATGTGAATTAGGCAGATGAATGCCTATCTTCGTGGATCACTCTGGGGTTTAGGCAGAAGACAGGTGTCTGAAAACCCAGAGTAAGGCAGCAGCATGCATGCCCCAAGGCAGAAACACAGGCACCAAGGGAACTTTTACCCTGAAAACATGGGCACCAAGTGAATTTAGGCACTCATAGGGTTCAGCAGAGTTTTGTGGATCACACTGGAGCCTAACAATGGGACTTAGATGCCTAACCTCTCAAATTTAGGCCTTTGCCTGGGTTTAGAAGCCTACATACCTTTGTGGATCAGGGCTTTAAACCCCCTGTGCCTTAGTTCCTCATTTGTACAATAGGGATAAGCCCCTTCCTTTTTCTTGTCTAGTTAGACTAAGTTCTTCGGCTTAGGGCGTGCCTTATTTTTATGTGTATACAGTACTTAGCACAATGGGTCCTTGGTCTTGGTTAGACCTTTAGGTCACCAATACAAATAATAATCAACCCAAACTAACCACCTTTTAACAGACATTGGGCCAGATTCATTGCTGCCTTTCAATTTATATACAAGTCAGACAGATGGTTGTAAAATGCTATCAGATCAGAACATAAAATAGTTCAGCTAGCTCTACCAAAAGGTGTGCAGGATTATTTTGTGAAAATGGGTTTCTTAATTACATGAAAGTGCCCCCTGGATTGCACTGTTGTTTGTTTCATGTTAAATTATTCCATGGTTTGGGTGTTTTCCTTAGGCCATGTCTACACTACAAAATTATGTTAACCTAACTTACGTCAGCATATAGTATGATTGTATTGTCAGTGTGAGGCATTGTGGGATGGCTCTTGAAAGCCAATAACAGTTGACTTAAGCATTGCAGTGTCTACTCTGACATTGTGTCAACCTAATTACACTGACTGTGACTCTACACTACTTGCAGAGGTGCTATTACTAAATTGGCAGAGAGAGGCACTTACGTCAGCGGGAGCCAAATTTAAGTGAAGACACTTCCACAGGTAGGTCAATGCAAGGCAGCTTATGTTGACCTAACCCTGTAGTGTAGACCAGGCTTTAGTAATCTTAAATCTATATAAGAAAAAAAATAGGTAACACTACACTTTCTTGATAAACCAGCATCCTGAGACACTCTTGTTTAAGAGAATTAAAATCATGGTTTGTTCAATGTAACCAGACAGTGAGTATGCAATCTGTGGCTATTTATAACTCACAAACAAGGCAAGCAGACCGCTAATATAGCTGGAGGCAAGCAGTAACAGAGCAATGTAGTTTTCTTAGCAAGCCTAGGTGGACATGTCATTTGATATATCCATGTGTGAAAGTATTTTTATCATCTATATGTTGAAAAAGGTCACAGAAGCTTTAAATATAAAATTAAATTCAATTCAAACTTTACTGAAACTAGCAGGATCCCTCAGGCACTGGGAGGATGTCAGTGACTTGAACAATCGTTCCAGAGAATAGTGAACTAATAGCAAATGACTTCAGTTTACTTGAAAAAAAAATCATCCAACTTTTTGGAAGTTACAATGAGAAATATTGTATAGGAAAATATCACCTATTTCTTAACAATAAGAAACTGAAGACAGCTGCATATTTATAATTTACTGTATATAGACCTGCTGATATGTTAGTTGAAAAACAATATTTAAATAGTATTTCAGGTGGAAATCATAGTTAATCTGGGTCATGAAAAGCCTGACTCCGTTGATCAGGGGATACTATTGGCCAGATCCTCAGCTAGCATAATTTGGTAAAGCTCCAATGAAGTCAATGAAATTCACCACTTTATATTACTAATGATCTGTCCTAATACATCTTAAAGTTTTGTACCATAGTGGTTGGTCCATGTTTCTAAAAACAAACCAAATAAAAAATAACCTGCCTTGTCTTTAAGTGAGTCACTGTCCATTAATATAGTATTACCTCACCTTCTTCCATTCAGCTGAATTTAAAACTCTTTTTCAGGAAAATTTGCCATAGATTTTATTTGTCTAACATTGGCACGAGTTTGATATATTATTTACAGCACACACAAAAGTAGCAGAAGAGAGGGAAGGATTTCATTAGAGAAGGAAGTGAAGGACATGAGAGAATGAGGGGAGTGGATGGGAAGGAAGATGGTGTCACAAGAAGATAAGGGTGAGATGAATGATCGGCTGGTGTGAATGCAGCTGAGCAGTGGTGTATGGTGGGGTTCTGTCACTTCTGACTAACATGGAAAAATATTTTGGGCTTAAGTCCAAGACTTTGTAAATTTGCATGACTGACAGCAGACATACTTTAAAAGTTCTACTGCTCTGATGCATTCTGCCATTTTCAATTATTTCCTATTTCTGTCATGAGGAATTTTTCCAAATGGTATGTTTCAAAGATACATTCTGTACAGTATTTCTTTATGGTTTACATTTCCTAATGCTGAGTAATATATTTATCTCATAAACTTTTGTAAAGATTAGGCACTTAAATGGCTTTGGGTCATAATGGTTATTAGCATTAGTTTGGGCTGTGTATTTCTTTTGCTGCATTTGACACAAGCTCAAATAATCTGTTAGCCTCTATCTCAGGGGTTCTCAAACTGGGGATCAGGACCCCTCAGGGGGTCGCGAGGTTATTACATGGGGGGGACACGAGCTGTCAACCTCCACCCCAAACCCCCCTTTGCCACCAGCATTTATAATGGTGTTAAATATATAAACAAGTGCTTTTAATTTATTAGGGGGGTTGCACTCAGAGGCTTGCTATGTGAAAGGGGTCACCAGTACAATAGTTTGAGAATCACTGCTCTATTTATTCTTCTTCAGTGAGGTCACTTGTTAGTCACTTGTTCGCAAAATAAGTAAATTGTTTCCTCTGTATTTTTCTTTTTCCATCTTTTCTTAGTTCCTTGGATTTTTTTTAATTGTTATTGAACTTTTATATGAACAAGAATAAATCTCTAAACTGTTATAAGGACTGAGCATGTTTTTGTATGATTTTACTAATGCCTTTAAAATGGAATAATCTCCTCTGACTTGCATTTGATACCTTTGCATTTGGATTCCATCTGTGTCTGACTGCAAAGGGGACTTAATGGGACACCGCCAACAGTTGTAGGCCCAACATTTAATTCAACTTTTTATCCTGTATCTTCTTGGCAAAATATATCTACCAACATTCCCCACTGTGGCCTGGTGTAGATGGGAGGCCAACACACAGAGAAATGGTGTGAAGCTATGCACCATGCCTTCCATTCTCACCCTAAGAGCTCTTTGTGAGCATTGCACATTTGGGTTGTGTTGTGAATAGGGGTAGGAGGAGCGTGCCTAGTTACAGTTAGGGAAGCCAAGGAGCAGCAACTTAACATGTCTTCAGTTCCTGGGATAGGTCACCAATTTCTTTGCCACTAATTAGTGTTTGGAAGAGCATTAAAACTCCTGTAGATAAGGTAGCAACATGTAGCTGTGTTGTGGGAACTAGTGTCAGGATGTTACATTAATTGGCCCTAGTGCAAAAAGGCACAGAAACCCAGGAGTTTGGCACGTTAGCCACAGAAGCACTGGTATTAAGCCTACATGCATATTACAGACCTCCTGCACTTTCTGCAAGGTCTCAGTCTTCAGTTCACCAAAGGAATAAAGTAGCACAGCTGTAGCAGAGAGAACTTTTCAGAGTTTTATAGAAAATGTTATCTTTCCATGGGTTTTCCCATAGAAGGCCATGATAAAGGGGCCAAATCATAGCTGGAGCTGGTACTGCTGACTATTGAAGTACCTGACACTGCCCCTTATAAGACCTTATTTTCAGTCATTTGTAACTAAGCCAAATGTCAACCATGCATACTGAAATTTTTCATGCTGAGTATCTGCCTCAGGCTAAATTATTTTGGAAACTTCAACCAAAGCAATTGAGCCATTTCTGAGAACAAAGCTAGGGGGAAATATTTTGTTTTGAAATGTTCAATTGAAAAAAAAAGACCATTTCCTTAAGAAACTCTAGTGCCTCCTGGAGCAGAGATTTGAAACTTGTCTGGAGAGTGGCCTGTGTTAGGATGTGCCTTTGGCTGTTCCTGTGAAACTGTACCCATATTTGGCCAAGTTCTAAGCTTTAGAAAAACATCAGTTTGCACATGCTCAGTAGAAACTTAGAATTTTGCTGCTAAAAAATCTTCCAAGAGTCCATCCACACTGAGCATGCGCCAAAGCTTCACAGAGCTTATTGTTGACCAGACTGTGCATGTGTAAGCAGGGGGATGGTCCTGCTATTGTGGGGATCTTTCCTGGCTTCTGCACTACCCTGGTGAAGTGCGCTAGCGAAAGGATCTGAGTCCTCGCTCCCACTTCCTTTACCCAGAGACCTCCGTGCCCTTGAGGACTCCCCTTCCACTCTCCTATCTGGCAGAGTCCTCGTAACCCAAACAAGGCTAGGCCCAGGATTCCTGGGGGGCTCAACCCCCAACCTTGCTGTGGTCACCTAGGTCAGGGGCTAGGGTGTCCCCACTCCAGGGTACTCTCTCTGCACTGGATGCTTTCCTGACCTACTGATTATTACATACGATTTAAAGCAATACAGTTTATTTAATTAACAATTAGTTTAAAAAGGAATAAGGAAAAATAGGAAAGGTTAAAAGAAAACACATCACCCCGCTCTGTGGCAGGGACATCACAAACAGTGTCTCTGGAACGTCAGGGCAGTTCACAGTCTGTTCCTTGTAGGTCCCAGGCCTCCTGCTCAGGCCCTGGCTGTGCTGTGGGGATGTTGTGGGTTGGACACTTGCTCTGGTGGTGGCCACACGCTCTCAGGCTCTAGGTGGCAGGACCCTTCTCCCCAGCGTCGCCCCCACCCTGTCAGGGTTACAATCCCCCTTCAAGTCTGGCCTGTAGAGCGTTTGGGCTGCGACGTCTCCCTGTGCTGGGCCCAATGCCCAGGGTCCCCCTCACTCTCCCCAGCTGCTCACCACACCCAGCTCCAGACTGCTCCACTCTGCCTCAGCACGGCTGCTGCTGCTGCTCTGCCTCCAGCTTCCTGCGCTGCTTCCCTGGCCCCTCTGGCTCTGGTTGCTGCAGCTCTGCTCCCAGGACAGGTCTGCTCTCTCTGGGCTGTGCTCTGGCTTTGGGGCTGCAGCTCTGCTCCCAGCAGCTCAGCTTGGTCTCCTCCTCACTCCTTAGCTTGGCCCCACTCTGTCTGACAACTCCAGGCAATTCCAGCTCATAGGGAGAACGGGACTCCCCTAGCCTCCTGACTCTCTGATTAGTCTGCCCGTCCTGTCAATCAGGCTGACCAGGAGTGTTGACCTCTCCCCATTGCCCCTGGGGACTATCATTCTCAGGGTCCTGATTTCCCATCGACCCTTCTCCTTTTGGTACTGGGACCAAAACACCCCCACTGAATGTTAGTAAGGGGATAACAGTCCCCTTACACATGCGCCATCTCCACAGAAGCAGCAAAGAATCCTGTGGTACCTTATAGACTAACAGACGTTTTGGAGCATGAGCTTTCGTGGGTGAATACCCACTTCGTCAGATGCATCTGACGAAGTGGGTATTCACCCACGAAAGCTCATGCTCCAAAACGTCTGTTAGTCTATAAGGTGCCACAGGATTCTTTGCTGCCTTTACAGATCCAGACTAACACGGCTTCCCCTCTGATACCATCTCCACAGAGTGACTGAGCACAGATATAATGACTCAGAATAAAACTTTCCCTGCAATTGCAGCTCTGGGCTGGGGTGGGATTGGACACTGGAACTGAGAACAGGGAGCGTCTCTCAGATGTGCTCTCAGTGACACCCTCCACCCACTGGTGCTCAGGCAGCATGGAAGGAATCTGACTTGAATGCAGAAGGGACAAGAGCCAGACTGGGGTGGAGGGAAAGGAGTAGACCTGCTGAGACTGGCACTGGTGGGAATGGGAATTTCTGGGTGCACAAGCACTTTAGAAAAATCAGGTCATATATTTAGGTTTGTTAAAGCAAGTAGTAAAGAGTCCTAAATTCAGATTTAAAATGTCTGAAACTCCTCACAATGACAGGTTTAAAACCCAGCAAGATTGACTTACCCTCCACGCTTCAGACACAGACAAAATGACACCATATGTATGTCTACACTGTATGTGGGAGTGAGCCTTCCAAGGTGGGTCCACAGATTCGTTAGTGGGGCTCACAAAACACACTAAAAGTGGCTGTGTAGATGTTGCAGCTTGGGCTCTCAAGCCCATCTCTCCATTAGGCTTGAAAGCCTGTGTCACAATAGCTACATAGTCTCTAAAGGTATGTCTACACCGCAAAAAACACAAAACAAAACATGGCACCAAGTCCCAGAGCCTGAGACAATTAACTCAGGCTCACTAGGCCCATGCTAGAGGTCTAAAGACAGCACTGCAGTGAGTCTCACTCACACAGGAGCCTGGACTCTGAAACCCAGTGAAGAGAGCGGGTCTCAGAGCCCAGGCTCCACCCTGAGCAGGAACATCAACACCACTATTATTAGCCCAGTAGCACAAGCCCTACTACCCAAATCAGTTGACCCAGGCTCTGAGATTCGCTGTTTTTTTTTTCAGTGTAAATCTACCCTTCATCTTAAACAGGGAATATTCTGCCTCCTGTGCTGGTCACAGGAGCTTGGATGTTGTGTGAGCTTGTAGATGAATCCTCATGTGTTGCTTTGCATGGTGTCTGATCCCATGGTCAATGTGCTGGTCAGGACTCCTGTTCTGCGGCTAGGCTGTTCCTTCCAGTCTGGATATGGTCATGGCACCAGCCTGTACCTGTACCAATCCCCAAGTCCCAGGCTCTGGCTGTGTTTGGGCCTACTCCCTCCAGTAGTAAACAGCCACCTGTCTCCATGTGGGCAAGGTAATGCTCCCACTCTGAACTCACATTCCTCCCTTCCACTGAGAGCTGGACTGGCAGGAGAGACTTAGGATGGGATTTCCTCTGTCCTTTAGAAAAAAGCCCTCTGGGGGCAGCTCCCCTCTCTGCCCATGCTGTAAGAAGTCAGGACTCAAACACTTTCATATTGCTGATGATCTATGGAGTAAAGGCTCCCCACTCCTTATTGAAAGGACTGTTTGTTCATTTGTTTCATCTTTGTAGCAAAAGGCAACATAGAAACATAGGGAAGTTTTTCCACCCTAAAAACAAAGGACCAAATTTTTGCTGAGGAGAGCAATTGTGGCAGAAACTTTCACACATAGGCACAATATATTGCACCTGCATTCTGGCCAGCAAGCATCAAATCTTCCAAATGTACAGACCTTCCAAATGTACATATCCAGAGGGGATAGGAAGAGAATATCCAAAGGCCCTCCCCTCCTTGTCTGTTCTGCCTGGGTCAGTGTTAGAACCTCAAAGGCAAATGGCTTTGTGGCAGAGATAATCCTACTATCCCAATCAGACAAACTCATGAAAGCTGGGAGGCCCTGTCCTTTTCCTGCTGAGTCTACCTCTGGCTCCCTTGTCCTTCACCCTTCTAGCTTTCTCATCTACTGCTAACTTCCATATCTACCATTGAGCTTTCACTGGACTGCCCCAGCAGTCATGCACCTCCCATCTCCTAAAATCTTGCATCCTCATCAGCTGCAAGGCAAGGCTGACCCTTCTGCAAGCTGGTTCATCCTACCATGTTGCTAGTAGAAGTTCAGCACAAATATTGGGAGATTTAGTTTTCTGCTACTTTTGCAGGTCTGCCTGTGAGGGGCTGGTCAGTTGATACAACACACACACCTTTTCCAAGGCCATGCCTCTTTGACCAGCACCAAACCACTGGCATGAGCCATATGGATAGGGGTGTCTACTTATTTATTTTTTAAATCAGTATAAACTGGGGTGCATCTCCAAAGTGCTTACCTACATTGTTTCTTTGTGTAGTCTAAAGAACAACTATCAGTAAAAGTATTTAAAATGTCCTGACAGTGAGCATGCATTTTTTTCACTATTAAATAACTTTGTAAAAGATTCTAATTACCCTTCACTTGTATAAGGACTCCAAGACAGATAAACAATCAAGTCTCTCATGAGCTAATATAATTTGTGATAGACATGCTCATTTGATACCATTGCAATAATGGTAATTCTTGCTATCAGTGTAGTTTCACAGCCTTTTATAATGTCATTATAAACCTGGCCCATCATTACTAATTAATTTGGCAACAGAGAGAAATTATTATTATTGATAATTACTTAAAGAACTCTTGGCTTAAAGCCAATAAAGCTTCAGTTTGATCAATGTCTTTATTTTATTTTCCTCTGTGCTTTTTTAATGCGTATCTGGCTTTTGGGAGAAGAGGTAGCAGGCTGATCTCGGATGAAATCAGAAATGAATGTTGCATGAGCCCTGGATCTCATCTTGCACTTAAAATAAAAGGACAGCAATAATTCAACCACATACTGCTAGGAAAGATTGGAGATGAGATTTAATTCAGAAGGCAAAAAAGATATAAATTATATTTAGCTTTCCTTTTCCTCCCTTTTGTAAAAGGCAGCTACTTCCTATAGTCCACTGGTGGCATGGACACAGGTTGTGATACTTCTTGTAACCACTGCAAGCATTGTCTTGTGTCTAATAAAGCTTTCGGCCTTTTGGATTTTAGTCCTGAATGACATTAAAGGGGGGAATTCCTGAAGTGTCATAAATATTTCAGGATGCTGTTTTGGTTTTAAAATGTGAGACAAAATTAATCATTTTACCCAACATAACCTTTCTCTATTGACTCTCATAGGAAAAAACCTGAAATACAAAATCCAATGCAGGAGGCAAGTAATTCCTAATATCTTTTCTGAACTGAGTATTTTTTATTTCTGAATGTCTTTTGTTCTCTACTGAAAAATCTTAAAGACCCCCACCCTCACCACCTCCTGCCTTTTTGGGGACAGAAAGAGGAACACTGAGGGGAAAAAACTCCGAAGTTGAGTTTACAGCAGAGATCAGCATCTCTTTGTTCCTAACAAAGGACCTTCATGATTGAATTTTACACAGTACTTGTCCCTTAAAATACAATTTGTTCATTAAGCAAAACCAAAACCTGACAGTCTTATCAGCAATACAGTTTTCTATAATGTTGTGATTTCAGTTGCTCTAGAATCATAAATTAGTTTTATTCCTGTTTTATTTGGAACAACTAATTGAACCCACAGGAAAATGGCCTCTCTTGGTTATAGACAGTGTGGATAACTGTAATTAATTGAATTTACGTTGCTATTTTGTTAGTGGCAGAGCATAAATACATAAGTGGAGATTGCCACACACTACATTACATAAACAGGTTCTCACGCAAATGAACACATTAATTCACTGTGAGAAGTCAGAGGTGTGGCTAGAACCTGAGTTTCCAGCACTCACAGCCAAGTATGTTGCTAATAAAGCCAAAAGAGCAGTTCACTAGTACAGCAGCCTTTTTATGCATCGCCCACCCGTTCTTGTCAAAGTAAATTGTATGTTTTGAGTTCTGGGGAAGGGAAAAAAAAACAGCTTTACAAATAGCTTTGGCTAATTTTAAATCTATTCATTAGGCAGGATTAATTACTGCACCTCAAAAAGAGATAAATGAGCATCTTTTCTATACCACATGTCAAAGTTATGCAGGGAATGTATTATCTTAGTTAATACTTTTTTACTTTGTTAGGGGAAAAAAATTCCCGAAGAAGCAAGGCTTATTATATCAGGATTGTTATTGTCTCTCTACTGACTTAGTCTAACATTTAAACTTTGAAGCCCACTCTAAGTTGGCTGTCTCCATATTTTGAGTTGGCTATTGTTGTGCAATTTGCCTTCCAATGTTTGACAATTTTGTTTCTATGGTTGTCTGATAGACATTCAATGACCCATGGAGGTAAGTGCTAGCATTTAATAGTTATTTTAGTATTATACTTAGATTCATAGATTCATAGACTCTAGGACTGGAAGGGACCTCGAGAGGTCATCGAGTCCAGTCCCCTGCCCTCATGGCAGGACCAAATACTGTTTAGACCCTGATAGACATTTATCTAACCTACTCTTAAATATTTCCAGAGATGGAGATTCCACAACCTCCCTAGGCAATTTATTCCAGTGTTTAACTACCCTGACAGTTAGGAACTTTTTCCTAATGTCCAACCTAAATCTCCCTTGCTGCAGTTTAAGCCCATTGCTTCTTGTTCTATCATTAGAGGCTAAAGTGAACAAGTTTTCTCCCTCCTCCTGATGACACCCTTTTAGATACCTAAAAACTGCTATCATGTCCCCTCTCAGTCTTCTCTTTTCCAAACTAAATAAACCCAATTCTTTCAGCTTTCCTTCATAGGTCATGTTCTCAAGACCTTTAATCATTCTTGTTGCTCTTCTCTGGACCCTCTCCAATTTCTCCACATCTTTCTTGAAATGCGGTGCCCAGAACTGGACACAATACTCCAGTTGAGGCCTAACCAGCGCAGAGTACAGCGGAAGAATGACTTCTTGTGTCTTGTTTACAACACACCTGTTAATGCATCCCAGAATCACGTTTGCTTTTTTTGCAACAGTATCACACTGTTGATTCATATTTAGCTTGTGGTCCACTATGACCCCTAGATCTCTTTCTGCCATACTCCTTCCTAGACAGTCTCTTCCCATTTTGTATGTGTGAAACTGATTGTTCCTTCCTAAGTGGATCACTTTGCATTTGTCTTTATTGAACTTCATCTGGTTTGCCTTAGACCATTTCTCCAATTTGTCCAGATCATTTTGAATTTTGACCCTGTCCTTCAAAGCAGTTGCAATCCCTCCCAGTTTGGTATCGTCCGCAAACTTAATAAGCGTACTTTCTATGCCAACATCTAAGTCGTTGATGAAGATATTGAACAGAGCCGGACCCAAAACAGACCCCTGCGGAACCCCACTTGTTATACCTTATACTTACTCATTCCTTTTAATATCTGCTCCCTCCCATCTGGTTTTGTACAGAACTTCTTATATTTTCAAGAGTTTGTGTCAATTTTTTGCCTTCTGATACCCCATGGAACCATTCAGTGGAATTTGGCTCTGTTTCTCCCCTTCTCCCCCCTTCTAACCAACTTCCTCACTGCATCTTTAACTACAGCTGTTGTTTCCTTATGATAAAAAGGTCATAATTTAAGATTATTTCCTAACAGCATTTCTCGTGTGTTTGACTTTTTCACTCATTTTTTCTATAGAGTGGTCTAAGCTTGAGGGTAGAAATATCAAGACTTTCTAGAACCACTCTCTGCTACAGGTTTTGGAAATAGATTCACTGAGTTCCATGCAGTTTACTCTGTGCATTGCTGAGATGAGGTATTAGATACCAACAGTCTGCTCTTTCTTCAGAGACCTTAAGGATCCCTTGATAATTTTTGCAAAAAAGTTGCCTCTGTTTTCTTTTCTGGAAATTTCCCCTTCCTATTTGTTGGTTTCCACCATTCACTACAGAGCTGTCTACATTTTATTGTGCTCTGTATAAGCAACTTGGGAAATGCTCTGTGAGCCTTTGCCATGAAATGTATTATTTAAATGTAAAATATTATTACTATGTTAATTCTGATGTCAATGTCCCACAAGAGTGCCCCTACCATTGTTCCTTGTCTGAATGCAGAAATAGACAGTCTGCCTGCGAGATGGAGCATTTTAAAGATTTTCTACTTGGTGTACGGGGATAGGAGCAGAGGCAATGTTGGGTGGGGGCATATGTGATCACATGCCACCCCAGATTTGCTGCTTGGCTTTTACTGAGCATGCTCAGTAACGCTGATGAAGCCAGCTGCCTTCACTCTGCCATCCCTTCCCCAACATCGACAGGCACAGGTCATCTCTAGGGAGGAGAAAGAGCCATTTTTACTTCCAGAGAGTGAAGACAGGTAAGTGAGTCAACTGCAGATGGGCTGGTGCTGAAGTGCAGTACCAACCTTTCTCCACATAGTCTTAATCCTCAGTGCTATCTGCTTTAGCTCTTGCTATGGAAACACTATGGGAGCAGGGAAGAGGCTGACAAACAAGGAGACTAATTGAGGAAAATGGGTGGAGTGGAGAGGATGTGGGCAATGCAAAGCCCAACCTCAAGGGCAAGGTATATAGAGCTTTCAAGGCGGTGACAAGAAGCTTACATTTGATGTGATAGTGGATGAGGAGCCAGTGCAGGGATCTGAAGACATGAGAGAGGCTATCAAATCGATGGGCAACGACGATGGCTTTAGCAGCCACATTTTGAATGGATTGAAGGGGCACCGTGTGTGTGTTTGGAAAGCCAGAGAGGAGGATGTTGCAGTAGTCCAGGTATGATATAATGAGGATCTAAATGTAATTTTTGGTTGGGGGGGATGGAATGAAGGGAATGGATCTTGGAGATGTTGAAGATGAAGAAGGGGCAGAATTTGGATATGGCCTCTATGGAAAAAGTGAAAATAACTCTGAGGCTTGAGTGACAGGAGGATTATGGTGTTGTCAACAGCAGTAGTGAAGGGAGAAGTTAGAGCATTTCACTTTTACAATGAAGACAAGTGAAAAGTAACTCAAAGTAAGATAAAATAATAGCACTAATATGCCATTGTATGCTCTATGGGCTAGATTGTACCTAACCCTGTGTGTTCGGGGGCGGGGGGAGGGGCACTGGGGAAAGTGGTAGGAGCCTTCACCCTGCCTTCTTGTCCAAGACCAGGTGCCAGGCGTAACTCCAAACTTGTGCTTCTGGCCAGTCAGAAATATCTATCATAGACAGTGATGCTAGACTTCCTTATTCAATGAAGGGTTTATGTGAATGCATTTTACCTTAGGGACTAGTCAGAAACCATTAACTGCAATTGTTGCTTTGAATATTCACTATTTATAATGCACTATTTACACTGTATGATTGTCTTTACATAAGGAATGGGAAGGCATATTAGCTCTGGAGGCTTTGAATGCCATTCTCCCATTATATCAGCACAGATCTTTCATCACTGCATCTGACAATCATTTACATGCTACTCCCTTGATAGTTTCTCTTCCAAACTAGACCCTGCTGTCCGATATATTCACTAATTTTCCCAGAAAAAGGGCATAGTTTCTACAGTCCCTTCTACATGAATCTGGAATGAGTAGGTCTGTTGATTTTGACATGTGCCAGGCAACATCTAAGCACAAGCAGATAATTCTCCATTCATGGTCCGACTAACAAAAGCGTATACAAGAAGCAGGAGCTTGTTTGCTTATTTTAGTGGGGCAGGTTGGCTGAGGAGGCCAGGCAGCTTGCACAAATCACCTTAAACAGAACTATAAGTAACCTAAATTAGGTGATTAAAAGAGATGGAGAAAGCATTATTTCTCTTACCCACACATGACAACCAGATCAAGCAATGTTTACGCCCTCTTTCATAGGTTTTCTGCACAACCAAGAAAGCCTTGTTAGAACTACTAGATGTTCTTGAGCTTTAAGCCCCAACAGGAGTATTTTAGAGACTCAAATGGGTCCATATTCCAGATTCAACAGGACTATTTACAAAATAATTCAATGTGAGGAAAGGTGTACAAATCTTGCCCAGGAGCTGCTGTTCTGAAGATTATGAAGCCACCACTTGTGGGATGGAGTGGTCCTATACACGTTAAATATTGATTCTCAGCTCATGTAAATCAGAATGTCTTCACTGAAGTCAGTGGAATGATTCCATTTTACACTAGCTGAGAATTTGGCTGGATTCATACCCGCCCAAGCAATGTTGTTCTCATTTGTAGTTTAAAGGACCAGGCAGCAGGCTTTTGTGGTTGACAGATTAGACTTAGGGAATAAGGGGATAAAAAGACACAGACGAACCTTCAGGTCCAATATTTTGGACACAGCTTGGTGTATATACCTGATGCTCACCTGCTGAGGAAAGCTGGCCCAAGCATTCCAGACAAGTATATCTGAGATTCAGAAATCTTTTTATGGCAGAAAATTCAATTTTTGCAGAACAGACACACTGGACTATGTATAAAAATTGTCTTTAAATAGGTTCTATTTTTAAAAGTTAGCTTGTTAACTTGAAAAATCATCAGTCAACTCCAGAGTGGAGACACTGGAATGTAATCAAATATATTAATCTTTTATATGAAACCTTTAGCCCTTTTTGTTGAGAAGGTAGCAGCCTTCTCAATGTAAGGGAATGTCTCAAACGGTATGAACCCAACTATGCAGAAAATAATCCCCAGTCATTGGCAGCAGATGAGTGAACTGCAATCCCTCATTTCCAGTAGATGTTACCTCCCGGGCTTAATGGTGACCATTCAAATGCTATTTTAAACTACCAGTATAAGAAAAAAAGAAATATTCCACTGAAGGAAAGGTATTTTAAAAAGGGAATTGGGGTCATTTTCATGGAATGGGCACACAGTATACAAGTCCTCCATTTAACCGGAAGTACATAAATGCATCAAGAGGAGAACACAGACCCATGGGTCTTCCATCCCCAATTTTAACAGGATTATTATAACAAGATTAAAGATATTATGTGTTTACCAAGGACCCAATTCTACAAGCCTTAACCAGAGTAGTAATTACTAAGAAATATCATGGCATTCAAATCTGTGGTTCTGCTGCCATTTTCAAGGGCTATTCAGCTTGAATAAGGGCTGCAGGATTAGGCCCAAAATGTGCAGCTGATTCTGACTATAAATGGGGAGAGTGGAAGGATGATGAATGTTTAAGTTCTAGCTAAAGTCATTATACTGAACATAAAGTAGCTCAGGGAATACCCATTGCCCAAATCCAATTTTAATACCAATGTGTTGCTGAGAGCACAAGTTACTGAAAATTTGCAAATCCAATGCTGATATTTAGAAAAATCCTTTCCAGTAAAAATGAAAACAGCCTGCACTTAGCAATGTTGCACTTTCAATAAAAAAGAAAAGTATTTGGAATATGACTACTTAACTTCAAATAAAAACTGGGTGAAATGGTTAGAATAGCAGTGGTAGGAGTCTTCCGCTGAAGCTGAATGTTTGCATCAGAAAGCCTTTTGGAATTCTTGTACCATGGCTATGTAGGAAACAAAAAATTCCTCATACATAGTCTCAGGATCAATTTGGAAAGGAATCAAGCCACCTGATTTAGAGTTACAAAATTGGGAAAAGGGATTTGGGATAGAAGTGTGGTCATTTACAGGCTCATGAATACCAACTTCCCAACCAGGCACGAGGAAGATCCTGTTGAAGATGCTCCCTCTGAGAGTACTCATCTTAGAATGGGTATGTCTTTAGAAGATGAATGCATGGGGTGTGGCATATTGTTGGGTGTTGAACTGCTTCTCTGTGAGTCACTTATCTAGCAGGTGGATGATGATCAGAAGATAGAATGAAGGCTGCTTCTGGAAACCTATCACCAAAATTAAAAGCAGTTGCCACAAGCCAAAAAGTATAATTTCTGGAGGCTGTTAGGAATGGGAATGACAAGATTTATTCTTTACAAAAATCATTTAATATTGCCAAGTATCAGAGGGGTAGCTGTGTTAGTCTGGATCCACAAAAACAACAAACGTATTAAATTTGTTATTTAATATTGAATAGTGAATATCGCACTGAAGGCAAATTCATTAAAATTCCTGACTTTGATCAAGGATTGAATGTCATTGTTGCTGTGAAATTCCATTTTTCATGATAAGCAATAGCTTTTGCTGTGTATCAAACCTATGAATGAGTGAATGTTTCTATTTTCACATGACTATTCAAGGGTTCATTTAAACAGTTCAAATCAGCTAGAAATCCCAGCCCACTAAAACCAGTTTCAATTCAACCAGTTCAATTCAACCAATTCAATTCAACCAGTTCAGATTCAGCTTGGTATTGTAACAGGACATTTTCTTCCCACTGTAATCATATCATGATGCCAATACAAGCAGAACCTGTGATCTGAGAAACCAGACCTGGAAGCCAGGTAGCTGGATAGAGGGAGATACACTCTCAATTACTATTATTTAGTGATTGCTGACAGTGAGTTTAGTGCTGTATAAAACAGAGGTAAAGAGACAGTCTAAGTCCCCAAGAAACTTACACTCCAAAGTATATAAAGCAATACACCCTTAACACACTCACAGGTAAGTTTGATCTAAATATTAGAGAACAAAGTGTGTATCTGTGATCACTGCTAGACTAGGGTTGAGAGGCTACCATGGAAATATTATGTTTTAAGATTTGGTTCTATCCTGTAAAAAGTGGCATCCTGGGGTTAATTGTTCCCAGTGATTTCCAGATCAAATGAGCTTGACTAACAAATAAACAGGTATAGTTTTCTAACTGCCAGCCCTGCATCGCCATCCTGGTCTTTCAAAGACAAGCTGTTTTTTTCCACTTTCTTATGCACCATTACCAGTAATAAGAGTTCTGCAGGTCAGTTTAGGGTCTTAGTTGCACTTGTGCCATCATCAGATTTACTCAGATGTCACTGTCTGGCATTTAGGAAAAAATCCTGTCAGTGATTTACCAGAAAGAATACAATATCGCTCACTGTCTCATAGTTGTGTGGTTCTGCAGAGCTAAATGGATATGAGGGTAGAAACTGGTGCACAGCAGCCAGCAGAGGCAAAGGATAGCATAACAGCACCTCCCATCCACGAGCCACCAAGAAAACAGAACAGTTGTGAGAACGGCTTTTCCTTGCAAATGCAAGAATTACTGAGAGCACTCGGGCATTCCTATTTACTAATTTCCTGATGGATAAGTGTTGTGTCTCCCATACACAGATTCTTTCAATGAAAGGAAGCCCTCCTCTCCAAATACAACTTGACAAATAAAGGGGAAACACAATTACCAATCTTGTACTTGGGCAGCATGGCCCATTGTTCTATAAAGACATCCACATACTTATTTGAGCAATTTGAATAGACATGATTTCAGTGTCTATATTTACTGGTATTTCTCTGCAGTGTTCATTCAAGCATTCATCTGTTCTGGTGCAGCATGACTCATTTTACTGTACCTCTCTTGTGTCAGCACCATTTGACCAGAGCAAATAGAGCACATACTTTAGGTGCAATTATTTTTATGGTAAAGCCATTTAATATTTTGTTATAACATGAATGAAGGAACAAAGGAAAACATCATGATGCCACACTGAAACAGCTGATACTTTCCATTATTTTTAAAAGCCTTGCAATAAGAGACTGTCAATAAGGACATAATAAGGAATTTCAGATTGACAGTATGAATTCTAGGCAAGAGCAATGATGAGTGTGGAAAGGCACAGTAGACAAAGAAAAAAAAAGTTAGGTATTACAATACTTTCCTAAAGGTAGGCTCAGTGTTTGATACGCACCAGTTCTCTAGTATAGGTGCCGATTCCAAAGAGATGGCTTACTTTTGTTAATAGTTCTGGCTCTTTGTTCTAAAGTTCTTTCAGAACTCTTGGATGGACACCATTTGATCTTGGTGACTTTTTGCTGTCCAACGTATCAGTTTGTTCCAGCAGCTCCTATTTTTGACATCTTGTCCTCTGAGAGTGCCTCATCATTATGACCTTAAGAGACAGGGCCGGCGCTTCCATGTAGGCGGCCTAGGCAATCACCTAGGGCGCCAGGATTATTGGTGGGCGGCATTTTGCTGGAGGGGGCGGCAGGCGGCTCCGGTGGAGCTGCTGCAGTCGTGCCTGCGGAGGGTCAGCTGCACGTGCGGCTCCGGTGGACCTCCTGCAGGCACGACTGCGGCAGCTCCACTGGAGTCGCGGGACCAGGGCGTGGGGCGGTGAAATTGCCATGCGCCTAGGGCGCTAAAACCCCTAGCGCCAGTCCTGTTAAGAGAACAGAGTTATTCCTGATTTAGGCTGGTGTGAGGGTGAGGAGAATAAAGATGCAAGTTGGTGCTTCCTGGACATTGTCTGTCTAGTTTCACTCATTCAGTTACTAAATCTTTGCCAAGCATTCTTGTGCTGGGCTCTAATAATGCAGCAGCTTTTTGTTCCCCCACAGTTTTCACTAGCCTTTGGTGTTTGCCGTTCCTTCCATTGGGCCAGGCTGTGATCCATGTATTCACGCTGAGCAATATCTTACACTCCACAAGTGGTTCTTTTGAATTCAAGGAGACTACTTCTGGTTAAGGCACTAATCAGTATGGCCCATTGTGATTGTAGTCCATCATTCATCTCTTCCAATGGAGACACTTCCATTTTAGATTCTCATTTCTTTCTTTTTCTGATTTATTTTTGCTTGGAAAATTTTTTTTCTCACTAAAGCATTCTCCTGGAAGATGCCTGGACCCTTTCCAGGTTAAAAATAAACCTTGCCAGCTACTGCTTGCTTCATGTAAGCAGCACCGGCCACACTGATAGACAGCCTCCCTCTCCCTGGAATTCCTGGGTAAAGCAATGCAATTGCAGCCGCCAGTAATCCTGTACTTCTAAAAAGTGCCAAAGCATATCATAGACTAGGCTTTGTTCAATGATACAGAACCCTCCCTTGCTTTACTTATCAGCCTAGCAAGATGTCTCTGAATAGGTCTAGTGGGGAATACTCAAAAAGGGAGAATTAAAAAGCACATGAACTAAATATTTTCAAGAGCCAGTTTACTGTGTTTAAAACCATTTCTTTTTTTCTAAAAGGCTCAACACACTGTTTCCAATTCAACAAGATACTTAAGCCTGTGAGTGATCCCAATGAATACAGTAGGAGCACTTGTAGGCTTAAATCTAGGCATGTGCTTAAATAATTTACTCAACTAGAACCTTTAAATGTAACTTTTGGGGTTTTTGAGTCTTTTCCAGAGCTTTGTGTCCTGACATGTGAGTCCAGTTATATGGGTGACATAAGCTACCAATTGCCACGATGGCCATGTGAGGTGTTACAGTAACCACACAGTACCTTGTAAATTAAAGTTTAAAAACTCAGATTAAAGCTATGCAGCTATAATACACATTAGATACAATTATTCAAAATAAAATGCTTGCCGTGTTGCTAATAGCTCCTAAGCTATTAAACTGGAAAGAACTTTTAAAACCTAATGGACTTTGAGCCAGTTTGTCCTGTACACATTTCACTCATCTGGGGCAGTGAAATTAGACTCATCATGTTCACATTTCTTCCACGTGAGTGCCTGCAGTGTGACTTTTGCCAAAGCTCTTCATGCAAAGCAATGTCAGGTTTTGGGTATATTGCTGTTTGGTGTAGGAGGCAAAGATGAAAATCCAATGAGCAGTGACAGCCATGAAATCTATTGTTTATGAGCTAGTCTTCACATCAGTGATGAGGCAGTCTCTTCCACTATCTCATGCCCCGTGACAGCTGAGCTTTCTGATTTATAATTGTATATACTTCTTGGGAAAGCTATGGAAGCAAAGATACTTTCAGTGAGGTAAAGAACAGCAAAGCTCTCCTGTCTCATGCCTTATTATATTTTTTTTTGGCATGATGCATATTTACCATAATTCTTTTATATGGGATATTAGTCAAAAATGTAATTAGGGCTAGAGGAAAAAAAATCATACTTCTCCTTTCCTATCTCATGACATGTGGATACGTGTTGCTTCCTCTTCAGTCCCTCCCCATGATTGCTTTGATGTTACCTAGTGTATGTTCTCATGCATAAGGATCCAAAGGAAAATCATGACTTGTAGAGAGATACTGGCAGCTGCAAGAACACAAAAATGTTATTCTGCTCTGAAAAGTGACTGTAAAATTGGCATGTTGGGTCCCATGTTTGTCATTTCTCAATAGTTTCCAGGTCAACTGAGGTCTGTTTGCAAATAAAAAGCTGTTTTCTTCTAACTGCCAGCCCTTAGGACTGAGACCAGATAGTCAATGTGAGTTTTTTCTTTTTTGATCATCATCAATGATATGGGTTCTGCAAGCCAAATATTTCCTTTAGTTACAACTCCGCAAACCCTTTGCCTGGAGAGTAACTGATTGGACCTGCAATTGAATCTTTAGTAATTAGTTCCATTGATGATGCACAAGCAGGTATGGGAAGGCAGTTGACTTTTAACCATGAACTAGCCAGCCAGAATAGCACAGCTAAATGGAGTAAAAATGAGGAACAAGTTTTTCCACTAAAATAAGCAGCTCTGATTCCAAATCCACCCAGGTAACAGATCTATTGGACAACAAGGTGTTATTCTCAGGTCACTTTGCTGGTGCCCTAAGCACATGCATAGTCTGCCTATTGGATAATCCAGTCCTGGTTGGAAGGGACCTCAAAAGATCATCTAGTCCAACCCCCTGCTCAAAGCAGGGCCAATCCCTAGACAGAGTTTTGCCCCAGATCCCTAAATGGCCCCCTCAAGGATTGAGCTCACAACCCTGGGTTTAACAGGCTAATGCTCAAACCATTGAGCTATCCCTTCCTTATAAAGTGCTGAGGTCCAGAAAAACTAAGTGCCTTGCTCAAGGTCACACAGGAAATCTGTGGTAGGGCAGAGAATTTAATTCAGTTCTCTGAAGCACCCTAACCACTGGACCATCCTTTCTCTCAAGTTGTATGAGAGTGCTTTACTCTCCATTCACAGCTATAGAGGGACTTCTGTAGATTTGAAGCAGTGGTTCTGAATGTGAGGCCCAATCCGCACACAGTTGAAGCCCATGTGACATCTTCAGGGCTATACAGGTAGAATTAGATGTGGCCCACAATGGTAAATAGGTTGAGAACCACTGATTTAGAGTATGGGCAGGGTAATTCCAGGGAGCTGGTGTGCCCTGCAACACAGCTGTCCTAGATTCGGGGTCCCCCACTCCCAACAGCAGAGGATCCTAACCCATAGCTGAGAATCTAGAAACTGTGGGCACATCTACACAGCCTGTGGAAATGAGCCTCCCAACCTGGCTCAATAGACTTGGGCTTGTGGAGATCATGCCACCGTGCTAAAAATAGCAGTGTAGACATTGCAGCTTAAGCTGGAGCTCGAACTCCTGAACCCACATCCCCCACCCCCGGGCTTCAGAGCCCAAGCTCTAGTCTGAGCTGCAGATTCGAAGTGCTGTCAACCCAGGCTGTGAGTTTTGCTGCCGTTAAATGTTTAGACATCCCCTGTATGATTTATCCATAGCAATCCCAAAATAGCCTTTGATCTTTAGCTTTCCTCCCACTATGATGCACTGTTCAGTACATTGTGAAGCAAGTGCTCCAAAAGCAATTTGTACTGGGGAAAACCTTACAGTAAATTTTCAAAAATAGCCAACAGCGAAAGCTACTGCCAGTGTAAAGCTTTTCACGCAGCTTTACTTGCCATTCTTCCCTTGGTGATTAATACTTCATTCTCCTTTACAAGGGATAACATATTCCTTATTAGTGGTTGACATTTTACAATTTTCATAAATTCCTTCCTTTAGGCAGATTGCCACAAATAGTTAGGTTCTCTCACTAAAGTGAACTGTCACATAAAGAGCAAGTAGATCAACAGATAGACAAGAGATTATAATTATCCACTTCTTTCTTCCTATTTAAGTATCTAGATATGTCTGGATCAATCTAGAGCTATATATCTATTTATGGGTTTTCTATCACCATAGTATTTAAAAAGCTTCCAGCCAAATGTAACAGCAAGTTACTAATAAGTATAAATAATTCTACCTGTTGATTAGGTATCAGTATTTAGAGCACACATGAACTAATATTGAAGACTATAGACTTTATTTGTCTGTACACATTGCTTGTGGTTCTCTCTTGCAGTAAACTATTACTATAGTGTGTGTATATATACATAGTATATAGTATATACTGTTTCATACTTTTGACATCCCTGAAAGCAATTAAAGGAAATGTGGGGCCTGATTCACACTGCTCAACTGTTTTATACCCATATATTAAACTGACTTCAGTGGAGTTAGTCCCAATTTATACCAGCATAACTGAGATCTGAAAGAAGGCTTTGGTGTGCAATCTGCAACAAGGGTGAACACAAAACCCACCAAGGAGCTGAGAGACAGACATGAGCTACTGACACATGCAAATTCTTCTCTTATAACCAAAGCCAAAAAAATTCCAGTGCTTCAATTAAACTGGCAAATTTTAGCTAATCAAATTCTTCGGATGCTCTGAGTACCACTTAATTAACACTTGATAATCATACCACATACACATTCCAGGAATGTAAGATTCCAGGAATCAGAAGACTTAATATAATATCAACAAAACCATTTATAGCAGTTAAAATAATTTAACACATGCCTACCTGATTCATATCTGGGCAACATATTATGCAACCTAAAATTCCATTTTGCTTATTACTATGATAACTTGTTGAGACGTCTGATTATGAAATGGGCTCAGTCAATGGAGTGCAGATCAGGGGTACTACTTTGGTACTACTTTAGTCTTTTAGAGATGGCAGGTCTAAGACCAATTGAATTATGACAAATATTGAGATGATTCAATGTCCTATTTACTGGCTTTGGACACATTTAGTGCCCTTTTAAAAGTATCCTATTGAGCATTCATTTAATCTGCATGCTTGTATTTGTTATATTGCCATATTAGGTGAAATGTTACTATATTTACTTTATCGCTGTATGTAAGCCTTGATCTTCCTTAATCCTTCCATTCCATATTATTAGTTATCCTCACTTATTACTAGACCCTGATCTGTAGTGCCATTGGACTTCAGTCATCACATCTCTCTATTTGTTTGTAGGTTATGAAAGTAAATAATAATGAGCTAAGGCAATTTACAAGTCTCCTATGTCAGAGGTAACAAATCAAATATTTCAGGGAATATTATCACAGTTCAAGGAAACTACACGTGTATTTTCCCTCCATGGTCCCTTTGAGGACACCTACTCCAGAGTCCTGGCTCTTCAGCCATCACTGTTCTTGGATAGAGACCCATGTCTCTCTCTCTCCTGACCAGGGGATCTTTAAAAGTGGCACAGTTCTCTGCTGATACTATGATATTGCCAGCAAGCCAGACTGCCTAAAAGACCAGTATCTGAACTTTGTTTTCTCTCCAGAGGCTATATTCAGTGTATTGCTCAAAGTTATAAGTTAACACACAGCTCTTTATAAGCAAGCACATCTATTCTCAAGATGAATGCATTACAGAGAAAACATTAAAACAATTAGGAGGAAAAGATGAAAGTGACTGCAACAGTATTTTTGTTAAATGCACTAACCATATATGCAGTGGAAAGTGGCAAGAGAAACACCATGACCTTATATGTAAACAAAGGAAGCCAAGAAGAAATCAAGACAGTCTTTGAGAGTGAATAATCAGGCAAGGGGCGGAGGGGAGGGGAAGGGAATGAAGTCTCCCAAGTGTATTCTTGGAGACTGAAAGGAGATGGTGGTGAATAGCTTTTAGGGGATTAAAAATTGTGTGAGTACTTGTATAATCTATGAATACAATTACACTTGGTAAAAGTAAGAAGGGACCTGGGGAAAGTAGATCTGGAATTTTACTGCAGTACATAGTCCAGTAAAAAGATTTAAGAAGATTTATACAGAGATTGAATCCTGACATTACTTACTGTATATTTACATTGCTTTAGCAACAAGGTCAAAGCCATGAGTTCAATGTTTCTGCTCTCAGGCTTAGTACAATTTGCTTACTGAGCTGAAAAAATACTTGCACACTGTTTACAGAAGACCAGACCCTAAGGATGTGAGAGAAGTTGCATCAGATGGAAAAGCCCCAACATAATCATCTTTTACAATATTCAAACCTAGACAGATACAGGGGATAGGGAGAGATAAATAAATTATACCAGGTATCCCCATAGGCATGCTGCTTGAGTAATTTTTCTTCTTGCATTCTTTTTGGGAAAGTAAATTGGAAGCCTATACAGGATGAGAGTCTCTTTAAAAGATCACTTAAACAAAAGGGAAAAGCTGAGAAGAATGGAAACTCCTCAGTAATATAATTAACATATGGAAAATTAATGTGAAGATTGTGATATCATGTCTGAAAGTTACAAAAAATCGGTTTCACGCATACTTACTTGCTCCAATTTTCATTATTGCTGTTTCTCTCTGTGCATAACCAGGGAGAAGTCAGACATGGTGCATGACTCTGCTCAGTGTTACACTCTTTGCTCTGTGACTTGTGCTGTGTTTCATTATTTGATGGATCTGTTTTAGAAATCAAAACCACAGAACTCAAAGAAGGCTAAGGTGGGTGGGAAAGGGAAGGGATTTTTGTGGCACATAGAAGAGCATATAAGGAGACCAGAAATGGTTGTGGAGAGTTCACAGGGTCCCAGAGAGACTGGAAGAATGGTGGATTGGAGCTTGTAGAAAAAGATGGTTCTGGAGAGACCCTGATTGGGCTAATTTTGAGCAAGGTTGAACATTTCAGAAACTTGGAAGGATCTGTTTTCCCAAGCTTCCCTAAAGGGGGAACGCTGCACCACAGATCTCTTGCAGATCAAATTTCAACCATTTTCCATTAGGGCACAGATATAGCTCCCATTGCAATCAATCGCAATCTTTCCATTTTCTTCAATAGGAGTTGAAACAGGCCTTTAGCCTTTAGCTTGTGAATAGTAGTTTAGAGTAGATTTAAAGTCTCCACCACCACTTCATTACAGTAAATGAGGACTATCAATGTGAATAGAACATGTAATTCAAAAGTTCAACAGATATTTAGTGGATGGGGTGTGTGTTTGAGCCCAGCCCTTATGAAGTACAGTGTTCACAGAACAGTTGACATACATGGATATGGTGATTCAGGGCTGGTAAACATCTAGGATATTTTAAACTCCTCATATAATTTTGTTTTTGTTAAAAAGTCCATGAAAATTTCAGTAAAATGAAAATGTTTGTTTTACTTCAAGAGCCATTTTTCATGTAAAAAGTGTTTTGCTGAAAATATTTGGACCAGTTCTATGTTCCTGTGTTAATTGTGCTAGTGGATCCCTTTACCTTGTATTTCTCATCAAATCACCCCCGGGATCTTTACTTTCCATTTATTTCAGCTTTCAAAATAAACTAGAGAACGCTCACCACTAGCAGAGTCACACGCCAAGAACCTGGCTGCAAGCCAGTCAGGACCTCAGCTTGCTGACTTCAAGTGAAACTGCAGATGTTCTGAAAGACGGGAAGTTAACCCAAAAGCTAATATTGATATTTACATCAGAAAAAAAATCTATGCATCCACTGTTCCCTTGGATCAGTGATGGCAATTGCACTCAAATTCTTCCTTGATGTAAGTCCACTAAATTCAATAAAGAGAAAAGATGAACTTGGCCCTTTGTATGTATTAGTCACAACGTAAAGGATGTCTAACTCTAAAAGACTCCATGTCTGTTGATAAATAAAGAGAAAAACCAAACCAGAGAACCCAAAAGGAATTCTCATGTTTACTTTTCACTTGTAAATTTTGCTTTGACAGAGTGCTGTGAATAAATTCGCCTTCAGTGAACCTTATATCCTTCTTTGACAGGCGTGACAGAATATACCCATGTATTCACACCCTACACACTATTGTGATAATCTTTTTTAGTAATGACAAGCAAACTCATAATTTGCTTGTCATTATTGTCCAGATAAAATGTGTGTGGCAACACTGTATATGAAGTTGTAAGATTTCATTGTATGATGCTAACACGTTCCAAAACCTATAGCCTTGCAAAAATTGAGGTTGGTAAAGAGGTCAGTCCTAAACAAAGAAATATGTGCTGTGCTTAATTTGCATTTAAGCAGTAAACAGAGTCATCAGGCTGGGAGGAGGGAAAAAAGAAAGCTCAAACAGGTGAGAAAAAGAAACAGGAAAACTTCTTCCACACAGACTACCTGTTGCCTTGCTCCGAGCTGGAAATGCTCTCCAAGGGGGGGAGCAGGACTATAAAAAGAAGGGGGCAGACACCAGTCTCTTTTCCCCGTCCATCATATTCACTGTACCTGAAGTGAAAAAGGAAGCAAGAGTTGGATTCTGGGAGAAGTGGTCCTAACCTACAGGGTTTGTTCAGTAAGACTGATGAAAGCATATGGTGAGAAACTTTACTTGAATCTGATATCATTAAGTTAGGCATGAGTAAACATCTTTATTTTTCTTGTAACCATATCTGACTTTTATTCCTTATTACTCGTAGTCACTTAAAATCTCTTTGTAGTTAATCAACTTGTTTTATCTAATCCAGTGTGTTTAAATTGAAGTGTTTAGGAAACCATTTGGAACGACAAGTTGTGTGCATATTTTAAAAAAGAGATAATGGATCTAGTATAACTTGTATTGTTCAGGAGAGGACTGGGCAGTACAAAGCATATATTTCTGGGGGAAATCTAAGACTGGGGATGTGTTGGGGTCACTCTGCAGTATAACCAAGGCTGGTTAGAGCCAGAGTGTAACCCAAGTGTGGCTGGCAGGCTGCAATTACATGCAGACACTCAGAGTGTGGTTCACATGGAAGGGTATATGGGTGTGGAAAGCTGTTTGTGAGCAGCCCAAGTGGGAGCTACTTCAACAAGGAAGGTTGCTGGGCAGAAGGGACACAGATGCTCATTAGTCTAGATTGTACCCGGGTACGTATTAATAGGGTAACAAGCCCTATGGATGGGGGGAAAGCAGCACATATGATATATCTCAACTTTAGTAAGGCTTTTTGATACTTTAACATGACCATTTTATAAGCAACCTAGGGAAATATAGCCTAGACAAACTTAATATAAGGTGCATGCACATGGGCCACCTTAAAGAAGAATTTCTGGACAAATGCACCATGAAACCAGTGATATATCTGAGATACATGACGGATATGTTCGTCGTCCAGACAGATGACTTAAGCTCCCTCAAATTTGCACCACAACTTCCACCTGTCTATTAAACTTTCTTTGGAATACTCCACCCTAGCATCAGACTTCCTGGACAGGATGATCAACTTCAACAATCAGCTTCAGGAGCATGTCCCCCCTCTAGCTCCTAGGCATAGGGGCAGCCAGAGGGATCTGCATGCTGCCCCTGCCCCAAGCACTGCCCCCACAGCTCCCATAGGCTGGGAACCACAGCCAATGGGAGCTACGGGGTGGCACCTGGAGACAGGGAAGCATGTATAGCTGCCTGGCTGTGCATCTGCATAGGAGCTGGACAGGGCACATGCTGCTGTTTCTGGGAGCTGCTTGAGGTAAGTATTGCCTGGAGCCTGCATCCCTGACCCCCTCCTGTGCTCCAACCCCCTGCCTCAGCCCTGATCCCCCTCCCTCGCTCCAAATCCCTTAGTCCCAGCCTGGAGCATCCTCCTGCACCGCCAACCCCATCCCAGAGCCTACACTCCCAGCTAGATCCTGCACCCCCTCTTCACCCAACCCCCAATTTCACAAGCGTTCATGGCCCATCATACAATTTCCATACCCAGATGTGGTCCTCGGGCCAAAATGTTTGCCCATTCACTTACGTTAAGCTACCTGTTCGATCTTGTATTTAGCTGTGACACTCTATCTTTCTTAAACCTGAGGAAGAGCTCTGTGTAGCTTGAAAACTTGTCTCTCTCACCAACAGAAGTTGGTCCAATAAAATATATTATCTCACCCACCTTGTCTTTCTGTGTTGGTTCAGCCTATTGGAAACAAACAGGAAGGTCATAGAATAGTTCAACAAACACTTAAGAGGTTGTTACAAGACAATTGGAGAGCAACTTGCCCAACCGAGTGCCTAGTTTTCAGTATTACTCACGTGTGTGCACTTAGGGCTCTTCTACACTGGGGGGAGGGAATCGATCTAAGATATGCTATTCACTTAGCTAAACTCAAAGTATCTTAGTTCAACTTACCTGGCTGTCCTCTCAGCAGCAAGTCAACTGCTGTGGCTCCCTCATCGACTCCGCTTACTCCTCCTGCTGAGGTGGAGTATGGGCGTCGATTCGGGGATCGATTTATCGCGTCTAGATGAGATGAGATAAATCGATCACCGATAGATAGATTACCACCCACCGATCCGGCGGGTAGTGTAGACGTGGCCTTGGACACATCCTTCAGAACCTTGCTGAATCAGAGCCAGAGTGAATGTTTCTCTTTTACACAAACTGCATGAAATGCTCTCAAAACTTCCAGGGTCGATTATTTGTGTTTATAATTTTAAAAGCAAGCATAATTGAAAACATTAATTTCAGCACTTTCACAACATAGACTGGGAGGTGTAGGATGGCTCTGAGGGTGTAGAAGAGATGTTAGTCATATTAAATCCTTCTGCTCAACTAAGAGATACGAAAATATAATAATACTTTGAAAGTAAACAGTGCTTCTTATCCCTCAGTGCCCTTTACAGAGGAGACGTAGCACCGTCATCAGTTTGCAGGTGGCAAAACTGAGGCAGTGGGAAGGTCACACAGCATACCCATGGCAGAACTGGGAATAGAATCCAGGACTCTTGGGAATGGGTGACAGGGAATGGATCACTCAATGATTACCTGCTCTGTTCATTCCCTCTGGGGCACGTGGCACTGGCCACTGTTGGAAGACAAGATATTGGGCTAGATGGACCCTTGGTCTTACCTAGTATGGCTATTCTTATGTTGCTCACTACCAGCCCAATGCTCTATATACTGCTGTAATCATACTCCCGCCACTCAGGCACTGGTGTACCTTAGTTCCTCTTATGCTTTGCCTGTGGCACATAATAGCCCAGTCTCCCGTGGGCTGCAATACTTTGATCTAACTTTGCTGGATGGGTTGAATGTATGGGTGCTGGGTGGTGGTGGTGGTCTGTGATCTAAAGGATGTCAATCTAGATGATCTGGTGGTCTCATCTGGCCTTAAACTCTATGAATGTCATTTTCTTTGGGAAAGCCAAGAGTAAGGAAAGGATTTAATCTATGAATTTCTAAATGCCTATCAATTGAGCAACAAGGGTCCAGGTACACAAACATATTTTTCTGTCCAACCAGACCTTACTCTCCACTCCAAAAACCTTAGATGCAAGCATTATTTTAGTCCCATTTTCAATCCTATGCAAGATTCGGATACGTTAATATTTGGTTTTGGACTGGGAAAAAAAAATCAAAATACTAGGTTTTTTTTCCAGAACAGAAAGTTCAGAGTTTAGATTCAGAAATGCTGAAACATTTTGTTTCAACATTTTTGACTGAAAATAAAAGTTTTGACATTCCGAAATCAAGATGTTTAATTTGGATTTGTCAAACCAAACAAGCTCTTCATGTCAGGTTTGTTTGACATATAACTGCCTACTTGAGCCACCAGGATGCTTCACTGGAGTTGTAAGTTTGGTGCCTCGTGATCCCATTCTTTCATGGACCAGGGTCTCCAAGTAGACTACATCTCCTATGATGTATCATAATCATGGGAGTCCACTCAGCCAAATGGGAGACCATAGTATATTACTATCATCAGAGATGTAGTTCAGCCTGGGAGCCCAGTTTTGAACTTGTCCAACAACATTAGCTCAGTACGTACCAAATCCAGTTTCCAGAAACACCCATTTGAATACATTTTTTTCCTCCTTGTCCCCTTATATCTGCCTGGCAAACTTGATACTTATGAGAAAAGAGCAAAATATCAGTCAGGATTCACCATTTCAGCACTGAGAGCACCCTGCAACTACCTGTTCTGGCACTCCTTGTTTTTCACTGTTCAAAGATGGAGGATTCAAAGAGGGACATCAGTTTATACCAGCTAAGGATCTGACACTTTAATTCTAAAAAGACAGAAAATAGCATAGGCCAAAGGTTCTCATGTCATCTCATACTCTGTGTCTGAACCCATAGTAGTTCTTGGAAATCTGGTCACATTGTGGTCATATCTTCTTGCTTTCAGCTGATGAAACCACATTAAAAAACAGCTAAAACCACACTAAACAAGTCTTTCTAATCTTACTTTTTTCATGCAAGCAGTTGTTATAGTTGCTACAGGGATGTAGTGCAATCACAAAATGGAGGGGAAATCAGCATGGCTGTGAATGGAAGAGTCAGTGATTCTCAAGTCAACCTCTGTACTAAATGTGATCTGTGCAGTGAGTAATGCTGAGACCTCCTGTCATAGTGTGCGCCATGACATTTTAATTAGCTTCTATTATGCAGAGTAGAAGAATTTTCCTTACATGCCTATATAGCACAAAATACCCTGGAAATGCATCAGCCCTTATTTAAAATGCTCTGTGAAGTATATTTCTGATTAATTTCTAATGGCTGTCTATGCCTACACAGTTTGTTAAATACTGAAGCATTACCTCTACTACAGAGCATCCTGAGGCTGATAAACTTAGGATAAGCAGCTGAATAAAAGGCAAATGTATAATTAGAGTTTTTAAATTAACAATGAACTTTGTAATGTGTCTTAGCTAGTATATACTATATTGTTGATTATTTTATGTTCAAAACTCATGACTAGAAGGAAGAAGGTGACAAATTCACTCACACACAGATAATACTTATTTTGTCAAAGAAGTATTTGCAAGGTAATTCATATTTCTGAAGAATATAAAACAAATCTTTAAGAAATGTGAAGCCAAAAGGTGAAAATATCATGATTTCCACTGGGTAAAAAATAAATAAATCCCTTTTTTAGTAATGGACAATTCTTGCATCTGATAAAGTGGGTTATAGCCCACGAAAGCTTATGCCCAAATAAATGTTAGTCTCTGAGGTGCCACAAGGACTCCTTAATGTTTGTTTAATCAAGAGTTAGAGCTCCCTAATGATGATGTGGTTTGTGCTGTATTTTAGGCTACGGTTTACCTTGAGCTTTCAAATGTAGAGGACAGATCATGGTCTGCCCTACAGGGAACCAAGGGGCAGATCCTGAGTTGGTGTAAAAACTGTTATAGCTCCATTGAAGTCAATTGATACCTTGCCAAGGATCTGCTCCCCAGGGTGCATAAGGTACCTCTGTGGATTACAGATAACAGTGAAGGAGGGGAAAGCAATCACTATGGAGCTGCTACTCCCCACTCCCCAAGGCATGTGGGCAGGGAGTGGGTGGAACCTTGTTCCCATTCCCACAATATATTGGCCAGCACAGCTGAGCTGGTGTGTCAGGTGAAGTAATTTGTGCCAGGTAAAGGGCTAGTGCAAATGACTCCCTCGCCCTATTGAATAAAAGGGAAACCGGAACCAGACTGACTCTCTGAGACATAATCTGGTTTCTGGATTCATTCAGGGGATTCCTTCTTGGGCAGCACAACTACATACTGAATCTTGTTGAGGGCTTATAGCAAAGCCTCAATTTAGTCCTTAAAACAGCACAATCTAGATTTATAATCAGTGCAGCTATGTTATGGCTAGTGTCTGTATGTTACTTCTTAACTGCCATTGTTACACAACAACAAGTATAGAAAAGGTCAGTGAGAAAAGATCAGATCAGATCCAGTTAACTTCCAGACAATAAACCATAACAAAATGAGACTTTCTACAGTCATAAAAGTTATATAAAACCTGTTTCTCTTTCCAGGAGATGGGGACCTATCAATATAAACACTTATACTGCACTCATAACCACGGTATTTGGGATAGGAGCAAAGAAAAAGACACGTTCAATGAAACAGTAGTGAGCATAGTAAATATGACTCCCTTCCTTCCTTCTAATGAAGTGTAAATTTTATCAGAGGCAAAATCTGAAGATACAGAATTGGAGATTTATCAGCTGACTGGACAAGTATAATTATCCCGGTTTTCCAGAGGTGAAACTGAGACCCATACAGGTTAGGTGACTTGCCCTTTGGGTTCTCCTGCACAAGTATAAAAATCTAGCACAGTGTTATCCACTATTGATGTTAATGGGGGAAGAGGGCCAGGAAGATAGATGTGCACGCCCAAATTTTTGTACACACAGTTTGAGACTCCACTTAAAATCAAATTCTAAAATAGAAGTGGCCCTCATCAAACCCCCAATATTGACATGCTCCAGTCCCTCTGTATTTTTTTGAAGTTCATATGTGTATCTAGATCCAATCTTTGCATCTTAAGCAATAAAACAGGATTAAATGTGCTTGAAACTCTGTACATTGGCCTGATTCTAATCTTACGTACACCTGAACCATCTCTTAGTTGAGGAAAAGGATTTAAAATGACTAACATCTCCTCTACACTCTCATAGCTACCCTACACCCTCGGTTTATGATGTAAAAGCACTGAAATTAATGTTTCCAATTATGTTTGTTTTTTAAATTATAAATACAAATCATCCTGTTGTATACTGCTGGAGGTTAGACCCATTATATTTAAGTTTATTAACAATTCAAAACAGAAGCACTGGTGATGGAATTACATGGGAGAAAACATGCAAAGACTCAGTGATTCCTGAGCTGTTAAACAGCTTGTATTTGCCAACACATTCTAATCTCTGCCTATCTCAGTTTACAGCTTTCACAATGAAGCTGAACACAGAAAAGAGCAATAGATTTTGCAGTCGGGTGCAAGCAGTTATGGATTGTTCCAATAACAGACATGGGAGATAGAAAGTGTAACTGAATGTAGACTGACAATGTACAAACACCTGTTGAGATGAAGAGGAAGAAAGAGACAAAACTCACAATGTCTCAAAAACAAATAGTAAATTAAAGTCCCTAAAATCTCCACGTAACGCACACCTATATTAGATGAGTGACCTGGCTGTTGAGATGCATTGCTGGAATGAAATAAAATAGAAATCAATGAAATGAATATCCTATACTACAGTGCAAGGCCTACTGGCAACACTTTATCTAAAGTACAGTGTAGTATCTTTTGTGGTTAAACTACTTCAGGAAGGATGCAACAGCATTTACTTTAGATGGGTACAGCAAAGACGATCAAAAGTGGAAGCCTAAAAGATGTGAATTATAACACAAGATTAAGAATTTATTTTTCTGTGGAAATGGAAAGATTTTGACAGGACTTAGTTGAAGATTTTCAATTATGAAGGAGATAGGAGAAAATTGATTGAAGAAAATCCTTCAGCTTGGCAAAGAACCTAGCAGAGAAGGAACTTGTTAGGGGTTGAAAAAGCCTTTAAAGCCACTTTCAGTGGCTGCCATCCATCTCTCTTTCCAACTGCCATTGTAAGCATATCTCACACTCCACTTATGTGTGACTTATCTTGCCATATTAAAGAAACGGTCAAGTAGAAGTAGAAGTTTTGGAAACAATAGGGAAACAGAACATTTAGGGATACTAGATCCTGAGCTCAGCAAACTTGAAAAAACTAATCATGCAAACTGCATTTTAAAAAGTTCTTCAAGTTTGCCAAGTTTTTCAAGACTAAATTCACTAAGTCAGAGACAATGGGGAATTTAATAATAAGCACTAAATTTTAAAATGCTTTCTTCATGGCAGACCTTGCAGTACATAATCAGTGGAATTTCTAAATGCGTGGAGCCTGGGTTCAGTTTGGATAAACATCCAATAGCTCACAACTGAGCCTTCATAGGGTGGCTGAAGATCTGAGAAGGTAGAATCTTAGAATCATAGAAATGTAGTTCTGGAGGACCTCAAGAGATCACCAAGTCCAGCCCCTGTGCTCAGGCAGTATCAAATATACCCAAACCATCCTTGACAGGCATTTGTTCAACTTGTTCTTAAAAGTCTTTAACGGCAGGGATCTCACAACCTTTTTTGGAAGCCTATTGCAGTGCTTAGCTATCCTTCTTACAGTCAAAAAGTTTTTGCTAATACTGTATACAATCTAAAGCTCTTTTATTGCAGATTAAGCCCATTAGTCTTCTCCTACCTTCAGTGAACAAGGAGAACAATTGAACACCCTCCTGCTTATAAAAGCCCTTAACGTATTTGAAGACTTACCAAGTCCCCCTCAATCTTTATTCAAAACTAAACACGTCCATTTTTTAAAACAATTTCCTCATAGGTCATGTTTTCTAAACCTTGTATCATTTTGGTTGGTCTCCTTTAGACTCTCTCCAATTTGTTCACATCTTTCCTAAATATGGAGCCCTGAACTGAACACATTACTTCATCAGAGGCCTCACCAGCGCCTCTATGTCTTGCAGATGACACTTGTGTTAATATACCATAGAATTATATTAGCTTTTTTTACTACTGCATCACACTGTGACTCATATTCAATTTGTGATTCACTATAACCCCCAGATTCTTTTTCAGCAATACTTGCCCATTTAGCAGCTGTGCATTTGTTTTTTAAGTGTAGTACTTTGCGCTTGTCTTTATTGAATTTAATCTTATTCTCCAATTCATTAAGGTCATTTTGAATTGTAATCCTGTCCTCCAAAGTGTTGGCAACCCCTTCCAGCTTGGTGTCATCTGCAAATTTTATAAGCATCCTGTCCACTCCATAATCTGGGTCATTAATGAAAATATTGAACAGTATGGGACCCATGGCAGACCTCCGCAGGACCCCACTAGATACATCCTCCCAGTCTGACAGCAAACCATTGATAACCACTCTTTCAGTACATGCTTTCAACTAGTTTTGCACCTACCTTATAGTAATTCAATCTAGACTGCATTTTCCTAGTTTGCTAATGAGAATGTCATGTGGGACTGTCGAAAGACTAACTAAAAATCAAGATATATCATGTCTACAGCTTCCTCGGCTATCCAGTAGACCAGTAATCCTGTCAAAGAAGAAAATTAGGTTGCTTTGGCATGATTTCTTCTTGACAATTCCAGGTATCAAAGTTGATAGCAGAGATGAGTGCTGAGTGGTCTATAGTTCTCCAGATCCTCTTTGCTCCCCCTTTTAAAGACAAGTACCATGTTTGCCCTTCTCCTGTGCCCTGGAACCTCGTAGATAATCACTACTGTTTCTGAGGTTACTTCAGCTGCTTCCTGAAGTACTTTAGAGTGAATTTCATCAGGCCTGTTCTTTCTCTATTTTGGCTCACATAAATTCCCTCTTATTAATATTAATATTAATTGCATTAAATATCTGTTCATAATTTACCTTTCTCTTGAAGACCGACACAAATCAGGCATTAAACACCTCAGCCTTTTTAGTGTTGTCTGTTATTAGCTCTCCTCCTCTTTTAAATGGAGGACCTACACTTTCCTTCATCTTTCTCTTGCTTGTAATGTATTTATGGAAACTCTTCTTATTGCCTTCCTGTCCCTTGCTAGGTATAACTAATTCTGTGCCTTACCCTTTCTGATTGTGACCCTACATGCTTGTGCTATTCTTTTGTGTTATCCTTAGCAATTTGTCCATTTTTTCATTTTTTGTAGGATACTTTTTTTGATTTTCAGGTCATTAACACACTCATGATGGAACCCTATTGACCTTTTACCATTCTTCCTAGTTTTCCTTCACATCAGGATAATTTGCTTTTGTGCTTTTAATATTGTCTCTGAGAAACTGCCAGCTCTCCTGAACTCTTTCTATCCCTGGATTTTCCTCCCATGGGATTTTACCAACCAGTTCTCTGAGTTTGTTAAGGTTTGCTTTTTTGAGGTCCATTATCTTTTATGCATTGAAAATAGAGTATCTCTTCCCACTACTCTTTGTAATCCACATTAAAAATACAAAATAGACAGAGAAATCAGTGTCAGAAATTTTTTAACAGAAATCCAAAAAGGCTTTATTCCTGGTTGAAATGAGACAGAAATGTTAAATATACATTAAAAACAGAATTGAAAGGTGTGCCCTGATTTACACCTTACATTTTAAAGTATACCCAAAGTTTTCAATAAAGTTTGTTTGACTTTTGAAGCTAAAGCCCACCAATTTTTGACTGTCCATGGACAGTAGTTTAAAATCATGCATGTTAGCATTACGAGAAGCAGATCTTGACAGATCAAATTTTTTCCTCAATGTTGAGAACATTTGCCATTTTTGACCCTGACTTGGTATTCTTGTGAATTAACTGAGGGAAGTCAAGAAAAAGTTACTTTATCCATATTCTGTTCCTCTTCTCTGCCTTCACAGCCTCAAGCAGAGAAGTCTAAAATAATAATATCTGAATAAAACTAGCACTGACATTGAAAAGACGTCAAGGGAAGCTTTGCACAGACCATAGTAAAGTGAGAAACATCCTGATACATCATGTCTGTTTCAATGTGCAGAGGAGCACTAATGCAAGATACCCATGAAACTACCACAGAGCTATAGGCATTCTGATACCTGCAGAAGGACTGTTATCCCCTTCAGTAAACTGCATAGTAAATAGAAATGGGTGTCAATTAAAACCTTGCACCTGCACATCCTTGAACTTTGGTCTCAGGGTGATTGGAATCACACCTGGATCAGAATCTCACAGAAGGACCCATCTCTGTTGTGGGCCCCAGATCCAACCCTCTCACTTTCCCTCCCAAAAATAAAATAAAATAAAAAACATTTGTAGGATTTAAAAATCCATCTTCAAAAAATCCTGGCTGAAATCCTGGCCCCACTGAAGTCAATGGCAAAACTCCCATTCACTACAATGGGGAGAGGACGTAACTTCATAAGCATGTGAGGTGACTTTCAATCACATCTCACATTATTTAAGGTTAATTACCCAGCTCTCTTTTTGTTATATCTTTGCTCATTCTCTCTCTTTTGAGTATAGCAGCAGCTGTTACTTTCCAAAAATCACATTGTAGAATGATCAATATTGCGCTACATGATTAGTGAAAAGTCCATTGTAGTTTTGTCCAACAGTGTCTGTCTAGGAAAGTGTAACCCAAAGTTTTAATAGACAAAATCCAGCATTTTCCAATGGATCAATAAGAAATTTGAGGAATAGAGAAAATGTGCTTTGTTACTGGAATTTCTTAGTATTAAAAGCTCTATTTAGATAATATATTGTCACATTTTTGTTCCCAGGATCTAGCCCCCTTCCCATGCAATCTAATACAGCTTCCCATGGTGAAAATCATCCAACATAGTGCTTAATAAAGTCTCACAGTAAGTAATCTTATACATTAGAGTATAAGAAGATAAGGAATTATCCTTGGAATTGACTATATGGGAAAAAAAGAGCAATTTACCAAGAATGGCCAGAGAAGCAAAGGAAATCATTATGTTCAAGAAAGAAACAGAGTTTTATTACAAAAGAGAGGGGTCCAAGAAACATGTACAATTTGGGAAAAGACAAGTATCTCTGGTCCAGCTACACAGGGTTCAGCTCAGGACTGAAGTGGAGATGAAGGCACAAAATGGTTGTAGGCCCCAATCCTAGGCCCAATTATTGGTTGACTTTTGTGCCTAAAACAAATTAAAGCAACCTCAGGGCTGTTTGAAATTAAACCCAGTTGATTTTGGCCCCAGGGGATGTTCCAACAGCAGGGGATCAGCAGAGTGCAGGTTTGCACTGGCCATGGCAAGAACTAAAAAAGGGTGATGGACAGCTAAACACCAGCTCTACCACACTTAGGGATGTAGAATCCTCAGGTAGCTGGTTAAGTCAGTATTTCATCCCCTTTGCATGACTAGAGCAGTCGCAGCAGGACCAAAGATCTGGCCCATTCTATCCAATTGTGCCTGATGCTTATTTACAGGCATTGATAATTCAAACCATTTTATGTATTTTCTGAAAAAAGAGAGTAGAACCCTTGTTCAAATTATAGATTACAAATTTAGTGGATTTCACTGAGAAAATCTAATTTGATTTTTAATGACACACATGTAAAAACTTTGTCTCACTAACATGTTTCTGTTCAGTGTTGCTGTCACTGAAGTTTCATGTTTGTGATGCTACAAAGTTGTGCCAACATTTTTGTTATGAGCTCTTATTTTCAGTGATATATTTCTTGTCAGAAAAATTACTCTTAAGACAGAGACATTTGGTATTCAGCCCACGGGGTATCACTCTTATTGCAAAATGTCATTAAAATGAAAATATTTGTTTTAGATGTTTTATAGCTCAGTGGAAAAACGTAAATGTATCCAGGATTCAGGGTTCCTGAGCATGTTTGGCTTGGATCTGCTTATTGCTGATGGATGCAGGCTGCCTACAGAATTTCACCCTCAGTACATTAATCCAATCACACTGTTTTGTTGGTAATACACACAAGTTTGTCTGGGTTTGCCTTATCATCCCCTTTCAGTGTAATGGCCTGAGCTGTCAGGTCTAACTCCATTTTTACACAGCCCTACCACAGGTAAATTCCCATGGATTTTTAGATTGAATGGGAACCTCAAGATTTAATTTAAAGTAACTAAAAAGGGAATCATATTCATCAGACAGAAATAAGAAAAAAAAGACAGAGAAATGTGACTGGGGTGGGGGCTTACCCTAACCTTGCTAAACCTTACAAAAGCATTTGTGTTTAGTTCTAGAGGCAGGTAGACACTCAGATGGATCCCTGCTCTATTTAAACCACTCCTCTAATTTTGAAATATGAACAAATATAATTGACGTGTAAATAAATATTGGGCCAAACTCTCAAACTGGGTTATGAAACCTATGTGCCTCTCAGGAGGCAACAAGAAGCTGTAATCTAGTTGCACATGACTAGCAGAGAAGTTCCCCGGTGTAGGATAATTCACTGCTGGCACATCTGAGTTGTATTCCACTGCCCCTTCCCTGCAGTCATGGTAGAAGAGGGGCATGTTGAGGCAGGTGTGTCAGGATCAGGCAGGCGACATGAGGGAGCTCCACCGTGGCCATCCATCATTAAGGAAGCATGTTAGTGAGAGAACTTAGGGCTGCCCAGGAGTAATTCTAAGCATTGTGGAGGCTGGCAGAGCCCAGAGAATCAAGGAGCTCAGAATTAACAGCCTCCCGATGCCCCTACACACACTGTGCTGAGTGGAGCTCTGGCACAGGGGAGAATTTTTCCCAAAATGTCTCCAATACACTCTGAAATCCACACATGCACTAGCAGAGGAAAATCACTTGATGTATCAACTTTACACAAGAATGTGGGTGATTTCTAGGCTAACTTGCATGTTCTGTTTAAGTAAATTCAGCCAAGGAGAAATGTAATGCTTTTCACAGCATATTCAAGTAAAATACTTCTAATATATACATGCATGTACTGTAGCTGTTATAAATCTTCAACTGCTAGACAGAGTCTAAGCCATTAGCATAATTATGTGTCTTCTAAGAAGACAGATGTTACTAAACATGGTCTCCACACTTGACGTGTGGATTAAGATGACTAAAATGTGTGATATAAATAACATGCCCCCTACACAGTATGGGCCAGATCCTGGTTCCCAACAGAGTCTCTTTTCTGTTCTAGCAGCGCAAAGGACTGTAAACCTACCATAGCTGACAGCTGAGGATTCTTCCGGCAGAGGGGGCATGTCAGGGTGATGTCCAGAGTGCAGCTGTGCTCCAGGGACCTCTGAGTGGTGCAATGGCTCCCCGTAAACCTTAAACAAGATCATTAGCCGGCCATAGTAGTAGATCTTCAGTGTGACAGACACCAGAGGACAACCTCATTCATACATGTAAAACAGCACACTCCACCTTAAGTGCTTCCTCTTAGGTCAGTATCAGTACTGCTATGTGAATCATCTGGCAGAAGTTATCACACAAATACATACTCCATGTGTCCACATGAGCCACATGCACCTGAACTCTCTTGCTTGAGAGCCTGAGACACCTTAAGGGATTATCCCAAATATCAGTGTGCTCTGGACACGGTTGCCACACTTCTACACTGCCAAACTTGAACAAGAACCATTCTCAAAATGGTAGCTCTTGTTCAAAGTCTTTCAACAAAATATCTTCCTATAAAAGAGCAAATAAAAATGTGAATTGATATCATCTGGCCTAGAGTGTTTAGTGTGCAATGCATCACCTAGATCTAAACGACTGTTTTGAAGCATCTTTTGTCTCTTTAAGACAGTCAGTGACAGTCAAGTCACTGACACTTGACTCTATGCCCTGACAGTTTATGGTAAAAGTTTTTCTGAGCACGGCACATATAATTTATACTAATTGGTTTGAGCTTCTATTCTTACCATATGTTCTCCAGCCCAACTCATTTTTAATACTGTTTTGTTTCCCTAGAGATAATATTGAAGAGGAGACAGATTCTTAGACTGTAAAAATTGCATTCAAGCAAAAGACAAGGAAAATTATCAGAGGTCAATCTTAATTGTTTTCCTCCACTAAAGTGCAGGGCATGTTAGGAAAAAAGTTATAGAAACCAGCATGAAGTTACATGGTTGGTACCAAAACAGGGAGGTTCGTAAGAATTCTAAAATGGCAACAGTACCTGCAAATAAGGTTTTATTACAATCAAAATGCCTCATCACAAAGATTTTATGACTATTCCCATTGTAAAGATTTTTTTTTTAAAAGATGGTTATTTCATTTTGCGGAAAGTGAACTTCAAAGAAAGGGAAACATAGCTAAGTACTTCCCTTCCATCTGTATTCAGTGACTGGCTTGATCCTTGCATGTGTTGAACACTTCCTGTGGATTGCTGAGCTCCCTTATCTCCCATTGGCCCAGAAGTGAAGTGGGAATTACTCCATTAAAGTCAATGGAATTGTAGTGGTTTTCAGACTGTGGCCAGCAGATAACTGCCTGAGGCCAAGCAACAGCAAGGGGTGGGGTCTGTTGCCTGGTGTGCCGCGCCAATAAACACACCAGGGTGGAGAAGCAAACCAAATTTATTTGAGATCTCAAAGCAGTGCAGGGAGAATGACTCAGATCAAGCACGTCTAAAACAAGCAGTCTATTCCTTTATATCCATGAGAACTTTTCTCACTGACTAGCAATCCCCCGTTTCCCCTCCCTCTTTTGTCCAGCTGCAGCATTCTCTTCTCACACATTTCTTTGTTTTCCCCCTCCCTCTCTCTCTTTCGACTGCAGAGACATGTATGTTGTATCTAAAAGTGGCCTTGAAACTTGCTTCAGCCTAGCTTCAATGTATTACAGCAGAGAACTGGCTGTTACAACCAAAAGCTAACTGCTAACATTACATTTTTGCAACTATTAGTACATTAGGTTACACTAGGTTACACAAAGTGTTGAACATGGAGAAACAATGGTTCACTAAGGCCTACAACAGGAGGGCTTCATTGACACTTGTGATCTACCACTTTCCCAAGTTACCTAGATTTATACCTGGTGACACCAACAAGACTGTTAGGAAAGAGAGGGCAGCATTCTTTTTTTCTCCCAGAGGAAAATTTCAGCTTTGTATTACACATCAAACCATTTTTTTTCTGTTAGTTTTAGGCCAAAATCCCAATTTTTTAAAGTTTGTTTTTTCAACAAAGTATTTTTTAAAAAAATGGAAAAGCAGATACTTCCTGTGAAAATTTTCATTGTCAAAATCTCAGTTTTCCAGATGAGAGCTTCATTGAGAGTTAAAGATTCTCACCATCTTGCAGAAAGTACTCAGCAACTCACAGGCTCCCTGCCTCGTCCTTTCCCAAAAGTCCCCAGACCATTGACATACAAGATAGCAGAGGTGGTCTCTGCAGGAATTCTGCTAACACATGCCAGAGTACTATTATAGAGGTTACCAAGGGAGCAGCTGCCTCTTCTAGAAGCATTGATCAACACCACAACTTTGGACTCCGTTTTCTGTTGTTGAAGCAGATGGCTCTTGGGCTGTTTGGAATCATGGTCATTTGTGACATAGGACAGCGTCCCTGATATATACTGCTGATGTTGAATCATTACCCACAGAAAATGGTTATGGTTCCTCAGGGTGACAAAACTCAACCAGCGAATAAGGAAACAAACAAAATTTTTCCTTTTTTTTACTTTCTTTATCATCTGATTTTAGAGCTAGACTGTCAACTGTCAGGGGAAATTAAATATTTGAAAAGACAAGACATTTAGCACTAAAAATTTAAGGCTGTTGTGATATAAAGAACATCGCTGTTCACGCCAGAGATTTTGTCCTCACATGCCCCTTCCACAAAGCTGAAATCTTTCTCCCTCTCTCTTTTTTTTTTAAAATCCTTTCTTTCTGCTGGTGCTTTAAACCTCTCTCCCTCTCAGGAAAGACATAGTTATTCCATACAAAGGTCAAACATAGTAGCCATTAGACATGGAAACAGTTTAACTGAATATGGAGTAAAATCTCCTCTGCCATTGCAGTAACTTTGGAAAGGTTGGAACACTCACTTCATGAGAACGACACACTTATGTGTGGCAACATATCCATATGAAAAATGAACTAAGGCTACCCCAAACTATTCAGAGCATTCTCAGGAAACTAATGATTCTCCAATACTGCTATGCACTGTATAGCTCTCCAAATTGCTCTGTGGATGATCTATTTTACCACGTGGTAGGTGATCTGGGTCTTTGCATAAATTTTCATTTCGTTTTTAGCAATTTTGACTTTTTAGGGCTGAAATGGTTCATGCCTTGATGCAGTTCATTTAAGTAGAAACGCACTTCCTTTGCTGTTCATTTTGTTTGCTATTTCATCACTTGTAATTATTTTAAACTGTTTCTATGTTTAAAAAAAGAATTCGAGAACAAGTGTCATGGCAGGAGATTATATTTAATAGCTAACTGGAACATTGGCTAACTGCCAAGACCATATGACAGTTTTTATTTTCCATCCACCTTTTTTTTTTTACATGAATATGAAAAGGGAAGTAGAGGAACCATGTCAATTTATTGAACCAAGACAGCAGGGGCAGCTAAGAATTTTGAATAAATATGATGCAGTACATCAAAGATGTTCTTTCCAGCACATTTTTGGATAAACTACATAATAAGAGGAAAGGCTGCACCAAGTGGATATTTCCCAAACCAGTTTGGTTAGAATGGTAGTGTAAGCTATATACTGTATCTTCTATGTCTGTTATTTTGTGCTGCATATTTAAGTTTGTAATGGTCCAGCTGTGAGGCCCTCCATTTCAGAGGGCATTTCAAGTCAAGATGACTGCTATTTTGGAATAAGTCATACACACTGTGCTCTCTCATGGATACTTTACCTTTGTTCTTTCTTGTCTGGTTATGTTCCTTAATTTAAAAGTCCTCTGACTGAAAGTATGTGGTTGCCTTGTGTATAGAAAAACCACAGCAGCTAACATTTTTCTCATTACCTGATATTTCAAGCTTTAGAGGTCACCATAGATGATAGAAACTTGAGATGTATGTTATTCTACTTTAATGTGAATTAGTAGTTTGCCACATGGAAAATATTTGCAGAACAGTATGTAAGGCAATCTTTTAAGTTTTTGTATTAAAAAGGGCACTACTCAGCTTTCTGGAGTGCCATTTTTTCCCCAAAGGTGCCTTCATGTAAGCTGCTGTATGTTGTACCTGTTGGGTTAAATTTATCCCTGGTGTAAACCTCATTGAGCTGAAATTAGTGACGTTAAACCAAGGATTAATTTGGCCTGTGACTGTAATTAAAAAAAAAAAGTAAGATGAGCCTCACCGTACACTGCCACCTCAAGCTATCCATTTCAAATCTGATAGGAAGCTTTCCCATTCCTCCGTATGCTGGCTCAGGTTTAGCCATTGTGCCTTTTTTATTTCCCATGTGTTAATGAAACTAACATTCGGAATTTCCATTCCCAACTTACTAGGGATGTCTACTAGCCTGATTTCATGCAATGACAGTAAATCTTCAGAGCTCTACTGCCTAGAGTGCAATGCTATCAACTCACAGATATCTGTAAATGGATGACCTGTGTGAAATGAGTTCGACAATTTCCTAATTTAATTAGGAATCATTAAAAAGGGGATAGAGACTAAGACTGAGACTATATTATTGCCCTTATATAAATCCATGGTACGCCCACATCTCGAATACTGTGTACAGATGTGGTCTCCTCACCTCAAAAAAGATATACAAGCACTAGAAAAGGTTCAGAAAATGGCAACTAAAAAGATTAAGGATTTGGAGAGGGTCCCATATGAGAAAAGATTAAAGAGGCTAGGCCTCTTCAGCTTGGAAAAGAGGAGACTAAGGGTGGATATGATAGAGATATATAAAATCATGAGTGATGTGGAGAAAGTGGATAAGGAAACATTATTTACTTATTCCCATAATACAAGAACTAGGCGTCATCAAATGAAATTAATAGGCAGCAGGTTTAAAACAAATAAAAGGAAGTTCTTCTTCACGCAGCGCACAGTCAACTTGTGGAACTCCTTGCCTGAGGAGGTTGTGAAGGCTAGGACTATAACAGCGTTTAAAAGAGAACTGGATAAATTCATGGTGGTTAAGTCCATAAATAGCTATTAGCCAGGAGGGTAAGGAATGATGTCCCTAGCCTCTGTTTGTCAGAGGATGGAGATGGATGGCAGGAGAGAGATCACTTGATTATTGCCTGTTAGGTTCACTCCCTCTGAGGCACCTGGCATTGGCCACTGTCAGTAGACAGATACTGGGCTAGATGGACCTTTGGTCTGACTTGGTATGGCTGTTCTTATGGTCACCAGTGAGCAGGCATCCATATCACCAACCACCACAACTGGCAGCACAGTAGAGAAGGCAAGCACTGTACAGGCATGGAAGGTGAAATATCATCTCACTCCAGAGGTGGCCATGTATCAGAGACATTGTCAGTATTAGAGCCCTGAGGAGCATGGATAGCAGGTAGATAAATCATAGAATACCAGGGTTGGAAGGGACCTCAGGCGGTCATCTAGTCCAACCCCCTGCTCAAAGCAGGACCCATCTCCAGACAGATTTTTGCCCCAGATCCCTAAATGGCCCCCTCAGGGATTGAACTCACAACCCTGGATTTAAGCAGGCCAATGCTCAAACCACTATGCTATCCCTCCCCCGAATAGGCCAGGGAAGGCTGAGTCTGACATGGCACAGTTGCGGCCGCCAGACACCAGCTGCAGGTTTGGCAGGTGACGTTTTTGCTTATTATTCCCCATGCAAGTTTCGGGGCAGCCAAGGAGGTTGTATCTTCTATTCAGCTTCCTTGGTTCATCAGTAATCTTCTTGGACCACAGGGAGATTACTGATGAACCTGGGAAGCTGAGTAACACCTACCACCCCCTCAGCCACCCTGGAACCTGCATGGGGCATATCAAAAGCTCAGGTTCTTCTCCCAGAAGAGAAGAAACAAGAGCTTTTTCCACAGGGTGGCTTGGGATCTGGAGAGCTGTGGTGCACCTGAGGAGGCTCCAGCTGGCCCCAGGACTCCTCTGGCTGTGGGCGGGCAAGTCTTTTCAGGGCTCCAGCTGGCCTGGGGCTCCTCTGGCTAAGGAAGGGGACTCAGGACTCCTGTGGGCAGGAAGGGGCTCTGGCCGCAAGGAGAGCAGGGGGTCACAGGGCTCTGGCCAAGGGTGAGGGCAAGTGAGCAGAAGGGGTGGAGCTGGGGATGTATTACTGATGCTATGTACATACTGCAGCTTATGTCAGTATAAGTTGTGTTGCTCAGGGGTGTGAATAGGCCACACCTCTGAGCAAGGTAAATTACACTGACCTAAGGCGCCCCAGAGCTTCTCCAGCCGACATAGCTACTGCTGCTCTCAGGGGCTGGAGAAATTAAGTCAACAGGCGAGATCTCTCCCACTAGTTTAGAGCATCTGCACTAGCAGCTACAGTGGCGCAGATGTACTGATGCAGCTGCGCCGCTGTAAACTCTGTAGTGTATCTATAGCCTGAGTTATAAGAGAGAGGTTGTGCTCCATTCTTGCTGTAAGTTAGTTGGCTCAGCTCTGCAAAAGGTACTAATGGTAGTGTAGCCGCAGTAGCACAGGTGGTGGCAACAGAGTCCCCGCTTAGCTGTCCCAAGTACAAACTTGGCTGAAACTCATGGGTATGTACTTGGCCCAGCTAAGCTATGCCTCTGCAGCTGCCATCCCTGCTACCAGGGCACTACTGCTATTTATACTCACACTAGGTTGATGAGAGCTAGAGCAAATATATGTACATGAGCAGGGGAATCACACGCCTAATTAGTAGTGTAAGAGGTATGTAAGCTTATGTCTAGTGTACCCCTACTAGCACAAAGGGAGAGATGCTCTCCCCATTTCCTCCTTATACACTTCCTTGAAACAGGAGGAGTAAGTTCGACCCTTTGCTTGTCTCCGTGCATTGTTCTTGGTCTCTTTTCTCCCCTATAAAAACCTGTGTGTCTTCAGGAATACCATGAACAAACTTGACCCTTCGAAGTTAGTGAGAGTTTTGTCACTGACTTCAGCAAAAGAGGGATTTAGACCCACCCTGAATTTGCAGGACTGAGACCCATACTAAGAATGATGGTGCCAATGGCTCAGACCCTTGAGTATCAGCCTGTGTCTTTGAGACATGATGAGGTTCAAGAAGAAACAAGGATTTCAAACTCCCCAGCAGGTAGCTGGCCCTGCCTTTGGGACACAGGACAATCCTTAAAATTAGAGCTAGTAAATGAAAAGCTTCTTGCATTGTTGTGCGGGGGTTTGTTTGTTTTGTTTTTTTGAGAAAATCAGTTAACATGGTAAAACACATGAATAATTGATAACTGAGTGCTTTCAAACCAACAGAAGCTAGGCAAAATGAATTTAAAGATATTAGTCTGATGCCATTATTGTATTCCAAGACAATAGTCTTCAGGCAGTTTAAATTAACGCTTGATCTGTAACTTTTTGTTCAGCGTATTCAGATCAGCTACAGAGGTTGCCTTTTGTGTTTGCTTAGTCAAATAAGTCCAAGGGGCACTCTCCTAATTGCTCAGTGATATTCCCATCTAGGCTGATATGCCACCGGCACTTCTATTGCCCAACGATTTTGCTTTTGCTTTAATTCATTTTCAGTGCCACAGTGCTTTCTGACTGTTATACTCCAACCCTTCGTCAGGGCTCATAGGTCAGATGTGGCTGCTTTTCCCTGAGCCAGATCATAGCATCTGAATATTTCAGGTACTGTACCCTCAGTTGCTCTCCAATTAATTTCAGTTCTTTTTCTGGAACACATTCTCTATGCAAAACAGGAAAGGGTCTAAAGGTACTATTTCTTTTTCTTCTGGTTTCTTTCTTACATCAGAGCTGTGGCTTAGGGCAGAAAAAGGAAGGGTGTATAAGGAAATTAAATCAGACTAGAAATACCTTAAAGTACTATGGTTCCGCAAAGTGAGCAAGACAACAATTTAACAGCCTAGCCATACATAATGTTTCGGAAAAAAATTAAAGCAGGAGAAGTGAACTGATTAGTTGTTTTTGTTGATAAGTTCTTTGAGGGGTACTGACCAGATTTCATTATGGGTGTGTACAGTACCTAGCACAATCCCTGGTAAGGGCCTCCAGGCATGACAGTAACATAAAGACATACAAATCATAATAGTGTCTTGGTGTTGCTCCCTCTAATCATCCCGTTGTAGAAAAGTTCCACTGAAGAAAAGGGGACTATTAACAGCAGTAAGGTTCTGTTCAATGTCAAGAAGGGTGAGTGAATTGGAGGGTATTTTAGTCTTGAAATTTTGCCACCTGAAAACAAGTATTAGTGCTGCCTTTCCTTTTACAAAAGCAATACCAATATAACTGCAGGTATTGTAATACATTGTGACAGTATAGTTCAGCCCAAGAATCTGCTGATTGCCGATGACGGACAATTACTTGCTCAGAACTAGCTTAGTGTCTCAAGATGTAAAAATAAAACACACTAAAAAAAAAGCTCAATTTTCAGTACAAGAGAGCTGAGCACCTTTCAACATCCAAACAATATCAACAATTTAAGTATAAAATGTCTGAGTTAATAAAAATATGCAATTTCTCATTAAAATCACTTACTATGCCAGAGACAAGCAAATATTTTACCTATTTTTTTTAAAAGGGAAGTAGGGCTGATCCTGAGAATTACAGAGTAGTAAAGGCTTATTTCAGTACAAGGCAAACTGGGTAAAACAATAGCCAAAAACAGAATTATAAAACATCTAGAAGATCATGGTATGAGAGGGGCTAACCATCATAGCTACTGTAAAGATATATTGTGCTTCTTTGATCTATTGGAATTCTTTACCTAAAACAGAGGAGATTAATCCAAAATAGAGAAAAGGTTAATATTTATTTAGACTTTGAAAAAGCCTTTGACAAAGTCCCTCGCAACGAGCTATTTAAGGAAACTAAGCAGTGGCAGGATTAGAGGTAAAATTCTGATATAGATTATAAACTGGTTTAAAGACAGACGACATGGTAAAAGTAGATAGAAATTTCTCTAAAAGAACTGATATTACTTGTATTATATATTAATGGAAGAGAGGTAAAATGGTCAGGTAGCAGAATTTGCAGGTGGCACATAATTATTTGAATCCTGAAGTTCAGAGGAGACCAAACAAAGCTAGATGAGTGGGCAACATGACAAGTGCAAACCAAACCGCATTAGAAAGAATAATCTGAACTAGTCATTGTTGACGAATAAGTGAAAACCTTTGCTCAATGAATAGCAGCAGTAAAAAAAAGTTGCACTATCTTGTCATGAGGTCCCATCATGAATGCAAACTTTGTGAGTCCAAGGTCTCCTGCCCTATCCTGTCATAAAGCAGGTGCACCGTAGAGCTAAAGTATTCCCCACCCCCCAACCCCAACCATGAACTTGTAACAAGAATTGTATTCCAAACAGTCCCAATTAACATAGCAACAAATAAGTAAAATCCAAAGTTATCTAAGCTAACTCACAAAATAACTCCTGTCTCCAGTGTTATAATGGAAATGTAATATAGCTATACAGGTCGATACATATGAACATTCAGTTAGAAATAGTCTGATAGAAGTGTTAAAAAGAAAGTAAAAAGACAATGGATAAGGAAAGATCTATAGGTGTGGGTACTTTATGGAGTAGTTTGCATAAAGAAATGCACATAATCTAGGCATCATTTTTAAAGACTTTTTGTTGTGGGCCTCCATTTCAGCCCTTCTGATTGGCAGAAGGCATTCCCAGTATAAAATACGTCTAAATAGAGATACCAGGCACACTTCTATAAAGGGCAAGGATGACAGATGTGATTTATGCTGTAACATCTTGAAGAACTATGGGGCAAACAGGAATACATGGATTCTGCCTCAAGGAATATGGATGTGACAGATACCACTTTGTTATCAGAAACTGGAAGTGATAGAAACTATAATACTTGGCAGTCATATTCCAAATTCATCCCTGGTGAAACTCCATTGACTTCAGATATGAATTTGGCCTTATATCCCTTTTGGTATCATTTTTCAGTTGCTGGCTCTTTCTATAGATAGTGGTTTTTTCTTACCTATTACATTCCCCCTCCCACAAAATAGCAAACCCTCCTTTGTGTGGATAACATGAATCTCAAAGTTACTAACGTTCAGTAAGCAGCATGATCTAGTAGACAGTGCACTGGCATGGGAGTCCTGGCTCTACCAATAACATACCGTGTGATGTTGGACAGGATTCTGTCTACTTAAGAAGTTTTTAAAAAGCACTTAAGGTATTTAGAAGAATATTACCCATTGAAAGTTAACATTTCCTTATGCCAAGACTTTCAATGGGACTTTTGCTCCTAAATCTCTCAGATGCCTCTGAAAATCCCCTCTTCCTCCATCCAGGACAAGGACTGCCCGTTAACATATGTATATAAAATGCCTAGTACAATGGGACCCTGATCTTATTTGAGACCTCTCCCATTACTGTAATAGTGTAACAGCATAACTACCAATAACATCGGTACTCACATTTAGCAAACACAACATGGAGTAGGAATTATGCCAGGATTGAGGCCCCGAAATTCAAGATACAGCCCTAATACAGCTCATATTGTTAGACCATTTACATAAAAGCTCTGCACTTCACTGAGAGCCCCCAGTGCATCACATGAGTGGCAGGCCTAACAAAATGGGCACCTGCACCCCTTCTAGCAGCTGAATTCTAACACTACTGTAGAGATAACTTTAATATTTCATGCTCACTATCTTCCCTCATGGGGAATGCACTTCACATCCTCACCAATCCTCTTTCAAACACACGTTGGCATTTGTTCTCATCTTCATAATAATTTAGGCAGAAAGCGAAATATGTAATTTTATTAATACTAATACATTTTCAATTTTGACAAAACTAATTTTTTCAATGAAAAAAAATATGGTCAGAAAAATTCAACCATCTCTCATCAGTACATTATGTTTGGGGACAAGCCAGCTAATGTAGTCATACCTGCCACATCATCTTATTTAAAATATGTTGAAATGTAATTTAACATTCAAAGAAATAACAGAATGCAGTTCACTCTGGAAACAAACTATCAAAAATTGCAGTAATAGTGTACAATGCACTTTTGAAATAAAGCAGAGGTATGACTTGGCAATATTTACGCTACTGAGGATACTGTACCCATGAGATTAAAAGAATATATAATTTAAGAACTAAATATTGCATTGATGCTACAAAAATCTATGTCAGTATCATCTCTCATAATTTATATAGATAATGAAGACAACTACATTTACTGCCATAGGCACACCAAGGAATTAAGCACAGTTCAGCCACTGACTTGGTTATAGGGAATAAAGCTCAGAAATTATTCAAAAACAGACCACAGAAAGAGCAGTGCCTTCCACCCACACATGTGCATCCACCCACAGAAAGCTCCTGAGTCAAAGATTCATGTGCGTTGCTGCTGCTGCTGGATTGATTTGATTCCCTAGTCTACCCTAAGAACCCTTAAAAAAAATCTATGCATCAGGCAGCCAGAAGCAGCATCCCTGTGCCTGAAGACTTGATGTTTTTTTTAATTCCATGAAGCAAACTAATAGTTAGTGACAACCTGAGCATTAATCATTCAGTAGAAGAGCTTTGAAAATAACGTTGTAGTAATTGTCACTGCACTAGCATGTCTCAAATCGTGCAAGTACAGAGCTGGGTAGTGAAATATAGAAAGAGTTCTCTCTATGTAGTTTGAGAAAGCAGTGGCTTATGAGAAAGCAGTGGCTTATGAAAACTTAAAAAATGATTTCAAATGCAGGCTATAGTCCACAAGTGATATTCTCAGAACAATGCAGTACATCAGGGAAGGGGAAATAGGGTGGAAATCATTCTACTCAATAGTCATTCATCTCTTTAAGACACATATTTCAGTTTATAAAGAGGCACCAATAAAAAGATTCCAGGCTAAAAGCTTTGGTCTCCCTTTAAGGCAAAAGCCATTCACTGAGGGCAGCATGGGGGCAGCATGGATGTGCACCAGGGAGGGGAAATATAAGGGATTACGGCCACTGCAACACATTATGCTAGCTGTACTGGCCACAGTAGCAGGGGAACCAGGGAACCATGTCCTCTTCACCTTTCCATCCTCAGTGAAGAGGCTAACTGCTGTGTAGGTTTTGTGCAGTATTGAGCTGAAGAGAGCATACAAAGAGAGGAGGTTCCTCATGCCTTTTCCTCTCCCACACTTGCCAGTGCTTTTCAGAAGATTCATAGCACTTCCACTATGGTAGTACCCCAGCATGTAAGTCCTTGCACAAACAGAGGAGGAAGGGTTCTCTGCTGCTTCTGACCCTTTCATCTGAGAAAAGGAATATTCATCTGTGCTCTCTGCCCCATTTAACCTGTCCGTCACCAAGCAAGATGCAGGCATCATGAAAATCAGTACTCATGTTACCTGTTGTAGATATACTACCAAGGTGAAAATTCTGCCCCTATTGAAGTCAATGGGAGTTTACCATTTTCTCAACAGAACCAAGATCTTACTCAGCTCACTTGAAAAAAAGGGTTAATATATATCATGTGATACTTGTATGATCAGAATAATAAAACTGTTACTCAAGTACAGTTTAATTGATCATAAACTGGGTTTATGCAGCAAATCTAACAATACTGCCAATTTTCAAGTCAATCAAAATATACAAATTAAAAATCATGGTTGACAGAGGACAGAGGAAATGCCCATACACCATCTCCAAATATGCTGATGTTTGAGAGAGGCTGGCGACGTTTGAACTGGCAAAGATACTGCTACAAGGTGAGCAAACTCCTCTAGTCATCAAAAATATAAAGTACCTGTTTGTAAAATTTCTGACATTCTTAGTGTAGGAGGAAAAGTGATGGGGAAAAGTGCACTTGGAATACGAAAGTGGGACCCAAACAAGGAATTTCCAAGTTGCAATAGTCATTCCTACTGAAATACATCTAATCTTAATGAACTCTTCAGTGTAGAGCCCTAATTTGTTTTCTCAGTTGTTTAGACACACAATATTAGTTTCTTATAGAATAAGTGGCTTAGAGGTTTTAATCAATTAGGGCCACTTTTTCAAAAAAGAGTCTCCTGAATTGTACCATTAAGGACCCAAATTCACTAATTCGCATTGAGCAACTTATTTACCAGCGATATAATCCAATTGCATTTTCCCCCCAAAGGCTTTTGAAGATTAAAGAACATTTAAACTACACTAATGAACCCTAAATAACAAAGATTTAATTAGCCTCATGCCTTAGACCAGTTCCTAATATAGACAAAAATGTTATGGAAATGGTTTTGTGAAGAGTGAGAAGTTAACCTCTTGCCCAGGCAAGTTTCAGAATACTACAGTGGTTCTGCTATATATCTAAGGTGATATCTAGGTAAAGAAAGTGGACCCTCATAGTAATTATGATATATTGTCACATAGCAAAGGAAATATTAATTATATGCCAATGCACAAGGAAAAGATGTGTGGTATACAATTATGGACTGTACATTAATGATGATTATTTATTATTGGTATTGTAAGAGCACTTAGTGGCTCCAACTGAGATCAGGCCCTTACAGTGTTTAAAAGGGAATTGAATAAATTCGTGGTGGCTAAGTCCATAAATGACTATTAGACAGGAAGGGTAAAGAATGGTATCCCTAGCCTCTGTTCATCAGAGGATGGAGATGGATGGCAGGAGAGAGATCACTTGATCATTGCCTGTTAGGTTCACTCCCTCTGGGGCACCTGGCATTGGCCACTGTCAGTAGACAGATACTGGGCTAGATGGACCTTTGGTCTGACCTGGTACAGCCGTTCTTATGTTCTTATGTTCTTACAGTGCACAAACACATAGCTAAAGACGTTGTATTATTATGATCTGATTATAATATATTAAATGCCAATCAATTGTTGATTCCCTAAATCAATGTCTACTGTGTTTTCAGATGTCACTGGTAAATAGTTGGCTTATAGTTCTAGATATTGATAATATTTATATGGTAGCATGGATATATTACAGATGAATAAAAGGTACAGTCTCTTTCCTAAGGAACTTACACTCAAATCTTACAGCATATTACTGCCTCTGCAATGACAGGATATTCACAGCACATTTTCCCCTTGTTGAATGCAATATGAACTTTTTTGTGGATTCTATCACTGTTTCTTAGCTATAAACTGCTATATCCAAAGACAGTAAATAATAACCCCACAGCTGCAGAGATAACTAAATGAGGGAAGAGGTATGTGCAGTATAAGGGTTTCTGCAATTTATCATATGTATTGGAATTTGAGTGAATGATAGACAGCAAACCTCAGCTCTTCGTTGAAATCCGTATTTTCAATTGGAGTACAATTGCTTTGCTGTAAATCTATGTCATTTAGACCTTACACATAAGGATGGTTTCTTTACTCTGGAGCCAAACAACCTCCTATAACAAAGAATGTGTTTGTGAATTCAATAGATTTTGAAGTAGTAAACCTAGGAATACTTCACAGTGTAGCTTTGCCACAATAATAATAATGATAATAATAATAATAATAACAGTAACAACTTACCAATGGGGAGAGGTAGGGAAAGAGAATCAGGGATCCATATAACTTTAGGATTTGTAATAAGGAGCTCAGCTATCATAGTGATGAGCACAACATAAAGAAGATAGACACAGAAGGCTTTTTTGTGCTTGAAAAGTCCAGCCCTAGTGGGTAGACACAAAGATGAGCTACCTCATTAGGAACACATCAGAGACACAATGTAAGGGACAGGGGCACAGGCAGCCTGGCCTAGCAGTCACATCTGGGCTGGTGTCCACAAGTCAAGGATGACCACAAGGCAGTAGTCAGCAAACAGGGATCATAGTAATCACTAAACCCAGGACTGTTAAGGAAGAGTCAGGGTCAGAGTCAAGCTGAGGTCAGAGGCCAGAGATCAGAGATTGTTACCAGGCTGGAATCAGGATGCAAGAGTCAGAATCCAAATCAGGCTGGGGTCAGAGGCTGGAGATCAGAAAAAGAGATGAGGTCTGGAGTCACAGGCTGCCAGAAATCTGCATATTTACCCCAGCAACTTCCTGGGGCACCCTCCAGGGCTAAATAGTGACCATGGGCCACTCAGACAGCTGCAGGGTGCTGTCACTCTGGACCATTTGGGGCGGTACTTCATGCAGCACCTAAGCGCCACAGTGCTCCTTGGAGGTAGCTCTGCAAGGCCTCTGAGTGATGATGTGGGAATGTCAGCTCTCCCAGGCTTTGCAGACCCAGCTTCTGATCCCAGGAATACTTATAGACAACACCCCCAAGAACTCCTGGGCATGAAGGAGGAATGTGTCTGCTACAACACCCCTTAACGTGCACTTGTCTTCTGCTGGTGGTCAGGTCTGTCAGCTGGTGCAGAGAGAGATGAGGCCCTTATCCCACCCTCTCCTTGCCCATTTGGATTGTCTCACACCTCTGGGGGTGCTATCTGAAAGCAATTATGAACTCAGAAGTGTGCTACAAATGAGGCTGTTCTGGCTGGTTGGGGAATGTCACAGAGAGGCCACAGAACCAATCCACCCCTGCTTTAGAAGCCTCTCAGCTTCAACAGCCTGAATGGCTTCTGTGCCCCCAGTACACAGGGTGAGGGCTGGCTTGTGGATCCTTATAGTCATTGATCCACTTCGAACTACCCCCATTACAGGTGAACTCCCTGCATCATGCTCCCTCTACACGTTGCTCTGCTGATGTGGGGGTAGGATTTACCTCACTCTAAACTCTGAAGTGCTCACTAACCTTTGTTAGCTGAACTGTCAAGCAAAATAGTGGCAATGGCCTACACTTCCTTGGACATTAGAACATACTGTACCAGCATAGGGAATGTTAGCAGGACAGTCAGTTTCTCCTCTGTGCTTTATAACCTGTGCCATATGGGTAGCACCTACACAGACAGCCGCATTTAATGTCTCATCCAAAGGTTGTCCCTCCAACACTGCAGCCCCCTGTTTAATATTAATAGCTCCTAGAAGCTGTTAGGAATTCTGTTTCTTTCTTGAGGAATACATTAGGAGCAGCAGCAGTAATTCTACAGTTAAGGCTGGGTTCTATTTTGCAATTAAAGCAAATGTTCAGTCTTTGTTTCTGGTATGAAAAAGAGTGTATCTGTTCCAAAATTTGAGGATATAATCTCTGAAGAGAAAAACTCTAATTCAAACTCTAACACCACTCTTACTGCAGACCTACTGTCCTCTACCACTGCCAGCCCACCCTATCCTGACCGATATATCCTCTCTACCATCACCACCCAAGTCCCTTTTCTTTTTCTGTCTCCCTCATCCAAACCCACTCCCCCACTGGGCCTTGACTGACAGACTAACACACCATCTTTCTCCATTATCAAGCCAGACCTGCTCGCTCCAGCCCCTCCCACCAGACCTGATCCTGATGTCCCTCTTCTGTCTCTCATGTAGCTCCAACACATTATCTTCCCATTTCTATCACCCCCAGAAAGACCCCCTTTCTTGTGGTATCCTCCCTCTGCTCCACAGAATCCCATTTCCCTCTCACCCCTCCTCCTCCTTCAGTGCCGAAATCAACCCAACTGCCACAGCTCTCTGAAACCATGGGAAATTGCAGCCACTGAAGCAGAGAAGTGGAGGCATTGCTTCATGGAGCTGCCCTGCGGTACTAATCCTAGAGCACACATGGCAGGATAGGGTGGATGAGTGGCTGAATCAGGGGAGGAAGCAATTGAATATATTCCCACATTCTTTAACTCTTTCCAACTCACCCTTGTAACAGCACATCCCCAGGCCATTTGGCCTGTACCACAAGGCTCCACAGCTACCCCTGATGCCCCACTTTCAGACACCAGGTTTCTCACACCAGGAGTCTTTCCAGGCCTCTTTATGGAGATACTCTGGAATGTCCTGCTCATCTTGGGTCTCCTGCTGTCATACTTCATCAGTCTTTTCCGACGCTCCTGCTTCAGCTGGGCAGGGAGGTATGCTGGTCCTATTCTGGGCCTCTGTGGAGAGATCTATGCCAAGTCTTTCCCAGTCCCTACTATCCCCGTAACTGAGCAAAAGTCCCCTGACAGGATGCACTACCTACAGGCTGCTGCCACATGACCCTTTCTCAGCTGACTCAGGCACAGATCCGAAGCTGGAGTCTTACTTCCTTACAGGAACAATTCACCCTGTGACAAGGATGCTTAACTTTTGTCCTGGTGTGAGGGAGACCACTGTGAAATTAGGACCTCTTTATGCTCTGGACTATTTGATTCCCAGTTTGCCTTTTGTCAAGGCAAAGGATCTGTGTCCTCTGCCCAGTGTTAGAGATAAAGGAGCCCAAGAACTTTAATGGCATGTTCATGTGGCTTAGTAGGTTAATTTTCTCTCGCTTTCTCTTGTTAAATCTGTGTTAAACAAGAACCATCAGATGGAAGAATATGGGGCCCTTCACTAATACACAAGCCATTGATACAGCAGATGAATTAGAGGTTGGGTATTTTTAAAATGAATAGACACTGTAAATCAACCATGAAGTGTACTGTGAGAGTGATAGAAGTAAGCAGTAAAAAATCCTTTTAAAAATGTAGTCCCTGCACACACATACTGTACTATGCGCTTATTAAGCCATCATAACCCTGCAGCAGGGTATATTTTGCATTCTTATAGCAGGAGTATTAAGAATTGACTGCCTTGTTCAGAATGCAGCATTGCTTGCTTGCAACATTCAAGTATTTTAATTAGAGCAATTTTAAAGTAATAGGAAAGGAAATTTGTACCCAGAAAACCTTTTAATTCCTTTGATTTAAAAATCAGAACACAAACCCGGTTTAATTTTAACAACTAATTGCATATAGTTCCTACCAGGCTCATTTTGTCTTTGCCAAACTGCATCTTGTTTATGCACACACAGGTGTCATTCACCTTTTATTACATGGCCTTGGTGTTGATTAAGATGAAACAAATGTTGTCATAGGGAATCAGGAGACCCCGGTCCTGTTCCTCTGCCACTGACCTGCTATGTGACCTTGAGGCAAGTTACTTTGCCCTTCCGTGCCTTGATTTCTCCCTTTCTAAAAGGGGACAAAGAGGTGTAGGCTGCTCAGAGATCCATGGATGAAAAGAAGTATAAGCTATAGAATTATTATTGTATCCCTATAACACTGTAAGAATAGTAATAGAATATATTATCCTGCCCCTCCTTTTGAGTGCAGCTAATCCGTACAAAGAAGAGCCTGTGCCTTAGCTGAACACTAGTGAATGTGCAAACAGATGCAGTGAAATGCAGGAAAAATACTGGAGTTTAGGAACTCAGTTACATGTCTATTGTTTGCAAATTAATGGCTAAATCGATTAAATAGAAGCATGGGATTTCTCCTGAGGAAAGTCTAGTCACTCTTGCAGCTTTCTAAGGGGCGAGGAGGGACGACAGACCCATTAATGTCTGCGAAGCACCAGCAGTGTGCATGCTTTAATCAATGAATCGGGGTTTTATCTGTGATCCTAAAAGCAGGTTAGATTCAGCCCGAAAGGGGTGGGAGGGGGGAGGGAGAGTCTAAATGCACTCGGTGAATTGCTGGGACTGATCATTAGGGATCTCAGGAGAGCCGCTTCTCAGAACAACCTGCTTCTTTTGGATGGAAGGAGTGGAGACAGTGGTTCAGTCCTGCTGATTTTTTAAAGCCCTCCTCGCCGTTTGACAGGCATTCCCAGTGCTTTTGTGCACGTCTCTGAAAGCGTTGACGTGGAAAGAAGCAGCGGAGGGAGGGGAGGGGGGAGAACTGCAGTTCTTCTAAAAATACCGAGGGCATGCTGGAGTGTGAGCAGCCTGGGGAGGAGGAGGAGGTGAGAGCGCCTCGCACCATGTTCTCTGGGTGCCCGCTGGGTGCAGTTTGGGAAATGTTCCTCCTGTGAATGGACGCACCATGAACATTTGGGAAGTGATCCTGGCTTTCTTGGTTGTGGTCCTGATCCTCGTGTCATTGCTGTCCAACGTGCTGGTGCTGATCTGCTTCTTGTACAGCGCCGACATCCGCAAGCAGGTCCCGGGATTGTTTATCCTCAACCTGACCTTCTCCAACTTGTTGATGACTGTCTTGAACATGCCCCTGACCCTGGCTGGGATAATTTACAAGAATCAACCGGGGGGAGATCAGTTTTGCCACATGGTGGGATTCCTGGAGACTTTCTTGACCACGAACTCCATGCTGAGCATGGCAGCGCTGAGCATAGATAGATGGATAGCTGTGGTCTTCCCTCTAAGTTATCACTCCAAAATGCGTTACAAAGATGCTGCTCTGATACTGAGCTACACGTGGCTACACTCTGTGTCCTTCCCAATAGTGGCAGCTTCTCTCTCCTGGGTGGGTTTCCATCACCTTTATGCCTCCTGCACCCTGTACAACAACAGATCAGAGGAGAGGACACAGTTTGTGATTTTCACGGGGATCTTTCACATCCTCAGCTTCCTCCTCTCCCTCGTAGTGTTGTGTTTCACCTATCTCAAAGTGCTGAAGGTAGCGCGGTTTCACTGTAAACGAATTGACGTGATTACCATGCAGACACTGGTGCTGCTGGTGGACATCCATCCCAGGTAAGGAGATTGTCTATATGCTCAATGAATGAGGGGGTCCCACTGCAAAGGAAGCCAGATCAGGAGCAAGACTGGGTTCAAGGATCCGAACTGTATCCCAAGGAAGGCAAGGAGGGATTGGGGAAGGGAGGACAGGAGGAGAGAATCTAAAATATAGCCCTGGTCTGCTTATCATCAGCATGTTTATTTCAGTAGCGCTCACATTTGCTGTTAAATTCACTGCCAATAACTCCTGAGATGGGATAATGGCAAGCAGTGCCATTTAACGACCCTGGCTTACGTCCAGGGAATTGCATTGGGGTGGAGTGCACAGGAGCAGCGAGCACTTTCATTGCAAATAGTTTTTCGAATGTGGCCCTTTGGCTCCGATGAGCACATGCCGAAGTTTTGCTAACGACAGTCTAAAATGTGCCTGGGTACCACTGGAGAGGGTTTAAACTGAAACTCAGCCTGCCCTTTGACTTTGACAACGTACAGTGGGAAACTGCTGCGCCGAACGCAATGCCTTTGCTCGAGCCTTGCATTGTCAGCGCGGAGTCAGTAACTTTAGCCCCCGGGAAGGAAGAACGCTAAGGCAATACTACGTACCAGATAAACACAGGTGAATACCCAGCTGTAAATCCACGCACGAGCGCATCCAGTGCCAGCCTTAATCTGACGGGAACGGGAATTAAATCTGCCTCAGAGACCTTCCATCAGCCCATCCCGCCTAGGAATGGGAGGAATGGGACCCTGGAATACAGCGGGATAATGACTCTTAGATGAGCATAGGGGCGTTGAAGGAGGGCAGGAGTGGGGGGAAGGTTCAGAAGGGGGTATTTGCAGCGTGTGAGGAAGGAGTAGTTTGGGGGATCTGTGGGGGCGGGGGAGGTGGATCTAGCCCAGCAGAGAAGTCTGGAGGGAAGCAGATTTTTGCTGGGGGTTCTTCCCGGGTCAGTAAGAAAGGAGGGTGTAGTGGAGGCTGGCAGAGAGGGAGTCTAGCTGGGAGAAGCCCGTGGACAATAGTCAAGAAGAGAGGTACTCTGGCTGGGTGAGTGTGTCTGGCAGAGGGGTAGTGGGGGGGGGGGGATGGCAAAGCACAGAGGGAGAGGTTTGGGAGGGGAACAGATCTAGCTAGAGGAGGCAGACAAGATGGGAAAGAGAGGACCAAACTCTTGAGGGGTCCAGGTCTGGCTGGAGCTGGATGGGTGTGGGGCTGGAGTGATAGAAGAGAGCCAGTCAGGCTAAAGTGATCTTCGGGGGGGGGGGCAGGTATTCCAGTCTGTCTGTCTGGGGGCTGTTGTGGGGAGATAAGTCTGCTGGGTGGCAGTGGAAGGGAACGGGTCTGGTGGTCTGGCTGGCGGTGTCCTGGTTTAGAATGTAGGGAGTCTGGCTAGTTGTGGCTGGGTGGGAGAAGACCTTGTTGACTAGGGTGGCTGAGGAGAGTGGAAATGGATAGAGGGGTGAGCTCTGGCAAGGGGAAAAGTAGGGAGGAATGGGTCTGGTTGATTGGGCTTGGGGGATCCAGAGGAACTGGTCTGGCTTGGGGGATCTAGTAGAAGTGTGTCTGGCTACTCGCAGTAAGTGATCGTAGGGGAACAGATCTGTCTAGAGGTACATTCAGCTGGGGGAAGGGAGAAAATGGTCTGACTGGGGCTGGGCTGAGGAAACGTCTGACTGGGAGTCTCTGGCTGGAGGTGGACAAGGGGAGGAGGTGTATAAACCGAGTAGATCTGTCTAGGAAGGTCCATCTGGGTGTGGTGAAGGGGAGGAGCTGAGAGTGGGGTGGAAGGGAAGAGATTTTTTGGGAGATCTGGCTCTGGGTGGGTTGACTGGAGGTCATCTGTTTGGAGATATATTGGATGGGAGAGGGATGAGGAGGTCTGTATGGGGATGGAGAAAGGGTTCCATTCCAGTCATCCACAGTGACATTCCTTGCTATTGATCAACCTCAGCCTCTATCCCTGCAAGACAAACATAGGGGCTCCTCTTGCTGGGATGATATTCAGCATGCAGTTAGCTAGCAGCCAAGCTCCAGAAGGGAAGACAGTTTTTCCCCACTGGTGAAGATCCTGCCTTCATGTGGACAAGAACATGAATCAAATTTCTGGTACCACTGAGTCTTGGGTCCCCAAGTACCAAAGGGATAGGATTTCACTCATCTTTAGTGCCTGCTTTAGTTGCAGTTGACTTAGATGAGAGAGAAATGGAAACCTTAGCTCAGAAAATCTTTCCTTTTTCCACTTAAGTAACAATTTAGGATTGTTTTCAACTATGGATGTGGGGCAGATAAGGGAATATCTCCTGTTGGCATTAATGAGACTCACAAGCATAAATCACTCCCTTATCCATAGCTCCATAGTAATAAGGGTTCCCCTACCATATGTGCCATTTGGTTGATAAAAAATAGCCAAATAGTTCTTAGTATTATTTCTTGCAAACACTACCTAATGTAATGGTTACTTCCATGAGCAGTGCTGTAGACTACATTGGGACCAATTAAAACAGTCATCACTGTTCTTGACTCTTTGGGCGGTATTGGGCCCTAAAATAGTTCCTACAGTATTTAGAAGATTGTAAAAATAAGGTTCCAAATGAAGCATTTTCTGTTTTGTGAAAAGTCTTCTCGTTGCTAATACGACTTATCATGATTTTCTCTAGCCTCTGTTAACTTGAGGATGTTTCTGCACTAAAACACTCAAACTATGGTTTCTAGTTACCAGGGGCTAATCCAAAGTGGTTGTGAATGTTACACACCTTATCTTGAAAACTGACAGGATAACATGGAGAACATCATGTCCATTAGTGATAATTGTAATCCATCCATTATATCAAATTCCTGCACATTTCACAGTAAAATGAGTTTTAAATCCTGTTGTAAATAACAGAAACATTCACTGATCTGTAGCTGTGCTGTCCAGCACTGCTGTAACAAATGGATGGAATTACTGTATATGAATCAGTCATGCACTGGAACAGCTTCTATGATATGAAGCCTATAAAAAGGCCATAGACCCTCTTATCATCTCTGCATATGTCTATAAAGTGCTAGTGCAGAAACGCACTTCAGCAGATGCATAACTTTAAATATATACGTTCTCTTATTGATTTATTTTGTGGATCAAGGCCTAAGAAATTAGGTTGGGATTTTCAAACGAGTCTATGGGAGTTAGAATTCCAAATCCGCAAAATCTTCCAATTCTAGCAAGATAATTGGACAGGTTTACCTTAGTATCAGCCGTATTCCCTTGTGCTTTCTGATATTTATTGTGGGAATATCTTGAATACTGCAACTACTTTACAGTTATCTAAAGCAATCTGCAATTTTTAAGGAACAACGCTATTATTTACTCTCCTCCAAATAGTGCTACTTAGTTGGTTAAAAAAATTGAAAAACAAAATACAGAATATAGCAGTTATATTCTGACCTAGTTTATGCAGTGGTGAACTAAAAAATAATACATGGTAGTTATTTTATAACAGTTTAAAAAAGGTTCAGAGGTAGGAAATACTCTTTCTGGAATAAGACAATATAGATACATCATATACTTAATGAACTCTTTTGAACTGCAGTGTTTAACATAGGATTCTGGGTCCAGAGTTAGAAACCAAATGTCTTCAATTATATCTGATACATTACCAAATTATAGCACACATAGTTATGAACTACTTGTCACCCCTATAATAGTATTCTGAATTTGTCAAGAATATACTGTATACCTCCAGCTAATCCTCATCCACTAGATGGCTCATTTATTAATTATTATTCTTACTGTAACACCTATAAACTTCAAGAATCCATGGTTGTGGTTCCTACGCTCAATATTAATAACAGTTATAATTCTATTAACAGCAACAACACATGTAAGGGGAAACAGATATGTAGAGAGAGTAAGGAAGAGAAAAAAACAATATAAAGAAACTGTGGAAAATGAAAAAAATATGGCAGGAATATAAAAGTGGGAAATACCTGGAGCTGAGAAGACAATTGAATGAGACAACAAAAGGGAATAAAGACAGAGAAGGAAAGAAAAGAAAAAACTCCCCCACCACAGAAAGGAAGTTCCTTAGGAATGATTAAAAGGCGTCAAATAGGAGGCACAAAGATGTAACGGTGTAATCTAGTCATCTCTGTATTGTTTGGCAAGACCTGAATAATTCACCTGTTGTTCACTATGGATGGAAAATACAGTCATTTCAAACATCCCACATACTCAAGAGACCATTATGAGGCACAGTGCAAACTGCTAACAAAAAAGACAGTGTGAGCTCCAGACAATTACAATGTAAGCACAATACATGGCATAATCATTACACACACAGATCTTTCCACTTTTTTAATACTGTAACCCCAACATCTCTCAATTTTCATTTCATTCAATCAGTCACTCTCCATCCTCCATGCCCCCCAATCACCCCTTTTTACCTACATTTTCTCCATAATGTCTGTGCTCCAGTTTCTTTCTCCTTAACCACAGTCTCTCCCTCTTTCTCTCCCCTGCCCCTTCTGTCTACCTCTTATTTTCCATAACAAATATTCATTTTCCCTTTTGCCTCCTTAATCTGATCTATAAATGTTAAATTTTTGTAGTCAAAATGATGGTGAACCCCAGCATACAAAAGGGTTCTTCCCACTCAGTTATTTTCCCAAACTCTTGGCACCATCTGTGTTATACACCAGTACAATATGGTAGAGTATATGGCCTGCATATGAGATTTGTACAAAATCCCAGTTTTTATTGCATTATCTATATGATGACAAACAGAGACTATATGTTAAGGAATGTGAATGGGATACAAAGTTCAAGCTGAGTGTTTGTCCTTCACTTAGCATTTCCTGGCTTGCCAGTGCCCAATTCCTCTTTTTGGATGGAATATATTTAGGCCACAATCCTGCATTGAGAAACATGTACGCACATCCCTCTGCCCCTTGTGGTTCATAATTCAGGACTAGGACCTTATGTACCAATATATATATACATATATATATACACACAAGGGTGCATAATGCTGGAAAGGATGGTCACATTATTCCTGAATGGTAAAGCAACAGGTAATCTTTGAAGATCATCCAAAATGAGTGCCAAGAAAACTTTTAAAACACTTCACACGATCATGTGTTTGTTTAGGGCACACCTTTAAAAAATTTTATTACTATTGTTTTTCATCTCTCTACTCATAAAGCCATGTTGCCTTACTTATATATCGGAGTAGATGGCTAGAAAATTTAGAAATCTGCCACCCAAAAATTAGCTTCTATATATTACATTGTGGTTATTTGAAAGTCCATTATCTCATAAACTTTCCATTCTAGAATGAATTGCTTTATACCAGCTTTCCAAGAGTACAGCATAGTTGTGAAATTTCCTTATTTAATGATCTCAGTGATCTGAAGAAACTTTAATGAAAGGTAGATTATGAGTGCAGTTCTATTATCATTATCTAAACATATGCATATGTATATATATTTATATATATACACATTAGGGCTGTTGATTAATTGCAGTTAACTCATGCAATTAATTCAAAAAATTAATTGTGATTAAAAATTAATTGCGATTAATCACAGTTTTAATCATTCTCAAGCAATAGAATAACAATTGAGATTTATTAAATATTTTGGATGTTTTTCTACATTTTCATATATATTGAACTCTGTGTTGTAATTGAAATTGAAGTGTACTTTTTATTATAAATATTTGCACTGTAAAAATGATAATCAATAGAAATAGTATTTTTCAATTCACCTCATACAAATACTGTGCAATCATTTTGTCCTGAAAGTGCAACTTACAAATATAGATTGTTTTTGTTACATAACTGCACTCAAAAACAAAACAGTGTAAAACTTCAGAGCCTACAAGTCCACTCAGTCCTACTTCTTGTTCAGCCAATTGCTAAGACAGACAAGTTTGTTGACATTTACAGGAAATAATGCTGTCCATTCCTTATTTACAATGTCACCTGAAAGTGAGAACAGGCTTTGCATGCACTTTTGTAGACGGCATTGCAAGATACTTACATGCCAGCTATGCTAAACTTTTGTGTGCCCCTTCATGTTTCAGTCATTATTCCAGAGGACATGTTTCCATGCTGATGACTCTTATTAAAAAAATAATGTGTTAATTAAATTTGTGACTGAACTACTTGGGGGAGAATTGTATGTTTCCTGCTCTATTGTACCTGCATTCTACCATATATTTCATGTTATAGCAGTTTTGGATGATGACCCAGCACATGTTTATTTTAAGAACACTTTCGCTGCAGATTTGACAAAACGCAAAGAAGGTACCAGTGTGAGATTTCTAAATATAGCTACCACACTCAACCCAAGGTTTAAGAATCTGAAGTGCCTTCAAAATCTGAGAGGGATGAGGTGTGGAGCATGCTTTCAGAACTCTTAAGAAAGCCACACTCCAATGTGGAAACTACAGAACCCGAATCACCAAAAAAGAAAATCAACCTTATGCTGGTGGCATCTGACTCAGATAATGAAAATGAACATGCATCAGTACACATTGCTTTGGACTGTTATCAAGCAGAATCATTATCAGCATGGACGCATGTCCCCTGGGAATGATGACTGAAGCATGAAGGGACATATGAATCTTTAGCGCATCTGGCACATGAATATCCTGCAACACTGGCTACAACTGTGCCACGACAATGCCTGTTCTCACTTTCAGGTGATGTTATAAACAAGAAGTGGGAGCATTATCTCCTACAAATGTAAACAAATTTATTTGTCTGAGCAATTGGCTGAACAAGAAGTTAGACTGAGTGACTTGCAGCCTCCATAATTTTACATTTTTTATTTTTGAATGCATTTTTTGTACATAATTCTACATTTGTAAGTTAAACTTTCATGATAAAGAGATTGCTCTGCAGTACTTGTTTTAGGTGAATTGAAAACAAACAATTTCTTTTGTTTTTTACAGTGCAAATATTTGTAATAAAAATAATATAAAGTGAGCACTCTATACTTTGTATTCTGTGTTGTAACTGAAATCAGTATACTTGAAAATGTAGAAAACACCCAAAAATATTTAAATAAATGGTATTCTATTATTGTTTAACAGTGTGATCAATCATGTGTTTACTCATAACTGATTTTTTTAATTATGCGATTAATCTCAATTTTTAATTGCTTGACAGCCCTAATATTCATAAAGGTGCATTTGCATATGGAAATATACATATACACATAAATACATGTATACGTGTCTAAGAAAAAGAGTGAAAGAAAATACATTAAGATGTGATGTGTTTATCACATGCTTTGGGATGGTTGTGTTACTCACAAGTGAGGAAGTTTTGAGTGACATATGCAGTGTCCCAGTTGAGTGCTAATAAAACCTGAATAATAAATCATTCCAAATATGCCACATAGCATAGAGAAAAAATATTTTAAAGAGTTAAAAAAATTGATGAGAATTGGGTTTTTTTTGGATTATGTTCCTTCACCTAGAAAGCCAGGTGGCTGAGTTGCCATGAGTCCAGCTTAACAGGGCAAAGAGGAAGCAATAAAAACCTCTACAAATAACCTAAAATAGATGGTCTAGATCTAAAACGCCACATATTTAAAATCCAATTTCCCAGTTCGTTCAGGACTGAAAGCAAATCCTGGATTCCAGTGGAACCCTTTCCCAAAGATATAAAAATTCCACTTTTACCCTTGAAGAGATCAAAAAACAAAAACAAAAAAACAAAACAAAAAGAGAATTTGAAAATGTGGCATTGTTGAGATATAATTCTCCCCATCCTGGGCAGGAGTATTTTTTTCAGGAATGGGGGTGGGGATCACATATTTCAAGGGAGGAAGAAACTTTTTTTTGGCATGTTTGTTTTAAAAATAGTGACTGAAGATGCCCAGGGAACTGGCAATATAAGAATACATTTCCAACTGATAAAAGGAAATCCTCTCTCTAACAAAACCCATGGCAAGCCTTGGAACTCATTGCCACAAGATAGCAATGAAGCACAGAATTTAGCAGAATTCAAAAAAGGATTAGACACTTAGATGATAATGAAAATCTTTGTGGTTCCATTAGCTTTATGTGATATCAGAATCTGGAGATGGCAGTAAGCCCTATGCCTGTTATTGTATACATGCTTGGAACTGAGAGCCAATATTGCATTTACAATAAAATTATTGATAAATGACAATTACAGAAATGCTGCTCCTGGCTTGAACTGTGAAGTCCTACCTTAGGATCAATGGTGGCTCTGCTGTAAGTCCTGTGCATGAAACAGCTTCCAGTTGTGCTGCCCCAGGAGCAGAGCAGGGAACAGATTGACTCAGAGCCCCAATCTGCCTCCTGGTTTCCCTTGCTCAAGGGGGAATGTGCCTTTGCCAGCCTTGTATTTGCCATAGCATATGTAGTCATGCTAGCTGGGACATTGAGGGAGATGGAGCATTTTCCCTGCCCCTTTCCACCCACATGCACAGTGCAGACATAGCAGCACTGTGAAAGTGCTCTTCTCTCCATGTAAAGATGAACAGAATGAGCCTCAACTGGATCCTAAATACACTCAATCCTTATTTAGGTAAATTGATAGTGATTTCAGTGGAAGTTTTGCCAAGTAAAACCAAAGGCTCATTTCAGAAAGGTGCTGAGGATTCGCACTCTCTTAATTTCAATATGAGTTGAGCTCCTTAGCAATTCATAGGTAGCTCATAGAAACAAGGTTTCAGATCACCTCCAGATCTGGCCCAATGTGAGTTTTAAGGAGCAGTTCATGTGCTAAAATGGCAAATAGCATATTGAAATAAATATATAGTTAATTTCTTTCTATTTGTCCAGTCACTCTGTATTAAAAAACATGCAGGTTTCAGTCCAGGGTTCAGGATGTCATAGCTATTTAGACTTGATATTTAATTGTCTGTTTTGCAAAATGACAAACTTTTTTCTAGTATTATGCACAGAAATTTACAAGTAATTATAAAGCCATACATATGGCCATACAATTCATATCTATGTGATAGAATGATCTTTCTAGTGTCATACAAAACTTTCACAGTATGTTATATTTTTCCAGTCACATTTTTATTGCTTTTAACTAAGGTATTAATGTACTAGATATTTATTGGTTATTGCTTCGGGAAGTTCTGATCTCCTTTTTTCTCCCTTCCTATAATATGTTGTTTAAAATGTTCTTTCTATAGACTAGTGTTCCATATGTACCATTTTGGTTTTTTTCCAAATTTCATTGACTACAAAGGGGCAAATTCAGGCCTGATGTAAGAAGGTACAACTTCCACTGATTCCAATGAGAGGTATAGCTACTTTCACCAGGGATGAATTTGACCCAATCTCATTATAAAAGAATAGAGTTTACAGTAATTATTGTGTGTATGTTGTGGGGGGAAATATGAGTTAAAGGATATAATGAATTAATAGATAGTAGTGTCCTGTATGACTAGAACGTTTTCAGGGAAGACTTGTATAAATCACTCCAGGAGTAAAACCGTTAAAACCTGCTATTGGTATAGTGATTCGTGTCATTGTTTGTGTTAAATGTTACACAGTGTACGAGAGCGTTGTCTAGAAGAACAAAAGAGACGGCGGCAACGAGCAACAAAGAAAATCAGTACCTTTATTGGTACTTTTATACTTTGTTTTGCACCTTATGTAATTACAAGGTAAGTTCAAACCTACCTACTGAAATTCTATATGCACTAACTCAGAAAAATTTGATCAATGAATCATAAAACAGAATATTAACCCAGAAGTCTCCTACTTTCAGCAAAACTTTTGTCAAACATTTCCACTGTTATGACAGAGGTTGCATTTACTGTAGTAATGGTATTCTACATATTTTATAGTCCTTATTCTGTCCAATTCTCAGTCAGGCAACAGGCCAAACTTTGATCTCAAAGTCCAGATAGGCCAGGATTCTTACCTCATACACATCAGAGTAAATCAGAAGTAACTCCACAGAAGTCAGTGGGTCAGATGGGTGTGCTGTCCTTATTCATACTTAGTTCACTGCACAAATTGTCCCACTGATTTCAAGTGGACACTTTACAGAGTAAGGTACTACAGAGCCTGAGATGAGCTATGAGAATCTAGTCAAATGAGATCAGAATCTGGCCCACAGACTTAAATGGGAATTTTGTCTCAGTGAATAGAGCTCTTAATCATAAACAGAATATCAAAGCTTTCGTGGCTCAGAGATAAAACAAAAATTCTTGTGATTTATGATCAGAGGCCAGTTTCAATCTGCTATCTTATCTTTAAAAATGGTCCTATAGGAAACATAAAATTAATCCTATGAGATAAAAATGTTAAAGCATGTAGCCCAGATAAACATTCTGAAGTTACATTTATTGGAAAGGAATGTACAACTTGCATTCATTATTAAAGGACTCCAGACAAATTCTGGTGCTGAAACTGGAGAAGGAAACTGATTCTTGAATATTACTTAATGCTGTTCTAGTGAAAATACATTATTGGAAAGTCAGACCCAACATATGTGAGCACAACCTAAAAGGTTAAGTTAATTTTTTGGAATATTTATGATATTTGGTATATTTATTCTTTTAAAAATAGGCTTAAAATCTCTAGGCAGAACTGGAGGTTTGTGTCATTCATGATGTTATGCCCACGACAATAATGACAATTAAATACACGGTGTTTATTTGTAACAGAATGTGACTGTATTTATTGATAAATTCCACTTAATAACAGCAATAAGATCTTCTAGGCAACACATTCTGACACTTTTTAGATTATTACAGTCACTTAGTCTTCAGTCTCATGCTTTACAATGTCAGAACTAGAGTATTTGTCTGATTTCAAGAGGCTAACTTCATTTTACACTAAAACTGAATTTAAGACTGAATGGTGTTTTTTAAGGTTCTTCTCCATAGTAGCCTATGGCTCAGTCTTGCAAGGTGCTGAGCATTCTGCCCTAAATCCAGCAAAGCTCATTAGGTATATGCTTAACTTTAAGCATATAGTAATCCTGTTGAAATCAATGCATCTATCAAGTGCTCAAAGTTAGGCAGATATCTAAGTGGGAACAGAGTTCTCAACACTTTTCAGGATGAGCACTTCATCATTTTTCTAAGCAAAGAATGAATATAAGGTATGCATGGAAAAAGAAAGTTAATCACTCAGGCCCTCTTTCAGCAATCCATTCCTAATTCAGCAAAGCACTTAAGCACATGATGTCCTTACGTGCTATGCTGAGTAGGGATGGATTTAAACATGTGGGTTAATGTTTGCTGAATCAAAGCCAGAAAACTGTAAATCATGAGGCGTGATAATTGATCTGGGTTTAGAATAAGGGATCTCGAAGTAACTTTGGTTTAGCCAGGGAAAAGCTTATCTAATTGGGGTTAAAAACCAGTGCTTTCAGTGATTCAGACAAGTACTGGAGGCAACTGTTTGTTTTTAGCTCTGAAGTAGAAACATGCTATTAAATGCTTATTAAGAATAAGCCCCTTTAATTTATAACAAACCTCCTTAGCTCCAGTCACTGACATGTACCAATACTCCTTGTTTCTGAATGACTTTGGTCCATATTTCTAGAGTTACTAACGTAATAATATGATAGCCGTGCCTTTCTATATTATATGCTAATATATTCTGATTTGCAATAATGCTGCTAGTCCTTGCTTCCATTTCTTATATCTTTACATCAAGATATGTAGCTATACCTACCATTAGATAACATTCTCACACATCCCTTTATTTTCTCTCTGTAGCTTTTTATAGGAAAATAACAATATTTTTATTTCAATTTTTTCTGTCACCTATTGCAGACTCTAGGCCCTTCATATTATTTCATAATATTCAACATTTACTCATGTGAGTAAATTCTGTTTGTCAATAATCAGGCCGTAAATTAATGAATTATCCCATAATATCAGAAAAAAAATAGCCCACAAGCCCTAACAAGCAAATCTCCAAATTTTAAATGAAAAAAGGTAAGAATTCTCTTATGTCATCATGGAACATTTGACAAACAAACCAATACCACATTTTTCATACCTGCTTGTCTGATCTTTGCAGACAAAATCGTGTTTGTACAAATGAGTAGCTGGGTACAGAATTTCAATGAGAGGTTCCCACTTGCCAGTTTGTGCATATAAATACTTGATTTTCATAATCAATTTTGGGTGCCCAGTTTTGAAAAAAACAGCCTTCCAGTCTCAGTTGAAAGCCTTAGTTGATGTGAAGTGGAGATATGACAATGGCTAGAAAAAAAAAGGCTTCTGGGGCTCACAGGTCAGGTTATAGGAATTCACATGTCACTCTGATTCCTTGCAGAACATGGCAGGTCATGATACATACACACACTGAAGAAGCAAGACTGACTGTTAATAAGACTGCTCACAATCAGTAAGAAGCAGTCATTTTCAGGTTTTGGAGGTTATCCAGTGCAGTGGCTATTAAAACAGCGCTTTGTAAAAAGGACATTATGCTAACACATTCCTATTTTACCAAACAGTAAGGTGAAGAGCTGTGTGCCCGGAGCTTCTTTACAACAATTAACTCTGAAATCAACATGTAACATTAAAACTCTCTGATAAAGCCTTGAAAATAAAGATCTCATCAGTACAACATATTTAATCAGAAACCATTCAGGTCAAATTCTGATGTCAATGGGAATTGTGTGCAAATATCTGAGGGCAGAAGTTGGGCCTTAGCATTTCGACATATACTAAAACAATAAGAATTCAGGCTAAACAGAGGTAATACAATAGAGACAGTCTTAACCAAATTTCTGGAAAATGAATGGATTTGTTCTGATCTGATCGTCTAAAACCCAGAAAATATCTGTTTTGCCTCACCGTTTAATGATAAAATGTTTGAGACGATCTGTTCTATACTGTGTTTTCTCTATAACTGTTCTCAGATTACAGCACTGAAAAACAAGTATGTTGGAACTACATCACTGGCTTCTCTAGTGTGTTTGCAGTAAAAGCTTTCACTACAACACATGTTTAGACACAGAGGCATGCACTGACTTGACTAATGCAAGGGAGTTTCACTTGAGTGCCTAAGAGATTAATGTCTTAATTCTCAAACTAAAGAAACATTCTCTCCGGTTTACTGGAAGTGAAATTAAAAGGTTTATTATCTACATGAAATCCTTTCTAATAATTATAAAATTCTAAAATATTAACAAAATATTACAAGGAATACAGCTTTACAGCTTTGAAGCATTAAGACATTTGCAATTGTGTAGATGATGCTGTGGAATTTAATTTACAGATGGCACTAAAATATTAATGCGACTTCATTGAAAATGTCACTTTTTGGCTCTAACGTTTCATGAAAATTGAAACTGGATGCATAGAATGTCCCTCATCAATTGGAAACAAAATCTTCCGTCAAAGATGATGACAAATACAATATGTCTTGAATATCCATCATGGAATTGTCTGTGCATTGCACAACATTCAGCATTGGGCTCTGTGTACATTTCTATGCCTGTGATTTTATTACATATGTTACATCTGTAATAAAAACACAGGCATATATATATATATATATATATATATATATATATATATATATAGTTGCCAGAAATAATGCACTATGTATTATGCAAATTGTAAGTTTCAAGGACACAAATATAATTTAATAAACTACTAAAAATTCTGTTGATAAAAGTGAGGGATTTCTAATAGGCCTCAATCATTGAAGAAAAAAATAGCAGTGAATCTTGGATTGCTTCCTCCAACTGTCTACTTGATGTGCTTTTAGGGAAGATTGATTATAATTCATGAAATTGATTGACACAGGGTCAAACGCAAAGTTCCACATCTTGGTTATTGAAGGCATCCGCTGAATTTAATGAAGTTCCATCAAACTCTATCAGAATATGAAATGTGTCTCACCCAGTAAAGTATTCTCTAGTTACCAGAGTTTGAAAGACTCGTTCTTCTCCTATATGATCTCTTGACCTCTTTTCCACATTTTAGAGCACTTCCTCTGTCTGAGAAAGAAGTATACAGCTTGTTACCAAACAATTTTAGAACAGCTATATGAAGAAAAGATTAGAGAACCTGAACTGAATTTTATTAATGGTCATCTTCAACATGAAGGAATCCTGGGAAAAAAAATCCCATTTGAAACTTGACAGTTATGCAACAGCCAATGTGCAAATATTTGAAAGGAAAACTAATCTACAGTACAGCACTTTTTGGTTTAAACTCAATAGCCACACATTGTCTTCACTTGCTGCCCTTGGACAATGATTCCATTTAATTGTCTTAGTTCATATACATCTAAACAGTCATGATATTGGCAACAGGTGACAGTAACAGCTCACAGAGTGCAAGTAGTTATACTGTTCAATGCGCAGACCGACAGACATTGAATGCATGTTTGTTAACTGATTTTAAAATGAAAAGTCCCCCTATGGCTTATGAGAGGCTTATCATCACGAAATTGACTGGAAAACTATGAGGGCAAGAATGGTTTTTCACAGCAAAGAAAAAAAATATGAAAACTGGCATGTTGGAGAGTATTTCTGTCATGAGGTCCACCCTGTCTGCATGTTGCCCCTGAATTCTCTTTCTTTCACTGTTCCTGCTGCATCTAAGATCACACTAAGAAACTTTACCATTCATATAAAGAAATACCCCCTCATACAAAATAGTATTTAAATGCTAGTGTAAAAGACATAGAACTATCTTCATTATTATCTACATTACAGTAGTGTCTAGAGGCTCAAACTGAGATCGTGGCTCCGTTATACAGCCTCAAAATGACTTTGACAAATTGGAGAATTGGTCTGAAATCAACAAGATAAAATTCAATAAAGACAAATACAAAGTACTGTGCTTAGGAAAGATGCACAACTCCAAAATGAAAGATATCTGGCTAGATGCTAGCACATCCAAAAAGGATCTAAGGGGTATAGTGGAAAGTAAATTGGATATGAGTCAATGTGATGCAGTTGTGAAAAAATCTACTATTCTTGGATGTATTAGCAAGAATGTCACATGTAAGACATAGGAGGTAATTGCCCTGCTCTATTTGGCACTGGTAAGGCCTCAGGTGAAGAACTATATTCAATTCTGAGCACCACACTTTAGGAAAGGTGTGGATAAATTGGAGAGAGTGCAGAGGAGAGCAACAAACATGAAAAAAGGTTTAGAAAACCTGACCTATGAGTAAAGGTTAAAAAACCTGGGCAAGTTTAGCATTGAGGAAAGACAACTGAGAGGGGACCAGATAACAGTCTTCAAATACTTTAAAGGCTGTTATAAAGAGGACAATGATCAATTGTTCTCCATGTAGACTGGAGGTAGGAGAAGTAGCAATGGGCTTAATCTGTAGCAAGGGAAGTTTAGGTTAGATATTAGAAAAATCTTTCTAACTATAAGGGTCATTAAGCTGTGTTAGATTTGGAGTTAGGCTTCCTAGGGACATTGTGGAATCCCTGTTATTGGAGGTTTTTAAGAATAGGTTGAACGTTTGTCAGGGATAGTCTAGGTATACTTGGTTCTGCCTAAGCACAGGGGGCTAGGCTAGATGATCCCTTGAAGTCCCTTCAAGCCCTACATTTCTATGATTCTGAACTAGGTGCTTGTACAAACCCATAGGGCTTGTCTACACTTACAGCACTGCAATGGCGCCTTTGTCATTCTTAGTGAAGATGCCTACCCGGAGAGTCTCCCATCGGCATAGGCACTCCTCCTCCTCCCCGAGTGGCAGTAGCTATGTCAGTGGGAGAAGCTCTCCTATCAACATAGCACTGTCTACAGTGGAGGTTAGGTCGGTATAATTACAACACTCAGGTGTGGATTTGTAGTGTAGACCAGGGCATAGAGCCAAAGAGTTTACAGTGTAAGTAGGCAGGACAAACAAAAGATGGGAAGGGAAAGAGAAACACGGAGAGGTGAAGTGACTTGCCCAAGGCTAGTGGCGGAGCCAATTAAGGAACCCAGGTCTCCTTAGTCCCAATCCAGTGCCCTAACCTCTGGCTGATTACGCTTCTCAATTCTCCTTCAAAAAGCATGACTGAGGGAGGAATTAAGCAAGAGATTAATAAACCAAGGGAGAAGACATACACTTTTGTAAGATGATTAAGTCAGACAAAGCTACTTTTAATACTGCTTCAAAAACTGCGCCTCAGTCACGCTCTCTGAAACAATACTGACAGGTTTTTTTCCCTGCAGGAAGACTAGCAATAAACCCATTTGCCATACATGTTCATGGGGACCTGCTGCTGAAAACTTTCAGCAAAGATTTAATATCCCAGTGCAGATCAGGGCATTTTATTCTCAGATGGCAAGACATGCATCTTTTGAAATACTGTTCTGGAAAAATCAATTGTTTTTCAAAAATTTTGGACACATATTAAGCAGAACTGCCCTTTGGTGATTCTAAAGACATTTCAAGAGAAAAGCTTGCAAAATATTCAATATTGTCTTGTCAACATTGCCTGAAATATCACAAAATGAAGTATCTGTGTTTGAATCAGCATAAAATGAAGTAACTTAGCTGAGAAACTCTATTCCCTGTTGGTCCAGAACAGCTGGAAGAGGTATATGGTTCCTCTGGGACAACAAGAAAATTTCCAAAATGTCTGATATACAAAAGTTATCGAGAACATTACAGGAACTACCATTCTTCAAGATCTAGGATACATCTACACTGCAAAGACAAAAACAGAACCCCTCAAGCAACAAGTCTCAGCACCTAGGTCAACTGACTCAGGTTCATGAGGCTTGCACTACGGGGCTAAATATAGGAAAGTAAATATTCCCACTTGGGCTGGAGTCCACGTCCTGACACCCATCGAGCAGGGAAGGTCTCAGAATCTGGGCTTCAGCCTGAGCAGGAACACTATACACTGATATTTTTAGACCCATAGTTCAAGCCCAAGTTAGTTTGGCTGAGCTCAGACTTGCTGCAGTAGTTCTTTCTGGGTTTGTTTGTTTGTTTGTTTGTTTTTGCAGTGTAGACGTACAGCTAGTATTCTGCACATGCAGTCCACTCGCCTGGGCAAAGGCACTCCTCTCAGTGTTGAACTCTAGCATACTAAAAAAAGGTTTTAGGACAATATTTAGACAATTATTTTGGACAATCTGGAAAAAAACATTCTTGTAATAGGTGAGATTAATCTGTTGTGCACAAGTGATTGTGTGATAATAGCATAATATTTAATAGGAGATTTTCAGTGAAGACTGTATTCATTTAATTAATTAACTTGTGACTAAGCAAAACCAATAATAAACATGACGCTGATGATACACCACTATTAAAAATAATTTCTGAAGAAACCCAAGTGTAAATTCATGCTTTCCTTTACTAGACCAAGACCTTATAGGAATAAGCATCCTGTAGAGATCAAAGAAAGCACTACACCTTCTCAGAAAGGGCATACAGATAGGATACGGCTTAGAGAGTCAAAGAATAATTGCTGAATATCTGTTATGAATCATAAGACTTGTGTGAGGTCCCTAAATGCTCAGTGTGAGACCCACGCTGAGCGGGACCTGCTCTAAATCAACAGGAAGTACATTCTTTGTTTTCTTTTCTCATTGTTACTAGAGAAGACATGGGAGAGATCATACAAGTAAAGTCATGTTCATATCAATATTTCTAAAAATCAAGCTTGAACAGTAAACATATCCTTGCTCCAAGTGGATGCAACTTCACTGAAGCCAGTGGAATGCATTTACTTACAGCTGGGCTGTATATGGTCCAATATAGTGAACATTTCTGCTTAGGTCAGATCCAGAGATGATTCCTCAGCATTTCAGACTACAGTAAATGCAGCTTATCTGAGAAAAGACTAAGTAAAACATGAGAATTTGGCCTCTTGCATTTAGTTTAAAGATCTTGGGGAGGTGGGCTCATGTTTTTTCCCCTTCTTGATGCTATCATTCAGTAACTTCAGGATCCCAAGAAGACAGCTGTATATGGCTTATGTGTGAGGGAATGTGGTTTCCACAATAAAGAACCACCGCATAAAAAAACAACACAGCAGATACTTAGTCTGTGTAAGTTTGTTTTGTTGTGCACAGAACTGGTCATCCAGTTATAGTCCTCTGATAACCTGCACAAGGAGGTATGCATGTAACTTCCATTTATAATAAAGGTAGCTGTGTGTAGAACCAATGTGCTATGTTGAAATTGTAGTCCCTTGCTCTGCTAAGAACTGAACAATACAAAGAAAATTCCTCTCCCTGATCCTGCTGGTGTGCCACTAGCAGTTTGCTCTGTTTCCATCTGTACTGTTGTTATGTCTCTCTCTCAGTAACACTTTTCCCCGTTTCTTGGCAGACTGGTAGAATTATCATCCGTAGTCCCCATCAATTCTCACTGGGGAGTTGTTTCCAAGTGTTTGGCTTACAGCAAAGCTGTTTCAGACCCTTTTGTGTACTCTTTATTACGACATCAGTACAAGACGACATGGAAGGACATCATAAACAAGATTCTTAAAAGAAGCTCCATAAATTCCTCAGCGCTCACAAGCGAATTGCACAATCAGAATATCTTGCAAACAACTGAATGAGGAAGCCAGCACAGAATATCCACGAAAGATGGAAGAATACAAGGTGGTTGGGGGGGAATAACATGTAGCTATCATTAACTAAGAACGGTCATGGAAGTTATTCACTGAAGCTCACAATCTAGCTTGTATCTCATCAGCAGCCCATGTAACAACTTTCATAGTGAAGCTGGCTGCTTCACATGTCCCTCTTTTGACATGAAGTGTTGTACTTGATACCTGAACCTGACAGCTCTCCAAACACAAATATCCCATTGACTTCAATGCAGGGTGATGCATCCATAATGAGCCAAACCCTTCCTTATTTGAGGGAGCCATAGAAGTGGCAGGAGCAAAATGTTGCAGAGTCCATTTTAATGCTACTCTAAAAAAGTTGTAGTGTATATCCCTGGCTTGCACATGTTGCTGGCTCTGTGTGATGCTCCACCTGATCCCCCTTGCTAGAACTACAGAACAATGCTGACCTGGCTGCTTGAGTAGGTGCCTATGGAAAATCTTGTTAGAGCTTAATAGAAAATTATCTATCTGTTTACCTATGTACTTATATGGCCCCTTTGCTGTAGTATCTGAGGTCTTTTTTCTATATGCTTTTTTGAACTATCCTGTAGAATTGAATAGAGAATGATGTCTTCTATAGAGTGCTATAGGATAGCTCAATTAAGGCCATCTTTCCTTATTACATCCTGTATGTTCTTAGAGTAATTTCTATAGAACTTTCTTGGTTTCCTCCCCATGAAATTCTAAAGGACTTTTCCACAGGGTATACAGGGATAAGAGGTCAGGGTACTTATGTCCCTTTACCACATGTCTGAACTGTATAGGGATAGGGCAAAATTTTACCCAATGACTGCAGGACTGGACTCATTTCCCAGAAAGTTTTCAAAGAGTGTCTAGTTATTTTCTTTACTGAAACTTTATTAATCATGAAAAGCTGTAAATTGTTATGGTTTTTGATGGTTGGTTGTTTCCGGGGAGAAGTAGAAGATGGTTTGAAGTAGAGATAGGCCCAAAGCTGAAATGGACTGGGCCAAAAATCATTCATCCAAATTCTCCTAAATGTGTGGTCCAAACCTGGATCAAGATTTGAACTTTCCAAATTTCAGGGTGTTAGATTTAGTCCCTTATAGAGCAAGATTCGATTTGCAGACTTCAGTCTGAACTCAGATTTGAAGCTAATCCCATTTCTCTTTTAAAGGTATGTTTCTTCTCAGTCTTTTATTAAAGAACAGTTCTGTTTTTAGCAATCACTGCATTTTCAGTCAGCTGTTAATGCAGATATTCATATTGGCAAAACATTCAGACAAAATCAAGACAATCCTATGTACAATATTTCTATGGGGACTTCATTCTGTGTATTACATTTGGTTCAGTCCTTAGTATAAGAATTCTTACTGAGTTCAGGGCAACACAATTCTGTTTTGCAAGTATTATTTGGTTGACTTTATCCTTTAATTATAACTATAGTCAGTAGATGACTTCATAATTAAGTGACACATACATATCTGACCCTGAAACCATCATCCCACCATTCATTCAGAATTATATTCACTGATCATCAGCAATTGTCCTTTTGATTCAGTGAAAACCAAGGTGGCATAAGATTATCTCTGTACATTCCAAATGTTTTGCCAGTTAACTGATATGTAAAAAACAAGAACAATAATTAATCAATCCTCATTTTTGTTACTGTAATTTTAAAGTTAATTGGTAGCACATGATATCCTCATTATGACACAAGATTAATTTTAAATCAAGCACAGTTGGTTTCAAAAGCCTCACATGGTATATATGTTTATTAAATATATAAAAAATATTTTTATAAACTCACTCTTTGTGCCAGTAACCAAAGTGTTCTGATACTGAGATTATGCTTCTCAGTGGATTTTAGCCAATTTTTCTGATAAAGAGACAAAATTCTGTCTCAGATCTGCACCCTTATCTCCAGAAAGTGATTTACAGTCCAGATATTTAATACATCACAACAAAAATTAATTGTCGAGGAATAGATTTGTATAGTGTTCGATCTAAAGTAGTTTGCTCCACAAAACCAGCTGAATATTTTGATGATGGTATGATTGCAGATTTGTGTCCAGAGTACACCTGGAATTGAATGCATATAGTTAATACCTTCATTCGTATGATTGATATCTCTATATGATTGGCATCTTCCAATAATGGTTCAGGTCCTTGATGAGATTGAAATTTTTTTGCTCTGTTCATATTCTGCAGATAAATATGAATCTGAGGGCCATATTGAGCTGATGAGGCCCTCTGCACTGGAGGGCTCAAATTCATTCTTGGAGTAAGGTAGGCAATGGTAATGCTCTCTCTTATATTTCTGCTATGTGAGGGGAACTTTATTGCGATCTATGGGCTCCATTAGCACAGGCTGATAGGCTAAATAAAGGTATTGTCCCAGGTGGTGTGGCCAGGTACATTTACCAACCAGCCTTGTCTGCTTTTTGGAAACGCTGGTCCCTTACAACCTTCCCACCTAGGCAAGGGAGGTTTGTAGCTGCTTTCTGCAACCTCCTGCACCTTGGGAGAATGTCTGTTGTTGTGGCTTTAGTGAAAGCCTGATCCAAAGGCCATTGAAGTCAATGGGAATCTTTTCACTAATTCCAATTGGCTTTGGATCAGGCCCCAAGTATACATGTGGGCATTAGCCTGCATAGAACCGTAGTGAATTTAGCCATTGCTCTATAAAGATCTCTCTTCTATAGTGAAATGAACATAAACAAGCATTCACATACTTTAAAAATGAAATATTAAACAAGGGAGATTGACAACTACAGTGTAAACAAATATTCCCATGTTAACTATTAATAGTAGTCAAATCAGTTGTAAAGCTACATAAAAAGTTAGGCAATTTACATAAATTTCCTCTGATCCAACATCCCAAGTTTAGCCCCCTCGCCCCCAAAATAAATTGTCTACCTCATTTTAATAATTTGATTTATTGGGCTTAACATGATTTTCTCAGGTGCAATAAGTAGAAACATCCTGTTCAGTATTTTTTTTCTTAAGAACTTATTTTAATGGCTTGTTTGTATTTCTGACAAGAGTCAGGGAGAATGACTAACTGCTGTTAGTCAGTTTAAAAACTGTAAAGGGTTTAATATAGATAATTGTATGTTCCATAGTGATCACATTTGTTTAAGCGTATTACAACTGGCTGTCTTAAGGCCCATTCCTGTTGTCAATCTGTGTATGGGACTGCTATTGAAGTCAATAGGAGGTTTGCATGCAGAACCACCATAGGACTGGTTAAATATTCAATACTGTCCCCATAGAGATTAACTTTTTAAAAAGAACAATCATTCAAAAAGAGTGAGATGACTTCCGAGCCAACCTTTGCAAGAACTATTAAGGCGGCTAGTAAAAGACGGAGAAGAATATAGACAGGTTTGTTTCATTACAACTGTGTGTCACACTCAGTCCTTGGTTGATTCATGTGTTATCATGAGCAATAAATCTCTCCTCCTGTATGTTGTGTAGCAATTTATCTTTCTTTCATGGTGCCTTTCTTCTAGAATTAACCTTATAAGAGAAGCAAATTTAATTTCCTCATACTTGCATTTTTTAAACTTGATACAGATATCTGACACATTACCATATTTCTAGCATAGGAGACAAGCTAGAGCTTTAAATGCTGGTGCTCAAGAAACTGATTCAACATACAAAATAAAAGAAATATCTGAACATTTTGCTGATATTTTATACGATGCTAGAAATATGATTCAGTGGCTCATTAAGTGCTAGATATTAAGCTGAATTCTTACAGGCAATGGGCAAAGTTTTCTAAAATATGTGCCTGAGTGATGAATGTACACGCAAGTTACTATGTGTCTATTATCACATACTATATGATACTTTCACTCCAGTGAGTTAGAATAATGATGGCAAATGGAATGCACAATACTTTATCTCTGACCATGAAGTGGAATTGCAGTCTTCCTGTCGGAAGCGCAGCTGTGTATGTATGTTTTATGTACAGTTGTTATTTTAAACTATTGGAATAATTTTTTTTAAAATGTGCATAAAATGTGCTCAGTGAACCTTGTATTGCATCTGCAAAAGTTGCATAGCTGCCTGTACAAGATGCAGTTTGTCCTTTAAAATCTGCAATTCCATATTCTATATCCATTTTCCACATGCACGTCCAATTACCTATCTTCCCATGTGCAACTCTGTGTTTTGCAGACAGAACTTGGGTGGATATTTATGAAAATTTAGCCCAATATAGTATGTAGCCTTTTAAAAGCATGAGCTTCTTTTATGTTCATTATCCGTTGGCAGGTGCTCATAGCATTTAAATGGGTGTATTTGGGTTAGCAATGCATTGCAAAAAACAATAAGAGGTTGAAACTGATCATTCCAGTAAACAAAAAGGCCAGATTTTCAGCTGGCATAAAGTCATCATATTTTTATTCACTTCAATAGAGCTATTCTGATTTATATCAGGTAAGGATAAGACCCTATGTATGACTGGGTATATATTATTTAACCCAACCATTAAATTTCTTGTGGACAGATTTTTGAAGGTGTTTACGTTCTGAAAGATTCAGATAGACACCTAATGAGATTTTCAGAAGTGTCTAGGCACCTCACTTCCATTCATAAGTATCTAGGTTCTTTTGAAAATCCACTAGGTATCTATCTTCATCTTAAACGTCTAAGTACTTAAAAAAAAATCTGGCCCTAGGTATGTAGGATTTGTTTCTGAGCCCATTGAGTAAACTGACAAAGGTCCCTCTAATTTCAGTGGTTCGGGATCAGATCCGTTATGAGAGGCTGCAGTTCCCAACTTTTTAGGAACTAGATATTCAAAAAAGTTCTCTGAAAGTGATCCTTCCAGGCTGTGCTCCTAATATCTGCAGTAGGACAGTGTCACCTTGTCTCCATATTGAAATCTGGAAGAAGTAATTCACAACTCACTCCTCAACCCCTAAAAAAATCATCTAATAGTAACTGTAGGAGGTTCCGACCTGACTATCCAGCTAGCACGGAGTGCATGGAGAGGACACAGGCTGTGTGAACAGTATTGATTCAAGTCCATAGAATGTTTTATATAAAAGGGAGTTTGGGAGGACCTAAATGGCCCATGTTTTCAGGTGGGTTTAAGTTTCCACCAAAACTATTCACACAGACCAAACCAAGCCCTCTTTTGAGGGCACCATCAAAAAACATTTTTGTCTTGTGAGAATCTGTTCTCCAGAGTTTTTCAGACTCATTCTGTGAACCCAAGTGGCTCAGACAGTCTGATTAAACAGCCAAACATTGATCTAAAACTTAACCTCCAAACTTGTAGTTTACCTCCCACTAATTTATTACGCAGGTTCTAGACATGACAAGCATCCCGTTTTGGATATCTAGTCCTGTACACTTTCAACTTCCATTGTGCAGGTACTGAATACAACATCTCAGAGGTTGTTTGCTGCCCACTCAGTACTGGAATCATCAGCCAAAATTAAATTCAGATAATCTAACAAAACTTAAAAAAGAAGCTAGAGACTCCATCTAAGTCAGCCTACCATCACTATTACTGAGCATGTAATACAATACAGACACTCAAGTAAGGCCTAGATTCTTCAATTACATATGCATATGTTTTAATAGGGACTAGCCATGTGCTTAAGTGTTTGCAGAATCGGGGCCTACATCTTTAACAATCTTTCCAATACTCAGACCCATAGAAGAGAGCTAAGGATGAAGTGTTAGCCTTAATTCTTTTTTTAATTACTTTGTATGGTTTATGTCAGGCCACTGATGATACTTGTAGCCTCTGTGTGTGAACTTTTTATTAAAATCTACTGCTAAAAAAAGAAAGATGTCCCTCAAGGAGATGTATAAGAGTTCACATAGTAGCAAGAGCTGTTAAGGTCTGTACAAAATGTCTACTATTGGCCTCCATAGTCATTGCTGTGTATCATGTAAATATGTATTTAGAGTTTACTTTTTCTAAATGAGGCATCTTGATTGAACAAACTGCTAATGGTTGCTATGGTTTATCGTATATATCTATATTTATAATGAAAATGATTGGCTGGATAGACTAATTGCACTGTCAAGAATATGTGTACTGAAAAGCAAATACATGGCTGGTAATATATCATGTGTACTACACCATGCATGTGCAGTAATTCTGTGTAGTAAAAATATGAAACTTTGTTTAAGAAGTGTTATCGCACATGGTTTCAATGTACCCAAAAGGCACAAGTCCACATAATTGACTTATGCTCTACAAAAGCTGTATTTTAAAAAAATTAATTTTGTAGTTCTTGTTAAATGCTGGAAAACTATCTTCCAGTTATTTGTATACCTAGAGCTTTAAAAATATCCAGTATTTTTAAAAATAAGATGAATATTAGAAAACCTCCAAAAACACCAACCACTTCTTTGGTTTCAGCCCAGCCAGAATTCCTAGAGAAAAACTAAAATAGTTCTTTACAATGAAAATGCAAATACAACCCTAATAATAATAATACTAACATAGGGCCCAATTCTGTTTACACCACAAATAGTCTCATTTACTTTAATTACTTTGCTCTTATGGATCCTGATCACTGAAGTCAATTAAAAGACCACAGTTGCTTTCAATGGTCTTTGGATCAGGTTCTTATAGAGCTTTCTTATCTTCAGATCTCAAAGTATTATTATCCTTGCTTTGCAGATGTGATAACTGAGGCCCAGAGATGTTAACTGTGAAAGGATCCAGAGCAATGGATGGTCACTTGTTACAAAACAAAATTAAGTGACTTGCCCAAGGTTACACAGCAGATCAGTGGCATTGTCAAAAAAGAACCCAGGTATGCTAACTCCCAACCCCAAGCTCATCCCAGTAAACCTTCTAACCAGAGAGTGTAAAAATGGAGCTACTATACTAAAGAGAACCAAGAGGGCTTCCCCAGAGGAGATATTTGAAAATTCAGTATCACAAATTGCCTTGGAAAAGAGAAATATATAACTAAAAGGTGCCTTGATTTATCTTTATTTAGATGCAGGGCATTTTTCTAAATATCAGATTTTTTTCCACTATGTTTTTATTTTCTTAAGATCATTTTAGAAAACAAAATCCCATAGACTTGGCAATCACCAGTGAATCATTGCTGAATTCTTACAGGAATGTAACATATTGCCAACATTTCCAGAAGCAGTTCAGTAAAAAACTTTTCCTCAGGATTAGATTATTACCAAACAATCATTAACAATGATTATGGGACCAATCAGAAAACCTTTACGTACGTCCCAATGGGACTACTTGGATGAGTAAGATTCAGCCACATGATTAAAGGTTTGAAGGACCAGGCCTTTATGTTTCCATAAATATAAAAGATGATTATTTCCATGTCTACTGGTACCTAGCAAGTTTGATTAAGTTAGTTCTGAAATACAGTTAACAGCTACTGTACCTGTAGAATGTGTTGACTACTTCAGCATTAAAATGTGCCATATCATTTAAATTTATATTTGGGCTTCTTTAAACTCCTTTTTCTTGGATAATACCAAATAACTAAATAAATAAAATATTTCTAAATTTCATAGAGAAAATTGACATCAATATAAATGTCGAGTGACAAAACAGAACAAGACTGCCATGTACGTAAGAACACCAATTTCCCAGGTAGGCTAAATGATATACTCCTTTTTTCATTTTGTCCTATTTATGTTTCAGATGTGCTGAATCATTTGTGTAAAGACAGATTGACAGAAATCCTAATTTTGTTACAATAGTACCTTGAATTTAAAAAAAAGATTAAAGACCAATGTAATTAACTTATTTACATATTTTTGAACAAGAGGCCTGTGCTGCCTGTTCTGTTTACGATGGCTTGTGCTTTGTGAATACATATCAAATGTTGTAATATATTTTTATTATCTAGAGTTAATTGTTAATACAGAAAAATATATATGTATATTGTGATTTTGTTACTCTGTTATAAAACGTGATTGTATTATTAAATGAACTTGTGTGAGCAATTTTTTATATAAAAGATTACATTTAAAAAATCTGCCTCTTGCTTATTGGAAACATGGAGATTGCTTATTTTCATGTGATTGCAATGACATAAAATGATCTCATTTTATTAATGGGTAGCTGGTACCGAGTACATTATGGAAAGGATATACTTTTTCATCCATTATGAGCACCACAGGTGTACTAATTAGGAATCAGATCCTCAATCCTGCAGTGACTTCAGCTGGTTCTCACCATGTTACAGTTGAGGAGATAGACTGAGATGACGGGTACAGGTTATCTTTGGCCACTTGCCAGTAACAGGTCTATACCTGAAACTGTCTCAGAGTGAAGTCCAGCAGCAAACCTCGCTCTTGACTGGATCAACAGATTATAACATTTCCCATTTCCCCATCTGCATTACCTCCAGCAGCTCCAATTGGGTTTGGACCTATGATTCAGAATCCTCTCTGGGAACTAGAACCAGCTGGAGAATTCAGGAACACAACAGCTTATTCAAATTAGAGTATAATTTTATTTACGGGAACATAGGAATATCACAAGCAGAGATAAAAGGGTTAAAAATAATAGAAATCTAAATGCATATCATCTTATCTTGCCAGTTAAAAAAAGATTCTATTTGACCTAGGAACCTATGCATTAGGGCTGGGTAAAGCAGGCTGCAGCCTCTGCCTCTCTGAGGGACTTTTCCCTCAGTCAGTCTCCCACTCAGGACATAGGCTGTCTTTTATCATATTAAAGACCCTTTGCTTGTCAGTCTCCACCCAAAGATCTCATGAGATTTCAAGCAGGACTCCTGAACCTGACCAAACTGATTTACACATTTCTCCAGAGGGGGCAGGTGAAAGTTTTTTGAGCCCCAAGGAATTGGGCTCTGTCAACAGGCAATGTTTCATTACAATGTTACAGCCATTCCTTCAGGATACTCATACCTATCTTTTAACCAGCAATACAATAACTGAAAGTCCACAGAGAAATAACATTCATAAAAATTAATACATATGCCTGTCATGTTCTTCAAACACCTCTTCAGAGTTCTTGGCAGGACTGGGGCTTATGAGCTCACCTCTACTCTGGTTCACACATCAGGTCTCTTGATGGCGGTTCAGCTTTCCCTACAGGTGTGACATCACCACTGTGGGAGAGTGGAAGGACTTAAGAGAATTTAGCATTTCCAGATGCCAGTTCATTTCAGAGAGAGTCAACAATTCTATGTACTGTGTGGCCTTGGTTCCTATTTTCCTCCATTGTTTCAAGAAATTCACCAAATGACTTTTTATTTTCCAGTTCCTCAACAGAGCTGGTTTTAGGGCAGTGCAACACAAGTGGTTGAATGAAGGATTTCTATTTTGCCAGATTTCACTTAAGTAAAATCTGATGAGCTGTACAGAATCCATGCCAAGGAGCCAATTCCCCTACCTCCCTACATACACATGCATGGTGAAGATGACCTTGTAATGACAGCTTGGGAATAGAGAAACTGGGATGCAGAAAACAAATAAAAGTTTTCAACTAAGGTGATGAAAAAGAGTGATGATGTTGCCATGGGGAGGAACAGAGAGAAAGAGTGGCATGGTGGAAATAAAGAAATCTGAAGGAGATGGGAAAGTAATGAGAGGTTGATAAGATGAGAAACCATGGAGAGAGAAAGGCAGAGGGAGAGAAAGACAGGTGTGGGTGACCCTGGAGAGGAAGAGAGGGATTTTTGTTTCACAACTGTTGTGATTATTGATGGGACTCATTTATAACTGGATCCAAATGCCCCTTTGGAATAGAGAGAGAGGGATGATATCCAAATGGGAATGTTGCAGCTCAGAGTCAACTCTACTAGAAGTGAAGTTAATAAAATACAACTTCCAGCTTTAAAAAATTAGGTGACAATAATGTAATTCCTCTGGTGAAAAGTTAGTCATTTTAGTCCTTCAAGGGAGCTAGCAAAAAAGTCAACTGGGAGAATAGTCATTTTCCGTGCAAAGATTTTTACACAGCTACAGTGCCTGGACATAAATGTGTAAGAGGTCAATCATTAAATAGATCTATGAATATAGAAAATGACTTTTTGCATAAAATGTGAGGTGGGGGGAAGCAGAAGAAAAAGTTTCAGCAGAACATGGAAGAATGCATAATATAGAGTGAAATCCAACAGATAGAGTAATAGTGAGAAAATACCGTGGGGAAAAGTGCTTTTACATAAATGAATGTGCAGTGAGCATAATTTTACTATAGATAGAATATTCTGAAATCACAGAACTTCTGGTTCTTGTCAAGCTCTCTTTTCTGAAATAAAAGAAAACAAACAACAAAAAGATGTTTCCACTAACCTAAGTTTGGCCGGGGGGGAGGTTGCAGGGTTTGGTTTGAAAGCATTAAATTATTTTGTTTTGATTTCTACCATTTAAAACTTACAATTTTAATATAAAATACCAATATGCTTTCTTTCAAAAGGCATTTTGAAATGAAAAAGGACGCATTCTCTTCCAAAAAAGTATCAAAACAGGTGATTTCAACATAACACAAATGCTTCATTCTCCCTCCCACCTCAAAAGAAATTTCATAAAAAAATCAAGCTTAAGAGAAGCGAGTCAGAAGAGATGGGTGTAATTTTTATATCTGTTCAATGGAAACTGTGACATTTTGGTAATCAGTCTTAAAACAAATTTCAGCTAGGTATGTGATCTCACCATCACTTGTCCAACAGTGTCATCGTTCCTGTATTTTTATATTTTCATATGATTTCCATACATTTATATGTAAAATAAAAAAAATCAGTCTCTAAAGTATCTATGTCACTTTTGAAAGTGGGACTTAGGCCTTGCAATGCTGAGCAAAGCAACACTCACATATCTTTAAAAATCTAGGCCTAAGAGTCTCTCGTGTTGCCTCCAGATATTCAGAGAGAGACTAGTTCTGAAAACAATAAGTGTTGTGGGTATATAAAGGATGCAAGATCAGACCTTAATGTAGCAAGCTAGGGAAAAGTAAATAGCTGCTTCACTCAAAACAAAACAAGAAATTTGGAGTATGATATGCTCTCACAGAGATGAGAAACTGGACTAGCTCCAATGATGTAGATGGCATTACTCTGATTTTATACCAGTGTAAATAAGAACAGAATTTGTCTGAAAAGAAAGAGATATAACTCCTCTGAGACAACACGGACGTCATTACTTTTGATCCTATGCACAGGATGGGCCAAATTCTGTTTCTGGACATGTCCACAGAGCACCACTTGAACTCCATTTATGCATCCAAGGACCGAAGTTCACCTACTGTTTGTAGAAAAATTAAGGTTCAGAAAAGTGACTGGTGGAATACAAAAAGAAACACAATCAAATACTTTTATATTCCCTAAAGTATGGCTCTCCCAAAAAACAAATTGAAAGGGAGACTGCAATTTCATTTACTGACTTTTCAACAATATTCATCTCCACAATGTCTGAGCACCTCACAGACATTAATGAATATAATCTGACACTACCTCATAGAGGTATGGAAGCATAAAAAAAACCAGGTTAGAAAATATTTAGATATATTCAAGTTGGCAGGGCCTGATGACATTCACCCTAAGGTACCGAAGGAACCAGCTGAAACAATCTTGAAAGGATTAGCCATTATCTTTGAGAACTCATGAAGGATGGATGAGAATGCAGTGGGACAGGAGAAGGGCAAACACAGTACCTATTTTAAAGAGGGCAACAATGGAGAACTATAGACCAGTCAGCTTAACTTTGAGACCTGGAGAGATACTGGAACAAATCATTAAACAATCAGTTTGTAAGCACCTGTAAGGACAGGGGTTGGCAACCTCTGGTACACGGCTCACCAGAGTAAGCACCCTGGCGGGCCGGGCCAGTTTGTTTATCCTCTGTTTAGGCAGGTTCGGCAGACCGTGGCTCCCACTGGCCGTGGTTCACCGTCCCAGGCCAAAGGGGTGAGGGATGTGCTGGCCGCCGCTTCCCACCTCCCGCATTGGCCTGGGATGGCGAACCACAGCCAGTGGGAGCCGCGGTCTGCCGAACCTGCCGACACGGCAGATAAACAAACTGGCCTGACCAGCCAGGGTGCTTACCCTGGCAAACTGCATGCCAGAGGTTGCTGACCCCCCTAGGAGATAATAGGGTTATAAAGAATAGCCAGCATGGAATTGTCAAAAAAATCATGCCAAACCAACCTAATCTTTTTCTTCGACAGGATTACTGTCCAAGTGGATGGGGAGTGCGGAGGGACAGGTCACGCTGTAAATGTGATCTATCGTGATTTTAATAAGGCTTTTGACACAGTCTCACATGACATTCTCATAAGCAAACTAGGGAAATGCAGTCTAGATTTAATTGCTATAAGGTTGGTGCAAAACTAGTTGGAAGAGCATACTCAAACAGTAATTATCAGTGGTTAGCTGTCAAACTGGGGGAATGTATCTAGTGCTGTCCCACAGGAGTCTGTCTTGGGCCAGTACTATTCAATATTTTAATTAGTGACTTGGATAATGGAGTGGAGAGGATTCTTATAAAATTTACAGATTTCACCAAGCTAGAAGGGGTTGCTAGCACTTTGGCAGACAAGATTCAGATTCAACACAACCTTGACAAATTGGACAATTGGCCTGAAATTAACAAGATGAAATTCTTAAGTACTACACTTAAGAAAAAAATCAAATGTGCAGCTACAAAATGGGGAAGTACTGCTGAAAAGGATCTGGGGGTTAGAATGGCTCACAAACTGAATACGAGTCAACGATATCATGCAGTTGGGGAAAAGGCTAATATTCCAGGTGTATTAACAGAAGTATTGCATGTAAGACAAAGGGAACAATTGTTGCACTCTACTTAGCACTGGGTGAGGCCTCCCCTGGAGTACTGTGTCCAATTCTGGGTGCTACACTTTAGGAAAGATGTGGACAAGTCGGAGAGAGTACAGAGGCAAGCAACAAAAATAATCATAGGTGCTGACTCCATGGGTGCTCCAGGGCTGGAACGCTCATGGGAAAAATATGGTTGGTGCTGAGCACCCACCAGCAGTCCCCTTACCAGAACCTCCCCTTCCCCCTAGCACCTTCTGCCCACCATTATAATGATCTCCATGTTCCAGATGGGGAAATGGAGGTACACAGCAATGAAGTAATTTGTGTGAAAGGTTAAATCTGTGACAGAATTCAGATCTTCTGATCCCCTGTGCAATGCCATAAACACCAGACAATCCATCCTGCCTACTCCAGTGAAGCTTTCCGTTTTCCATGACTGATACCAACAGTAAAAAGCCTTCCCCCCACGCATTTTAAATTAATAAGCCAAATAGCAAATGATAAATTGGCAGCTACCACTTCAGAAGTTGTTCATGCGCCAGTTACAGTAGGAGTCCCACACGAGACAATTTCAATTTGTTTGTTTTTCCATTTTGCAGTAGTACAATAAATAAAACAGTAACTTCTGTTACTCTTGATTATCCTGGGCAGTAAAATAACTGAAAACAGATGGCTTACATTCAAGTTAACACCAAAAGTACCAGTAATGCTCTTTGTTCTAGAATAGGAGGAAGCCACATGAGGGCGGCAGAGGGGAAGGCGTGGATTGGAGATTGTCTTTGAGAACAGGTTAGCAATCAACTATTACTTTAGGGAGAAATTATTTTGCCCTCACCAATTATCTTTTAAAAGTAGCCTTGATAAACCAAGCAGTTTCAAACGTATTGTTACAGAATATACAGGCCTAATGTCACACCAGACTAGTACTGTAGTCCAATAATTATGTGATAGCATTTTGCATACCAATTTTGCTCCTACTTTAATCTTTGCTATCTTGCAATCTTTTAGCACAAAAGGCTGACTCATTTCCAAGGCCCATCTTTCTCTCCCCTTGGTGGTTGCTGCGTGATTGGCAGTGCCACTCTGGACTTGCCATTAAGTATACTCAGACATGACCTGATCCCACAACTTGTCGAGCACTTCCTGCAAGATACTGATTTCCCTCAATTCCTCATAGGATCAGGCCCAAAATGTTGAAGTTATGTCCCAAGTCTTCAGGAGACAGAGGCGGCCAAGTCAGTTAACATGGATTCCAACTGGAAACTAAGAGGGATCAAGCTGTAATTTTCACATTTTAATCTGGATTTTGAAGACCACAAAATTTAAAGCAGTTTGGACTGAGATTTTGGATTGACTCATTATGAATATACTGCAAAACTCAGACCTGGATCTATGTTTGGGGCAGTGGAAAGCTGATTTCAAGTGCAAGGTCATGCATTTAGGGATTAATAATAAGAATTTTAGTTATAAATCGGGGACACATCAGTTGGAAGCAACAGAGGAGGAGAAGGACCTTGGAGTATTGGTTGATCACAGGATGACTATGAGCTGCCAATGTGATATGGCAGTTAAAAAAGCGAATGCAGTTTTAGGATGCATCAGGCGAGGTATTTCCAGCAAAGATAAGGAGGTGTTAGTATCGTTATATAAGGCACTGGTGAGACCTCATCTGGAATACTGTGTGCAGTTCTGATCTCCCATGTTTAAGAAGGATGAATTCAAACTGGAACAGGTTCAGTGACGGGCTACTAGGATGATCCGAGGAATGGAAAACCTGTCTTATGAAAGGAGACTCAAAGAGCTTGGCTTGTTTAGCCTAACCAAAAGAAGGTTGAGGGGGGATATGCTTTCTCTTTATAAATATATCAGAGGGATTAATATTAGGGAGGGAGAGGAATTATTTAAGCTTAGTACCAATGTAGACACAAGAAAAAATGGGTATAAACTGGACACTAGGAAGTTTAGACTCGAAATTAGATGAAGGTTTCTAACCTTTAGAGGAGTGAAGTTCTGGAACAGCCTTCCAAGGGGAGTAGTGGGAGCAAATGACATATCTGGCTTTAAGACTAAGCTTGATAAGTTTATAGAAGAGATGGTATGATGGGATAGCTTAATTTTGGCGACTGATCTTTGATTATCAGCAGGTAAGTATGCCCAGTGATCTGCGATGGGATGTTAGATGGGATGGGATCTGAGTTACTGCAGAGAATTCTTTCCTGAGTGCTGGCTGGTGAATCTTGCCCACATGCTCAGGGTTTAGCTGATCGCCATATTTGGGGTCGGGAGGGAATTTTCCTCCGGGGCAGATTGGCAGAAGGCCTGGAGGTTTTTCGCCTTCCTCTGCAGCGTGGGGCATGGGTCACTTGCTGGTGGATTCTCTGCAGCTTGAGGTCTTCAAACCACAATTTGAAGACTTCAATAACTCAGACATAGGTTAGGGGTTTGTTATAGAAGTGGATGGGTAGGATTCTGTGGCCTGCTTTGTGCAGGAGGTCAGACTAGATGATCATATTGGTCCCTTCTGACCCTAAAGTCTATGAGTCTATGAAAGACCTTTTCTGCTTAAAGTCTACAGGAAAGATTTTGCAGGGATTGGTGCCCTGCCTGCTTTCTAATTCCGCAGCAGTAGGAGCTGAAAGTTTTCTATGGGCCCTGTCAAGGTTACTGACATTATAATTTTGCATCCCCACGGGACAGACACTCCAGAATGCAATGCTGTAGTAGGAAGTCCCTAGTCTTGTTATGGAGCCCTTTGGGGTTGCACTGTTCCAGACATCTGGAGTAAGCACACCACACAGAAGACCTTCCGTACAGATTATCTGATGGGAAGATGATTTACCTCACTGGTCTTTTAGAGACTAAAGATGGAGAAGGAGGCCAGCTAGTTGTCTTAGGAAGAGGCCAGATGGTTGAAGTAAACTTATCAGTTATGAGCATTGGTGAGTGGTAAAAAGCTACTGGGGCTTTTATCCCAAGGAGATAGCAATAGGTCAGGGAGGAACCTAGGGATAAAGGAAGCAACCCAAACTGAGTCCAAATTTGGCCCAGGTTTACCAAAAGTTTCACAATTTTGGAAACAAAGCCAAGTTTGGAGTGTATAAAGCAAGTATGGGCAAACTATAGCCCACAGCCACATCCAGCCCATCAGACCATTTAATCCAGCCCTCAGCTTCCACTGGGGAGCAGGGTTGGAGTTTGCCCTGTTCTGGCCTCAAGCCAGGGAGCAGGGTTGGGGGCTTGCCCTGCTCCATGTGGCTCCCAGGAAGCAGCAGGCATGACCCTCCTCCGGTTTCTACTTAGCACACATTGGCGTGGCCAGGCAGCTTTGCACACTGCCCCGCCTGCAGGCACTGCCCCCACAGCTCCCATTGGCCACAGTTCCCAGCCAATGGGAGCTGAAGGGGTGGCTCCTGCAGACAGGACAGTGCAGAGAGAGGCCTGTCCACACCTCAGAGCCAGAGTGGGGACATGTTTCCGGGACCTGCTTGCAGTAAGCACTGCCCAGAGCCTTCACCCTGGTGCCCCCCCACACGCCCCAATCCCCTGCCACAGCCCTAATCCCCCTCCTGCTCTCCAAACCCCCAATCCCAGCCCAGAGCTGCCACTTGTACCCCAAGCCCCAATCCCCAGCCCAACCTTCATCTGGCCAGTCCTAGTATTGCTTTTTATTGGGTTTTTCTTCATGTTCAACTTTAATTTGTATTCTGCTCCGAATTCATACCAGGCCCTCAAATTTCAAGTTGGAATAATGAAATTTAGTCGATAGGATCAGCACCAATCAAAGGCCTTCATTGATTTCTAATGAAAAAGGTTTAAAACCGTGCAGCTGCTGCTACCATCTGTGCCAGTTAAATGCCTGCCAAGATAACATCCTCCTCAGAAGCTTCACATGTGGCGAGTGCAGAGGCACCTGTAGGAGACCATGTTGCAGCTGAAATGCTCTGTGGCTTGAAATTCAAAAAATAATCAAGTTTTATAATAGAACAGAGTGTGAGAGATTCTGGGAGGTAATTTCCTCCCACCTCTACTGGTGGTTTTTTAGTCCTAGTCTCCATTACAACTTGCTCTTTGCATTACTCTAAATACATCAAACATGTCATGGAGGCTTGTGCAAAAGGATACCAATTCCTGGAAGGCTCTGCATGGAAACTTAACAGAGAGAGAATAATTTGTTTGGAGAATAAGTGCTCCATAACTTGAAGAGTTTGGCATGCAGATGGTTGAAAAACTTCTTTCTTTCGCCAGCTTCTTGTTGGAACCCAGTTTAGAGCCTCCTGCCAATTTCTGTTATCTGATGTTCAGAATATAGCTGCCTGCAATTTCAACAGCACAATATGCATGTTTCTGCTCTGGGAGGGACAAATATGGCATCACCAATATCAATTCGGAGGGTTTTTTTATTTCTTTGCATTTCTATGAAATCAAAGGGGGTCCTAGCCAAAGCACAGGTGCTCCTGATAAAAAGTTCCAAGACCAGACAAAAACTAAACAGCTTAATCTCTCATCATCATAAATCTAGTTCCTATGAACTATAAAAACTCCTTTTCTTCGTGCATTCTTACCTCCGTCAAATCCCTCTCCCCCGGTAGCAGCATGCCCAAATAAATGCACTATGCCACATATCCTGAAGATCAGCAGACCCAGGCTATTTTGTTCCAGTGGGAGAGTGGGCTTGGTCCAGAGCTAAAAGCCTCTCATAGAAAACATTCCATATCAGCCCCTTCTTTTAAATGAAGGTGGATCCAGCTCCAGGACTTCCACTGATTGCAGTTGTGACAGAGAGAGAAGAGGTCTCATTTTTATGCTCACCTAGGCTGATATTTTCCCCACCTATATCTGGGCTAAGCTTGCCAACGCATGCCATAAAGATATGCCAAGGAGGCACCATGCAGCTGCTCGTATCTAAAGCCACTTACTCAAGTCACTTATATCAGTGGCTCTTGCAATTTTTCCAGGTATTTTTGGCAGAAAAATTCTAACAAGCAGCAAAACTAGAGAAAGGAAATCAAATGTCATGTGACAGCAAACAATCAGTTACCCATGTTTAGCCTTTGATCAACAGAAAGAAAAGAAACTGGAAGAACAGGAGATTATAATATTTGACAGTTCTTTTCGGCATAGGACATTGTGCCTTTGACAAGGCAGCACCTCAAGAAGGAGATTCCTAATGAAACAGGATAAGAGAACAAGCAATGGCAGCTACAATACATCCTATACTGCCAAGGCAGCTTCACTAATTAATCATATCTTTTATAAAGGTCTGTGAATGTAGGTGGTAAAAAGCATGGAGTTTTCCCAAGAAGTTACTCAAAATTAATCTTTAAACCCCCATGAATATGTATATTTTAAGAGTTACCTTTGATATAATTCTATATAATGATCATGTTATTAAACATAAGCAGTAGCTGCACTTGTATGATGCCCGGATTGATTACAGAAGGAACACTGTGTTTACATTATCTAGGCTGTCTTCACATTTATATTAATGCAACATAAAAACATTGCATATATTTTAAATACAAGCAGCCTAGGTAGCCTGATGTCTTCCAGATGAGGCTGGATATCGCTGAGGCTATATATCAAATACTGGGCTGATTATAGCCAGGCTCCAAGCATGCCATCCACCAGGCCATAGTGAGGCAGTGTCTTTTGTCTCGTGACATTGCAAATTTGTCAACTTGGGTTTTTCAGAACCTTTCTGAAAGAACACTAGTGATCATGTAGTGAACCCATCACCATTTCAAAGAGGACCGATATTCTGACAAGAATTCTTACATACGCCATTATAACATACAGCTGAAGCATTTTTAAGTTCATACCGCACTCCTTCCATTTGCAGGTAGCATATTTAATTATGACTGATTGCATTTTGATCTTAATAAAGCTGCAATTGAAGAGTATTTTTCTACTTCTGCCCTGTGTGAGTGGTAGATTTAATTATTTCTGGAACCTTCATATGTTTGGAAAACAAATATTATGTACCCTATACTTGTGCTGGATTATATATTAAATATCCTGGCTTTTATATCACTATACGTATTATATAGTTCTGCATTAGAACACTGTTCTGGAAGTGATTGTAACTATGCCTAGTACCTCTAAAACTTTTAAGCATTCCCTTGCCCAGACTGCCCATCATCAGCTTCTTACTCTCTTTTGAGGATGGGCCCCACAGTTCCTTTGCCTTTGACTAAAGGACCAATCCTGCACTGATGTGAGTCAATGGAGCTTTGTCATTGACTTCCATGGCAGCAGGATCCAGCAATATATGCTTAGGTTATTAGGCCATGGTTGTTTCTGCTTCCCTCCCTTCTGATGGAATACGTCATCCACTGTGATGCTTCCCAGGGAAGTGAGGCACCTGGCTATCACCTACCCATAGCATGAGAAAGCCTTCCTTGTACCTGCCAGGGTCAGCTCTCTGACCCTCCCAGCCAAGGCAACACAAGCACTCCCCTCTCAAACCACGCAGGCTCTGTTGCTGTCCCTCATGCAGGTTAGTGATAGGCACACTCCAACCCCTGCATCCTCCAAGTGTCCCCCAGCAGTGTCCAGCCACTTATCCACAGGATGCTCAGAGTTACCAGACCCACTGCTTCCAGAGGAACAATACACCACAGCTTATACACAACACCTTAGAATGCAGCTCTGCTTAACACACAGCACATATAAAGGAAGCATATACAAGTCATGAAGAACAGAGATTCATAGGCTAGCAAACAAATATTGGAAACAAGGTTTCTGTATAAAATAAAATCATAACACATTCAAGAGCCTCAGCTCAATTAACAAGATGCCCTGTTGTCTAATATGGTGCTGCGTACCCCAAAGTCCTTCACACTGTTTTCCAACCAGGATGGCAGAGACCTTTCTTTCATGAGATCAAGCCTACTGGCAACTTGTCTCCCTCAAATAAAGGATGTCTGGCATCTTTTGGCACCCCCCAATATATCAGCTCAGAAAGCAGTCCCCACCACACACACACTCTGCTGCTTCACTCTTCCTGTTTATTTTCCTTCTGGAGTTTCTGCAAGCTCTTCATTACCATTTGATTCAGAATGCTAATAGACTTATATTGTAAATTACATAATGGTCAACCAGTAAGGTAAGTGTCTCACAGAGTCTGTCTCAAGGCACATATCTCCATACATATTATCTGCACATACATTCTGAAAAGATTGCGACGACCAGTGAGAGACAGGAGTTCAATAGAAACTTTACATGACTCTCTTTGGTGAACTAGAATGTAAACACCAGACTTTGGGGATCATTGTAGCCTGTATGCCCCCTTCTGCCTGCTGCCAGTTGGCACCAAAAGGCCCTTGGGTAACACACTCTCCATCACCACAAACCAATTATCCAATTCAGCCTGTTTTATTTAAAGATCAGGATCTGAGAAAATTAGAGAATCATAAGATATAACTTGATGTAAGCATACAAATAATTTAAACAGGAAGAAAACATAGTTCATCTAACATAGTGATAAGCTGGAACTAGGTCAGATCTGTTTAGTTGTTATCTAGTAGTTAAATAGGATTTAATACCATGTGTTTTTGAGAGGTCATTTAATTTTGTCTTCACAAAGCTGTCAGTCAGTCTTTGTGTTCAATGACTTATCAGGTTGTTTCTAGAGTCAGATGCTCTGCACAGTCCTGTGTGTAACCCACAGAAACTTCACTCAGGTTATGTTATGTTGGGGCTTTGGAGTCAGAACTCTCCCTTAGCCTCTCCAGGTGTTACACACAATTACAGTCTCCATATTACAATCTATTTCATTAAGTCCCTGAGCCACAAACTGGGAATTCTCTTCCCAATCTGCATCTGGGTTACACTGAATATATTAAAGAGCTTTTGCTTCTGTGTAAGAGGCTATTGAGAACACAACCATTTCGCATCAGCACTATGACAGGGTGGTTTGCCCTTGGGCTGAAGAGCCTGAGGCTAAGCCAGGCCTGATGAGTCCCATCTGAGGGGAATCAAGTCATTCCCGGTTAAAAGGCAGCAGGAAGCTGGGGGGAAGGAAAGGAGTTAAGAGAGTAATTGAGACTACGGGAAGCAGGAGAAAGCTCCTCCAGGCAACTGAGGTCTGGGAAAGACTGACAGACAGACCCTTAGGGAGGAGGAGGCTGTGCCCAGTTGAAAGTGGGGTGAAGACTGTATAAGTCTGTGTTTTGTTTTCAAAGACTGTGTTGGACTAGTGGGCAAGAGACACTGAACTATGGTTGCGGTGTGTGGAGGGCCCATGTGCACCTGAAGCTAAATAAGTGGGATCTCGTCTGGGAATTGTCTGAATAACATTGTGAACTGAGTTGTTAGAGAGCCCCTGAAGAGACAATATAGCTACAGAGACAGATGCTGTAGAGTGATTTCTGTCCACAAGGGGGTGCCCAACAGGATACAAACACCAATTAAGAAATTCAATGTAAGATAATTTTTTAGTAACTTTAAGCAGGTAGCTGAGCAAACAACACCTTTTAGAAGAGTCTTTAAAGATGCTGACTAGCTTCTACTCTGCTAAACGAATGTTTCCCTGGATGAATTATGAATGAGCATATGGTGAATGAAGCATACAGCACAATGAAGTCAGCAAAAAAAAAATCTATTGACATCACTGATATTAGACTGAGTTAATTTGAAACAATTGTAATAATTAATAGACAGTTGAGATTAACACACGCACACAATGAAGTGTGGCAAATGCAGTGTGATACCATAAAATAACAAAGGTACCTTATGAAATAGCTATAACAGGCCTGATTCAAAGACCACTGATGTGAACAGGAGACTTTCCACTGATTTCAAGGGGCCTTGAATGAGGCTCAGAATCTGGAGTATTCAATTGTTCACTAACATGCCAAGGAAGACAAAACCTCAGATTTACCATAATGATCAATGTATTGTGTACGTTAGTAAAGTCAGTTCTAGCTGCAATGTTTTGGACTGGAATATAATAGAATGATTTGGCATTCAAGTGAATCTTGTAGCTTTTAAAAGAATACAACTGATGTTAATTGAGTAAGTTGGTTATTTATAGGAGAAATAGTTTAACAAATATTTTAACAGCTGCATTTGAAGTAGGTAGAAAAGTTTAGGAAGAGCTAAAAAACTGTGCCAAAAATTGCTTTCAGGGGGATAAATATTTAAATAATAAGACACATAGTTGCATATTATGGAGCATTACTGGCTGTTGGCACAGATCAGTTGCACTGTTTCCAAGCCACTAATGAAATGCCAGTATCAGGTTGTGATGTTATCTGATTAAAACATGATCATATAGATCATTGTTGCAACCACTGTTGTATATTTGCAGAAAATCTTGCACATAGGTTGTCACGTGAGGTGTCGATGAAAAGGTTATGATTTGCTGGTTACGTTTATGCTAACTGTATGCATGTATCATTTTTGTATTTGAGGTTATAAGTATTGGCTCTTTACTTGGATTTCAAATGTTTGTTCCTGGGGTAATGCCCACAAGGTAGCTAGCCAGCACATCTTGGAGGGACTATTCAAATTGAGTGACACATCCAAAGAACATTTAACTGACAATGGGAGTTGCACATCTACGCTTAATGGAATTTCCTGCTGTGACTAGGTGAAATGCATGGACGTGTGACTTGCCCAGATGACTCCAAACTCCATCTCGTTGATGTGATTTTACAGAGTAAGAACAATAGGATGCTGTCCACATGGCAGAAGATATAAAAGGCCATGCAAACACCTCCATTTTGTCTTCAATCCTGCTTCTTACCTCTGGAGGAACTTTGCTGCAAACCAAAGCTCTGAACAAAGGACTGAATGTCCCACCCAAGCTGTGGATGCATTCCAGAGACTTGACTTAAGCCAGCAGTTTATTCTATCACTGCTATAAGCTGAACCAAGAACTTTGCAATTACTGTATGTATTTGACTCTTTTAACCAATATTAACTCTAACCTTTCTTTCTTTTTATGAGTAAACCTTTAGATTTTAGATACTAAAGGACTGGCATCAGTGTGATTGTTGGGAAAGATCTAAGTTATATATTGACCTGGGTGTTTGGCTGGTCCTTTTGGATCAGAAAAACCATTTATTTGATTAGACTGGTTGTAAAGAACCCCTCACCTTTAAATCCAGTGTTTTTGGTGGTAATAAAAGGACTGAGATGCCCAAGGAAACTGCTTTTAAGACTCCTTTTTAGCCAATGTGTTGAAAAAGAAGTATACTTTTGTTGCTGGTTTGGTATATCCAATGGAGGATTAGCCACCAGACTTGGGGTGTAGCTGCCCTATTTCTAGGCAGTTCGTCCTGAATTTGGCATCCTCGGTTATGACCCACTGAGGCACAGTTACACAGGTGTTACACACAAAGTTCTGAAAAGTCTTTTGGAGTTTACAAGACTGCAAACATTAAAAGGGCACTTTCAAAATGTGGGGTACAAAATCTTTGTATAAAATCTAAAGTTCCCCTCTCAATGGCCTATGTGCCTGGAGGGTTAATTTCCTTCTCAGACTATTAGTTGGAACTCTAATACTTGGGCATATTTCTTAAAGACAACCTTGTTAACCATGGAGTAAATTAAGGAGTTTTGAGAACCCTTGTTATACCTTTTTGATTTTCTTGGTGCATGGGCACTGGCTTCAGCCCATTATATAAATTAGAGAGGCTTAGGAGATGCTCTTATTGACATCATCTTGATAAAGTCCCTATGAGATTTGGTGTAGCATAGGCACACTACCCCTTCCTCCTCCAGTCCAATATGCCCCAACATATATCCCTTACCCCATATGCCAGGATGCATGGGACAGTTGGCACAGGAGCTGGCTATGCCACTTTATATCAGTCAAGAGCTCTTGTACTCTGAAGGAATTCTCAGCAGTTCAGTTAGGACCTGTTTTCTAGCACTTTTTGCCAGCGGAATAGTGCAAAGTGGCCAGAACAAGAGGGGAGAACAGGGGCCAATTTGTCTATATTTGATCCTGAAAACATTGTAAGTTTTGCTTCTTTATTAAAGATCTCCTTTCATGTCTCTCGCAGTCATGTTAAGAACTTCAGCTCTGCTCCTTGTGGGTGGGTGTGTATTTTTACATATATAAAAAGAGACCTACAAATATCTCCAAATATTATTTTTTCCAATATACTTCAGAGCATCTAATTTTCCCTTTGTTTTATGAAGAATAGGAGACATTACACTCTCCAGGACTTAGATTATAAAGTTATTGTAACCATAACCATTAAGTAATCCTAGAGCCACTTGCCATTCAGATTCTTACCTTATAGGAAAGTAACTATAACATTATATGCAGTACCCTGTTGTGCATTATTACTTAGTTAGAAGGTGGGTTTGATGAACAGGAACCTGTGCCACACAATCCAGACATAATTGTTATTTAATCTGCCTACAAGTAGCCATTTCGGTGTGTTTAAACCCAATTCAGGCAATTGTTGCTATTAGTGAATCAGTGCATTAATGCTGGCTTTCTATGTCAGCTTCCAACCTCTCGAAGTGCTCTGATAGGAGTAATAGGAGTTCCAGGATATTTTGAGGATCAAAATATTAATTATAAAAAGCATGCTGTTCATAATGTTAACAGTGACAGCAATCATTATCACAAGGTGCTTTGCCAGGAAAGAATGCTTAATCACACCATGAATTCAAAGCCACGATACTCCATGAGAGACAGAAGTGAGGTCATATTAGTCACTGAACAATTTTGTATCCTGGAGATATCCAGCAAGTCTCTTGTGATCTACTAAAAATACAACTGTAAGTTTAAATTAGAAACTAGTGACAAACACAACAGCATTCGGCATCTCACGGCATGATCCAAATCTTTCATCTCAGGGAAAAGGAGTAAAAGGCAACACTGAACTTTATGGATATTTGCCATTTAAATTGATGTACAGTATTTTGCAACTTCATATTGCAAGGAACAATACAAGTAACCTGTCTAAAGCCCCAAGTATGGGGCCCTCAAAATGCTAACTGCTTGTATATTGGTTTTTAGAAGATTGACCTTTCCTTACATTTGTCTGATGTAAAGATTGCTTTTGGTCCTTTAGCTTGTCATCTGGCCTTGTTTATTCCATTTCAAGAATATCCACAAAGCATGGAATATTGCTGCTGATCTCATTAAGTGTCTTCTAATAATTACAGGTTTAAGCAAGCTAAAGACAGCAACTATCACAGAAATTAAGCTTGTAGTGAAAGAGAACAAGAAAAAAAATGAGTAGGAGTATGGTAATTACATGCTTGTGACTATGACAGTAGGCAAAAGAAAACAGAGCAGCAGATGGTGTCTAAATCTAAAGGAAGATGTAAATGAGGCTGAACTCAGACAATTACCAAACAAGAATGATGTATACATTTCTGCAGGACCCAGTAGGTAGACATTCTGCCTAAGAAAACTTACAAAGAAAAGTGTTACCTGAAAATCTTAGAGCACTATACTGTATGTATCCAATGGATAGCATCTTCTCTTTCATCTTGACAGGCACCCATGACCAATCACTGTGCAGGGGATTTGTGAGCCCTTTAGGTCCATACTTTGATTTTGTGACCACCTCTCTCTCCAATTGCATTCTCGCAACCGTTAAAGATGCTACTTAGGTCAGATTTTGTCACCATTCCTCACACAAAGCAGTACCTTATTCTGACAATACCCCTATTGATTTTAATGTTCAGTGTAAGGTACTACTCAGCTTGAATAAGAGCATCATAGTATCTGGCTCCTAGTTTAGAGGGAAAGCCGTAGATAAGACTGACATCCAACAAGAACTGCCACCAATTTTTCATTAGTTAAGGGAACTTTGTTGTTGAATCGCAGACTGCTGCATTGGATAACTAGATGACTCATTCTGGCTTGGTGTTCTGAGATGCAGAAATCCACTTATCCTGTACAATTCCTGTTTCTACACCAGTCCAGAACTGATAGGATCTTAACAGCAATTCCAGCAAACTAAATATCTCCTCAGAAAACTGTTGTACAAATATTTAAGACAACCAGGAAGCAGGGAAGTTTGTGTTTTTAAGGGCATTAAAATCCAAATGCTTCATCAGCTGAAGCAAAGGTGTCAGCCAAACACATTCTTAGAGGGAGCACCAACCACTTGCCTTTGAGGTTGCTATCGCTGTGATAGGTTGGATCCACATATGAGCAGTTAACAGGTTTGTCTGAACTTGCTTTTGCCATATCTGGGCTCAGGGAAGCATGAACCAGGATGGCCTTGGTCTACAGATATTTATATTTGTGCCTTATTTTTCCTTATTTTGTGACAGAAGAGGGAACATGTACCTTATTAATCTGTTTCACCAACATAGAGAATGTGAAGCCTGCCCTAGCTTTGTTCATGAGTAGAAGGCTGTAGGGAGAAACTCCTGAAATGAGGTGTATGCCAGTATTTTGCCACCTACCGTCAAATATCAAACGCACAGTGATGGGACCATTTTCCCAGGAGAACTTCCTGCTTTCTTAAGTTGTCAGCCCCTACATTTTTATGTCAGGTACACAGGCTGCTTCCATGGATTTAAGATACATCCCTGCCCAAGGTGAGAGACTAGTTTCTGACCAAAGGAGACTGGACATAAAACCTTGCTGCTTGTGATCAGGGGAGTGGTCTAATTTTACCTTCACTGCACTGTGGTGATTTACTAAGTACCTGAAACTCCCTATAGCTTATAAACCTGCCGTCTGCTTGAGAATGATTATATGATGTCAGATTCTTCTTCTGTCCTTTCCCTCTGCATGCGACAAGCTCTGGGAGGCCTCCCTATTCTGAGACCCTGGTATCGGTCATCACAATTTGCTATGGTTGCAAGTTTATGCCTTGGATCAGATTTTTAAGCACCATTTCACTGAGGGGAACTTCAGTGAGCCAGGAGAAAACACCAACTTTTGGAGATTTTAAGGAAAGTGCACCCTGGCAGAGGAAGAAAAAAAAATGTGGTCCAGGATAACACTCTGAGCCAGGAGAACCTTCAGAAGCTCAGGTCTCATCTACACATAGCTCTTGGCCATTGTCGCTGAGAATGTGGGGGTTTTTTTTGTTATTCTGAGTGAAAGTGGCCAAAACTTTCCCCACACTGAACATGGAGGTAAGGAATGTGAGACTTCTGGTCCTTGACAGGCTTTAATTTGGGTTTCTATTCTCTTTGCTCTGCTGATGGTGCACCTTGAGGTGGCAGCAGGATTCTTTTGCCCCCACATGCTCCTAGGCCTGTAGGGTGCACCCTCTTGCTCCCCGGGGCTCCCCTCTTCCTGTCTGGAAAAAGTAATTCAGGGTGGCAACATTTTTAAACTTTATTGGGAGGAGGAGAAGAGCTGAGATGGGAGGTGTTATGTTGGAAGGTGTTAACAGCTGCCATCAGGTTTCCTTGGCCTATAAGCAATTACAGAGGTAGGTGAAGCTGATGTGTGTGCACTAATTACATGCCAAGGACTCAGCGTGTCCCCCCTCTTCCTCGTTTTGGTTTTTCCTATTTTCCCCACAATAAACAGGGTTCTGCCCATAGAAGCCAAGAGCATTCCCTGAAATGTTGGAATTGATTAGATGCAGTATTCAAAAGTTATCACATTACAAACTAACTAGACAGACGGATGCCACTGAGTTGAGTATAAGGCCTTATTTTTCTTGGCCAACACTGCCTTTGCAGTTGCTGTTTTAATTACATGATCACAGACTGACTTACGCTATATTTTCTGTTTTTACTCTGTTTCAATTCCAATTGACAGATGTCATGATCCCTAAATGAAGTGATGAGACAGTGTTTGCCATTTCTCCCTATTTTGTCTCTTTTAATGGCTGCAGGTGCACACATTATTCAAACACTTTCATCTGGAGGCTGCAGGTCTTAATCATCCTTTTAAAGTGACTGTGTATCTGCCATAATTTTCACATTAAAAATAATCTAGTTTCATTACACACACACGGCTATTCAAATTATTTGTTGTAGAGAATTCATCTGTTGCATTTAGCCTTTTTTATGTTTGCAAGTTGTCCTCCATTATCGTATCATTTTTGTTCATTATTGAAGTTGCTCAAGGAATATTTTGTATGAAGATATTTCATCCTAAGGAGTGCCTGAGAACTATTCTTCAGAGTGAGTAATAATCCAAGTATGGGACTTTGGAATCTACTATTTGACATGTGTAAGCTATGAGGTGGGGGGCTTGCCTCCATGTGTTTGTACAACACCTAACACAGAAGAGGCCCTGACCTTGATGGGGGCATCTGATCATTACTATAATATACGCAGTAAAGAATATTAATGATTAGTAACATGCCATTGTTTCTGTTTCCTGAATATATTTGAGTGGGGGAAAGTAGAGAGTATAAGTAGAATAAGATATTGTGCAAGGAGCAGGAGGGAAAAAGAAGATTCCGATAGCACTGTCGTTACTGTTCCACATAGGCCACTGGTAGCAGCAGCACAGGACAAGGATGTGAATAAAATAATCCCACTAAATCAAACAGGTGAAAACAGTGGAATCTATACTTTATTCTCCGCTTCTAGCATGACTCTTTCACTCTTGTTCTTCCATTTCGATCGTCTGCAGTATGTAAAGCAGGGGTGCCTGGAGTCAGCTAGTCAGGCCCCATTTGTGCATGCGGTCTAACTGCTTGCTTTCAATACTGTAGGTGATAACTGCCTAGACATGGGGAGCAGAAATGTATGTGATGAGAAACACAAGTCAGCTGCTGTATATGTATTGGTTGCAGAGAGGAGGGTCCAGGAACTGTGCTCAACCTGCCCCGTGGCAAGTAGCATAGTGAGTAAAAGTGATGTTTAAAATGTCCTGTGCCTTTAAGAGACTTTCTGTCTTAGGAATGGTTAGTCCTTTCTGGAGAACTTGTAAATAAGATGCTTATTTTAAATTAATGCCAGGCTTAGTCATCCAAAGAGGGTTAGTTAAGAGTTATTAAAGTTATCTTACGGTGTGGGTTTCAGTATGTAAATTGTGGGTTAATTTATGGAACAACATCCCAGTAAATCTGAAAACTGCAAATACTCCTAGCGGTAGCAGGCAGGTAGCTGTGTTCAGAGTGAGCACTAGGCTAGTACTTTCAATGCTCGGTGAATTTGAAAATCGTTCCTTAAGATGGCAAGTGGCAGTTTATTTTTATTTTGGCCATTTTAACTTACTTTAAAGTTGAGTGGGGTTGGGTTTTTTTTTAAACCTAATATTCCCCTGCATCATCTCCACTGAAATATGACAGCTTCCTGCATGGAGTTAGTTGTGCTCTAGCTACTTTCTTGAAGCTGCTCTCTCCCCCATTCTTAATGACACTTGGTTTATTATTCTAAAAAATAAAAAAGGTTTTTACCAGAAGTTTCAGGGGTGCACATCATGAAGTCCCTCCCCCTTTTGTACAGATTGTAAATTCTTTAGGGCAGAGACTGTCTTTATGTGTGTATCCAGTACCTAGCACATTGGGGGCCTGAAAGCCACCCTGTAATAGAAATAAATAAAAATAATAATTATGCTGGTTTACAAAAGGGAAAAGCAAACCCCCTTTTCAATTCTTTAGGAGTCTTATTTTGTATGCACCTTACGTCCAAATGTTTACTACATGCAGAGCTATGAAACTGGGAGCTTCCTAAGAGGAATAATGCAAGTCTCCTTTGTGCAGCGACAGAGTGAGTTTTGCTAAATACTTTCATGCCAAAGCAGGTCAGCTAAGCTGATACAGCCTCTAATTAGCACTCCTGCCAGCTTTACCTGCTGCTGAATGGCACCCCAAAAGCTGTGACATTCCTTTCTCCCTTTGAAGACACCAAATAAAATCACTTCCTGTCTGGATTTTAGGGTCAAATGCTCAATGATCATTATAAATGAGGAACTAAACCATCAACCTCACCCGTGGGAGCTGTCTTTTGGAAAATAAGTTTTTGATCTCTGTGGTTGAATTTTCACTCCAAGCGAGTCAGTGAAACAGACTTCCACAATATTCCCTTTATAGCGCACTAATTTCTAAAGGAGCGGGGTGGCTGGGGGAGGGAAAGAGCAGAACAAATGTTCTATGATTTTACACTGACACTGCAAAAATTGGTTACATATGAAAAATGTAGAATGAAACACTTCTAGAGGTGAGCCCAAGCCAGAAAGTCTGTCCTGCTCCAGAACCTAATCTGTAGGCACTTAAAGGGTTAATGTTGATTTCTTTTGATTTCTAAAATGACAAGAGGTACTTATGTATGTGCCGCTGAGCAGGACCGCCCGGGGGGGCAAGAGGGGCAATTTGCCCCAGGCCCCGGGCTCCGCAGGGGCTCCCACGAGAGTTTTTCGGGGCCCCTGGACCGGGGTCCTTCACTTGCTCCAGGGGGCCTGGAAAACTCTTGCGGGGCCAGGCCCCAGAGCTTCTTCCGCTCCCGGTCTTTGCCAGCGGGGGAGTCCTTCCGCTCCGGGGGGAAGGACCCCCCGCCAGTGAATTACCGCCGAAGCGGGACCTGCCGCCAAAGTGCAACCCGGTCTTTGGCGGTAATTCGGTGGTGGGGGGGCCCTTCTGTTCCGGGACCCGCCGCCGAAGTGCCCCGAAGACCCGCAGCGGGGGCCCCCCACCACCGAATTACCGCTGAAGAGCGGGCTGCACTTCGGCAGCGGGTCCCGCTTCGGCAGTAATTCGCTGGCAGAGGGCCCCCGCCACGGGTCTTCGGGGCACTTCGGCGGCGGGTCCCGGAACAGAAGGGCCCCCCGTCGCTGAACAGCGCCGGCTCTAGAGATTTCACCGCGCGGGGGGCGCCCTGCCGCTTGCCGGTCCCAGGGCTCCGGTGGACCTCCCGCAGGCATGGCTGCGGATGCTCCACCGGAGCCACGGGACCAGCGCACCCTCCGCAGGCACGTATGCGGGAGGTCCACTGGAGCTGCCTGCCGCCGAGGGCCCCAGGCCCCCGGAATCCTCTGGGTGGCCCTGCCGCTGAGCAGTGTTTGCCAGTACAGCAAATAATTGGTATAGTATAACAGCACGCAAAGCCTTACTGCACCCAGAAGCAGTGCTGGCTATCTGTTCCACTTCCACATTATTATTGACACCTGCCTCTGTTGGGACCACAGGTCTCTGTACTCCTTACTCCTGCTTGCAGCAACACCACAAGAACCACCACAAAAAAGCCTCACTCCTCCAAAACATGGTGGTGTTCAGAGCAATGCTTTTGAGCCTGGGTCTATCTGCACATAGTTCATGTTAGTTACACAAATTATAGCATATATACGGAGGTATCAAAATGTTACCATGGTGTGCAGCGACACATTTGGATTGTTACTTCATTGTTAATCAGAATCATACGCCACCCAGAAACACACAACTATCATCAGATCTTGGTTCAAAAAAAGCCAGCCCCAAATATTCAAACATCGTGAGTCAGGTGCCTCAAAAGTCATGATATTGGCTTTAAAAAAAATCCCAAGATTATTTTAAGGTGCTTTTTATTTGGTTCTGGCTTCTGAGCCTATAGGGAACATGTTTTTAGCCTTTCCTCAGCAACTATGATATACTGATTAAAAAAACAAAACCAGAAGCTAAGATTCTCATGTAATCACTTGTCTCTGTGGGCTGGGGCATTAAGAAAAAACACCAACTATAGTAGGACTCCCAATGAAGTTGCAAGAGTTGGCACCACTGTTAATATTGCTCAAGTGACTGACTTATTTTATTTACAGTAGCACCCACTATGTGCTAGAAACCTTTTAAACATTCAAAGAGGGATGGTCTGTGCTCTGTAAACTCACAATCTTTAGAGATAGAACATGATCATCCTTGCAGATCAGGAATCAGGTAACTATTAACCACTGCTAAGTCTGGCCACCTCTGTCATTGTGAGTGAGAGGAGTTGAGATAGGGAATTGTCTTTGGCTAATTTGTCTTAAAATAACTGGGTTCTAATACCTGGATAGTTCTCATTTACTCCCCAAAGCCTGCTCTCTTTCTGAATAGCCCTCCAATAGAATCAAGGCCAGTACAAAACAATATTTCAAGACAACAGATTGGACACACAAAACAAGAGCTTTCCACATGTTGTATTTTTCCAGTAGTTTTGGGTGGTTTTGAAAACCACTGTTTCGCATTCCTAGCTGTAGTAAGTGAAGGCCCCGATAAAGGCCCAGTATGAGGCCTGAGGCCTGAACTAAAATAATGGCCAAGACTTTGCTAACATAAAGCAAAGTGAAGCTGTGAGCCAGAGGCAGGCCCTGCTCACAGAAGCTGGCAAGGAAAGGGCTGATGCTGCAAGAAGATACGTACCTAAAAGGTACTGAACGGTAGAGATCAAAACATTCACATACTTGCACATTCCACACAGATAACAAGGAACAGGCCAACCCATCCCAATGACGGGGGCAAAAGGGTAATATGATGGATAGAGTTGTTTTGATCGAACCAACATGTACAAGGTGAGAGGCGGCACCTTACTACGTAGAGGGGTTGTACCTTGCTACGTGGAAGGGTTGTACCTCAATACGTTAGGAGTGATGTGTAACTTGTTTGTACCTGTGTATAAGAATGCATCCCTGGGGCGATGTCTTTGTCCAGCCGAGGGGGCAGTGGAAAGTCCCGCCACTAACTGAGCCAAGTCCATTGACCGGAGACACTTTCTCGTAGTAGGCCCTGTAGAGTAACAATCTGGAGGGAACTGCAATTATGTCCATACGGCAATAAACCTGGCCGACGTGCCTTCGTATCTTACTAAACTCTGTGGTCATTGGGGATTCTCTTCGGGCCTGCTGTGTCAGCTATCTGCGCAGAGCTGGGGCAGCACACAGAGGGAACACACGCACGCAGCCGAGTGATACCAACAAGGAGAGAGCAGAGCAGAGCACCACACCGGTAGCATCTGACAACAACACACCTCTGACAACACCAGCCATGTGTTAGGAAGCAGCCTAGCCTCAGTGGAATAAAGTAAAAGACAAATAGCCAGCAATACTACAGACTCCTACGCTGTGCTCTGATTGTTACTCTAACAAGTCTACATTTGTCGAGTTTTGGGTTTCTTGAATGTCAAACAATTGGCAGCGATACAATGTTGCTGCTCCCTGGGGGCTGCGTGTCCATAATTGCTTCCGTCTGTCAAAAGAAAACACAAGAAGTGTATACAGCATGCCCACACAGCCATACTACTGTCTTACTCCGTATCTTGAAATGCTGGGTTCTATACTGCTCTTCCTTCTTTACTCTTGATCTTTTTTTCAGGATCTCTTCTTAAAACCACTCACATGGCATCTGAGATTTTTTTTTTTTTTAAGAGATGAATTCTTGAGTTTTGCTGTGAGGCCCAAGTAAGCACAAACTGCTTTGCAGCAGTAGCTGCATGGAGGGCTTGTCACTCACTGAGGCCTGGTCTGCACTATGCGTTTAAACCGATTTTAGCAGCGTTAAACCGATTTAACGTTGTACCCATCCACACTACGAGGCCCTTTATATCGATATAAAGGGCTCTTTAAACTGGTTTCTGTACTCCTCCCCAACGAGAGGAGTAGCGCTAAAATCGGTATTACCATATCGGATTAGGGTTAGTGTGGCCGCAAATCGATAGTATTGGCCTCCGGGCGGTATCCCACAGTGCACCACTGTGACCGCTCTGGACAGCAATTTCAGCTCGGATGCAGTGGCCAGGTAAACAGGAAAAGCCCCGCGAAATTTTGATTTTCATTTCCTGTTTGCCCAGCGTGGCGCTCTGATCAGCACGGGTGGCAATGCAGTCCCAAATCCTAAAAGAGCTCCAGCATGGACCGTACGGGAGATACTGAATCTGATCGCTGTATGGGGAGACAAATCTGTTCTATCAGAACTCCGTTACAGAAGATGAAATGCCAAAGCTTTTGAAAAAAAAATCTACAGGCTACACAGTGCTTCATGACAAGCGTAACTGGAAGCCAGAGACTCAAATGGACGCTCATGGAGGGAGGGAAGGGATACTGAGGACTCCAGCTATCCCACAGTCCACAGCAGTCTCCGAAAAGTATTGCATTCTTGGCTGAGCTCCCAATGCCTGTAGGGTCAAACACATTGTCCGGTGTGGTTCAGGGAATAGCTCGTCAATTTACTCCCTCCCCCCCCCACGTGAAAGAAAAGGGAAAGAAATCGTTTCTTGACTTTTTTCAATGTCACCCTATGTCTACTGAATGCTGCTGGTAGACGCGATGCTGCAGCAGCGAAGAGCAGTATCCGCTCTTCTCCCTTCCCTGGTGGCAGACAGTACAATATAACTGATATCCGTCATCACTATCAGCCCGTGAGAGCTTCTGGCTTGCCTCAGGTGAGGTCGGCTGGGGGCGCCTGGGTAAAAATAGGAATGATTCCTGGTCATTCCCAGTAGATGGGACAGAATGGCTGGTAACCATCCTCATCATAGCAACTGGGGGCTGAGCTCCATCAGCCCCCTCCCTTTCATGTCTAAAGAAAAGATTCTGTACTGCCTGGACTATCATAGCAGCGGGATGCTGGGCTCCTGTCCTCCGCACTGCCTAATGTCCTGCCTGGACTGTCATAGCACCAGGAGGCTGCCTCCCCCTCATTTTATCTCACTAACAAGTCACTGTTTCTTATTCCTGCATTCTTTATAACTTCATGACACAAATGGGGGGGACACTGCCACGGTAGCCCAGGAAGGTTGGGGGAGGAGGGAAGCAATGGGTGGGGTTGTTGCAGGGGCACCCCCCGTGAATGGCATGCAGCTCATCATTTCTGCGGGATCTGACACGGAGCAGCTGTACTCTCTGATACACTGCTTCTCTAGTACACTTGCTCCAAATTCTAGGCAGGACTGACTCTATTTTTAGAAACCATAAAGGTGGGATTGACTAGGGGAATCATTCCCAGTTTTGCTTTTGCGCCCCCGGCCTACCTCAGCCAGGGGCACCTATGATAGCAGCAGACAGCTCAGAAGGACAGATAACCGTCATCTCATTGCCAAATTACCCGGGCAGCAGACGGTACAGAACAACTGGTAACCATCTCTGCTATCATGCAAAAGCAAATGAATGCTGCTGTGTAGCACTGGAGTATTGCCTCTGTCCGCGGCATCCAGTACACATACGGTGACTGTAAAAAAAAAAAGCTGAATGGGCTCCGTGGCTGCCATGCTATGGCGTCTGCCAGGACAATCCAGGGAAAAAGGGCGCGAAATGATTGTCTGCCGTTGCTTTCCCGGAGGAAGGAATGACTGACGACATTTACCCAGAACCACCCGCGACAATGATTTTTGCCCCATCAGCCACTGGGCTCTCAACCCTGAATTCTAAGGGGCGGGGGAGACTGCGGGAACTATGGGATAGCTATGGAATAGCTACCCACAGTGCAACGCTCCGGAAATCGACGCTAGCCTCGGACCATGGACGCACACTGCCAAATTAATGCGCTTAGTGTGGCCACGTGCACTCGACTTTATACAATCTGTTTTATAAAACCAGTTTATGTAAAATCGGAATTATCTCGTAGTGTAGACGTACCCTGACACACCTTCCACTCCAGCCATTCCCTGGGGAGTGGTAATTTACTGCTGGGTGTATATGCAGTGTTGGTTTAACTACTCCGGCCAGCAAGTGGGAGAACAGATCCAATGTTTTGCTCATTTCACTCCCTTTTCTATTCACCCCTGTCCTCTTGCTCTGGGAAAGAAATAAGCAGGCAGGTAGCCCCGATAACTCCTGTACACCTAAACATGAGGTGTGAGATCCAGAACTATTGCTCTCTCTTGCCAGTATGTAATTCAAGTCACAATCTAGTCCCATGTTGGCTCAGAGAAAGCAAAGAGATTAATCAAAAAATTTCACACCTACATAAGGACATATGTTCTTATGTTCTTGAACCTGCTTTCAATTGGGTTTAACTTTTACACCTAAAACAATCTAACTTAAGTTTTGATGTTGTGAAGTCTTACTGAACGTCTCTGGGCTAGATGCTCTGCTTTTCTAGACTTTTTGCCCCTTTTGTATGTACATATCTTAAATTCTGTGAACCTGGATCTTGAATCAGAGACGAAAGAGGAGAGTACACATGTACCCAGAGCCTGAGATGAAAAATTCGTATTAGCATCCAAGTTGTGAACACCCACCAAAATTCAGGGGTGCACCAACATGGTGTTCAGCATGTGTAAGAGCAAAGGGCTGATAATGAAACTCAGACCGAGATCTGAAACCTAACCTTGCCAAACAGTATTCAGTGGTTTTAGTTTAAGCCGGTTTCTTACAAATATACATAAATATAGGTGAAATGGCAGTGAACTGACCTTTTTCAAATCTAATTTGCAGAAAAAATGAGCTTAAATGGGGCCACAGCTGGTCAGAACATGTGGGTTTGTTTTGTGAGTCACCAGATGTCCTGTTCGCAATGATGTCTAGCAGTTTTAACAAGTTGGTAATAGGTGCAGCCTACTTGCAGTCATTGCTGTAGAATAAAACTTACTTTCGCACGCTCTCTCTCTCTCTCTGTCCTTGGGGGATTTTTGTCATTTGAAAATATCTTCTGCTGCTATGGCAAGAAATATACAGCAACTAGTCAACACACACAGGACACAAGAGACCTTCCTATCACTCTAATGAAGAAAAGCTAGTCTGTCGGCTCCAATGCCCTACATTAAAGGGCCCACCATATCTTTTAAGGACTAGAACATGTTTATAAATATTTTAGAATGAGTGTGTCTGTTACAGAGACCTCAGGTGTAGCATTATCTTAAACCTACTCAATAAACCGAGACACTGAGTTGGTCTTTTCTAAAGAAACAAAAATCAAGTTCTTAAAAAAAAAAATGTGTCTCACACCAGTCTTGTCTGAATTCAGCTTTTCACCAAAAGTGACCATTCAAAGAACAATCTTAGTTAATGGATATAACAGCATGATCTTGGCCTTGTAGCATCTGCTGGCAGCCTTCGACAGAACTGTGCTGGTCCTTGCCTCAGTTTCCCTTAGCTCATTCAGGGATGGAACCTATATCCAGTCTTCATCAGTAACTCCAGCCCTGTGGCTGGGTTATTTGTGTCTCTTCCCCTCTGGGACTGAAAGGACTCTGGTCGCAACTAAAGTTCTTCCAGGCCCTTTAGTGAACCTTCAATCAATAGTCCCAGGAGTTAGGTCCTTCATCTCCAGCCCTTTCCTAACCTCTTTTCCAGTGCTTCCTCCTTAACAGGTTTCTTCCCTTCTTTCTTTAAGAGGGCAGAAATGGATTCAAATGCCAGAGGGCACCCTCTGTAATAAAGCAGGTTAAAGCAGGAACACAAAAGTGAAATCCAATATTCCTATTATTGTTGCCACCTCTAGTTAGTGTTCTTAGCAGTCTCTATCCCCATCCATGCAGGAGTGGGAAGGGGAACCAGGCTCACCCTCTTCTCTGGTCCTAGCCCGGGGGGGAATTGTGTGCTTCAAACTCTTACTGTTTCCATAGGCTGCTTCCTACCTCAGGGCCTTATAGGAACCTCCTTCCTGGAATTTTATCTGATGCCTACTGGTAGAGAACTGGTTTCTCTGGGCACCTTATTCTGGCCTGACCACGTGGAGGCCCTGCGTTGTAGCTCTTGGTCTCATTGGCAGCCATACTATTCTGGCTGGATTTATTCTGCATCCTTTCATCAATGCTGTTGTGGCCTGATTGCTCCTTTTTTAACCCTTTAGTATCCATTCCTTGTATAGCCTATACACCCCAACACAACAGGGCTTTCAGATGCATCTATTGCCAAAGGAATCTCATGATCTTATTGCTATTACCAAATCCTTCCGCCCACAGTGTTTGCAGTCATCAGTTGTCAAGTTATATCTTAATGCAAGGCTAGATTATGCATGTAGTAAAGAACCCATAGTAAGGGCATGGCTCTGGGGAAGCACTGGAAGCCGTTGGTCCGAAGTGGAGTAATGAACTATAGCATTTTAAGGGGGTGAAGTATATTCCTTTCCATGTGACCAGCCTTCACACCTTCTCAACTGTCATGCCTGCCAGCGTGTATGAAAGGTATGTCATAAGACAAATGTAACCCTTCTGCCCCTCTAGTTGGCAGCAACAAGGGCTGGGTTCAGAATCCAGGGGTTCCGTTTCAGTAACACAATGCATAACCGGCTCGAGCCCCCACCCAGTGACCTGGGACACTCACATACCACACCCCCCTGGGCGCCTCTAGGAGGCAATACTTCCCCTCTCGCAAGCACAGAGTCTGAGTGTAGCAAAATCTTTTTTAATAAAAGAAGGAATCAATGCGGCATCCCATTGGAGAAACACCACAAACAGGGTTATAACACAAACCATAAACAAAAACCCACCTCCAAGTACGTTTGGCACTGTCCTTTTTCCGCTTAGGGTTTTAAGTCCAATCACCCCAAAGTCCAACAACCCAAAAGTCTCTGGTCAATGCCACCCCAGAGTTCGAGAGTCTATCTGTAGAGGTCCCTCCCTCCAGCCTGGGTAGAAAGGGGCACCTTACGTGGTCCAGGGCCAACTGCCCTGCCTCTCCGTGGGTTCTGCTTCCGCCTTCTCCACGAACTGCTCCGCTTTACCAGCTGCTCCACTCTGCTCCTCCAGCCGTCCTCAGGAACTGCTCCGCTCCACCAGCTGCTCTGCTCCATGAGCTGCTCTGCAAAACTGCTCGGCTCCACTCACTCTGTGGGCCGCTCCACCCATCCCACAGCTACTCCGCTCTGCCAGCCGCTCTGCTGCCACCAGCTGTCCCGTGATCCGCTCCAGCCGTCCCCGCAACTGCTCCACTCAGCCAGCTGCTCTGTTCCACAGCATATCTTCAGGCTCCCCCACTAGTTAGCACAGTACTCAGTGCTCTCAGCTCAGTCATTTCAGCTTTTTTGTGATTTCAACTCTTAGTGATCTCAGCTCTTAGTGGGGGAGCCCCAGTGCTAGTGCACCATTAGCCCGAAGTGAGTTCAGCTCAGTCACCTGTATTTAGATTCTTGAGGGAATAAAAAATCAACTCTGACATTCCACAGTGGAGAGAGGAGGGGGTGCAACTGGTGCTTCTGGCTCCACAAGGAGACTGCACCACCAGGCACAGATACCTGTCCCCAGCCTCTCTACTTCACTGGGTTTTGGAACCCATGTCCCTTGTCTAGCAAGTACCACCCAACTGAGGGTGAGTCATTTGTCACCAAGCAGTCCCACCGCTCAGCAGTCTGGGATAGGGTAGGCGTGCCTATGCAAATACACTCTCTGAAATTCTTTCCACCAGATGTCAGGGTAGAGCTTATCCTGACTGTGCTTACACCAAAATGTGCAACAACTGTATAATTCACAGTGTAATTGTCAGTTTTCAATGATTTTAAGGCTAAGATCTTTATTCAAGAGGTTTTCACACTGCACAAATATGACTCACCACTAGCTTCTCCTTATGGCTGGATCTGGTTTAGCAACTCTCCCCCCAGCAGGTACTTCCTGTCAATGGTCATTCCCGGCTTATGGTGGTCTGCCTCTTCCTGTGATTTAGCCCTCCAGCCAGGTCACTTTGAAGTCTCTCCTTTCAGTGAATTAAAAGAAAAGGGGGTAGGGGGTATATTATATACAACTGTAAAGACCCTTCAGAAATCCTTGAACTCTTGCCTTTCACTGCCAGAGCACTGATCCTCATCCCTTGAGCTAATGGAATAAAGCTATGCTTTAACCATATAACACTATCAAAATCAGATCCCAAGTATCTCTCAAGCTGAGCATCCAAAATTAGTTGACACTTGACAATTCCGGCCTTAATCTCTCTTTGCCTCAGTTCCCAGCTGTAAAACGGGGACTATAATACCACCTAATCTTCAAGGCATGTTTTAAAGATAAATTCAGCAGCGTTTATCAAATATTCACATACTATCGTGAAAGAGCCATAGAAACAATCACGAGGACTCTTTTTTTATTCAGTTCAGGGCTTGGGTGTTATATATTAAATATAGCCTGGGGTTATGCACCGATTAAGGGAAATAGAGAGAGATTGAGTGAGCACTGATTTGATGAATGAACCAGGGGTCCTGTTAAAAATAGTAAGTGATCATGTAACTAAAGATTGTGTCGTCGTGTGTGTGCACAAGGGGACTGAGTTAAGGTTGCACATAATTCTGGAATTGACTACATTTTGCGTGCTTTAACTTTCAACCTTAATATTCTGTAAGGATAGGTGGGGTTTTTTGGATGTAGTAAAGAACCAAGAGCCCTCATGTTTGAAAGGAGTGGTGCCCAAATCTTTCAGAGTACACCTGCAATTTACCTAAAATGTATCACATTCTACAGGGCTAGAATTATTTTTTTTAAAAGATCATAAGTAAAATTATGAAAATCCATCTAAATGTAATCAGAAAATTGTTTTAAAGTTTTCGGAGATGTTGGTATTTTGGCCAGTTCCAATATTAGTTATTTTTATGGTACCATGCTCACTTACGAACACTATCTATCTGGTAATGACAAGTCTAGAAATTCTGTAGCTACCTAATTCTATCAAGAAAATGATTATCGTCATTCTCCAGACATTTCAAGAGCTTTCAACACCAACCAAATGATTGCTTTAATGGTCAAGTCTGCTTGCTCTAAGAAAAAAATACAATGGCTTCATTCCAAGATAATTCTACAAAGATATGTATATCTTAACCTTGTTTGAGGCTTTTCAAATATGCTTTCCCTTCTTGGGTTTCAATGTGTGTGTGTGTGTGAGTGTGAGAGAGAGAGAGAGAGTAAGTGTGTGTGAGAGAGCATGAGCATGTACACATAGGTGTATGCATGTGTGAGCATCTCTACTACTTGTGTTTGGTTAGTTGTCAAAATACCAAAATAAGACCACGGGCTTTATGACTTGGCTGAAAGCAACTACAGAATGTTATTTGTCAATATGATATTGCTTCCATCACATCTGATGTAGAGTAATTTTTGGTACCCTTTTCCAAATTTTGTAGGCATTTTCCTATCCATTGGGACTTTTGTGAACATTGATTTCTTATATACTTCAACAACCCAAGGAGGTAACATAACTTGACAGGAGCATGTAAGATGTCTGCATCTCATCCAAATATAGAAGAAATATTCTTGTTGGGATTGGTTGGTTGTTTTTTGCTACAAATGATGAGATACCCTAGTGAGCAAATATCCAGGAAGCACATTTCATGGACCTTATTTTGATTTCACTAGCACTAATGTAAGTTAGGAGTAACTCAATGGAACTATACAAGTGAGACTCTTTGGTGAGTGAGATCAGAAGCACACCCTACACATTTCTTACTTATTCTTCTCTATTAGGCTACAGGAAAGTACAGAATGTTTCTACCACTCACAGTTTCAAAGGAAATGAGGCATGTTACTCTTTCTTTCAACTGCAGCTCATGTAAACTTTTTATGGAGAATGCTACCTACTGCAACTATTTTAAACTTTGTAAACTGAGCGGACATTGCTTGCTAAGTGAGCAACTATGCAATACTTTGTTTTCTCCTCCAATATTTTGTTCACTATGTGACCTCAAGCCTTATTTACTGCACATTGTTCAAATCTTGTTCATGACTACAGTGTGCAAATGATCACAAATATTAGTACATTTATTTTTACAACATCCATGGGAGTTGAGGAGGTGCTATTATCCCCATTTTACAGAAGGAAGTGATGCACAGAGAGATTAAGGTCACAAGTATCCACTAATTTTTGTTGCCTAATTTGAAATGCCTAGGACCTGATTGATTTATTTATTTAAGAGTATTTAGCATTACGTAACACTTAATATGTTCAAAGCCCAGCTCCCACTGACTTCAGTTGCAGCTATGGGTGCTCAGCACTTCTGCAAAGCATAATCCAAGGTTTAAAGTTGGATACTTAGACAATGAGAAACACACAATTAGTGACGCCCTGTGAAAAGGTTAGTTTAAGTGACTTGCCTGGCAGCACACAAGAACGCTGTGAAAGGAACAGAATCCAGTTCTCCAGAACAGCATTCAGCTGCCTTAACGAGACCCTGCTTTGAGACTCAGTTGAGGATAGTGAAATTACTCCTGATTTGCACCTTTATTAGTGCTTTTCCAGATTGCCTTTCTCTACTGCATGTAGGAAGAGACACTCATAAAAAATGAATTCTCTTTAACAGAGCTGTTGCTTCCGAAGCGCTCATTTGCTGTGATTGTTTACATGCATTGGTTCACTGTACACAAGGTCTAAGTAACCCCATTATTAGCTTTTTACATGTGAAATTTTGGCAATGACATGGACAAATGCAGGTGCACAACTGATTGTACATTTTTGCACATGAAAACAGACTTCCGCTTTTTTAAATTAGTGCTATAATATCAAGAAACATTTGACCTGGCCTGGAGGTTGGTCATCTTACTGATGCCAAGTGACAAGAAAATATTTTAAATCCCAATGTGAAGACTAGGAATGTGTTCTGTTTGCCTGATACTCAAACCCAACAGTGACAGAATCCCTTGGTATACATTGCTAAAATGTCACTTTGTAGGAGTCTCTCCTTTAGGGGGTGGCTTTATTTCCACCAAGGAAAGAAAATGACACAAAGCAACAGCTGATCCAAGATATAACTTCTGTAGATAGAGTTGGCAGGATTCCTCCCCCCCAAAAAAAAATTTTTTTACTATGCTAGTTTACAACCTCAAAATGTAATTACTATTGGTCAATTTTTATTAGGAATTCATTCTAGCTCTTCAGAAAGGTAATTTTTAAATGCATTAAGTGTTTTGAGATATAAATCCATGATGTGTATTCAAATATGTTCTCTTTGGTCAATCATCTTTGATAAGTTTCCTCTAAGAAATATAGTCTGGATAGAGCAACTTTCCCTATAAATGGAGGAAGAATATTGCAACCTGCTTAAAGTGTCAAAGGCAGAAACTTTGAAAACTCATGAGCAAGCATATTCTGGAGAGACTTTGCAGCACAAAATGGTGTGTATAAGCTTTTGATTAGAATCCACATTACCATGCTTCAGTTTTTCTCTGCTTCAAATAATTTCTTTTCTTCCTGCATTCATCTGCCTCACAGCACAAGCACTGCATCTGAGAAAGCTGACAGTTTCCTTTCAGAAAATGGGAGGGCCAGCTTTCAACCAAATCACACTGATTTATATCAGCTGAGGATTTGGCCCATAATATTTTTCTCAAACAGCAGCTAGTGGTGCGCATCAAGTAAATGAAGTAATAATCTGAGCACCTGCTGCTTCAATATGTGAGAGCCTGCTTTTAGCTAGCTATCCCAGGCTGCAAAGCTAATAGCCACCAAGCAATTGGGCCAGCTGAAATTCAGTACATTTCCAAGTGCCTATTAAGTTTGATTTGCAATATGTTAATAGAGAATTATCCCATAGCCAAATGATTCATAATATACCTGCGACATATACAGATGAAATGTACTTTCTGGAATGTCTCATTGCTTTAAGGAATGATAGATTGTTCTTGAAGACAAAATAGGAATTAATCATTTAATTTGTAAGAAAGCTTTTCATTACCTAGAAACTGACTTTATTATGCTGGGTTTGCTCTAAACTGCGTGTGTTCGGTACTTCATTTAAAGCTGATAGTGCTGGGGTTATTGAGGTTGAAATGTAAAGTAACTCGCACTCATTAAACCACTTGTGGACACATTTAGAGGGCACAAAATATTAACCAGAATTTTGTACTGCAAAATTTCAAAGTCAAGCCTGGAGCCTAAAATAACTTCTCAAGGCTATTTATCAGTTGAGCAAAGTAGTTCAGAATTTCACAACAATAAAGCAAAAAAGATTTGCTATTAGACTAAGAGCTAGGTGGGTTGTACAACTATAGGCAAATGATCAAAAGTGGCCACTGACTCCCTATCCCTCAATTTTTGGATGCCAAACTTGAAATGATGAAATTTCTCTAGCCACCAGTGTGGCTACTTTATGAGATGTGGCTGTGGATTTGAATTAGCCGTGTAAGTGGGAAAATCAGATTGAAAAATTAACTTGAGAATTTTGAGACTTACATTAGTCAAATATATCTGAAGTCTATCTACAGCAGAGAATGAGATTTATAGTAAAACCATCAAGTGTTATCTTAACATAATTCTTTTTACACAATGGAATATTTTTTATATCAAGAGTTAACAGCTCATGGTTAATGCAACTCATGATAGATCTCACTTGAAATTTTGTGTGACATGGGAACTGCTAATGCAGATATTCCTGGTAAAATCCACATAATGCCCATTGAAATGGTGGTCTCTCCATTAGAAAGACAAATTTGATAAAGTTCATGGAATTTGCCAGTTCATTGAGCTAATTTTCAGGACTTTTACCAAAATTGTTCTAAAAACCACTACTACCAAATTATCTGGAGAAATGGAGCAAACACCCAGAGTTGCTGTCTGAGCATGGAAACAGTGGGAACTCAATAGGAGGGATGGGAGCCAGATTGCAGGATTCAGCAGTGGAGCAACATGAGGATGAGAAGGATCTGCTGTAGAGACCATGTTCCAGAGACTTGGCTGGTTTTGTTGGATTTAAAAGTAGGATCCTTCACCTCACAGGAGAAGAGGACTAGAATTTGCTGTAGGCTGTGAAAATTGCACTGTTGTTGCACAATCTCAGGAGGACATTGAAGAAAACTGTGGGATCATCACTTGTCTCCCAACTTTAAGGTGCCGTAAAGAGGGTCTGCACACCATTCCACTGACAGTGAGGGTAAATCTGGCCAAAGAAGAGCCCTACGGGGATGTACTTATGTGAGCACACATATTTTGCATTTGAACTTGTGATTTTAAAAAGTACTAAAATCTAAAGACCCCTGCCTTCCTCAGAAGTCAAGTCTGTAAACAAGATTTTGATTGACAATATTCACATATTATAAGTAACCTGTTATATGTACAAGTGGATACATTAAGTAAATGTTTGCTTCAGAGATTATGTCACTCTTCTATCAGAAGTTTAACTCAAATTAATATGTACAGACAATATTTCACAAACCTGAAAAGTCTAAGCTGTGGTCTGTTCCACAGTAGAGCGGTAAGATGAGGTACAGAAAAGGGGAAAGAAAAATTATACCTAACATTAGCATCCTGTTTTCCTCAAGCCTGTTAAACATAGATTCTTATTTTTAAGGGATCATGCTGATCAGCCAGTCTGACCCTGCATCTTTAACTGCAACTCTGTCTCCTGCTAAATATTAGTGGTGGGTTCCATTCAACAACTATTGGTTATCTTTTGAATGTCCTTTCTCTCTTTCCCTTTCCTCACCCCCACACTGCTGGAACATACAACATCACTTCTGTTTGGCTTATGCCCATCTGCACAGAGCAGCTGAGGGGAGAGGAAGAATCTCTTATAGCAAATGCCAGGGATGGACAAAGTAATTTTAATAAAATAATAAGCAAACTGGTCATAGAAACACAAACAAAAAAACCTTTCTCGGGTTCCCCCAAAAAACTTGACTGACTTCTCCAGCTCTCTGACCTTTTATTTATTTATTTATTCATTCCATTTTTTAGTACATCTGCACATCCTGGTTTTAGCTTGAAAGGAAAGAGGAAAGGCAGAAACTCTTTCAGAAAGTCTTGTGTAATTTTCAACTCAGTTTTGGAAGAACCAAGAGCTTCGAATAGTTACCACACAGATATGGCAGAATTTAGCATTGCTGACGATCCTTTCTCAATGTTTAGCAGCTTCAGATAAAAATGGGTGGGTTCTTAAAAGTAGTTTCCACAAGAATAATATTCAAGTTTTTCCATCCAGTTGATCATACTGGAAGAATCTTCAATTTACAAGTTTTGCTTGCACTGCACAAAATGCTTTTGCGGCCTGATCCAACTTTCATTGTAATCAGTAGAACAACTTTTATTGACTTCACCGAGAGGTGGATCAGGTCACTGGAGGATGAACAAAATGTTAGTTTCATTCTCCAGTGAGTTAAAGGTCTCACCCTTCATGCTAAACAAGAATGTAATTATTTAAACACATGATATGTAATAAAAACTAAATCTATGTGATCTGATCCAGATCTCCTGAGGTAAGGAATAAATCTTGAATTTAAAACACTATGGTCTATTCAAGTGAGATTATGACTGTCATTGATCCTCATTAACTGAGCTATTGAAATACTGTCACATCTAGGGTATGAAAATTTAATTCCATTTTTATATTCATACTCACTAGCAATAAGGCTGACTCACTTTTGTTAGATCCTTAAATGATGGTTTGCACTGAACACTGAAAATACTGCATTCTGTTGATATTAGGATAATTCTGAGTTGATAAGAATGAATTTGATGTTGACATAATTGGCACATTGAGCTTTACAAAACAGCTGCTGTAAAGCCACTGAGATTAAAAAATAATAACTTATTAAAATATCCAGTGCCTGACATTACAGCATATTAAAAAAGAGGTAAATGTCACCCAACTGCTTTCTCTGAACAACAGCATTAGTACTTGGGAAAACAAAATACAAATTTGAAAAGGAAATGGAATTTTCAGAGCAAGGGGCAGTTTTTAAGAACAAGATCTTTGTTAATGATCGGTTTATATCCCACATATGGCCATTTTGCATTGGCTCTCAGTGGGAGTTAGGTGCCTAGGATTTTTGAAAAGCTCATTAGGTGCCTATCTGCATCTTTTGGTGCCTAAACATCTTGAAAAATCTGGCCCTTAGGTTCCAAAGTCTCATTGAAAGGCAATAGGACTTAGGCTCCTAAGTGCCTGAGTCCCTTTTGAAAATGGGACTCAGGCTCCTGTATCAGATACTTTTGATAATTTTACCCCCAAAACGTTTACAGTAGCTTAAAATAACATTGATTTTTTCCCCCTGTTTAATTTTCATCATCATTCTGCATGAGGCTTTATGCAGTGCTTCAATGCTTAGGAAAAAAGAACAAGAGTACTTGTGGCACCTTAGAGACTAACAAATTTATTTGAGCATAAGCTTTCGTGGGCTACAGCCCACTTCATCTGATGCATAGAATGGAACATATAAGAAGAGTATATATATACACAGACATATAATACATTTGTTAGTCTCTAAGGTGCCACAAGTTCTCCTGTTCTTTTTACAGATAGAGACTAACACGGCTGCTACTCTGAAACTTGTCACAATGCTGTGAAGTATAAATTAGAAGGATAAAAGTAACAAGGATAAATGCTGTACATTAAAAGACTAAGTAGTGAAAAATATGGCCATTTTCAATTGTATTGGGTGGAAATATGATGCCAAACAATACTCAAGTCAATACTGAGTCTCTCTAGACTTTATGGAAGAAGGAGAAAAGCTCCTATCAGTGTCCAGTTGATAGAAAGTATATGAACAGCATGGGCGAATTGATTTAGAGTTTCTGAGTCTCATCTGCACAGTCAAACAAATTCATTAAATGTGATGGCTTCACTGCCTTCAGGCACAATTTCACCACTCAGAAACCATGTTACAATGTCAAAGTGAAATAAAACAATGTCATTTCAAGTTAAATGGCCTTTTAAAAGGAAATTGCATAGAGAAAGTACATTAGAATATGGATATGGCTGTAACTTAAACACACAAAACTGGGAAGATCCTAGGATAAAGATTCCACGGCATCTTTAACTTAATTTGCTGAGGCGTAAGAACTATAAAACACGATATTTTACTAGGATCTGAGGCAACACCCATTTAAACCGATAGGAGTCTTTGAACTGACTTTATTTAGAGATGGAGAAATCCATTAGTATAAATGAGCACATAATTTATATTCCTTGGCTTCACTTTAAAATTGATTTATACACCCACTGCCCAACCTTCTAATAGATTAGATATTAAAATATTGATATCTCACCCTTCTGCTGCCAACTGACTGATACCAGACTAAGGATGAGCAACTCTGCTTCTTTAAAGATTCAAATAGAAGGGCCAGTTCCTCAACTGGTGTAAAAAGATGCAGGCCTTTCAGCTTCAGATGCGCCAAGCTGCTTCACATAAGTTGACATCTGTCTGTACAATTTTATATAACAAGGATCATTACAGTAACGCACTTAGAAATGTGAATTGTTACTAACTTGGATTGAATTAGGTAAAATAAAACAAATATGCACATACACTTAGGGTGACAATGATTCCGATATGTAAGGAGATGTAGCTAGGTGGTCACCTGCTCCTGTCCTGAGGGGCTTAGAACAGCCCAGCAGAGGGCTGTGGCTGGGGCAAGCAGCTCTCAGGCTGATTGGGAAAGTAGGCACAGCTGGGAGCCACGCCCCACACAGACCACAGCCGGCCCCTACGAAAAGGTTTTGAGCCAGGAGCACAGCAGTTTCTCTCTAGTTGTAGAGGGAGATGGACTGACCTACCTACTGCAGGGACCTGAGTGGAGCAGGGCTGGGGAAAGGCAGAGGAGTTGGGGAGGCTCCAGCCTGGAAAGCCCCAGGCTGTGGTCTAGCAGAAGGCCAATGGGTACCAGGGGTTGCAGAGGGCAGCTCATGGGTAGGCAGAGGCAGCAGATCCAAAAACCTGAGTGGCTTTTACATTGCAGTCTTCCCCAGTGAGTAGGGGCTAGATGGTGATTGGCAGTAGCCCATTACTGAGGTAAGGTGGGGATAGAGAGTTGGAGGTTCCCCTGGATGTGGAGACCCTGAGACTGTGGGGGCATTGCCAGGGGGCAGCACTCCAAAGATAATAGGGCACTGGATACTGGGAGGGACACCAGCCTGCAGAGGGTGCTCTGGAGGCTGGAAGGGCTAATTCCCTGGAGGACCAGCAGGAGGCGCTGCAGAGGTGAGACATGCATCGCTGCAGAAGACTAAGAATGGATGTGAGTGCTTTTGTAACTTCCGTTAGTACATGGAAATCCAAGGAAAAGACAGCACATTTCTATTTTATACCTGCCAGGATTTGGAGAAAGAGGAGACGGCTGAAGGCTGGTGTTTCTGTTTTAATCTTTTGCTTCAGTTAGGCAGCTGAATGTGTTATTTGGAATGGACTTTTTTTTTTAAATGTCAAGTAGAACTTGAGCAAAGTCCTTATTTGTGTAAATGTTGAAAAGGATACATAATAAAATGGAGTTATACATACCATGGAGTTTTATTTCTACCAACGGAAAAAAAACCTGTAGGGTTGTGTCCATTTTAATGCAGTGCAGACTGCATTCTACTCTAGCAACCCAAGGAATGCTATGTCCAAGGAGAAAGAGTATCTGTTATAAGGATGTAGACTAAATAGAAAACATGATGATATCTGGTTTTATCAACATAGCTTGTGGCGAGGGCCTATCTCTACTTCTGAGAGTAACACCTGCTACTTCAAAATGTATCTCTGAAATTGAACAATAATATCTCCTAGTCACTACAGAAATACAGGGTTGATACCCTAGTTCAGTATTATTGTATAGCATGCAGAAGTAGTTACAGTCCTGAGCTGAAATCCTAGAGCCTCTGAATTCAATGGCAAAACTCCTTTGGCCATTAATGGGGTCAGGACTTTACCCTGGGAGCTTTAAACTTCCATGTGCACGCTAGGGGATTTTCTGCCTTACAGGGTGTACTCCACTGAACAACACAAACATCTTGAAAAATAGATAATTGGTTCCTCCTGGACAGAAGGACTGTTATGACTGTGCTGTCAAGGTAAATGCCCATTACTGCACCAAGTAAATGAACACCATACTTTCCAGCCCAGAGGTGGAGCAATCTTCAAAGAAGAAATTTTCACTGATGAGCCCAGAGTGCATACTGGCAGGCTTGACAGCTATTAAGCAACAGCCGGAATAAAATGGCATAAAGTCACTTTCATTAGTCAGAATTCTGCATTCTGCTAGTACATACAAGCACTAATGAAAGCTAGTACAAGAGTGTAGAAATCACTACTCTTGGCATCTAATGTTAATGAGATCTTTAACAATCTGAGCAACAGACAGATTTTACCTAAAAGACTGACCAAATAGAAATCTCTTTAATATTGGATTGCGGTTCCACACTTGCAAGGGAAGAAAACCTCCATTTAAAGGATATGGACCTCTTTTAGTTGTACCAGAGGCAGAAAATACATCAGTATGGAATAACTATTTAGCAGCTCTGGGGTGGACTTCACTGCCCTTACTTGCATCGTCAAGTGCCTTACTCTGCAAATAGTCCCATGGACACAAATGGAATAATTGCAGAGTAAGGTGCTACTACTGAATATGAGAAGGGATATCTAGCCTTTAGGAGAAGGAAAGCTCCACCAGATGGTGTACCCAGATGTGGATCAGGAGACCTGGCTTCTTTACCCAGCTCTACCATTGGCACATTGTATGAACTGTAGGCAAATCACTCTGTGTCTAGGATTCTACATCTGTCAAATGGAAATAATGTTTACCCGCCTTTGGAAAGCATTCTGGATTTCACAGATAACTGAGAAAGGGCTGCACATTCTGCTCCTAAGTATCTGTATTAATAACTACTATTTAGATTTTGCCACCTTCTATACACATACTAAGTACAAATTTTTCAATGAAAGAGACATGACTTCTCATGGAGTGAAGTACTGCTTAATTTGAACAAAAGGAAGCACAGTCTGGCTTTCAATAAATAGGGCGGTGATGCGTATTGATTCTCAGACATGAATGTCTGTGATAAGTTTTGCTTCCCTTTGGTAATGTAGATTATCATATTGACAGGGGTTCACTAATTGCAGAAGAAATACTTTGAGGGAGAGGTAGGAGCCTGCTACTCTTTTGCTGACCAGGCCTGTGTTAGGCCAAGCCATGGTAAATAGCCTGTATCCAGTAGGCAACTGGTGGTGAGAATGGATACAAAGAGCATGGGAGTTGCACCAGTGTGGAATGTCTGTGAGGAGCAGGGCCAAGGGGATGGATAGGCAGGAGCACAATGGGCTTTCTGTTACAGAGAGGCACTATTAGTTATCTCCATAGGCATCAGAGTAACAAGTCCTGCCTTATACTTTCCAACTTCAGGTTTTGGTGACTCGTGCTCCTGTACTTGTGCACATACACATCTGCAGATGTATATTTGTTCTGGGTGGCACAGGAAGACAGGACACCAGGAACATGGTTTAAATAGGCTGCAGCTTTATTAAGAAACACATCTGTGAATTATCCAGAAATAACCCACCCAGTGCAAGTTACCCCTCCTTCCATAATTTCTATCTCCTGGGGGAGGGCTGCTAACAGCCCCCCTACTCTTAAGCTGTTCCCAGCACTGTTGCTGGAACCCCATCAGCCTCCCCTCACCTGAGAGTTAAGGGAGCGGGGACAGGGGTTGTCTTCTCATTGTACAAGACATTAAGAGTTCCATCTCCATTCTCCAGCTTTTTTAGGCGATGTCTTCTTCTAATCTACCTCCAATTCTGGTTTACCAGGGAACCAGACCCCATATTGAACAAGTATGTGCACTAGGCACCTGACAAAATGAATTTTACAACTTAACCTACCCACTGTGTCCCTGGGCTGCTGAGTGGAAGCTGAAAAACCCCCACACTGGCCACAGGCCAATCTGGCAGTGAAGGACAAATTCCTACCAAGCTCCAAAAAGTAACTAGCAGAATGCCCACAGCAAGGCCCCAAAATCCAGTCCCGTTCTAATCTCAAGGGGAAGGGAGAGGGAGGTTTCTTCCCAGTGCAGAATGCACTCTTTGGTAGCCAATAAGGTTATGCTGCAACTTTCTGTCCAATAATCAGCCACCTAGCTTCTCTCCTCTAGTCCATGGGGAAGAGAGAGGTGGGAGGGTGTAATCCTTAAAAGGGCCAAGTGTTTCTTTCCCCTGCTGGCCCAGACAAAACCTCCTCACCTCTGAGGCTGTTAGGAGGGTATTTTGAGAGAAGTAAGTGCATCTTCATGTACTGTACTACTCCCTTCTGCTCTCCTGATCTTGTAACATAGGAAGCCTCCTGTAAGAAATGTTTTGATTGAAGATCCAGCATCAAAAGTCAATACCAGGAGTAAGTACCGGGGAAGAAAAAGTGGAAACTATAGATGCCACAGTCCCCAAACCACATACATTCTGAAATTCCATGGTCTCAGAATTTGCCATGGAATCCACCCCTTGCAGCAGAATTGTGCTCCGAAATTAGGCTTTTACTACTAAAGATGTACCTTTCTAAACTTTATGGTTTTGAAGATAACCTTCTAAAGGTGAACCCAGCATAAGCCCATTCAATGTTGCTTTGAGTCTGCCAATAACCTGAAACACTAAGTAGGTGTGGCATGAACTGACCCATTTATTTTAACTAGGGGTGCTGATTTTGAAACCTACATGTCTGTTTAAATATCAACATTACTAATTATTGCACTGCTGACCAAATTCCTCCCCATCCCTCTCCAGGCACACAAATCTCCTACTCAGCTGCAAAAATCTCCAAGTCTTCCTTGGCAACTTTGCTGATGCAATTAGGTATTGGCACTACAAAAATTTGTGGCATATTGAACACTAAAGGGATGAGGAGAGGGTGAAATAAATAAAATTTAACATCAAAATAAATAACATGGGGGCTAAATTATTCATTTTACGTGTTCATAGATTGTAAGGCCAGAAGGGACCATTGTGATCATCTAGTGTAACCTCATGTTCAATTTATTGAAAGCCTCTGCTTTTTTAAATTTAAATGACAGTGCACCAAGATTTGCACCAGAAAACTGAAATATCCAGGGACTTTACCACCCAATTTAAATGCACCTTGGAGTGGAATTTAAGAAGCCTTGACCCTGGATACTTCAGTAATATAAAAGAGAGAGACTCATGCTCTTAATAAATAATGAAACCATCTCAATAATACAGAATTTAATGAGTCCTGCTATTTCCTTGGGACCCAGCTGTGGCAGCATTGTTGTTTAATGATATTTACAGAACAAGTAAGTCTGGAACAGCTTCCATAGGATGGACTAAAACTAGTTATTATGCAAGGGTTGATGATTGCTTTTAGTGTATATTATTGATTCTGCAACCATTTGTCTGTCTTTTCTTCATGTACAAGTTTAGTTGTTGACAAGAAGAAATAAATTAAATATAGCAGACATGTATTTTCACCAAAGATTTTTCTATCTGAAGTTTATTTCCTTCAGTTCTGAATGATACGTTGGTGATCATCTTTTCCAGGAATCATAAGACTGTATTGAGTAAGGCAAAGCTCTAACAGCAATAATCATGGTTTTAGCAGAATTGTACTTGCATTCTTGCTACCAAGTACACGAGGGATGTTATGTTTCTTCTTAGAATTTCGACAGGAAACTAAAAATGTAGGGCCAGGCTCTCCTCTAGTGTAAATCAACATAGCAACTTGGCAGCTGCTTTACACCAGCTGAGGAGCTGTCCTGTATTTCTCTAGTTTATTCTCCCCACAAGCTGATGTGCATTATTCTTGGAAATCCATCCTACCTTCCTGTGCAGTTTTGATACTTTAGTCAGTAAGGCGCAAATTCGGTGCCCACAGCATAGCAACACCTGAAAAACAGTGGCACTGTGATGTTGGCACAGCAGAGGGGAGGATTCCATTCCATCACCCTGCATAGGCCCCCCACCCAACGCCCATTTAGCTGGATTGTGTGCAGGGAACAAAAACTGTAGCCCTAAAACCTCAGAGGAGAAAAGGTTCTGGAAGCTCAAGAGATTCTTCAATACAAATATACTAATTAGAACTCCTTGATTAGACAAAACATATTAATATTGGCTATGTATCTTTTACTACTATAACTGGTTTTGATTTTAGCAGAGCTTGTAAACGCCATATGTTACAATGGAGCAAGTAGTCTATCTTCGCTGGAGCCTCTGCCTAGCCCTCTGCCTGCGCCGTCGGATTGACAGACTAATGGGCTGCTTTCCAAATTTCTCCATGATTTCTTTGATTCGTGCGAGGTTGGTTTTGCTGATTGTGAAGTCACACTGAGTGGCTCCCATGTCATAACCTACTGCACAGTTCTTGGTGGAAGAGGTATAGCCCTCCGCTTTTGCAGTGACCACATATTCTCCTGGGTTCAGGAGACGCCAGTAATCCCCATCACTCGCTGTTAAAGAAATCAGAAAAGAAGATTTTCAGACCATTGCTCTTTTGACAGAATTGTCAACGCTTATCTACTATAAAGGTGTATGTTAGGAGTGTGGCCTGAAGTTATACATATAGGACTTGAGCCTCATGTCCAGTTAACCTCCCCTTGGTTGTGGTTGGTACCAGACTCAGAAAGAAGTGGGGCACCAAAGGTGGCTGTATTCCTTCTTTACAACCTTCTTTCCCACCAATTTTGGGAATCACCTGATTAGCAATTTGGCTCCTGGCACAAGCTGAAACAGCCTTGGGAGCTCACGCACACTCAAGAATTGCTGGAGTTTAGTGGAGCTCTAGTCATGTCCTGTTCCCCAGCCACATCCCAACACTGGGGGCCATGAGAGGAGCTGTACAGGGCTAGCTACACTGGTGCTGTTTCACCCAAGGATTCCCCTACACCAAGCAGGTGGCCTGGTCTGCTAGTTATCTTGTGTCACCAGAGCAACACAAAGCAATAGAACAGGCTCCAGGAATCTGGCCCATGGCATATGTAGCATTTGCTTAACAATGCCCTGCTTCAATAACAGTATGTTTTAAGCAAAACACCATTCCTTCTTTGGAGCCTTTTTAATGACCTTTAAATGGAAAAAAAAAATTAGGTGTGCTTGTTCTGAGTTAAGTCACAATTTGGAAAAGTAACATGGGCCTGGCTGCTCCCGTGTGTGACTATGTAGCCCTCACCTTGGAAATATAAATGAAGCTGCCAATGAAAACAAAATACCACCAAGAAAAATCCATTAGTTTTCATTTCCCATCCTAATTTTCTATAATTGTAAAGAAAAAACAGTACTGATTTCCCAAACAGAATTCTCTGGACAGGTGAGAGATACACAGAGCTGAGAGAAGGGTTTAAAATAACCTGTTTCCCAACACCATCAGCCAAAATAAGTTTGATCTTAACAGTTTGATATTTTGTTGAATTAAAATACACCCACAATAATTTCTTGATTTGCCACTTGAGGGTCCTTTCATACCGCTATAATGTTTTTTCTGTATAATATCAATTCATTGACTGAGAGCAATTTCATATGTAATTTAGGCCATGATTTTCAACATAATACTTAAGCACATTCTTCACTTTAAATACATGAGTAGTCCCATTGTAATCCATTGAACTACTTGCATGGATAAAGCAAAGCACATATTTCAGTACCTCATTGAATCAGGATCTTAATGATTTTCCTTACAAAAGATATTCATGGCTTAATGCCCTTTACCCAATAATCTGGACATTCTTTGGTCTTCTAGTGATGTTATTTTAAGCAGCAAATATGTTTAGCAGCGGATTGGAAGAGGGGATGAAACAGCTTCTTGCTGTAAAATTGTATTTGTTTTACAGTTTACCCTACTAAAGCCTGCTGAGTTGTAGAAGTGCATTTTCAAGGGTTCCTAGGATGTAATACTATATATACATGAAGAAACATGACATCTCCCACAGGAAGAGTTACTGTAATGCTCATGTGAAATGACGTTAGTATTATTGGCCCTGCCCCTGGGTGACATTGTTGCTAAAATGAAAGACAATTAAGATGAAAAGGTTGCATGTTGGGAATAAGAAGACAGACTGTGTTAGAGCTTTACTCCTTGCATCTATGTAAAGGTATAAAATTGTATATTGGGGGCTGGATAAGCTAGGCATCATGCTTTGACATAGCGGGAATCAGCAAAAAAACAAACAAAAAACCAGTGCTAATCATCTCCAGGAGTTACTGTGAAAGACATACCTGGGCAAGTTACTTCTCGTATAGTAAAGACTGCTCATTTTTCTACCAATCAGTTTGAGAGTGTTTTAAAAGAGGAGATGGGTCTTATTCTCTGCTGCTATCTGGCTACTGTGCACTTCTTGGGAGTAGGGGGCGAGTCAGGTGGGGCGGGATTATGATGGACCTCTGCTTCACTGTGCCTGTCCTGTACTGGTGTAGTGTCCACCATAGGAACTTAGAGCTGGTTTGGGGTAGGCCCTGAGAATCCACCTTGGTTCCAGATGCACAGGAGTAATTGAGCGTATTTTCTCCCAGACCGAGTGGGTGGGGAATAGTGTAGACTGACTCTGCCCCATGCTCATTATGCTGGCCAGCACCCCTATGCTGGTGCAGAAGGGTGCCGTACTTTGCAGTGGCAGATTAGACACTGGGCCAATGGAGCCCGTGCCAGGGGTCCTGGCCAATTGTGGGGCCCTGGAAAATGGGAAGGGGTGGGGAGGAGCCCCCAGTTGCTCTAGCCCAAGGCCTCACATAACTGTAATCCACCTCTGGTACTTTGGTGCTGTATAGGCCATCAGCAAATTACTTACTTCTCTGGAGCAAGAGGAAACAAAGGAAATTTTGACCACAGTTACCTTGTAGGAAATTGCAATGGTGGTGCAGTTTATGCAATACACTTTATACAAGCTTGTGCCTAACAACACAATTACCCGTTGGTGCAGCCACACGTTTCTGACAAGCGTTTGTCATGTATTTTAGCATAGCTTGAGAAATACTGTAAAAGAAGCTACACATTCAACCACCATCAGGAAATAATTATAGAGCTAAATACAAACTATTTAGCTCTTTTCAGTTTTAAAACAAGTAGAGTTCATTCCAAGAGTCTGCTCCTGTTACCCATCATTTAATCTCAGGGTACTAAAAGATTTCATTCTCTGGGCTAAATGGACTACATCAAAAATTCCTGCACAGATGGTAGAGCTATGTGATCAAAAATACAGGGGGATTAGAGAATATTAAGAGGTACTTTGGTAAACAAAGAGGTAGTGTACTCCAGTTAAAATGACAACAATACTAGAAAGATAATCAAATTAATATATGTAAATAGACTCCAGAAGGCACCTTGATCTTGTTAACAATGTGACAGATAATAAAATAAAAATTAGGAGGAATAAATGATAATGGGCCAGATCTTCAGCTGGTGTGAACTGGTGTAGCTCCATTAAGTCAGTGGAGTTATTCTAATTTACATCAAGGGAAGATCTATCTCAATGCTTTATTATCAACAAAGGGCCCTACTATGAAGTTAATTTGCCTGCCCAAGGAATGATGGTATATGCCCATAAATAGTTGAGTACTAGCAACTGCCAGCAGTGCTTCAAGATAATGTATTATTAGTTAACCCACTAAAATAAAATCTCTGAACAATTAGAGAGAAATGTTAGGTGCAAATTCTTTGTTTTGGATGTTGTAACAAACCCTGAAATTTTTATCAGATTCTCTGAAAAAAAGCTTTCTATGAGAGTTTCATGCAAACTTGAGTTAATGTATAGTTTGTTTGAAAACTATGCAAAACCTAGGCACTGTGTTGATAGGTGCGAGAGAGAGAGAAATACTGCAATTTTGACTGAGTTTCACTTTGACATTTGGTGCTCAAAAGTTGGGTGTGAAACTATATGAAACAAAACCAGAAAATGCGGCTCACCATAAACCAAAAGCTTTGAGTTTAGTAAAACACTAATTGTTTGCTGCACGTGTGGCAGGTTGCCAGAGACAAAATGGTCTTTTTATTTGGGAAATATTCCACTTCCATTTTAATTTCAAAGAAATCATCAACCCTTCCAGAACTGATAGCAGTGTAGGTTGTGCTTGACACTGAGTCCCTGTTATGGGCTAGGATCTTATATACATCAGAGGCTCTTAAAACAGCAGTCTTTGGGCCACAGCTTGTCCATGGAGCTTTTAGGGGGGGTCTGCTGAAAGGTAGCTGGACATGCAGTGCTGACTTTTCTTCCTTATTTCCTGCTGCTAAATGTTTTAATAGACAGCTAAAAATCCATGAAGTGGTTTACCAAAGTTACTTTTCATGACAGCACTGGCTGGAATTGCTACAAGGATGTTCTCTGATTGGTTATGGAAGGAGAGAGGGTGTGGGATTGTGAATGGGAAGAGAGGTATCCACAAGTCCATTAAAATATACCCCTGCCATCCTTACGTCTCTATATGAGCTACTCAGACCTTGTATCTAGGCATGCAGAGGTAAGTGGGCATAGTGTACTCACCTACTCCCTTCCCTGCCCTGGAACAGGGAACAGACAGGGTCATAGCTCCCCCCACCCCCGCAATAGACTAGTTAACCCAGCTGAGCTGGAATAAGTGGTGTTGCAATTTGCTGCTGGTAAAGGCCTGGAACACAGAGGATGCAGAGAGGTAACTGTACCTCAGACAGGGGCCTCTGACACGTTATGCCTCCCAAAGCTATTCTTGGGCTGCTGCACTTTTTCCTCAGAACTGTGCGCCTAACACTAAGGGCTAGAGTGCACAGCCCTGGATAATGGGGATGTGTGAACCCCACCACTCCAAGGAGCCAATGGAATAATAAGAGGAGCAAGGAGCTACTTGACATTAATAAGGTCATTGGAATCAGGCCCTAAATAACTTTTTAATTTTATATCTCAATAAGAGAATATCCAATGACCTCTGCTACCTGGTCTTTGAAAAATGAACAGAGGTCCAAATGGGTTTGTTGATCCAACTAATGAACTTATTTCCCAGGGTCAGCTGACAGAGCACAGTTCACCTGTAACCATAACACCATGTCATCACCTCTGCCCAATCAATAGTTGTATGTGCAGCAAGAACAATGTGTTCAAGCTCTTGGTCTCACAAAATCAATCATTTCAATTAGCCTATTAATATTATCAGCACAGTGTCACTCCCATCAGATATATTGTGAAAGTAACAGAAGGTTCTTTCTACACTAGAGAAGGAAGAGGAGACATTTCCTGGAACAAGTAAATAATGATAGAAAGCTTATTGTAGACATAATTCTTACCTGCTTAATAGGGTAGTTGACTCCATTTACATGTCAGAAAATAGCAGGTATTTTAAAAACGTAATAGTTATAATCCATTTTAAAGCAAAACTTAGAAAGGTAAAGAAAGTTGCTGAGATTTTACTCGTTTAAACCAATTTTGACCCAGTGCAAATCTATTGCTTCAATGAATATAGTCCCAATTTAAACAGGTATAGAAGAGAGAAAATTTAATTTTTTTCTCTGCAGTTTTATTTATCATTTTAGCTTAGTAGCTATCCCATAAAATTTCTAATTTCAAAGACAAATGACAGCCCGTACCCTTTATTTATTTAATGTAAGGCAAGACAGAAGTTCTATGTTTCCATCCATAAATAAAGTCTCAACTTTTACACTTCCCAGATTATGGAAAAGAACAACAATTACACTTTCTCTTTTTATTATTAATAGTTAGCAGTGAACCTGAACCAGACAGTTCTGATTCAGATCTGCACCCAAACTTCCTCCAAGTCCATGAGCGTTTACAGAGCAGATTGTGGGGTCTTCCATAATTGTATTATTATACATTCATCTGGGATTCTTCTCCATATGCGCTCACATTTGCATTTTCTCTAAATCATCCACTATTCTCCAGTGTAGTATCCAATGTAACCCAGTATAGTGAGGGATTGGATTAATCATCCACTGAATTTATTCAGTTCCCAGCAAACATTTACCAGAGTAATACAACCTACAGTTTATGACAGCCTTCCAAGTCAGTGGAAAAACAACTGATTATTTTCATTCCCTCTTTTGTTTCCCAGTGGCCCCATTTTGAAATATATAAGGAAGTCATAATTGCATTACTAAATATCTGCAATTCAATGTTTTCTCTCACAGCAGAGACATAGTAAAGTTGAAATAAAACTTATCATAACTGAGCTAAATTTGCTGAGATTTATTATTGAGTCAACTAACCTAAAATAGTAGATATCGGAGACTCTGAGGTTGCTTACCTAAAACTGCTGGAGTTCCTGGTATTCCATAGCCTCCCATTGCTTAATTATGTCATATAACTGTCAGGAGCGGCGCCAGGGTTTTTGGTGCCCTAGTAGCAGGGCCGGCTCTAGCCATTTCGCTGCCCCAAGCACGGCGGCATGCCACGGGGGGCGCTCTGCTGCTCGCCGGTCCCGCGGCTCCGGTGGACCTCCCCCAGGTGTGCCTGCGGATGCTCCACCGGAGCCGCAGGACCAGCGGACCCTCCGCAGGCAAGCCTGCGGGAGGTCCACCGGAGCAGCCTGCCACCCTCCCAAATCCTGGTGCCCTAGGCGTCCATCTAGGTCGCCTAAATGGAAGCGCCGGCCTTGATAACTGTACAAGCAGATCTTAAATTCAGTGATGGGTAGATAATGAAATACCCAGTATACCATATTGCCAATTGCTTTCCCTCATTCTAATACCAAACCAACCCTTGAGTACAGGGGCGAATCTAGGAATTTTGCCGCCCCAAGCATGCCAGGCAGGTTGGCTTCCACGGCTTGCCTGCAGACGGTCCGCCGAAGCCACAAGACGAGCAGACCCTCCGCAGGCACGCCTGCAGGAGGTCTGCTGAAGCCGAGGGACCAGTGGATCCTCCGCAGGCAAGCCACCGAGGGCAGCCCGCCTGCTGCCCTAGCGGCGCCGGCAGAGAGCCCCCCGTGGCTTGCCACCCCAAGCACACGCTTGGCGTGCTGGGGCCTGGAGCGGCCCCTTATTGAGTATATAGCCATCATATCCTTACATTTGTTCTCAAAATTACCACCTCTGCATATGGTATTTCTGAAATTGATAGAATCTTACTGGTATTGGTTTAGGGGTGCTCTCTGCAAGAATTATATTTTTCAGCATCAGAGCTAATGCTATTCCCTATCATCTCAATGCAAACAACTCACAGATCTACCTCTCCACTCTGGTCCTTTCTCTTTCTGTTCAAATTAAGATCTCAGCCTGTTTTATGTCTCTTTGTGGATCTCCAGCCATCAGATTAAGCTCAACATGTCCAAAACAGAGCTCTTAACTTTCCCACCAGCCTCCCTCCCCTTTTTCAGTGAATGTGGACCATCATCCTCCCTATCACTCTGGTGTATAACCTGAATATTATCTTATTTTCAGCCCTCTCTCTAGATACTCATATCAAAGACATCAACATTTTTCCGTATCTTCCTGCATAATCTCTGAGATCTGGCCTTTCCTCTACAGCCACACAGCTAAAACTCTTATCTAGTCACCATCATCTGACTTCTTGACTACAGCAACATCCTCTTCCCTGGTCTTGAAATGAAATCTTGCCCCCACTTAAATCCATTCAAAATGCTGCTGAAAAGATCATTTTCCTGGTTTGTTTCTTTGATCACATCACTTCTCCTTTTGCATCCCACCACTGATTCTCTGCTATCTACCAGATCAAACTATTCACTTCACTTACAAGGTTCTACAGAGGCTAGCCCCACCCTACCTACCATCTCTCATACGCTATCAAAAATCAGCCCTCACCTTTGCTCTGCCCGTGATGCCAGTTTTCCTCACCCACTTGTTAAATTTTCAAACACACACATGCTTTCTCTTATGGTGTACCTCACACTTGGGCAAAGCTCCCCATAAACATCGGCAAAGCCATCTAATTGTCCTCTTTCAAATTCCTCCAGAAAATGGTCTCCTGTTGTGATGCCTACAAAAATCTTGACAACTCTTAAGCAGTTAGTGTGCTGAGACCACTGTCTATTATGCTAATCATTACTGTGTCATCATTTCCTGGTGTCCATCATCTGTTTGTTGTCGCTCATCATAGACTGTAAGTTCCTCAAGGCAGAGACCACCTCTTTGATCTGTATTAGCACAGCACCTAGCACAAAGGGACACTGGTCTATGATTGGATGCCCTAGGCATGACTGCAATACTACTACTACTACTAAACTAGTTCAAAAGTACTTTGGGAAAGTCCAACTGTTTGATCTAACTTCCTCTGAATAGCCCTGGGTGCATTCTGAATTTGCTCGCTCAGATTTGCTTAATCAATACTATGAAAATACTGAACACACACATTTATTAACTTTCTTTTTTTAATAGAAACCTGGTCCAGCAATTCTCTGTGAATGCAATTCATCCAGCAGGGAGTAACCCTCCCACTGGGCCGCACTGAACTCTGTGGAGATTCCACCAAGCGTGCAAGGTGGAATGGAAAACCTCTGAAGAGCATGAGGTTCCTCCCTTCCTACAACAGCTGATTCACCTTTTCACTCTTTTCAAACCAGACCTCTAAATCTTTTATGTTCCCTTAATGATTAATAACCACAGAAGCACCCTGTGCTATTGTGAACTGGTGCTTTAATTACTTTTGGCTAGACAGACACAGCCCTCACTTGGCCACCCATGGGAGTAAGGCCTCCCTTATTCCTCAGCTTGGCCACTGCAATGCACCATATCCTAGCCTAACCCAGCAGGTTAGATGGTACAGATGGTTCAGCATGCAGCATTCTTTTTTTTTTTTTTACCTGTGCGAATGTCGTGGTTAACACCCTCTACTGAAATAATGGCATTTGGAATTCCCTTTCCAGATAAATCCCTTACCAGGCCTTTGATGCCTCGATGAACCTAGTAATGGAACAAATAATGGATACCTATTACATAACAGTGAAAAGCAAATACAATAGAATCATCAAACAGTCACATCTGCATGAGAAAGCAAATCATTAATGACTATGTTCTCTTCCGCCAGAAATCTCAGATGAAAGATATAATTAATCTATCCCCAAATTTAAAAATAACATTTTTTCCCCTCAAATGTAAAATGTAAAAGTCTTCTCCCTATGTTTGGTATTGCAGTAGGTAAGATGGCATACATTCTCAAAGCATATAAAATACATGTATGTTAACAGCATCGGTTAGGGTTTTTTTTAATCTTCTTTGCAAATAATATAGTTTTGAAATATCACTATCAATATAAAATTAACTTTCTAGGCATCAGCCACTTTTGACTTTACTTTTTTTTAGAACTTCTACAGTTATGAATATAAGAGAGAGCCAGATAAAACAACTAAAAGTAGCAAGTCGAAGGGATTTTCATGTGATTGTTTGTAATCAAGCACTGCACTCTGGTAAAATTTTAACATGCTTCATTATTTTGTCCACTTAAACTAAAATAGTCTGATGTTTAAAAAAATTCTGCTAGTAATTTTGAAGGGTAAAGTTTCTATGATAAATGCAAAAAATGTTCATAATTCAAAACACAGATCATAAGTGAAATCTTTAGTGAAAGAATTAGCTACCAGACAGGGTTTTACTAAACAGAACTGAAACATATTAGCCTTGTGAGATCACAAGGGGTGTGTGGAGGACTGGAAAACTTTGGATAAGAAAGCATATTAAGATTTTTCTAGTGTTTTAAATGATGCCTATTTGTACAAAGTTTCTCAGTTTCTTTCTAGCAGGAGCACTCTGGATTTTAAAGGCCAAATCTGGACTCTCCCCTTAATACAATGTAAGTGCTGTGGTTGAGATTTCCAAAGCAGCATGAGACCCAATGGAAGATAAATAATTAAGCTAATGGAAGATATGTGTCTGAATCCCATTGGCTGATTTGAAAAGCTGTGGAGGGCAACCCACTGAGAGCTCCTATAGGAATTAGCACAGTTCTGAACTCTTTGGCGTCTGTCTCTGCAGGATCAGGTAGAAGGTGATTTGTAAGCAACCTGGGGGAATAGCAAGATTATAGTAAGTACCTCTGAAAACTATATTCTCTCTCATACCTGTTCCATAAAAACAATCAGGGATTCACGGTTATTTTCCCATTCTTCAGGTAACTCGCTCTCATGAGGATATTTGTCACAGCCCACATAGATGGATAGCTCAAAGCAGTTTGTGTGCAGGTAACTAAAATCATTTATACCTGTTGATGCAATAAAATAAGAAAAGCTTTAGAACCATAAAATGCTGCTCTTGTTTATTTTGTGCACTAGACCTGATTACTTTAATCAAAGGGCAGAACATCTGAATAGCACAAAGTAGACAGCAGTTCTGGCAGGAAAATGCTGTTTTAAAAATGTCATGAATATGTTAATTGATTCTCATAACATTGTGCCAATAGAAACAAAATCAAAGTTGCACTTCTAAAGAAGTAAAGCCATAATAGCTCTATGAAACTTGATGCAAACTTTTTAAACTTTCCAATAGAGAAGAAGGTCCATCTTCATTTTATCCCATTTAAAACAGGGAACTGAGTAGCTCAGTGCATGATAAACCTGTCATAACTTTAGTCCCAAATTTGGACCTTAGCGTCCAAAATATGGGGGTTAGCATGAAAACCTCCAAGCTTAGTTACCAGCTTGGACCTGGTACTTGCTGCCACCACCCAAAAAATTAGAGTGTTTTGGGGCACTCTGGTCCCCCTGAAAAACCTTCCCTGGGGACCCCAAGACCCAAATCCCTTGAGTCTCACAACAAAGGGAAATAATCCTTTTTCCCTTCCCCCCTCCAGGTGCTCCTGGAGAGATACACAGACACAAGCTCTGTGAATCTACAGAGAGTGACTCCCCCTCTCTGTTCCCAGTCCTGGAAACAAAAGCACTTTCCTCTTCACCCAGAGGGAATGCAAAATCAGGCTAGCAAATCCAACACACACAGATCTCCCCCTAATTTCTTCCTCCCACCAATTCCCTGGTGAGTACAGACTCAATTTCCCTGAAATTTCCCAGTAAAGAAAACTTTAACAGGTTTTAAAAAGAAAGCTTTATATAAAAAAGAAAGAAAAATACATACAAATGGTCTCTCTGTATTAAGGTGACAAAATACAGGGTTAATTGCTTAAAAGAAATATGAATAAACAGCCTTATTAAAAAAGAATACAAATCAAAGCACTCCAGCACTTATATTCATGCAAATACCAAAGAAAAGAAACCATATAACTTACTATCTGATCTCTTGGTCCTTACACTTAGAAACAGAAGATTAGAAAACAGAACTACTTCTCCAAAGCTCAGAGAAAGCAGCCAGACAGACAAAAGACAAAAGACACAGACACTCAATTCCCTCCACCCAAAGTTGAAAAAATCCGGTTTCCTGATTGGTCCTCTGGTCAGGTGCTTCAGGTAAAAGAGACATTAACCCTTAGCTATCTGTTTATGACAAAACCAAGATGGAAAAAAGAGAGAGAGAGAGAGAGAGAGAGAGAGAGGTAGCTGCTGTACTCATCCCCAGTATAAGCCTTGTTGAAAGCCTCTTGAAGACTATGGGAGTCTTGGTCGCAGTATTCTGCAGGGTTCAGTCCTATCACTTCTCTTATTCAACTTATATGTGAGACTGCTGAGTGAGTGTGTGAAAGTATGGACTACCTTGTCATCAATGCACTAATGACATCCAGCATTAATCTCTGTAGAATTTGCTGTAGAAAGTGGGGATAACCTTCTTGCTGTTCCAGGGTCTAACAGAATTTGGAATCTAAATGAAAAATAGTTGGGTTAAGCCTATTCCAGATAAGATGGATGTGATGTTGATGGAAAAGGAGGAAGCACTTGGAGGAAATAGCAGGAAATATGACCTCACCTTCTACTGAGATGTATGTTCTTCAGTTGTCCAGGAAGTGTTAAACTTTATGGGCTCTTAAATGTTAATGGACTCTTAAACTAAGCCTAGATGTCCATATAGTAGCAATTCCCAGAAATGTCAGTTTTCACTATGTTCTTCCCTTCTGATGCCCCAATTAGAGTGTTCCAAGCTTTGTCTCCTCCAGGCAGGATCATTGCAACACAACATATCTTGGCCTAACCCAGACAGTCGGATCACAAACTCTAGACGGTACAGCATGCAGCATCCTTTCTGCTAAGTGGAATGTACTGACAAGAGCAAATACCAATTCTTCACCTTTTACATAGGCTGCCATTCCAATTCCAAGTACAGTTCAAGGTCTAGTGTCCAAATTCTACTCTCATTGAAACTGGAAGTCTCAGTAACTCCAGTGACTTCATCTATATCAGTAAAACTGAGAGCTGAATTCTTCTCATGGTCCTCACCATCAAAGAGCTAAATGGGGGAAGGACTTAGCTATCACAAAGGCCATCTTTTTCCTGTAATTTTCCACAGAAACACAATTGCTGATATAGTGCAGATTTTAACTCAGAGGGGTCAGCAGCAGAGTATTTTCCCTAGAGCTATGAAAACTGTTGTAGACCATTCAGTAGCTACACTGTATTGAAGAAGGACGGTCATTTGATACCAGGGAGCACTGGTGTGGGGGCAATATGCTCATTTATACCATTCTTAAATGACCATATGCAGAGTGAGTGTGGTTTTGGTTTTTAGTTATTAACAATAAACAGGATTGTCAATAGTACAAATATTTTCCTACAGAAATACTACATATGAGGACATCATATATATGAAAAGGGAATAGAGAAGAGTTAAGGCCGTACAGGTTATGCTTGGTGTCCTTTCACCTGTAAATACTGAGTGACCTATTCCATGTATAGAGCCTGGCCCTGTTAGAGAACTATGGGCTGCATTTTTGTTTCCTATACAGGCTCCTGCAAAAGATCAGAATTAGTATCGTTGTCTCCTAATAAAGATGTCCATTAGCGATGTGTCCTAACCAATCACCCCTGAACTTTGATAAAGCTCCAATCTGTGTCCACATTTCCCAGCTAACTCCAGTCTCTATAATGGGCCAAACTCTAAAGCCCAGATTCCCCTGAGCACTGGGGAAGTCTGTATGTAGATGAAGACTTTCAATCCATTTCCATTTTTCCCATTTATCTGCTGATTCTCAGAAGAATCTCCCTTTGGGGAATTTCATTTATTAACATTCTCCAAACTAACACAGATAGCACAATTCAATGGCCAGGCTGAATGCAGGGGGAAGGAAGGAATGAAGATTAATTTCTCATTATCCAAACAAATTGATAATTAAAAAATATTTTAAGGCTGAGAAGAAAATTGCTCATTAATGATCATTAACTGATTTATTTCCTAATGGCAAAGATTAGCAGGAAATACATTCACCAAGTATATCTGATTGAAGAGAATAAAAAAAAAAGATCCAATCAATCCAATTATTATGCAGCAGCAGTCAAGTATTTAAGGAGCCCTCAGTGCCTTCTGGATGCAGAGTAGGAGGATTATATAACACAAATGTTAATTTTTTTATATGTTTGTTGATGGGGAAAGACTAAAATTTCAGACGCTGGCATATGCTGCTCTGCAGAAGCCTGATTCCTTTCCATTTGAGAAATGCTCACAAGCACTTTTTCTCTTCACATATCGTATTTCATCCTGGCTAATTTATGGTAAAATGTTTTGTGTTACACAGTAATTGCTCTGTTTCCACATGTCTCCTTCAAATACTGGCTTAATGTTGCCAAGAGGAACTCTCCATATATTGTCTGATGCCCAAATCCAGCATTGGAAATCAAAGATAAGATTCATATGTTGCTTGGATGTTATTTTTAGACTGATTGACAAGATCATTTTCATGGCAGCCCATGGTGTGCAACAGGGAATAATGTAGTTAAATACCAAAGAAATGCTGAGGCATTTGATATTTGCAGAAGCTGTTTAGAGTCAGCTTACTACACCTCCAGGGACATTGGTGGTATAAAGGAGTTAGACAGCTTCTGGGCAACTCTCTCAGTGCAGGGTTTATGTACACCAGCTCCTTCACAATACCCAGTGTAGGGTCATACCAAGGGCATGACTGGGGGCTGGGAGGGTGCTGAACAGCTTTGAATTCAGCTACTTTGGGCTGTGGAGAAGCCCACTGGATGTCATGAGAGTAAGTTAGAGCAGACCCTGGGCAATTTTCAGGAATGTCACTTTGGGAACAGAGCTTACATGAACAGCTGTTTAAGAATGAATAACTATTGCAACTGTGGGGCTTAAAAGAGGAATAATTGAGAGAAGAGCCCATGTGGAAATCTGTAACTAGGTAGAAATAATGTCGACAGAGCAGACAAGTAACTCCTCACCCTCAAATCGGAGGCAATTTTGATCTGGGTTTGGAGCTGAATGTAGCAACTCGGGTCATGTCTCTGCTTAATGAGGATTTTGATATTAATTGTTAAAAACAATTTAGTTTTTTTTGGTTTATGATTAACTTAAACCATTTTCACTAGTCTCCTTAGTAATTGTCAGCTTATTCCTAAATACCTAACTCCTATACAGTGCCTTTCATCAGCAGAGTTCAAAGCACTTTGCAAAGGAGCTATCCTTATTCCCATTTTACAGATGGGGAAACTGAGGCACACAGACTTGCCCAAAGTCACCCAGCAGGAAAGTGACACAGCTGTGAACCAAACCCAGGTTTCCTGAATCCCAGTCCAGTGTTATGGGTGTAAAGAAGAAAACTAGAAAAAATATTTTAGTAATCTCCCCACAAAACAAACCCAGAGACTTCATTATAACACCAGAAAACAGAATATTAAAAATAATGTGAAGCATCATATAGGAACAAAACAAATTCAGTGAACCAAATTCATCATATAATTGTTACTAAGAAATCATATACTACTCAGCATCTATGCTGTAGCCAGTTAATTAATGCTATAGCTGTTAGTGAGATGACAAAGATAAGGCTGACTGTATTGATTCATAATCAGGTTTATACAGCATTTAAGAAAACTAAACTCAAATTCAATAATTAGGCAGTTAACTTTCCAAGTTTTCAGAATTTGCATAATTCATGGACATTTACTGCAGGAACTGTTTCTGTGATGTGGACAGTTCAACAGCTCTTCCCCTGAATTTCTGCAGTTGTTTTTAACATAGTAAAAAATATTTTCAAGTCCAATAAGTTTCTGTTTGGCTTCAGTGCCAGCCAAAATTAACTTTGCCTGATCCAATGTGAAAGCAATGAAAGTAGCTTCCAATACTTGGAACTGTTTATATAGTGAGAATGGCTGTACATAACAAGCAATATCAAGAGCTCTAATAAAGAAAATGGCATGTAAAACCACATACTTGTATCTATTTACAGTTGTTATTGTTGTCATACTTAATGCCAACATTTAAGAGATGGCACACAGACATCCACAGCCCCCACATTAACCCTACAGATAACTCATTGCTTTAGAAATGAAGATTTTGGCAGGAGGCTGGAACATCAGTGGAGTGTAACCTGCTAAGAATCTGACTGGGTATTTAAGAGCACATCCAAAAAGTGGTTGAGGCCAATTACTATTGTAAGGGCTCCTAATCTTCCCTTAAAACTGATCCATAGGCTGCAACCACTGATTAGTGCAACTTCTCTCTTGCTCCATTTGATAGAAGCAAGGGATATGGGTATGAGTCATTCAGTTTGTTTTTTCTTCCGGCTGCTGAAATGCCCATGGGTGCAATTCAATGTTTTAGTACAATATATAAAGTCCTTTATAAAACTGGGCAGTAGTACCTGAATAACAACATTTCTTGTATGTTTCTACCTTTCAGTTAGTGCCAACTGGGGTAGATCTGCTCCTAAATTCAATGAGCACTGACCAAGTTGAAGCCCAGGACTTTCTCAACATAGGGCCACTGGAATTGTTCGCTGATTTCTTCATTGACCATTTTGGGGCTACTCCTTTGATTGTGGCATTTGCTACTCCTCTTTTCTTCCATCTTTTTTAAGGCGATGGGATATTTTGATGGTGGAGTGACATGCTTAAGGTTGGTAAGTTCCTTCCTGTCTTGGTCTGGCTGGTTCTTTTGGATCAATTTTAATTTTGGAATGGACCATATGACACTTGATTTAGCTCACTGTGACAGGCAACTTTTAAATGTGTTTAATAAATAAGGTCTGACATGCACACCTTTGGAAAACATCATCAGTAAATGAAATATTTGCAAGGATATTTTGACAGCTCTCTGTCAATCCATGGACATCCTATGAAACACAAAATGGCAAATTTCATTAAGGTATATTCTTCTCTCAGTGTGGGTGTTCACCTGCCATTGATTGTGTGACAAGTACCATACAATTACAGTGTTATAGCATTTGACACACTTATTCTACAATGAATCGTAGGCAAAGTTTCTTCAGACACTTACTTCCAGCAACTGTATGCCATGAGGCCCCATTAACAGTCCCATCTTCCTTCTGGAAATCCTCTGTATGGCATACTCTCCTTCTGGCATCTGTCATTAGTCGGTGAGTAGAGGCATATGAATATGCCAACCACCGAAATACATGGTCATCAGGGGTAGGTGTGTGCTCCTGAGTTTTCCATGTAGACCTGACCATATCATATGGGTATGCAACAACCAGTTCTCCTCCTTGTAAATTGCCACCCAGTACAAATGGATTTTTTTCCATCCATGCTATCACTGCTCGAGTCTCAACTGCCACCTAGATGGAAAAGAAACAACAGCTTCATTGAAGGGTGGTGAAATTCAGTAGTCCTCACTTATTTGAACAGTAACCAAAGAGATGGTATTCAGTTATGCATTAGGTTTAACAAACAGACTGAAGCCAAATCAGAACTAGGGTTTGGGTTCACATTTTAATTCAATAGACCTGAAATCCCATGAGTTGAATTCATACAATTTTGGAGCAAAATGCTGAAAAGTCCCCCTTTTCTTCTGAAATTTTTACCATCTCAGGCCCAATTCTTGGCAGAATCACTTATTTTTCATGAAAAGCTGGCTGCTTCTGTACTAGAATTTGGAAAACGGCCATTTGGATTTTGGATCTTGAACTATAGAGAGTAGAATGAGAGCCTGGGATTTGAACCCAAACTCTCAGGAATTCAAAGAAGTTCAGAGTCAAGCTTTTGATTTTGTTCCTTCTTTAATTCTGTCCATATTCTATTCTAACTAAAGCAATACATGAGGATTTAGTTGAAAAGCTTCTATCACTTAAAAACTATGGCCTCAATCTTCAGCTGCACCTTTGTCACTTAATGCTAAGCCACTGTGCACAGTGACCCTAAAGCCAGCATAGTTGGCAAAGGGAGGATCATCTGAATACAAGGGGATCCTCTGTTAGCACAGAGCCTTGCAGTTCCTGTGTCACCCTTTTCCCTGTAGCTAGCACAAAGGGAGTGAGAAAGGGAAGGGGCTTCCCTGCATCCTTGTGGTCACTCGCTGTATATCTTGAGGCAACTGGCAACCAGTATAAAATACAGCCATCATATTGCTCAACCTTATGCTGGGGTGCCAGACTGGTAAACAGCCAGTTCAGAAGCAAGAGTGTATGCACTCTGTAGGAGCTGCAGAGGCCCTGCCTCTGCTCCCATTCATGTCAATGGAAATGAAAGAATTTGCAAACCAAAGAGGCTTAAGTATGAAAATATTTCTAAATCACAGAGTTCACAAGGGTTAAGTGCCTTCTCATTTCATCTCAAGATGGCTACATTCAGCCATTTGAAATATTGGCCATTGTTAAAGTAAGACATTCAGAAATGACAATGTTTTTCCATTATTATCCAATACATGCAATTAACACAGGTCATTGGGATGGTTTTGCATATAAGATGGAGTCTGATCTCTTAAGAGATTTTTGGTTTTTTGTTTTTTAAAGGAAAATTCAGTGGGAAACCTAGGGGAAATTTGCCTAATGACTAGTCTTGTCCTTTCTAAAGAGCTCTGCAATCTCACAAACCTATGGAGATGTCTCATTATAATGATGGAAAACTCAGTCTCTCCAAAACAAACAAAAAAGAGGCCCAGAGATACAAACAAATACCTACAAAATTAATATTACAATAATTCTCATTATTTTTAAAAAATGAAGTTAATGTAAGTCGAGGGGGAGAATATAAGTTTTAATATGAACTGTTATATGTACTAATAGTGAATCACTCACCATCTCTCTTCTTGATTTAAGTTTCTGAATAAGAAATAGGTTCTTAAAAGCTTTGCAACAAATGTCTTATGAGGTTTCATCCATAGTCCATCCTGTCCCTGCCTGCAGGTATATGGGATCTTGGGGAGCAATTACCACACAGGTGGGGTGCCAATTAATTTCTTTATTAAAGGGAAAAGGAAGTGGTGGGAATTTAACAATGAAATGCAATGGGATGGGGTGTATAAGGTGTTTACAATAGACAATGATGGGGGGGTTCTTCTTATTGAACAGTGTAGGGAGTTTTAACAGTGGGGTTCAGCACAATGGGATACAGTACAGTCAATAAGCAACTTAACCTTATATAGGAACAACTCTAGATACAGTGTGGAATGCAAAACGTACCCAAAAGAAAATGTAAAATAAAATGGTAGCTTCTATATAAAAATGGTATACAAAGTATATTAGAAAAATGGAGGCAACTAATGAGGTGTTATAACCACAAGTAAAATGTGAGTCACAGTGCAATAATACAATATGGGTGATAAGTGAAATTATGCAATGTAGAAAATTACTGACTTAATTTGTGAGGCTGTGATAGTAAGAGTGTACCTAAAAGCTGGGTCAAGAAACAGGAGAGGGGAGGGGAGTGAGTGATTAGTGGTATCTGACGAGAGGAGAGTGCAGCTGCAAGCAGCAAGAGACTCTGAAGGCCAGAGCAGCAGTCTTCAGGAGCCTGCGGGCTGGAGGTACGGGAGACAAGAGCAGCTGGAACACACTTAAGGGGAGTCTGGGAGCAGCAAGAGGGGAGGGCGCTGAATGTGTAAGCAATGAGAAGGCACGTGGAGAATGGGGGAGATGGCTGAGGGAAGAAACAGGCTGCAGCAGCGGAGAGCACTTCAGGGAAGTTGCGGAGCAGCAGGGTGAAGACAAACGGAGCAGTGTGATGGTGATCTTCGGTAGGAGAGGGGCAGCGGAGGAGCGGGGGCACGAACACAGGGGATACAGGGAGAGGCAGCAGAGAGGTGTAAAGAAGGGCTAGAGGGACACCCAAAAAAAAAAAAAAGAAAAGAAGCGGCAAAGGGTTTGGGAAGTTACACGGGGAGGAGGGGAAAGCAGCAAGGGGTTACAACAGGGAGACACGGAGAAGTACACAGAGGGGGAGATTGGAGCGGGGGAAAAACAGACACGGGAAAGTTCAGGGAGAGATTGGGACAGCGGGAAGACGAATTCAAGCCGTAAAAACCTTATCCTCTAACTTAATCAAATTTATATAAATTACAAGCAGCTTATACAAAGTAATAAAACAGGTACAGAATACAACCAGGCAATGGCTTTTTTAAATCTATCTTAATCAACGACTAGGCAAAACAACAAATATTACACTTCTAAGCAAACTATAACAAGCAACTATACAGAGCAACAAAACAGCAAACTATAACAAGGCGGGTGAAACTTACAAGCTCTACAATCTTAGCAAACTATGACTTATTAAACTAAAAAGCAAAACCTACGATGCACCTTATGCTATGGGGAAGTTACAGAGGGCAGAGTGGTATGTGCCCAGGATACAGCTCCCAAGACAGCCCCCAAGGAAGCCAAGGGATGGTGGCTGCAGCAGTGGATACAGCTGAAAGCAGGGAGCAGAGCTTAGCGGTGGCACAAGCTTATTTTTAGCAGCAAAGAGCCGCGGAGTTTAAGAGAGGTTTTAAGACACAGACCAAGGTTTAGCTTGAGTCTGTGTGCTAGGGAAACAGAGCCAGCAACTAAAGTAATAAAATAAAAGCATGGAAAGTTTCACAGAGGGATTCTTACCAGTCCCCAAGGCAGCAGCAAAGGCAGAAGCAGCAGCAACATCAGACGAAGCAAGGAGGGCTCGGTACGGTCTCGATAATCAGGAGATCTCTCAGGCAGCAATTCGTTCTTTGTGTGGGGGAGGGGGTTTAAAAACCGGGGGTATACTCAAAAATAAAATGAGAGCGGAGAAAGGACCCCCCAAAACCCCTGGCTGATCAGACCAGGCAGCAATGCAGGAACCTTTCTGATGTTTGTTTAAAAAATGTCTGTTTTTAAAGGCAAACTTAGGCAGTTTTCCGCCAGTAATCCTGATAGGCTCCCTCTGTCACAGGGGAGGAGGCACAGGGAAAAAACTGCAGGTGAGCACAGAGACATGCCTGGGCAGAGTCCTGTGCAACAGGTGACTCAAAAGCACATGAGGCCTATGACTCATGCCCAGGATCTTAAAAACACAATAGGTCTTGCAGCTCTGGACATTGCCTGCCCTACACGAAGCCCAGGTTCAACAAGGTGATAACAGGACTAACCCTTTGAACAGGGCAGTGGTCCCACTTAGCACGCAGCACAAGTGGCCATCCCTTTGAGAAGGGCAATGGCTCTTGGTAAACAACTTAAGGGGCCCTCCCTTTGAGAAGGGCAGTGGCCCTGGGTAAACAACTTAACAGCCAGGGAAGGGCGGCCACAGGAGGAGAACAAAAACAAAATGGAGTATGGGGACAGCTGTAAGAAACAAAATGGAATAGGGGGATAGCTGTAACAGACACACCCCATCCTTCTTTTGCCTCTCTCTTTCTCTCTGGGGCTACTTGTACTTACTGTAGCATTTTCAGAAAGGTACCATTCTGGAATTGGAATATGATGATTTGGGACTTTTCTCTGAAATCTCTTCCTATCTTCAGCTTCCCAAAGCATGGTATTTAAATCAGGGAAATTATTGTTGATGTCAATGCCATCCTGAGTCCATCTTCCTAAGGACCAGCCTCCTAATTCCGAACCCTGTGACAAAATTTTCAAATCATTCACTGTGTTATCGCCAGTCAAGCTTGTATTACACTGAATAGCTGCATGCATCTTTCTGTAAAAACATAAATTCAAGGTCTTAAATGTTTGTAGCTACGTATGATCCCAATGAACTCTTTTGGAGAATGCGTGTTTGCTATCTTGGTCTAATTCTAGCATTGGGAATTATATTCTGTCTGACTAATCTTTCTGCTGAAGTTCCAACTGGATAAACTGCTCTATTCTTCAATCTCTGGCTGATAATGCTATGGAGCATTGTTATCTGTACTGCATTTTTTCCCCAGAGTGACTGTATTTCTCCAGCAGAAGAATGCATTCTAATTGTAGTGGACTATGGACTGCTCTAAATTACAGCAGCTGGAAGCTGCACGGGGATGACTTGATTGGATGAGGCTATGTGCTCCATCATAGTCCCATCCTGTCCTGACATCTTCCCTCTACACTAGAGAAGCTGGTATAAAAATTTGACTAGATTGGGAAATCTTCATTAGCCCTTTTATGGCCAGTTTAAGATTTCTTTGTGTCACTCCAAGAGCACAAAGAAACCTTAGCAGAGGTCAAGGATCTGACCCACTGTGTTAAAGATACACATACACACACAATTATCCACAAGTCTATACAGAATCAGTAAAGGTTATAAAGCATTTTGGGATCCTTTGAAATGAAAGATGCTATATTAAAATAAGATCATTGTCATTTATTAACTATTAGCTATAAACTCCTCTCCAAAGTGAATGAAATTAAATTCCATAATATTTAACTGGCACGTCTAGCTCAAGAATTTCATTTTACTAGTTTCACTCATATCATTTCACCTTAATTACTCAAAATTTCATAAACATATTTTTGGCTTTCATGAATTGTCATGGGTTTTGACCTTGATGTTTGTCATATAAGTTCAGAACCAGAAGAAAAGTTGTAATCATCTAATACCCATTCAAATTAAAAATATAAAAAGAACAGTTATTTGGAACAAGACAAAGAATGGGCATGGAGGAAAGTTTCCAGATGATATGGTAGAGGTGACAAATTTATGGAGCAGGGGCGTTTGTATGTTGAGACTGAGATTTACAAACTGTGGGTCCTTTTGGATTCTTGGCATCTACTGAGTAACCCTGACAGCTTTCTCCATCTATACCTGATCAGGCCGCATGCAATTTTTTCACTTGGATGTGAATATCAAAATTCTCCAAGCCTTTGTTCTTTCCACATTAAAGGATTGCAATGCACTCTCCACTGGGCTGCATTTAAAGAGCAGTCTGAAATTTCAGCTGATGTAGACTGCAGCTGCTTGTTTGCTTAGCTGTGCTTCTCATGTGGTATACATCACACATGTCAACTACAGACAGCCCTGACTACCATTAGGTTTCCAAATTCAATTTGAGGTGTTCATATTGAACTACACTCCTCTATATGGTGTGTGTCCAGGCTATCCTACAGGCAGCCTCTTTCCCTACATGCCCTCACAGCAACTGAGATCATCTGGAACACCGTTCACTCCAGTTTTTACTGAATAAGGTATCTCAGTGGGTTCTGCTTTTCCTTTTGGAGTGTTGCTTTATTGGCTTTGTTCATTCTGATTACATCCAAATTTGTCATTTAAAAAAAATCATGATAATGGGAGCATATTTTACCAATCTACTATGAATAAGATAATTGTTATTAATGTTGACAGTCACATTACCACTTCATATGCCATCTCATATCCATCTGGGTTGACTGAAGGAAGGAGATGAATTCTGGTGTCCTCAATGAGGTGCGTAATGCGTGGGTTCCCAGCCAGATATTCCTGGCACATAAATTGCATTAACAAAAGCATTAGTTCACGTCCAAGCACCTCATTACCATGAGCCCCCGCGATGTAGTGAAATTCTGGCTCACCTGTTGAAAACAAATAGGACAGGAATGTAGTTAGTAGAGCAAACCAAGGATCCAACCCAACAGCTATTGGAGTCAATGGGAGCCTTTCCCCTGGCTTCATCAGGGATTGGGTCAGCCCCCAAAATAAACATCTCTCAGCTGAAAAAACTGTATCTTTTCTAACTTACCTATACCACTCAATTTCTCTTTCCCATTGCTCCTATCCATAACTTAATTACGTATTGGTAATATCTACAGCAACCATGTAAAGCATTTGGGATACATTTTCCATTGAAAAACATGATGCAAAATTAAATTACATTATTTTGTATTTTCCAATTACAGTAAAACACTGATATAGAACACCATTTAAAAAGACCTATGCTTTTAAAAGATGATATGACAAATCTGTCCACAAATAAAGGATAGATACATAATACAGAGTTTCTTGCTGACTGTAGAATACGTCTCTGACCTCAGGCACTCTTTTTCATTCATCTAAAACAATGATTCATACTTATTTGGCAAGGTTTAATTAAATGCCACAATATTTGTTGTCCTTTACTGCATAGTTCAGACAGGATGTATTCAACTCCCCTTTAACCATGTATACCACTAACAAACAATATGTACGGTAGACTATTATACCTAGTGACTAAATTCTTCCTTCACAGGCACATGGTGGGAGAATGGGGTTCTAGCTGCATCTCATTGGTAGTGTTTGGAATAATTCTATCCTTCAGAATGTCATTAGATTCGAAAATATGGAACTAAACTGACACTTAATGATTAAGAAGGAGTGCACATACTGCATATGAAGACCATTGGCTAGATTTTTCAAGTGCCTCCATAAATATGCTTGCAATATTTGAGGTTGCAACCATTTGTGTGCAGTAATTTCCCATCTAAATGCTCAATTCTGCCAGGGGAAATAGACATACTCATAATTATTACATGGGCATTTGTGGGACACTGGTAGTGGATGCAGTCCATGAGGGCTAAATGGACTGAGTGGGTAAGTAGTTCCATACTGTGCTATGGAACCCTTCGCCTTGGTCTAAGTTCAGCCAAGCTGACTGGTCAGTGATAGCTGATATTCATTACAGTGTTAAAGCCTTCAGTGGCTTATGTGATGTAACTTGGTGGTCTCAGTCCAGATCACAGAGCTAGACCACCCCACATGAGTACAGCTAAACCTTGACTGTAAATGGCCTTGTGCAGTTTCTTCCCCTGAGGGGCAGCACTGTGCTGCACACAGTATGTGATGCACAGCTCCCCATCATGTGCATTGCTACATCTTTTTTGTCAGCTAAAGCTTCCTCCCCTCTGTATACCAATCCCACTATCATATCAGCATCCTTGTTGGAATTCTTAGTGGAGAGACAGAATGGGTCTGTAGATTGAACTACCGTCTCACCACCAGACACTATGCCTAGAACTCAGCTGAGACACGAGTGAAGCAATGGAGGGAAATCTGAGCTGCCTGTACTTGTGGCACACGTATTCTATAGATAAACACGAAACTTCAGTCTTCAGGGCTGTAAGCCAACCACATTCCATTGCACTAAAATCCAGTCTATCTTTTAAAAATCTGTAATACTATAACCCATAAACCTTAATTAATCGGATCTTAGTCCCATAATGTTTTCTATTTATGTTCAATCTTTTCTTCTCCTATTAGAAATAACGCTGAAGTTCCTGCCACACACATTCAAAATCATAGCTGCAGTGAACCTAAGTTTCTTCAGTGATAATTGCTGCAGACATGTGGAATTAAAAAAATAAAATAAAACCACCCTGAAATAGATTTAATCAGAATATAATCCTAACCAACTTCGTGTTCTCCTGGGTTGTCTGAGATCTCGACAGCATACAGCTTTAGTCCTTGGTGGCTTTTTCCAATGTTGTAAATTCTCGTGATATTCGGACACATTTCATTCACAACTTTCATCAACTGTCAAAGAAAAATGATGCACTTATGTATATTTTATATATATGTACTAAATATATATACAAAATATTGATTATAATTCATTCAAGGTTTAGATGATTCTATGATCCAAAACTAGATGTGGGGGGAAAATACTATATATTCATTTTAAAATTTTTCAGAGATGTTAAAACAAAAAGTTGCAGCTGAAAAACAAAAATTGTTGAAAAATCAATTTTGGAGATCGTTATAGGTCTGCTGGCTCAGAACCAAATGTTCATTCAGCTAGAACAAGTATACCAGTCTGCTGGAGCAGCACTGTGTGGGTGAAGTTCAAAATCTTACTTACATCTGACATTATTTAAATTAAGGATCTGGGAGGAGGAACAGTCATAATAAAAATAATAATACTTTGCACTCCTGGTATATAACACTTGACATTTTCAAAGCACTAACAATAATTACATAAACAATCCTCTCAACACTCCTGTGAGATAGGTAAGTACAATAATTACTTCCTTTTTTTACAATGGGGTCTGTGACACAGAGAGTTAGTGGTGAGTTGTGATTGGAATAAGGGGGTTCCAGGCCCCTAGCCAAATATTCAGTCCATTAGATACCTCCAGAAGCACTGTACCTATGACCTCATACTGGAGTTCTGGTTCTGTAAGAGGGAAGAACATCACCTGTTGAATCATTTAAAAACATTTTTGTAGCATTTTGATTATATCTGGAGGCCTCCCCCTGAGTATAGACCAAGTCCAACCTTGCTCAGATTACAGTATGAAATCTGTGGTAGGATACAGCAGGAATTTATATGAATATGGAAAGAATAGCAAGACAAGCCTCATCTGAAATGGGGAAAGCATGCTTCATAATCTGAACTCTCCCCACTGTGTGTGGACATACAGGAAAGAATGGGAAACTTCTCATCTTTCATCAATATGTCATTGAACCTTAAAACTTTTCAGAGGTTTGGGGTTAAGTATCTGTAGCAAGGCTGGTCACATGCTACTACATGTGACATTGCCTAATTCAAGGTAGCATCAGATATGTGCATGACTTGTGAGATCAACATAGTTTTCATATGGGGTAATATTTCTCTGACTTGGAGATGGTTTTTATCATGCACATCTGTAAATTCAAAGATTTATAGCTGAGTATGCAGTTAATGTACAAGACATTCAAACCTGCTGAACTGATAGGTACTGTACTGTAATGTCTGTCTTGTTGCAAATTAACTTCAGTGTTGTACCCCAAATACTGCTTGATCATTAGTGACAACTGAGTTCAATTTTTATACTCCCAGCATCAGTATCAGTTGGATTAAAAGAAACAAATGTGTGAGTTCAAAGCATGAGGTCCTAATAAGAAATAAAAGAAAATGGTTTTGAATGATAAGAAGGACCTTGATTTTGTTGCATTGATTTTGTTCACTGGAAAGGATTATTTAAAGAAATAAGGATTTTACTGTAAATTGGAATCAGAGGAAATATGGATTAGACAAATCATTTCTTTACTAGATTACACGTACCCTACTGAACAAGTATTGTAGCATAACATAACTTTGTTCTTGCAGCATTAGTTTAGAAAAAATACTGGAGGACAACAGGGTTGACGATTTTAGGAACATAATAATTAGATATGTCCAATACCCAGGCTCCAATTTAGCAAATCTCAGGGGAAAACACAATTCACGTTGGTGAAATCATCACCAAAAGGGTGCGGTTCTATTTATAATCACATTGCAAAAAGACTAAATGATGTGATATTTTAGTAAGTTCACTAAACACACAGATCAATTTTACAAACAAAAGAACAACTTTCTTCAGTCCATCCTCATCTGGAAATTGCAATGCAGTATGACACTCCCATTGTCTTAATTTAAGACAAATTCCTTTAGTACTATCATCATCACCACCACCGTCAATGTTTTGATATTACAGTAGCTTCTCCATGCCTCAACTAGGCCAGGACCCCATCACGCTGGCTGCTGTACAAACAATTCGCAAAAGACAAGGGCTTATGTCATAAACAGATAGCTAAGGGTTCATGTCTCTTTCACCTGGAAAGGGTTAACAAACAACACCTGACCAGAGGACCAATCAGGAAACAAGACTTTTCAAATCTGGGTGGAGGGAAGTTTTGGGTGTGAGTCCTTTGTTCTTGGTCTGTTCTCTTTCTGGGCTCTGAGAGTGACCACAGGAATCTCCAGGCTTTCTAATCTTCTGTTTCCAAGTTGTAAGTACAAGGATAGTAAGACAATAGTTTTATATTGTTTTTTCTTTTGTATTTACATGTGTGTAGTTGCTGGAATGTGTTAAATTGTATTCTTTTTGGATAAGGCTGTTTATTCATTTTTTCCTTTAAGCAATTGACCCTGTATATTGTCACCTTGATACAGAGACCATTTTATGTCCTTTTTCTTTCTTTTTATATAAAGCTTTCTTTTTAAGACCTGTTTGAGTGTTTTTCACTGGTTAAGGCTAAGAAACGAAGGGAGGGGAAAAATCTCTTTGTGTTAGATTTACTAAGCCTGACTTTGCATACCCTCTGGGTGAGGGGGGAGAGAGATTAGATCTCTCGGTACTTGTGTTTCAAGGACTTGAAGCAGGGAATCTCCCAGAGTACCCAGGGCAGGGAAATCTGGGAGGAGGTAAAGAGGGTGGAATCCCTTTGTTTAGATTCACGGAGCTTGAATCTGTATCTCTCTCCAGGAACCCAGGGAGGGAACACCTGGAGGGGAAGAGGGAGAAGGGAAGTGGGTTATTTCCCTTTGTGGTGAGACTCAGGGCATCTGAGTCTTGGGGGTTCCCCAGGGAAGGTTTTGGGGAGACCAGAGTGAGTCAGACACTGGAATTCTTGCTGGTGGCAGCGATATCAGATCCAAGCTGGTAATTAAGTTTGGAAGTTTCATGCTAGCTTCTCATATTCTGAACTCTAAGGTTCAGATCTGAGTAGGACAGTTATGACATGGTGGCAGAGGTGGGATAAGATAAGAATCCAGAAGCCAGTAGGAATATTATTTTCTTTTCCTCTGCTAGGGCTTTTAAGCAGATAGAAAGGTTTTGGTTTTAAAAAGAGCGAGACAGCTTATCTTCTAAAAGATATAGGGGGTGGATGAAACAATTGCAGCAGGGGAGAAAGGGGAAGATGAGTTGCCCATAATAAGAGCATGCGGATCCATAGGCTAGCTGTGTGCACAACTTGTAGGTGTAAAAAGCTGAGCAGTAACACTAATATTGGCTCACCTACCTATCTCGGCACATACATCAATTTTTGATTGTTTGAGGATATCTGGTCAGCAGTTTTTTGGGACCATTATGCAAGTTCCTGTTTAAGTATGAGTTTACATTTGAAGGGTCACTTTGTGACAATTAAAGTGAAAAATAATTATGAGGAACTTTCCTTACCCGTAATAAATGGAATAAAACTAGAACTATTTTTTGATTAATCATGACCTCCCTATCACTTTTCGCTCCCCTACCCCATTCTCCTCCTTTTCCCACTCCTCTATTTTTTCTCATTTATTCTTTAATTTGGTCTTAATTTGTATATGAGTAACTCGTTATCCTCTGACCTTATCATTTAGACTATATCACCTGAGTATATTTGTTACTCCAACTATAAATGCACATTTAAAATTAGAATAATTTTAAAAACTTTACAATATTTTGTTTAAGTGACTGTTCTTCCGATAGTAATCTCAAAAGGCATGGACAATAGGACACTGGGCCAGAAACACGTATTTACTGTACAAGGCAAATCCTATTTATCTTGAATTATCTATCATACAAAGCAGAATGAGTAAAATGTACAGCCGTTGTGAAACATGAAATAAGGTCTATTATAGCAGGATGGAATTCTCTTTCTGTAATTTATAGATGTAAAAGATGTATTTGACTCATATCTATCCCTCTCGGTTTTTACTTAGACTTTGATTCTGCAAAAAACTCCACATCAACAGACCCTTCCACCATTTTCCATTTCCCTGTGGACCAATGCATAGTCTCATCAAGGACTAGGGGAAGAGAGCTGAAACATCTCAAATGTGCCTCCCTCTATAATATGTTGGGCTCCAATTTAGGAAAACACTTAAAAACTTAAGTTTATTCTTATTCAGGAGAGACAGTGAGCCTGATCCAGACCCACTGAAGTCAATGTAAATATTTCTACACCTTCAATATGCCTTGGATCAGGCCCTTGAACTGGGGACTGAAATCAATGTGAATATTTCCGTTACTTTAATGAACAACATGTTCATTAAGCACATACTTAATTTTTAACTGGGGCCTAGGTGTATTATGAATTACATTTTTCATGATCTCTTAGTATTCTAGCAGAATCCAGCAGTGCAGGAATAATGAAGATAGTTCATGTTTCCATATAAACTCAAATGTTAAGGAGTTTATAAACTAGGAATAAAAATTCAGTCTATATTTAAATGTGGTATACATGACGCCAATTGTGAAGTAACTTTTATAATTTTTTACTCTTAAAACTGAGTCAGCCCCTCACCCTGGAATTTTATAAAGAATAAGCAGTGTTCCAAAATAATCCACACACTGAAGTATTCTGTGTTAATCTCTCTCCCTAACAAATGCCATTGGCTCTTTGGCACTGCAAGGTCTTCCACAGAAGGGGTAACGGTACTGAATAAGGGATATGAATGAACATTTTTTCATACTCATTTTTCTTTCCTATCTACAATACAAATTGCACAATAGGCCATCTGACACCTCAGACAGCTTTTTCCTTCTGCCTGCACAAACTGTCAAAGACAATCTATGGTAATATGCAGCCTGAGTGTTATTAACAACCAGCAGGGTTATAAAGCATTTCCAGGAGCAATTTTGCTAATTGACAATTGTTATTTGTTTATAATCAGCAATTATTTACTCTATTAACACACTGGGAAAACTGCATAAATTCTGCCCATTTGACTGGGCTCTGCGGGTGTGATTCTCCCCTTCTCACACAAAGGGAATGTGTTTTGAATCCAGAACTAACTGGCCACCCAATCTTTGGGGAAGCAGTAGGACTGCAATATAGCTCAGCTGAAAATGCTCTTCTGGCCTATGGACTGGAATAGTGGCCACTGCCATTTCATGCACTCTGTGAAGCGGTTTTGGACCATTGGATCCACTGAAGGACCAGTCCTGTGGTTCCTTCCCAGGCCTAAACACAGAGCCCCTTTATTCCCCGGTCTTTTGGGGGCTAATGCAGAAACCACCTCAGTTGTATCTGAGGGCTACAAGATTCTCAGAATGGCAGGACTGCCCTTTTCCCCACAGCCCTAAGGTGGTGCCAAGGGGGGTATGGGAGACCTTGCTCTGAGCCTCCAGACCTAATTGTATTTCTCCCTCCAGTGGAGCTGTTCTATTGGTAACATACACAGTGCTGCTGAATTGAGGGGAATTTTCAATATCATCATCATACCACCTCCATAATTAAAGATGGGCCTGAGCTGCAACACTGGATCAACTTTCCCAAATTTCAGGGCTGCTGGGGCCTGATTCTCCCTCCCAGAGGATACAAGTAACTCCCACTGCAATCAGGTAATATTGTCCAGACAAAAATCAGACCCTGAGCATTTGTTTCAGTCCATTATAGAGATAGGGCCCAGATTTTGGATCTGAATGTTTCTGAAGTTTAGGGATGTTTGGATTCCTGGTTTTGGTTTAGGCCCTTTTCTCTTCACAATGCACAAAATGCTGTAAAAAATGTTTGCTGGAAATAAAAAGTATCTACTCCCAAATTATTTGAAGTTTCGTCTGCTTTGAGTATAGTTAGGGATCTGGTTTAGCAGAAGGGTTTTGCCTTAATTATCCTATTCACAGGTATCCATGTGTGATCAAATGCCCACTCCCTGAATTATTCTGGGGAGTGCACACTTTTGCAAATCATTCTAACGTGCTCATGTACAAACACGAATGCAACATGAAAATACTTTTTAGACTGTAGCCTAAACCCTGCTCTCAGATGCATGGAGACTGTTCACACTGATTTCACAGAGAGCTTTGAATGCACTTTTGCACGCAAAATTTGACTATGGTAGGTGATGGGGTAAAATTCCCTGCCTTTTGTAAATAGCTTATGCATTGAAGCCTAAGATAGTGGTTCCTAAAATGTGGTCAATGGAGCACTTTCTGCCGATCTCTCTCTAGTGTCTATGATAAACAACCAGAGTGGAAAACACATTAGTTATCTCTCTCTTCTAACAGGGTCAAAAGTGAAGTAGTTAACAAAGCTGTCATTAATAATCTGCACAGTGAACACATTATCTTGAATGGGGAAAGCTACATGTCTCTTGAAGCTGTTGTGCCAGGCTGTCTGTTTAAAGACTCAAAGGCAATGATTAAATTCTCTAATGTCACCAAAAGGTATGTTGCAGTGATATTAGAGCTCTTCCAATCCTACCCCACACCGTCTGCCTGCTTGCCCAATGACAAGAGTGCTATAAAATGAGCTACTACTACACAGAAGCACACAACTTGAGAAAGCCCAGCAAAGGACATAATTCACATCTGACCAGTTCACAGTCCTTACCATTGTTTAATCGCATCTTGATTTTCTCCTTCTAGAAGAACTAGGGAAATAATTCTTTGTTTAAGCTGTTTTTCAAAGATATTTCAAACCTGACCAACCTGTCTTTGTGCAATTAGTATCTAAAATGTATTTACATTTATTGTTCTTGACACTAATTATGCCAATTGAGTTTCTACTTGTCTAATCTTTGTGCTAGAAATATAGGCCATGAAATCTCTAGTGAACTAAATGTGTGACTCAGTACACAATTGCTCAATAAAAATGAATGATGACTCATGCAGTATAAATACACTGAAGATTCAGCACCCAGATAATGATTCACATACGTCAAGTCCAAGCAGATTATCTTTATATTTGAGGAGCAAGACAGGAAGAAATATTTCTTTAGCACATCCCACACTTATGTCTGGGGTGATATAAATATAGATTCCCCCCACCTCCCATTTGAAGTTAAAGGGCGATAATTAAGACTGGTGAATCTAAAATTAGACTGACAGTATTAGCTTTCTTTTGGTTCATGGTCATTTACATGGCATGAGCCTGCTGGTACCTATTGTGATCTCCCTCATCCCCGAGTCAATTTTTATTTGCATCTACAGTGGTATTAATCCAAAATAACTCCTTTGATTTCAGCTGAGTTACCCTCAGGGGTTCCCAAACTTGGTTTGTGGCTTGTTCAGGGTAAGCCCCTGGCAGGCCGCGAGATGCTTTGTTTATCTGAGCATCCACAGGTATGACTGCTCGCAGCTCCCAGTGGCTGTGGTTCGCCGTTCCCAGCCAATGGGAGCTGTGGGAAGCAGTGGCACGGCCCGTGCCACTTCCTACAGCTCCCATTGGCCAAGAATGGTGAACTGCAGCCACTGGGAGCTGCGAGCGGCCATACCTGTGGATGCTCAGGCAAACAAAGCATCTCGCGGCCTGCCAGGGGCTTACACTGAACAAGCCACAAACCAAGTTTGGGAACCCCTGACTGTAGATTTACACTGGGGTAACCGAGTAATGAATCTGATCCTGCCTCTCTGTTTTATTCATATGGTCGCACAACATACTGACATATGCCACAATTCTGTTACTCAAGAACTCTCGGTGTGCTATCAAGGAATGAGCATATTGCAACATTCAGCACTCCTGATAGTCACAAAAGCAGACTGTTGAAACAACATGCATGGGTACATTCCGCCACCACTGTGGAGAAACCTGTTAGGATTGGATGGAAGGTTGACAAAGAAAGAAGCTGGACTTTGAGCCATATATTGCAGCATTCATTTTTGTAGCCAGATGGATTTGTTCATCAAGAGACAAGTTTAAAAACACATTGACATTTCAAAGCACTGTACATTAAATGCCAATTTTAAAGTTGCAAATGTCAAATAAATGTAAAGTTTCAAAAGCCATTTTGATGTAATAACAGTCACTACAGCAACAGAAAGAAAAATCATATTTAATATGTTGTGTTCATACTGATGTGAGCTTACAAACAATTTAGAGACTAGCACCCCAATGCATAAATCCAGATAAGACAGTATGTTCACAGCTGAAACTAACACAATAAAGTTCTGATTTGTAAATAAACTTTCCAGGTTTATAATATTTTATTTTGTATCTCTCTCCATAAAATACCTCCTTCAATGCACACAATTTTGCTAGTGACAAAGTCTAAATATCCTTCTCTTGCAGCTTCAAGTCATTACTCTTTTTTAATGTTTTCCCTGTGGCATTTGAGGGCAAAATGCTCAGCTCAAGTAACTCCAAAATATTAGTACAAGTCCTTAAATATGTATTTGTATAACAGATGCATAAACATGACATGGGATGGAAATATTAGCAGGCTGATCCACTGTCCATTGAAATCAATGAAAAGACTCCAACTGACCTCAGAGAGATCTTGATCTACCATATGGCCAAAATATGCATTGTTAGGAAAAAGTCATGTGCCTTTTAAAGTAGGTTACCATAAAAAAGAAACCTGCTTTTGAGGTCTAGAATTTATTTCCTGTAATGGTTTATAACACACCCCAATATTCTGTCCAAAGGTAATAAATGAAAAATATCAAGTTCTGTTGATGGACATTGAATTTCCTTTGTAAGCTCTCACAAAATAACTTGGCAGAGATTTTTTTGGAAAAGACTTATCTGCAGTTAGGATAGATTTGGAAAACACACAGTTCTCAACTTCCCATAAATTTGCCTTTCCCCTAGTATACTCTAAAAAAATCTAAGGGTCAACAGAGCTCAACTACCTAAAATAAGGACCCCAACACAACCACCCACCCCACGTATACACATGCCAGAACAGAAATTTCATTCTCTGTGGCCTACCTGTCTCATTTCTTTGTAGTTGTGGTGTTTAAAATCAAGATCATCTGTGGTTGTCATTTCATTTCTTCTGTGATAATAATTATTTGGGTCTGAGAAAAGAAATTTTAAAAATTGCATATATTTATTAACCATTCCCAAAGGGAAAGATTCCAAGCACGGAGAGAAAGTGTTTTACTCTGAATGCCACTCTCCTACTTGTATTTAATGAAGACTCTTTTAAGTAGCTGAAGTAAACAAACAGCAGCTTTGAAATATTACTAAATTACCATACAAATCAACTCATTAAACCAAATAGGACCAAGTAGGCAGCAATATTTCGGTAACTGAGATATTTGCTCTGCATTAACAACTAAAATTTAACAGAAAAAGCAAAAAACACATTCCACTCAGTGCTTTGTAAAAGAGCAAAAGACACTAGAAAATAGCATCAGTCTGATGTATTTAAGAAAGAATGGAAACACTACTTCAGAGGAAAAAGCCCCAGCAAATGCTATGTTTCTACTAGAATAATTACCATAGTTACTGTAGAGAACCAGTAGCTATTTGTTATTGATGAGCGTTTTCAGTGATTATACACTGCCTGCAAAATATTGGGCATAATAAATAATGGATCCACTTTTAATAGTAAGAATTATTTCTAGTTAAGTATTTTCTTAAACTCACTGCGTAAGTTTTTGGGGTTTTTAATTTAAAATTAACAGACTACTTTCTTTACCATGTGGCTATAATTTACTCTGTGTGATGTGTTCCATGAAAACATTTCTCAGCAGAAGGCAGGCCATCACATATCTAATTAAACCGACAGGATGTCAATTAATAATTAGTGTCAAGTGAGAAGATGGAGGTGGAACAAAAACCTGTGCTTTCTTGCCTTTCCAGGTGAGTGCACTGACAATTCAGCTAAAGAAAAAGGTTGGATGAGCAACCCAGTTAGGAAAAAATCAGAAACACTCCCAACTCCAGCTCTAAGCAGTGAACCTGAACCACCATTTTTGGACATTTCTGAAATGTTAACTGAGTTTTTCATCCACACCAGGGATTATTTTTCATTCTTATTCTGTTCTGCACTTCCATGTTCTAGTCTACACCAGCAGTGCTGAGATACTTTAAGAATTCGCTCCAGCGCTGTTGTTAGAACATGCGTATGGGAGATTCAGTAAAGTCTTGCTCCTCCAAATCCTAGCCATCCAATGGAATTTGCTGTTGTCTGATGGGTCTCACTACAAAAAGATCACCTGATCTCAGTTGGCTTCCCAATTGGCTATAATACAAAGCCAATCAGATGAGCAGATATACATCTTGCCTCATGCGCCCACCAAGCAAATTCTGTAGATTCAACAGATTAAAGAAACTTCAAATAAGCATCTGCATTTTCAGATGATTATTGAGACCTAACTGGGGAATAAATTCATGTAACTACCTTAACCCCGTGGTGCTACAATAATAATAAATATGGCACCTGAACTGAAAACATTTTAAAGGTCACACCACAGTAATATATCTGAAATGCAAACCACACAATCTCCTCTTCTCAGAAGAGACAGAATATGGTGTGTTTAATGCAACAGAAAAAAAATCATTAAGATAAAAATAAACATCTTAAAATTGTCAGGATACTCTAGGTTTTCTCAATCATCTGATGTGAAAACTTACAGTAACTGATTTTTCCCTAGTACTAAAAATTCCCTTCCTTTATGAGAGATTTTCAAAGCCTGGCTTTTTGACCATGCATTAACTGTTCATGTCATAGGAATGGTAGATAATGATGTAGATTTGGTGGGTGAAACCAAAAAAAGGCAATAAATGGGACCTCCCATTTCCATTGAAATCCCTGAAAATAAAAATAATCCTACAAAGGGAGTATTGCACTTCTGGTTCTACTTCTAAAATGTGCACAATCTAAGATCTCTTGTGAACAAACATTAGCGTTTAGCAAACCTCTATTGTCAGTCTGTTTTGACCATTGATTTTTCTGTTGCAGCAGGAATAGAGATTAGGAAAGTATAGAGTAAAATGCAGAAGACCAAAAACCAAAAAACCCCGACCAATCAAAAACCCACTATCATCTGCTGTACATTAAGTCCACCTTGGCAACAACTATTTACTATCATGCAAACAGAAGATAAGACCCCATGCAGCTAAAACCACTGTAGCATTTCAATTGTGATTTACTTATTCATTCCTGGCATCATTTCAAACAATCCCTCCCCGTTGCTGGAAAAAGAAACCCTGAAAGTCTGTATGAGTACGATGAATTCAAAAGAATGTATTGATTTTTTCCCCACTGTCAACTTCTATTTAAGCCAGCACCACAGCTCATTTATAAACTGGCTGGCAAAGGTACTTTGAAAAAATAGTTTCTGACATCCTCCTACCTCTGCCCCTCCCAAAGTGAAACTAGATAGGGTAAAATACAGAAATCAATTGCACTGGCAGGAGCATGGACTTGTGACCTTTTCCATGTCCAATTCTATAAGACTATGTGGATGAGACAGAGAAAGAAATCATCTCCACAATATCTAATTCCTTCTTAGCACAAGAACATTCAGGGTTTTCCATAAATCTAAACTACTTTTATAACACAAATACTTATAAACTTTCCGCTCAGCTTTGTCATCTTCCCACTCTATTCCCCACCCCCATTTTTTAGCCTTATCTCCTATTGTAGCCCATCATGAAGACTGTAGGTCTCTGCGGCAAGGACTGTCTCTTTGTTACATGTCTGTACCATGCTTAGCAAAGTGGGGCCCTGAACCTTGAATGGGGTTCTTAAGTGCTATACCATAGTATAAATAATAATAATGATAAGCAGAGAGTAATTATATATTTTTTAAGTTTCTAGTGTTCTTTAGGTTTTGATACAAAATGCTGTGTATAAAGAGAGTCTCACAAAGCCGGGAGGATGAACTGATCACTCTCAAAGCAACTAACATGACCAAATAATAAGGATTCTCTTTTTTTTAATTCACAGAGTTTGCATCCATCCTAATACCACATTGTCTCAACTTCTACAAAGTTGAACTTCTCATAGAGTTTGCTGTTTGAAACCTGTACTCGCACTATAGTGCCAAAAAACTTCTACAACTGCAGTTTGCTTTTTATTTGTCGTATTAGAAAAGTTTTTCTTTATAGAGTGCTATGGCTGAGATGTTCAATGCAGTCTAAAAGATGTAGACATACCTATTAAAATTAAAGGAAGATAGTGCCTAAATCCCTCAGACAGTTTTGAAAATGAAGTACTTGTGGCACCTTAGATACTAACACATTTATTTGAGCATAAGCTTTCATGGGCTACAGCCCACTTCATCAGATGCACAGAATGGAACATATAGTAAAAAGATTATATAGATACACACACATACATACTGTAGTGGTGCCCTCTACTGGCCCCTTCACAAACTCAATCGGAGACTACTCGAAAGTAAATGCACCAGTGCTCTTTTATTGTTTGTGCCTGTCCTCGCTACCTACTATTTACATATCTTACAGACCAATCACCCTGGGAGACTACTAGCTTCTCCTCCCTTTCCTGTCTCTTAGTGAGTGACCAAAGAGAGTCACTTACTGGCAGCAGGCCGTGCTCCATCCCTGCTGCGAACCCTCCTGCTGTGGTAATAGATAACCGTTATGCTCTTCTTGATACAGGAGAGAAGGAATCACCCCCAACAGTTAAGGAGAGGAAGCCTCGTACCCCTAAGGCTGTGAGGTCTGCTGCCACCACTGATAATAAGAAACGTAGGGTAGTGGTGGTTGGAGACTCTCTGCTGAGGGGGACGGAGACACCCATCTGTCGCCCTGACCGTTCATCCCAGGAGGTATGCTATCTGCCAGGGGCCCGTATCCGAGATGTTACAGAGGTATTGTCGAGGATTATCCGGCCTTCTGACTACTACCCCATGCTATTCATCCATGTGAGGTGTGACACTGAGCAGATCAAGAGTGACTACAGGGCTCTAGGAGTACGGGTTAAGGAGTTTGGTGCGCAGGTGGTATTCTCTTCGATTCTTCATGTCGAAGGTAGGGGCCCGGGTAGAGACAGATGCATCGTGGAGGTGAATGCCTGGCTGCGAAGATGGTGTCGCCAGGAGGGCTTTGGCTTCCTCGACCACGGGATGCTATTCGAGGAAGGACTGCTAGGCAGAGATGGCGTTCACCTTTCGAGGAGGAGAAAGGCCTTATTTGCGCACAGACTGGCCCACCTAGTAAGGAGGGCTTTAAACTAGGTTTCAACGGGGACAGGTGAGCAAACCCCACAGGTAAGTGGGGAACAAGACCTGGGAGATGGGTCGGAAACAGGAGGGAGCATGGGCTATAATGGCAGAGAGAAAGGAGGGTCAGGGCAAAGCTGGGAGGCAAGATCAAACCAGTATCTTAGATGCCTATATACAAATGCAAGAAGTATGGGTAATAAGCAGGAAGAACTGGAAGTGCTAATAAATAAATACAACTATGACATTGTTGGCATTACTGAAACTTGATGGGATAATACACACGACTGGAATGTTGGTGTGGATGGGTATAGTTTGCTCAGGAAGGATAGACAGGGGAAAAAGGGAGGAGGTATTGCCTTATATATTAAAAATGTACACACTTGGACTGTGGTGGAGATGGACATAGGAGATGGAAGTGTTGAAAGTCTCTGGGTTAGGCTAAAAGGGGTAAAAAACATGGGTGATGTCGTGCTGGGAGTCTACTACAGGCCACTTAATCAGGTGGAAGAGGTGGATGAGGCTTTTTTCAAACAACTAACAAAATCATCCAAAGCCCAAGATTTGGTGGTGATAGGGGACTTCAACTATCCAGATATATGTTGGGAAAATAACACCGCGGGGCACAGACTATCCAATAAGTTCCTGGACTGCATTGCAGACAACTTTTTATTTCAGAAAGTTGAAAAAGCTACTGGGGGGAAGCTGTTCTAGACTCGATTTTAACAAATAGGGAGGAACTTGTTGAGAATTTGAAAGTAGAAGGAAGCTTGGGTGAAAGTGATCATGAAATCATAGAGTTTGCAATTCTAAAGAAGGGTAGAAGGGAGTACAGCAAAATAGAGACAATGGATTTCAGGAAGGCGGATTTTGGTAAGCTCAGAGAGCTGATAGGTAAGGTCCCATGGGAATCAAGACTGAGGGGAAAAACAACTGAGGAGAGTTGGCAATTTTTCAAAGGGACACTATTAAGGGCCCAAAAGCAAGCTATTTCGATGGTTAGGAAAGATAGAAAATGTGACAAAAGACCACTTTGGCTTAACCATGAGATCTTGCGTGACCTACAAAATAAAAAGGCGTCATATAAAAAATGGAAACTAGGTCAGATTACAAAGGACGAATATAGGCAAATAACACAGGAATGCAGAGGCAAGATTAGAAAGGCAAAGGCACAAAATGAGCTCAAACTAGCTATGAGAATAAAGGGAAACAAGAAGACTTTTTATCAATACATTAGAAGCAAGAGGAAGACCAAGGACAGGGTAGGCCCACTGCTCAGTGAGGAGGGGGAAACAGTAACGGGAGACTTGGAAATGGCAGAGATGATTAATGATTTCTTTGTTTCGGTCTTCACTGAGAAGTCTGAAGGAATGTCTAATATAGTGAATGCTTACGGGAAGAGGGTAGGTTTAGAAGATAAAATAAAAAAAGAGCAAGTAAAAAATCACTTAGAAAAGTTAGATGCCTGCAAGTCACCAGGGCCTGATGAAATGCATCCTAGAATACTCAAGGAGTTAATAGAGGAGGTATCTGAGCCCCTAGCTATTATCTTTGGGAAATCGTGGAAGACGGGGGGAGATTCCAGAAGACTGGAAAAGGGCAAATATAGTGCCCATCTATAAAAAGGGAAATAAAAACAACCCAGGAAACTACAGACCAGTCAGTTTAACTTCTGTGCCAGGGAAGATAATGGAGCAGGTAATTAAAGAAATCATCTGCAAACACTTGGAAGGTGCTAAGGTGATAGGGAATAGCCAGCATGGATTTGTAAAGAACAAATCGTGTCAATCTAATCTGATAGCATTCTTTGATAGGATAACGAGCCTTGTGGATAAGGGAGAAGCGGTAGATGTGATATACCTAGACTTTAGTAAGGCATTTGATACGGTCTCGCATGATATTCTTATAGATAAACTAGGAAAGTACAATTTAGATGGGGCTACTATAAGGTGGGTGCATAACTGGCTGGATAACCGTACTCAGAGAGTAGTTATTAATGGCTCCCAATCCTGCTGGAAAGGTATAACAAGTGGGGTTCCGCAGGGGTCTGTTTTGGGACCGGCTCTGTTCAATATCTTCATCAACGATTTAGATGTTGGCATAGAAAGTACGCTTATTAAGTTTGCAGACGATACCAAACTGGGAGGGATTGCAACTGCTTTGGAGGACAGGGTCAAAATTCAAAATGATCTGGACAAATTGGAGAAATGGTCTGAGGTAAACAGGATGAAGTTCAATAAAGATAAATGCAAAGTGCTCCACTTAGGAAGGAACAATCAGTTTCACACATACAGAATGGGAAGAGACTGTCTAGGAAGGAGTATGGCAGAAAGAGATCTAGGGGTCATAGTGGACCACAAGCTTAATATGAGTCAATAGTGTGATACTGTTGCAAAAAAAGCAAACGTGATTCTGGGATGCATTAACAGGTGTGTTGTAAACAAGACATGAGAAGTCATTCTTCCGCTTTACTCTGTGCTGGTTAGGCCTCAACTGGAGTATTGTGTCCAGTTCTGGGCACCGCATTTCAAGAAAGATGTGGAGAAATTGGAGAGGGTCCAGAGAAGAGCAACAAGAATGATTAAAGGTCTTGAGAACATGACCTATGAAGGAAGGCTGAAACAATTGGGTTTTTTTAGTTTGGAAAAGAGAAGACTGAGAGGGGACATGATAGCAGTTTTCAGGTATCTAAAAGGGTGTCATCAGGAGGAGGGAGAAAACTTGTTCACCTTAGCCTCCAATGATAGAACAAGAAGCAATGGGCTTAAACTGCCACAAGCGAGATTTAGGTTGGACATTAGGAAAAAGTTCCTAACTGTCAGGGTAGTTAAACACTGGAATAGATTGCCTAGGGAAGTTGTGGAATCTCCATCTCTGGAGATATTTAAGAGTAGGTTAGATAAATGTCTATTAGAGATGGTCTAGGCAGTATTTGGTCCTGCCATGAGGGAAGGGGACTGGACTTGATGACCTCTCGAGGTCCCTTCCAGTCCTAGAGTCTATGAGTCTATAAGAGGTTGAAGTGTTCTTCTACTGGTTTTTGAATGTTATGACTCCTGACGTCAGATTTGTGTCCATTTATTGTTTTGCGTGGAGATTGTTTCGCCAATGTACATGGCAGAGGAGTATTGCTGGAATATGATGGCATATATCACATTGGTAGATGTGCAGGTGAATGAGCCACTGATAGCATGGCTGATTTTGTTAGGTCCTATGATAGTGTCACTTGAATAGATATGTGGACAGAGTTGGCATTGGGCTTTGTTGCAAGGTTCCTGGGTGAGTGTTTTGGTTGTGTGGTTGCTGGTGAGTATTTGCTTCAGGTTGGGGGGCTGTCTGTAAGCGAGGACAGGTCTGTCTCCCAAGATCTGTGAGAGTGAGGGATCATCTTTCAGGATAGGTTGTAGATCTTTGATGATGCGCTGGAGAGGTTTTAGTTAGGGGCTAAAAGTGATGGCAAGTGGAGTTCTGTTATTTTCTTTGTTGGGCCTGTGATTGGGAATGTGCACCCTGTTCCTAATGAATATGCACAAGTTTGACCTCTCTCCAGCAAATTAAACATACCATGGACATTAAACACATCGTGAAGATATGTACAGACAGCCACTAGAATAAATCATAAGTTTCTTTTCACATGTTCGATTTCATTACATTTCTGAATGTTACCATGACACTTAAAATCAACAGTGAAATCACACTCTTCAGCTATATTGTGCGGATTCTTGTATCATTTGCACTACTATAAGTCAGGAGTAACCCCAGTTAATTCAATTAAATGAGAATGGTGTAAAACCAGCATACACCAGAGAAGAATCAATAGGGTGACCATATTTCTCAAAGTAAAAATGAGACACCACATGGGGTTGGCCCGAGCTGCTTACCTGACCCCGCTCCCCCCCACACAAGTCCATCCCAAGTGCCCACTCGCCCCACCTCCTGCCATCCCTGCCCAGGGCTGGCTCAAGCTGCCTGGTGTTGCCACTCACCTGTGCCCCGCTGTGCATAGCTAGCATCACGCTTTCCCCCCCACCTCTGAACATTCCTCCACATCCCATTAGGGGAGTATGCCCCACTTTTTTGGCAGAATTGGGCATTTGTCCCATTTGCTCTTGCTAACTGGTCATCACTTGGCAAGAGCAAACAGGACAAATGCCTAGTTTTGCCAAAAAAGTCAGGACGTCCAGGACAGGGCTTAAAAATGGGACTGTCCCAGCCAAAATGAGATGCATGGTCACCCTAAGAATCAAGGCACCAGTCCACAGCAGTCATCTTTCAAAAGTTTTCTTTTAACTGTTAATAATAAGCAGGTTTAAAGTTTATTCTGGTTCTAGAAAGATTACGGATTTTAGCAGCTCTCCCCATTCTAAGCATAGGAAGTACTTGCTCATAACAATACTTTATGTAACAATGAAAAGTGGAAGAAATCATTCTGAGGGCAACCATTATATTACTCTGTGCTGATATACAATCCCTTGATGAATATATAGGGATATCCATAAATTACACCCAAGTCCCTTATTGAATTCAGACTTATTTTGATGCAGTCCCCACATAGGCAAAAATTTCCAGGAAAGCTCATTTGAATTTTCCTAAGTAAAGACTTTAGGCTTTAGCTCCACAAGGATTAAATTAAAACACAGTGGGCCAGAGTGTGACCTGACAGTGAGCAGTTATCTCATAAATAATCCCACTGAAGTCAATGGAACTGCTTCTGTTGATGATTGCTTATCAGTAGGGTATGGGTTTGAGTTATGATATGGGTCATAATGAGTCCATTGGTAGACTTAAGAAAGAAATAAACAAGAAAGCCAGGAATGCTCTGCAGCTTATTTGAAACAGCTAGTGAATGAAGCATCCACTGCAAAAAAGAGCAAGCCATCAAATAGATTATATACCTGTACTTATAGTAGTGTAAGTTATTTTTACCTCTTGGATCAAATTTGAAGAATTTTGAAAATTATATCATGTCATGAATTTATTCTATTAAAAGAATCATCTATTAGGGTGATTATTCTCTGACACAGTAAATACATGAAAACCTCAATTGAATTTTTGTCTCCTCCAATATTTGGGTATTTTTGATCATATCCAGCTTCTTTCTGCTTCATGTTACCTTTGAGAAAAGACTGGAAAGAAAAGTACATCTATCCCTCTGAGGCAACTGCAAAAGACTGTATGTGTCAGTCTGTATCTGTCTAAGTAGCAACATTTTTGGAAACTAGTGAGGAAATTAAATAACCAGTGCCACCTTCATCATCTTTCTCTTCTGCTAGTGACTGTTTTATCATCCCCCTGCTGCAGAAAAGACTTTTTGCCATCTCTCCTTCTACACATAAACATGCCTTGCCCTCGATAAAACAGGAAATCACTTGATATGTCTGCTGAGCCAGCACCTCCATAGTTGTGTAATATGTTTGTACAGTTTTCAGTAGGGCTAATGGATAGTTTAATCCTCCCTCTAGAAAGAAGGGCTGATCAAAAGTATCCTACAATGCACAAAAATGCATATTATCAATATTACATGAACATTTTTACAATAAATATGAGAGCATCTTAAAAGATTCAGTTCAGATAATCATTCCCCACATTGGTCCATAAATCAGACTATGGATCTTCTGAGGAAAGATTTTCTCATGAGTTTTCCAGTGATATATACTGTAATTTCCAGCCCTGGCTATTTCCCGGAAATGCATAAAAAGGCAAACATATTTTCAAGTTAGCTAAACTTTTTAGCATCTCCTGAATGTTTGGCTTGAGCTTTGGATGAAGATTTGTATTGGTTCTTATTTTGTCTAAATTGACCCCACAGCCCTAGAGGTAAAAATCTTTTTTCCAGTGATCATCCTTCCTCTGTAAATTGGTGCTCACCACATTTGAAAATCAGGTTACTTATTAGGAACTCAAATAAGTACTTAAAAGGATAAATTCAATCTCTTATTATTCAAATTCTTGGTCTTAGGCACCGAAATAAGTTTCATGATTTCAACCCCCAATTGCCTTTAAGCACAAATAAGCTTTTTTATGGAATATAATGGGAGACATGAGGATATTCAATACTTCTAGAAATCAGGAAACATAATTAGGTGCTTAGGTAAGGATTTAAAGGTAGGATTTTCAAATGCAACGAGGCCTACCTCTGCTTCCAATGAAGCCAGTTCAGAGTTACACCTCTTGTAACCTTTGGCCTAGTGGTTAAGGCATTCACATGAGATTCAACAAAAATTACGAAAATGTTCAGATGTTGTTCCACCCAGTCCAATTGCCTACTGTATAAATCCCCATCAAAATCCTAAGCCTTTTCAAACATTCAAAAAATAAGCAACCTTCCATATTTAATGTGTGTTTTTCACTGGCTATGATACTGTCTGCCTTAATGTGAAAGACAAACAAAAACAGCCACTGCAGAAAATGGCCCCCATAAACAACTAACATGCAGAAGCATGTGTGATGTCGCACTCCAGAATGCTTTATAGAAATATGCTTATGAGTGTAAATATGACATAACTGGAATATGTTTTATGTTAGATATACCATGTAACATATCTCTGCAAAGATTATGATCTACTGAATATATTCATCCTATTTGTATGCATGTATCATTTTTATATTCAAAGTTATCAATATTAGCTATGTACTTGTCTGATTTTAAGTAGCCTCAGTGAAGCATTTGGCCAGCTTCTTGAGAAAAGACTATTCCCAGTAAGTGCCCAGTCAAGAAACACTTAAGCTGACAATGAACTATAAGAGATGCCAATCCACATCTGAGTTTTCCTGGGAACATGGCATCGGCCTGTAAAGTTCTGAGTCATGCATGGACATGTGATTTGCCCATGTGACTCCAAAACTCCATCTCGGAGCTGGATTCTGCATAGGAGAGGAGAGGGGTTTCTATCCAAGAGAGAGGCTATATATGCCCCTGGGAAAACCTCTCCATTTTGTCTTCAACTGGCTCAAGAGAGAGCCTATCCACCCCAAAGAAACTGGAACAAAGGGCAGTAACTACAGGAGTGTGCAGGATTGCTGGACCCAGACTAGAAGGAGGCTAGTCAGTCAAAGAAGCTTATTAGAACATCTCTGAGGGTGACATTATCTGCATTGTTTCCTACTGCATTAGGCTTAGACTTGTGTGTTTTATTTTATTTTGTTTGGTAATTTACTTTGTTCTGTTATTACTTGGAATCACTTTTTACTTATTAATTAACCCCGAGTATGTATTAACGGGGGGTGGGGAGCAAACTGCTGTGCATCTCTCTCTATCAGTGTTATAGAGGGTGAACAATCTATGAGTTTACTCTATATAAGCTTTATACAAGGTAAAATGGATTTATTTGGGGTTTGGACCCCATTGGGAGCTGGGCATCTGAGTGCTGGAGAGAGAAGCACTTCTTAAGCTGTTTTCAGTTAAGCCTGCAGCTTGTGGGGGACATGGTTCAGACTTGGATCTGTGTTTGCAGCAGGCAAGCGTGCAGGGCCTGCTTTAGGAAGTGCGGAGCCCAATTCAAACAGTTTCGATGGGGCCCTGGCAAGGATGACTTAAAAAGAAAAAAAAAGAAAACGTAAACGTAAAAAACACGGGGGGCTTGTACTCACCAGGCGGTGCTCCGAGTCTTCGGCGGCACTTCAGCAGTGGGACCTTCACTCACTCCAGGTCTTTGGCGGCACTGAAGGACCCACCACCGAAGTGCCACTGAAGACCTGAAGCACCGCCAGGTGAGTAAAAAGGTGCCTCTAGCCAGGGAAAGGTTTCTCACTGGGCGCGGGGCCCCATTCGGGGGAATTGGTGAAATAGGCCTAAAGCCGGCCCTGCAAGCATGTCTGGCTCAAACAAGGCAAGGTATTGAAGTCCCAAGCTGGCAGGGAAAACAGGCTCAGAGTCCTAGCACATCAGGTGGATATAAGTAAGGATCTGACACTATTTCCATTCTAATCCAAGATGAGAAGGAAATCAGAACTTGGCCACTTAAACCAAAGTGAAGGTGAGCTTGCGGTTACAAAGGGTCATATTCTGATCTCAGTTACATCATTGTCAATTGACGTAACCCACTGAAGTCAAATGAGTTACTGTGAACTATCTCATGATGAGAAAGCAGAATTTGACCTTTGTCAATTGTAGTTTTCCCAGTATTTATAACATAGTTATTGTATTATTAAAAACATTTACTTTCCAAAGTACAACATTCTGCCACTTTTCTTTTCTGGCTTGAATAAAGAAGTTCAGTTTTACAGAACTGAAAATAAACAGTTGTAAGAACTTTCCACCTTTCCTGTAGCACATGTTGCTCTCCACTGTGGTATCAGTGTCATCTTCATTATCCCCTGGACAACACTATGCTTGTCCCTCCTGTGCACTTGCTACTGGTTCCATGGTAATAAGAAGAGCTTCCCATTTACTTCAGTCTGACATCCAGTATTTTAAAGGATGTGCCTGTAGACACACTAACCAGAGCCATGGAATATACTTCAAATGCAAATCTGAGGTGCTCATTACTCTCTGCTGGTCCACCAGGTTCTTTCTGCTGTACTTTCAATCAGTGGGATGACCCTACATCAACAGTGGAATTGGCAGCAACAAGTCTCAGAACAGGAGCAGTTAAAGTAGTAATGATAAGCTCTAGAAAGGCAGTTCTCTTTCTGTTTCTAGTATTTTTGAAAATACTATTCATAGTCCCCTGCAAAAAAAAAAAATCTATACCTAAAATACCAGAATTTAAGTTTAAAGAAAAAAGCAGATGAAAGATTTAGAATGAGCAGTTGAAAACTGTAGAAAAGACTTGAACAAACAGGTATACAAATATATATATGCACACATACAAATATCTATATATAAATCTGACACTAGGCTATGTTATGCTAACCCAGGGGCCAGCAACTTTTCAGGAGTGGTGTGCAGAGTCTTCATTTATTCACTCTGATTTAAGGTTTCGCGTGCCGGTAATACATTTTAATGTTTTTAGAAGGTCTCTATGTGTAAGTTTATAATATATAACTAAACTATTGTTGTATGTAAAGTAAATATGGCTTTTAAAATATTTAAGAAGCTTCATTTAAAAATTAAATTAAAATGCAGAGCCCCCTGGACCAGTGGCCAGGACCCAGGCAGTGTGAGTGCCGCTGAAAATCAGCTTGCGTGCAGCCTTCAGCACCCATGCCATAGGTTGCCTACCCCTAACCCATTACTGAGATATAAGCTTGAGGCATTGTGAAATTTTGAATGCCCTTTTTCTGGAATGGCCTTGACTTAGTTTCCACCTTGTATATGGTACCTAGTTAAGCACTAGATATTTTTTGCATTAGTATGATTAATGAAATATCTAGCATTTAAAAGATCTTTTGTTGACTTTCAGGATGTGTGACTTCCATAGTCTTAAAGGAAAATGGAATCATTTGCCAACATTTAAAATTTACCAAGAGTTGGTAAGTTTGTGGGCAATCCTGCCAAACGTAACTGAGAACTGTGCTTACCTGGGAGGGGACAGCCTAAGATTTCCAGTCTCATACAGATGCTCCCTTCTTCGTACCATGACCGAGGGTTTATACGGATATAACGTGCAACAATTGGTACTGGCAGTTCATTGAGTACTGGGATCTCTTTCTCGCTGTTTCCTTCAAAAATCTATTCAGGTTCAAACATACAAAAACATCAAGTTCAGTTCAACAGGGCTCTCCGAACCTTTGGTAACAACATCTGGAACTAGATCAAACTCAAAGTTGGAATGAGATTGTACCCTGATAGGTAGGTGAGGGGAACTCAGAGATGAATTGCTTTTCAGGGAGAACACGCTCTCAGCTCAAATATTAGTGGGCCAGAGTAAAAGGGGAAAGTATCACAGCTCCGTCTTCCCCACAGTCTCTCTCAAACAACGTACACCCTGCAGGCATCCTCATCTGCTGTAAATCAGTGTAGTTCAACTGACATCAATGGATTTACACCAGCTTAGGATCTGGCCCATGGAGGGGACTCTGTATTTGATCTATCCCCTCCTGTGTGCAAGGCGCAGGAGGGGGCCAGTTCTTCAAAATAACAGATCTGCACTGCAGAGTGGGTCAGGGACTGGCAGAGCTGGGGCCGGAGCACTCAGACAATGAGAAGGACTAGGGGGGATACATACATTGTCTCCCTTTTAGCCTCACAGAGCTTCTCAAGAATATATACTACTACCTGGCACATCAAAAGTCAATATGATTCTTTTTTTTTCACCAAGTAATGCTTTCTCACTATTCCTTGTGGCGCTCCTGTTCTGTGGTACTCACCATATCTCCAGATCCATTTTTGACAGTGATCCATGCGTGACTGTCATTGCTCACCATTACTTTATAAGACGTCACCCAGTCACTCCTAGACAGAAGGCAAAGGGTTTTGTTGTTTGTTGTAGGATTTTTAAAATCTTTTTGTAAATTGATGCAAGTGTGTTTAATATAGCAACACTCATAAAACTGCTAATTATGGAAATCCCAATTGGCAAAATAATGTCAGCACTTGGCTGGTGAACTGAAATGCAGAGCTGGTTTTGGCAGACGATTTAAAAACCTAAGATAGAAATGAACAGCACAACCAAAGATAATGTTCTGGGTTTCCAGGAAGAGGATCAGCCCTCTCCTTCCCCCAGTGTCTAAACACATTCTAGCACTTTTGATGGTTTATCCAGACCATATGCATCGACTCCAGAGAATTTGCATTATCCATGAATGTTCCCCACCCCAGCCACAAAACATTATAATTCCTATTGTTACTGTCAGTGAGGATGAAAAAAGTAAATAATGACTCTAGGAGTAAAATCCCCTGAATTTTAAGCAACAGCATTACCATTCAGTGGCTCATCCTATTTCTAATAATAGGTTGTTTTCATTTCCAGGTGCAAAAATTAGGGGTGCATGAATCCTGAAAAGTTTGGTGTTTTAAGAAAGGGCATTTGAACTGAACCCTGAAGTTGGGTTCACAGCAGATGGAAAGGAACCAACCTCTACAGGTTCACAAAGAGGTATCTTGCAGAATACCCAGCAGGCTGGGGCCCTAGCCAAGTGGGGATTTTGGACACTACTGCAATATGAATGAAAAACAGGAATATCATCATCCAAGCTCCATAGACTTGAACTTTTCAGGGGCCATCACCTTCTCTACTTCTAGTAACCAGCCCCAGGCCAGGATCTCTCATTCTTACCTTATGGCCCTTGCCTTACACAGCTAATCAGGGGTTTATGGAGGAGTAAAAAGCCACCGCCTCTATGCTCAAGTGAATCAGACCTATCCAGATCCTGTGGTCAATCTGGTATGGAGCACAGCCCCTACTCACTGGTACTCCCTACTGTGAGTGGAGTTGAGATAGTAGAGGGGGGCAGGGAAAGGGTGAAGCATTGGCTCCAATGGCCCCCTACTCATGGACCAGAGGAACTAGTCAGGTGTGAGAGAAGAAGTAAGCTACACCTTTTGAAGGGCAGCAATCATTTATTTCCTTCTCAACCCCTCCTTCCTGGGGAGCCAGCGTGGATCAGGGGAGTAACTATCTCCCAGAGAGGTATGTCTGGGTCACAGTGCCTGGCTGGGGTTATGCCTGGGAAGATGTAGCTCATGAAGCTCCTTTATCTGGGGCTAAAGTCATAATTCAGTCCCCAGCTAGTTCTAGGAAGTACTATGGTTTGTTGGTGGGTAGTAAGGGAGACTGTGTAGGAGCAGGATTTTATAATTGTACTATGAGAATTAATGTATGATTTGATTTCATCCTGCCAGCCACCCTTTTTGAATAGCAGAAAGGAACAGAGCAATCCTTATGACTGATTATGGTCACCTTTTGTTTTAGGATATGTTATGTCTACTATGGTTTCCTATATGTATTACAAATTAGGCACTCTAATTAAATATACATTTCTTTGTTTTAAGGTTTAGAAAGTAAGAGACGGGATCTTGTATTGTGTCTATGTTAGGAAGATTAGAGGAACGTTGAAGGCCTGGGCCCCAATGTAAATTGTTTTGATTATAAGATTTAGGAAGGCTTAATTTACAATGCCTTTTCTTGCTCAACATAAAAACTGCTGTATACCTTTAACTGTAAAAGACTGTTTGTGTGAATGAGGAATGTATGCAACAGGAAAAGATAAGATGGGAAGACCATTTTTATAGCCAAATGGTCAAGGAAGAAAGAGTGAAGAAACTTAAGGACACCATCAATGCGCAATGAAGGAAGGGCAGATTGACGAACCTAAGGTGAAGACTGGCACCCCTAGGACAATTGATTAAATCTAAACCAGGACAGGATGACCCTCTCGGTGGGATGTTTACACCAATTAAGAAATAACCAGTCAAAAACTGACACAGCAAAATCCATAGACTTCAACAGAGAAAAAGAAAAGCAGGGTGCTTTGCCACAGGGTTTGGGTTCGTCTTGCCACGCTCCAGGAACATTGGATTGTGACCGACAGAGCCCAGCTTCCCTCTGTGATCAATCTGGCTGGCCACTAGATTAATCCAGACTCTGGACTGGTAACTATAAACAGCAACTGGCAGGACTGTGTGTGTTCGTATGTGTGTGTGTGCACATGTGTATGACTGAAAAGCATATGTTAACTGCTGTATTCTCAATAACTGTGGCATTTTTGCCTTCTCCTCTATAAAAGAGCCCATGTGCTTTGTTTAGCATAACAGCTGGGTGGCAAAACGGAATTTCACCAGCTTTCTAGCCTTCTGAACAATCTCATCCAATGTTCGCCAAACTTCTGCAAGACTGGAGACCGATGTTTTCCTCCCTCTTCCATCATGAGGTGACCTCCCAAATAAAGAGTAAACCAACCCCTGCTAGCAAAAATATAATGACTTGTGGGGCCTTACCTGCTACTGAATGTATCTTACTTGTAGGAGTATTCCCATTAAAGTAAATAAGATTGTGGATGATAGTAAGCACGTAGAGCCAGACTTACAAAAATACTTAGGTACCTACAGATGCAGATAGATGCCTAGGGGGATTTTCAAAAGTGCTTAGGCAGGTTAGGTGCCTGGCTTCCATTGAAAATCAGTAAGAATTAGGCTCTCAGCAGGACTTTTAAAAAGATCTCTGTAAATTAGGTACCTATGTGCATCTTGTAAATCTGTCCCCCATGAGCATTTTCCAGACCAGTTAATTGATTTGCATTTTGAATCAATATTCAGCCTTTAAAAAAAAAAAACTTTGCCATTACTACTAGTTTAAACTGCAAAAACTTGAATATTATCAGAGACACTGGACTTTTTGCCTTTGTACTTCAAAGCTGAAAAAACACCCACAAAACACACATTGCTGCAGTATTTTTACAATAATTGTTAAAATCCAGACACCCTACACAGAACACTGTATTAATTTTCTGTATCTCAATGCAGGATCTCTAGAGACAGGGTATTTACTGGGATATAAGTTCTGAAGTGCTATGCTGGTGTCTCAAGTCTTTCTGGCTGTAAAAGGACACAAAACAATATAACTAGCAACTTCAGAGCTCCGTATACATTCAGTTCACTTATAGTAGCATCTCTCCTTCCCAGATCTTGTTAAATAATGTGGTGGTTGCCCTAGGAAAGCCACTGTGAACATAAATTCTACAGATTTGCAGAGGCAGATTTACATCCAGCAGAGATGGAAATGAGGAATTTAGGAGACGACCCCTGTAAAAAATTAAATTTCAGTCACAAAATTAAAAAAAAAAAAAGAAAAGCTCAAGCGCAGAGTCCACAGTTTGAAATGTGCACACACGCACACACACAGGGATTTATTTTTTGCTGTTCTCCATGGTAATTTGTCAAGGACAGGAGGCATAACCAAAAGGTCAGGATGGGTGACCAAAAAAGGTTTTATTGCAAACCCAAAGGCATCGTTTCTTTTCCTGCCGCCTACTGCAATGCACCACAGAATATTTTTATTTGGATTTGGTAAATAAAATGAGGATGAAAAATAAAAATCAGTCCTTATTCCCATGCATCTGACGAAGTGGGTATTCACCCATGAAAGCTTATGCTCCAATACATCGGTTAGTCAATAAGGCACCACAGGACTGTTGCTTTTTACAGATCCAGACTAACACAGCTACCCCTCTGATCCTTATTCCTTGGTTTCCTTAAGGAACTGGTTTTGAATGTACTGGAAAAATAAATCAAACATTGAGTTTTTTTATGTCAAGATTCCAGATCATAGCTGAAATTCCATATAACTGAGAATGCTATAATACTGCAGCACAGATGTAGAATGTAAAAACCATCAGTCTACGACAGTATAAAACATCTCTTTCTTTGATATCGTGGCAAATGTTCTGGTCCTTAACACTTTCTTTTAAAGGGACTAGCTCAATTTACTGACAATAAATTATGTGGAGGCTAAAATTATATTTTTGACTTAAGTGTTTTTTATGCTACCATCTCCATTTTGATTTTCTCACTTCACACACTTGTAAATGTCCACATTTCTACAAAAGGAAAATGGACACTGATCAGACTTGAACCTGTAACTTCTTGGGAGTGATAACAAGTAACATGCTTCTCAGATGAAGCCTGTCAATTAAAATACAAATGTGGCTAGATCTCACCCACAGATACATGTGCAGCTTGAAAGGATTGTACAGGATTGGTGCTAGAAGATACGCCAGCCTAATGTGGCAGCCCACACATCTGGTCCTCATTTAGCAGTGGTCTGTGGGTTAGGAAGTATCTGATAAACTGCAACAAATAAGCACACCTTTCCTCTTGCTCAGAGCAAGAAAGTGACCACGTCTCTCCCACAATGTGGCGTGATCTGGCTCCAACTGACACTGTTTGCAAAACTTCCTTTGAATTAAATAATGCAGGAGCAGATGAATAGTGAATTGTTCTTTCTCTGAGAAATCCTGCCACAACCAGCAAGAGTCTCTTTGTAGAGGAAACACTGGGCAAAATCTGTTTCACCTTGCTGAACTGACTACTTCAGGATTTAGTGCATACACTAGACTAGACATTAGCACTGAGATTTGAAGACAATAACAATTTTAATAGCATTTCATACCAAAACTTCTCAAGGCTCTTTATAAAAGATTAGGTGACCTGATGATAGGAAGAAAATATCAGGGCACATGGGGAATGGGGGCGGGGTCCACCGGCAGAGAAAAGAAAAAAAAAGGCCGAGTGCTGCCAGCAGAGCGAAATATCAGGACAAATTTTGGGACAAACACCTAAATATCGGGCTGGTCCCGATTTTATCGGGATGTCTGGTCACCCTATAAAAGATGTATAAACATTTAACAACAGAACTTTCCCATTAAAGGGAATATAGGACTACTTTTTAGTATTTTAGGCATCTACAGCTCTTTTACAGAGAACATGCTGAGAAGCTGTGCTGATTTAATTCTACAGATATCAGGATCTACAATAGTCCTGTAGTATACTAAATCAGAGGTACCTATCTGCCTTGTGAACACATGAAAACCTAATACATGGAAATTCCCTATAACAGCATCATGAAAATACTGAATTCCTTATCAAACTATTTCCTGTGCATAGGACAGACAGTATAAACCTTGTTGGTAGACAGTCTGCCATTAAAGGATGTAGATGTTGTTTTGTTGTGTCTGCTCCACAATGTTCTAATATAGACATAGATTTAAATGCAGCTTGCATGACTCTCCCACAAACCAAAAGACATGAAGGAAAAAGGTCTACAAATGACAAGAAAGATGGATCTATTAGGATTCAGCTTGATTCAGGTGTTTCCCACAAAAAACATTTATACTTTTAAGTCGTTTCTGCCAGACTGTCTATCTCTGTAATAACACATCTACAAAAGATAAAAATGGTCTGCCTTTGTTGTGAAGATTTTATCATCTCTGTGTAGGTTTTATTAATCTCACGGAAGACAGACACAAAAATTAAAACACAATTGAAATGTCCTGGGCATGGTGGATCTTTTATTTTTGTTATTTAATGTTTCTATATGGTATGCATTTTATCCATCTATGGTACTTCTGTGCTCCCATTACTCTTGTATCTAAACACCTCACAACTTCTCTGTGACATAGGAAAGCACTACTATCCCCATCTTACAATGGCAGAGAAGCTAATTGACTTGCCCTGGATCACACAGGAAGTCTGTGGCAGAGCAGGTAGCAAAACCTGTTTCCCATCATGCTGGCTAGCACTCTGACCACTGGACTCATCCTTCTCTCTTTAAATAGGAAACATTCATATCATTCACACCACAAGCCTACTAACCACATCTCAAAGTACTTTGATGCCACAAGAACAATGAGTTATCCCCTCCCTCCATGCCCCACTCCATTATAATGTGCCTACTTCTAACACATTATAAATTCCATTCCCTTTCCTTCCTTTCTCTAATTTCCCAGCCTCTCACCCCATCTTTCCTTTCTCTCATCTTCTGGCTCTTACTTCCTTACTTGTCCTTTTCATCGTCCCTTCTCTCTGATAGACATAGCAAAACCCATCATAAGTAATATAACACCAAGTGGTGTTGTCAGCAACAAAGGCCAGGTTCAATGTCTAGGAGTTCCTCTTAGCATTACACAACAGAACCGGTTCAAGACCTGCCCCACTTGCAGTTTATTGTCTGAATCCAGGGGTGCATTCAGATGGATCCACCTCCCGCTTCTGGGAGTGCATGAGTAGTTCAGCGATGCTGCCACCTCTGTTGCTGCTTGCCAGCATTGCAGTTGCTGCCACTGTTCACTGCTGTTGCTGCTGGCTATGATGCTGTGTTCTGAGGTTCCACCACTTAGCCCAGTTCTTAGCCCAGCTCAATGGGTAAAAGGGAACCTCACTGCTGCTCCATTTGCTGCATCTTCTGGGTTGCCGTTTCCTGGCACATCATCCCCACCCAAAGTGTAAGTCTCAACCCCTAGACCAGCTTATCATTGATTTCAGCTCTAGATGATCACTAAGAGCTGATCAGACTTCTGGTTTCTGTCTTTAAATGCTGGAGGGTGAAGGTCCAATGGTATCTAGGACTCCTTAAACAGAGTGCCCACCACCAGGTAAGAACACCTACACCTATCCCTATCCCCTTGCACTTGGCTTTGGCATCAATACTCCATGCTTAGTGAGTGAGCTTCAATTTAGGGTGATCTACGCTCAGTTAAGTTCCTACTTAGTACAGTTCAGATGTATACATAGTCATACACTAAGGATAACCCAAAACAGCCATAGTTGATCATTCTGGCAAAGCAGGTCTGTCTGCTGATCACCAGGGCACAGTAGGGTATGTCTATGCAAATATAGTCTGCTCCTGGAGTCTTTCTTCCAAGTTCATCAATAGATGGCAGGACAGAGCTCATTTCAACCCTGGCTTACACCAATACAGTTAATGCCAGGTGCAGAAATGGCACAGAGGAAGATCGCAAATTGTTATCAGCCTGCTTTCTAGCCAGCACACAGATTCAGAATTGTAATTGTTTGGGGTTTTTTTTTTTAATTTAAACATGGGCTTAAGCGCAAAAAAATATAATGTAAATGTCTATAATGATGAAGAGCTAACTAGGCAACAATAAAAAGCCTCATGACCTCGTCCTAATCCCTAGTGGATGCTTGTCCACATCACTGAGCCACCACACAGTTTAACACAATTCAATATGACTGGCAGTGGCTCAGGACTGAAATAGCCATGATGTTGGAGATTAGACTACAGTACAAAGGGAGAGTTAATGCGGTCTACAATGGTCTTGGCTCCAGCTGATCAAATTATTCTTTTGCTATCATCATAATCCAATTTAACTGCATTACAAACACCAAAAATGAATGGAAAATAAAAATGGGCAAAGAACAGGTTTGCATCCTCTGTTATAGCATGCATTTTCAATCAGAGATCTCTGAAAGAAAAAAGAAAAAAAAACATGGCAAGACAAAACAGATTTTTAGGCCAGGCTGAAATTTTCCAACACCTTTTTATTAATGCCATTTTATTGAGAGAGAGACAAGGTGGGTCTTCCTCAGGCCTGAAGAGGTGCTTGAAAGTGTAAGCTCAAAAGCTTGTCTCTCTCACCAACATAAGCTGATCCAGTAAAAGATATTACCTCATCATCCACTTTATCTCTCTAATAATCTGAGACCAACACTGCTACAACACCATTGCACACGTGCGCACACACACACACACATATACATACATATATATAGATGACAAAAGCAGCATATTGGAATTGAAGTGAATTTCTGCATCAGAAGGGAATTTGTAGTCAGAAGCAATTAAATATAAAAAAGTGTTAATATTAAAACGCCCACTATCCAACTGCTTCTCCCTACAGGCAACATTCAAAAGCTCTCAGGCTAACCACATGTGGGCCAATATGTAACCAAAATTAATTAAAATAAATATATTGAGTTGAAATCATGCAGCTTGTCAAGCAATAGGGTTTTTTTTAATAATTGAAATTTTAAAATGTTTAACTTTTAAAATAATAAAAAAAAAAATTGAGCTATGCTTTTGTGACCAAAAGCTTTATACTGAGTTTGGGTGAAATTCAACTCTTCAGAAAGCCTGTGCACTCATAGAGTTAGATTTTTAGAAGAGCTCAGGGCCAGATTTTCAAGTGCTCAGTGCCCCCTATTGAGACCAGATTTTTCAGAAGAGCTCAGTACTCATGTAGGATCCGAATAAGAATCAGATTTGCAAAAGTACTCAGGACCCAATAGCTGCCATGGTGACACGTAAGGCTAGATTTTAAAAATAACCTAATCTCCAATGTACTGAGCTCTTTTAAAAATCTGGTGCTAGGTGCAGAATTCTTTTGAAAATTTCATTCTTAGGGCTCAAGTGGGATTTAATTAATTATTTCTGTATTCACCCAGTTGCCCAAATATATCTGACACTCTTGTTGGTGCTGCAGTTAATTATGAGTAATTGCATTCTAGTAGTGCCTAGAGACAGCACTGCTCTAGTGGTCAGAGCCTAAAGCAGAGCTGAGATTTCAGTTAAGAGTCACACCAAGGGTGGCAGCCAGAGTCAGATGTAGAAGCCGTACCAAGGCTTAAAGTGGAGTTAAAGTAAGAGTCACTTTACACTTAACCAGGTGTAAGTCTCAACCCCCAGACCAGCTGATCATTGATTTCAGCTCTAGTGATCACTAAGAGCTGATTTAGACTCTTGGTTTCTGTCTTTAAATGCTACAGGGTGAAGGTCTGGAGTTAGGGCAAGGAAGCAGGAACAAGGAGCAGGATGTGGTAACAGGTATGAAGTGGGAACCAGGCAAGGAAGCAGAGACTTTGTCTCTGGGGTTTAATCAACATCGGGTTTAGCAACTAGTTGCTCAGACAAAGCAGCAACTGGCAGCTTTATACTAAGAGGTGTCCAATCATCAGTCTGCTATTAGTGAGCTGATCCTGCAGAGTCAGCATATGTAGCCCCTGTTTGCTGGGTATCAGCTGCAGTTTCCTTGTGTCTCATTGTGCAGCTAGGTGCTGCACAAGTATATAACAAAGACAGTGACTGGCTCTAAGCACTTACAATCTAATTGAGAACATTTTTGTGCAGAGCAAGCTGTAAGTGATAAATGTTCACCTGGAAATTTGCTTTGTTCTGAAATGCATCCCTCACCAAATTGCCCCTGGTGAATCTTCCTGGACAATAAATACAAAAGTTTGGTTCACCTTCACTTTACACTTTGTTGGTGGTTTTGGTGACATTTTCTATCCCTAATTTTGTCTCTTGCCTGTGTCTAGCATTTTGTGTGTCTGTTAAATGCTCAGTTGAGTAAATTTTCTTGGCCTCCTCATGTATCCACATGAAATTAGTATGTGCATACAGCACTTTGAATAGTCTCAGACCTGGGGGGGGATTGTTTTAGAAAATCCTTCTGAAAAACCCATTGAGGAGGGATGCAAATGAAAATGTTTGTGTGCACAGGTGTTATGTTATTTAAAGTGCATATGCAGGTGTTAGCACCATGTAGATGCAGGTGCAAGTCTGATCAAGCTATTTGGCACAGGCAAAGTTGAGGCTGGCCTTTGAAAACATTAGTCCAGTCTATGAATGTAAGTATCAGTAATAAGCGTCTGTCTTGTTCATCAGGTATCACATGTTGTGTCATTTTTGCTCCAGCAAGTCAAAACTACTGATGGAGAGTAGAGGGCACATTTTTTAATCAAGCCTTGATTATCAAGGATATACACAGTAAGAGCAGCATATTGCTATCTGATCTCTGACCAGGAAATGGAATGACCTTCCTCATAGTATTTATATATGTTTTATGTATACCTGTTTCAAAATGTTTCCATAAAAACAATGAGGAGTCCGGTGGCACCTTAAAGACTAAGCAATTTATTTGGGTATAAGCTTCTGTAGGTCAAAAAACCCCACTTCTTCAGATGCTTCTTCAGTCAGAGGTCATCTTACTCCTCTCCACTGAGGCTATATATCAGCACTGACAGAACTCTACCCTGTGCAACTGTTTTGCTCGTTGCTGTTTTTAATATCTCTTAGCCTTACTGCTGAAAGAAAATTCTGTTTGTGTCAAACTATCCTCCCCACCTACATATTGCATACTAGCTTAAATGTTCAAGAACACTCATCTGGGGAATGACAATTAATCTCTGACCACTGTCACCTAGTGATTCAATGAGCACCCTGAAAATATTCTCAACATGTGTTTATAAATATTTTTTTTGTTATGACTTTAACAATATGATGTTGTCTCCATCAATGGAACTTGATGTCCTATAAATACACTTCAAAATAGGTAAACAGGACCACCTTGCCTAGACCATCAGCTAAGTATCCTGAAGAGGGCAGTGATTAGGGCATTAATTAAAATGGCCTCCAAGCTATGTTGTGTGTCAAAGCTCCTCCCAGGATACAAGAACCAGGAAGTGATATTAATATAGGTACAAAATTGATTTATTTAACTTCAATCAAGAGCATTCCACATTTAAGCTGCTGAAGTCTTATTGTCTTTGGGCCAGATCTTTAGAGGTACTGTACTTGAGCACTGCTGCACTCAGCATTGCAACATGTAACTGATTTAGGAGCCTAAACCTCATTTTCAAAAGGGATTTAGGCATTTACACACCTAAATCCCACCAATTTTCCTAAGTGCCTAAATCCCTTTTGAAAATGAGGTTTAGGCTCCTAAATCAGTTACATGTTGCAACATTAAGCACACCAATGCCTTTACAAATCTGGACTTTGTCCCTCCATTTTAAAATAAAATCAATTCAAACCATTATATGGTTCCATTAAGACAGTATCATAGAAGATGCAATATCAGTGCTACAGTTAACGCAAAGCATTCTTTATTAAGAATAGAATGCACTGCCATAAATGACATAATTAATCTGTGATTATGTCAACATGATTATTGATTTAGTTTTAGTTATTTAAATTTATTTTTAGACATTTCCAGTGAAATCCCGTTAGGCACGAAGGATCTACAGAGCCAACATGATTTCAATGGTAGCTAGGACAATTCTTGCAGTGAGAGCTTATCAACTTCAAGGAACCTGTCACAATCTCCATATTCATGGCACTGAGTGGGAGTCAGGATAAATAATAGTTTGTAATGGTCTGATACATCATAAAAGCTCTTTGCATGTCAGTGCATAGGAGCTACTGATTTTACTACCATATTTGGATAAGACATTGAGACATTTCCATTGAATTTGTTAAAGTTTTATTTAAACATGTTTGTAGTCCTCATGTAAGATGTAACTACTGTTCCTGTGAAGTAGCCAGTATTTGGAGCACTAACAACTCATCTACATTGAATTACACTAGAAAAAAATAGCTACCATATAAGTAATATGCAGAACTGTGGTTTCCTGGAAATGTGTAGTAACTTGGTAACTGTTGACTGTGGAAGGATAACCACCACACCATATCTAGATGCTGATACAGTTAGACTGACAGACAATGTATTATCATCAAGTAAAACATACCCACAATGCTTTACATCCCAAGCACTGGAGGAGAACATGGTTGGTAATTAAGAGAAGGTCCTGGCTCTGCCTGACATAGCTGCACAATAGGAGCAGAGAGCCTGCACCTTTCACAAAAAGACTGCAACATCTGTGTTCAAGGAAGTGCATTGGCTGCTAGTAGACCTGCTATCCCCTGGGTGCAGCTTGCTTTAAAAAAAAGAGTGTGAGGTGAGGAGAGGAGTATGTGGATATATGGTACATACCACAGAGCTGTCTGGTGAATGAGGGGTGTGTGCTCTAGCTTTTTAAAGGGAATATCACAAATTACTCTCACTCATGATGCAAATAGGAAGCTCTGTCACTGTGACCCTCCAAGGCAGAATGTCTCTATTTCCCCGTTGGCATGGTGCAATCATGAAAAACAGCCTTTACAAAATCTGGGGGTAGCCGTGTTGGTCTGTATCCATAAAAACAACAAGGAGTCCGGTGGCACCTTAAAGACTAACAGATTTATTTGGACATAAGCTTTCGTGGGTAAAAAAACCTCACTTCTTCAGGTGCATGGATCTGAAGAAGTGAGATTTTTTTACCCACAAAAGCTTATGCCCAAATAAATGTTCATCTGTCCGGTGGCACCGGACTGCTTGTAGCCTTTACAATGGAACTAAGTCTTCATTAAGTATTATATTCTGAATCAGTGCTGCACTATTGAATCAATAGTATGAGAGCAGATGAACTAAATCTCAAAATAAGACCTAACAGAGCTGCATGCACACATTTGAAAGACCATATTTTTCTACAACTTTCCATAAGAGAAGAGACATCAGAAAGTACTCCTTCACTTTCTAAAGTAGCTGCTATTACTCGAGAAAGATCTTGGAGATACCATGGATATTTTCTGAACGTTTCAGCTCAGTGTGCAATAGAGGTCAAAAAGCTAACAGAATGTTAGGAACTATTAGAAAAGGGACAGAAAATATCGTAAGGCCACTATATAATCCATGGCACATTTACACCATGAATACGGTGTCCAGTTCTGGTAAAAAACAATATAGTGGAACTACAAAAGATTCAGGGAGGGCTACAGAGATGATCAAGGGGATGGAACGACTTCCACATGAGAAGAAACTAAAAAGATTAGGACTGTTCATTTTAGAAAAAACACAGTTAATGGGGGATATGATTGAGGTCTATAAAAATCATGCATTGTGTGGAAAAAGTGGAGTGTTATTTACTCTTTCCCACAAACACACAAACCTGGGATTAACCAATGAAATTAATAGGCAGTAGGTTGAATCGAAACAAGAGGAAGTATTTTTTTCACACAAAGAACAATTAACCTATTGAACCGATTGCCATGGGATGTTGTGATGACCAAAAGTATAACTGGGTTCAAAGAAAGACTAGATAAGTTCATTTACAATAGGTTCATGAAAGGCTACTAGCCAAGATGGTCAGGGATACAACCCTATAACTGCGGCGACTCTAAACCTCTGGCTGAAAGAAGCTGGGAGGGAAAGACAGGTGGATCATTCCAACTGCCCTATTCTGTACTCTTCCCCTAAGCTCTGGTATTGGCCCTTGTCAAGCCAGGATACTGGGCTAGATGTACCATTGGTTTGACCTAGTATAGCAGGTATTCTGTTCCCCTTGTTCTTATCACCACAGGAAACCAGAGTAAGTGACAGATCCAAAGCATTCTGAGGAATCCTTTCAACAACTTTGGGCACCTGCATAGGCTACATTCCATGATCTAGGATGGCAACAGCCATGCCATCTTAGGTAGATCGAGCTTTGTTACAAAAATATATCAGTTACTTTGTACTGCAGTATCTTCTCATTTTGAAATGAATGTTGGTTTGAAACTCTTTATCAAACTCTACCATTTGCTGAAAAAAAAGATTATGCTTTTAAAAAAAAAAATTGTCAGGGCAAAGTCTTCCCTCAGATACATACGCAAAAAATTCTATTGATGTCAGTGACGTTACATGAGTGTAGCAGAGGGGACATTTGGGCCAATAACATTTACAGCGGTACTTTGGATTTTTATATTCAACTATTACATATATTTTTAGGTGGAAATTTTCTATTCCTCTGAAAAACAAGTGAAATAATCTAGCTGTAATCGGGGGTGGGACCCCATATTTTGAAACTGCTAATGAACGCCATTCATGCTCACTGAGGGGAGAGCATATCCCATTGTACAAATGTTATTTTTAAAAATACTCCTAAAAGGTCAATCCTGCTCCCATTTTAGCCAGCAGAAATTTTACCATTGACTTAGATGGCACAATACTAGGCCCTACAATTGTTAAATGACCTTATTTAGTTAGTTTTAAAATACCGTGAAGTTATAAAACTGTGCCAAAGATCCCCTTAAAACACTGCGCATGAATCTACCAGGAAAGCAGATGGAGATATGAGTTACCAGGGAAGCAGACACAAAGACATCAGACCAGATACTGAAAATGCCAGTTTTTCATTCATTGCTTTGATTCATCATTGAAGACACTCCAAGAAGTGGGAAATAACTGATCACCATATCACAAATAATTATGTCAGGTCTTGAAATATGCACTGAACCAACACAGATGTTTTCATTTGCGCCTGTATACAAGGTATGAGCCTCCTCGTGAACCACTGCAGCCAGCCACAACGTACCCACTGATTTCAGTGGGAGCAGAATCAGACCCAAAGTCAGTTCTGTTGAATATTTATCATTGTTACCGGCACTGTTGATGAGCAGGTCACAGTCAGAGGAGCTACTCAGTAGGAATGGTAAAGTGGCTTCCATGTTTATTTTCTCTTGTTTATATCTTCCAGTTTAAGAGCATAATTGCAGCTTTTAGACACTCTTCCCATTGGAGGAGGCTGGGAGCTGCATGAACTCATGAGGGATTGTCCTTCAGTTAGGCACAATCCTACCCAGAGCTCCAGGGTGAGCAGGGAAGTGAACACACTGTCACACCCGCTACTGGGCTCAGTATGCTCTCCTCACAACTAGTGAATGAGGGATTGTCCTTCAGTTAGGCACAATCCTACCCAGAGCTCCAGGGTGAGCAGGGAATGAACACACTGTCACACCCGCTACTGGGCTCGGTATGCTCTCCTCACAACTAGTGAACTCCAATGCCCAATGTAAAAGTGGGGCAGGGCTACCGCCCCACTTCCTCCCCACCCCACTTTGGTGGATTTGTGCCTCAGGGAGTGCTAGGAAGAAGCAGTCTCTGGTTTTGGGGGAACACATGGACTATGCTTTTGCACTGGGGACTGAGCCCATGGCAAGGAGATAGGGACCATATTTAAGAGTAGGGTCCTGCTCCATGCTGGCCCCTGCCACACAAAGGAAGGACTTGCAGGAGAGACTCTGTCCAGACTGAAGTGCTGATGAACTCCAGACTCCCAAAAACAGGTAAGCTCAGTCTAGGGGAAGCTGCATCTCAAAACTACTGTAATTTTCAAAGATCTAACTCTCACCTGCTTTAAGATTAAAGTCAATTCCTTCTGTAAGCCTACTTACTTGCTGTCCTGCCACATTGTCCTTCAAAAGATTAAATTGGGAAGCCCAGAGGGTGTATATGTAACTTTGAGGGGGTATTTGTAAGTGACTGGGTGGCCTGGAAGATGTGACACACTGGTTCCAGGCAGCATTCCACATCCCACAGAAGAGGGTGAGGTAAGAGGTCTGAGCCTGGGAGTATGCCCAAGAGTCTCAGAGCAAGAATCAGTGACTAGACTATACCCAGACCCTGTTGGCTTTGTACACGTGTGGGACCCAGTGGTTGGGTCTCTTATCAGACCGGTGACTGCACAATTGATTACTGAGCCAGTTTGTAAGAGGCAATTCTTGCTTCTGACACATTATCAGTCCTCCTACTATGACAAAGATAAGGCCTGGGAGGCGATAGAGCCATTCCACCATCCCTACACCAGCTGCAGAATCTCACTAAGATATGGAAGACTGTCTATGCCTCCCTTATGGCTCCTTTACATTGGCATAGTGGTGTTAAGAGGCTACATCAGCAGACAGAATGAGGGCCCTATGGCCTGGCCTCATATATGCTCAGTTTACCAATCAGAAGAGGCTTTTTTGACTGCCAGCCCAGCAAGCTCATCATGGGGTTAGTAAAACAAAGCAATAAGGATCCTCAAATACTTCATAATCTGTATATACAGTATAAAGGGCTATATAGTATTACAGAGCCAAAATTCACAGTCCCTACACAGTCACACTAATTAGAAAATACAGTAGAATACTCAGATAAAAAAATAAAATAAAAACCAAAACCCTCAACAGAAAAACACCTACAAAATAAATTAGTCTTTAAAACTTTTCTGAGCTAGTAGTTTTTGAAGTATGTTTCCTTTTTTAATCTGCAGACCTTTAATATGACATTAAAGGAATTATTAAGGCAATACCTTATGTTTAAAATGAATGATGTTCACAGTTTCAATCCTGCTCCTCACTGAAGAGAATGGGAGAGTTAGCATCATAGGTTATTAGAGTTGGAAAGGACCTCAGAAGATCATCTAGTCCAACCCCCTGCTCAAAGCAAGACTAATCCCCAAATGACCCCCTCAAGGATTGAACTCGCAGCTCTAGGTTTAGCAGGCTAATGCTCAAACCACTGAGATATCCGTCCCCCCCCCCCAATTTTACTTGCCTGCTTATGCATGAGTTTTGCCATTAACCCCAGCAGATTCAAGCCCAAAGACAGTCCTCAGACTGCACACTTCTATTTAGACATGTTTTTCTATTCCTAGTACAAAAGATGTGCTAAATTATCCACAGATTGTTTGGGCAATGAGAGACAGACCCCCTAAGGCTTTTAGATAGCAACTTGGAAAATAGCAGCAATTCACATTTACTTCTCCTCTGCCAGAAAAGTGCATGTTTTAAATATCTTCATGTAATTTCTTCAAAAACATTCTTCACATTTTCAGAAGAATGCTTACGGTGCCCTACTCAGAATAGTGTTGAACAGTTGTGTAAAATGCGTGGCTCATAAAAACACAGAGATACCTTGGCAGTAATGACTCATTACATATTACACACTTTTCCAAGAATACTCAGCCACAACTCCTCTGCATCCCAGATAAATCCCATCAGCTAATATCATCCATTTCTCAGGAGAGGACTTCACATCCCTTTCTAAAAGGTTGCGGCACCCTGGCAACTTTCTTTTGTCTGAGAAGACAGGCAAAATGGCTTTGCAAAGAACTATTGTTAATGTCTCTCTTAATCAGCTGGTATTCATGCTGAAACAATGAAACTGCTCCTCAAATTCATGACTCCCTAGGACACAGTCATACTCAACAGCCCAGAAAAGGCTGGCACTCTATCCAGTACCACACTTGTGCTTTGCATAGATCTCAGCCCACATTTGTTACATTTTTGGGTTCCACCCCACTTCAGGATAAAAGCAGAAACCAACCAGTTTCACTTGCAACTGGACCCAGCTTTGCTTAGGAGGTTTGCAAGCTTTTGCAAAAGTTTTGACAAACCTCAGTAGTTTTTAGAGTTGATGATGATGATGAATTTAACCAGACAATTTTCATATGGCTTCAGACTTCCTAACAATGCCTGCAGCATCTAAACAACTGTTCACTGAGTCCTTGTGTTTATTTAATCACTGAAGGAAGAGGACTCATCAAAATCTGTGAAATCTCCTCTAGGAGTCCATTTTTGCTTCTTTTATAAAAGGGTGGAATTCCAGGTGACTTCTGTCTATAACAGAGTGCAGAATTTGGCCTATGGAGTTGAAATTACTTCTCTTCTGAAGAAAATAAGAATGATGAATGAATTACTCAATGCTGACATGTTTGTTTGTCCCTTCCTCTCACCTCCTACTCTTCACTTCCAAGAGTTGTTGCTCCATATTGGCCTTTCTCCACACTTGTCTGTTGTTCTCATGTTTAAGCTCTGAAACAAGTGTTCACTAGCTGCTGGGAAGAATGAGCAAATCCCCCAGTCAGAGATGGAGGGGAGGCATGAACAAGGTAACAGATTGCAATGGGAATAACTGAGGTGGAACAATTCACAGCAATTATTTTAGGGGCAAGGAAGGGGGCGTGGTAAGAGCTGATATTTTGATACCTGCTTCTGGCTGCCTCTTTTCTCCTCTCCTTTCCTCTCTATTGTCTCTTCTCTACCACGTCTCATCTAACCTGTTTCCTTTGCTTCTCTCCATATGTCCTTTCATTTGTTTCCCTTTCCTCCTTTTCTTTTGCCCCATTCCACCTTGAGTTTATCCCAATTTCACATTGCATTCCTTCCTGTATTTCTCATTCTCTCCACTCCTTCCCTCATTTCTGGACCTTTTGTCACCCTTTTTTAGAGTGAGTTGTTACTTAGTGCCATTGCCTCTCTCTCAGGTTGATTCTATTTCTCTAATTTTTACTTCCTTGTACTTCTGGAACAGTATTTAAACATCCTCCAGCTTCCCTCAAACCGTGCTCATTCCTCCTCTCCTGCTTTCCTTTGATTTTTCTCTTCCTCCCCTTCTTCCCATCCCTTCATTTCTTCTCTTTTGTTATTTGGATTTTCTAAGTTTCTCTTCAGTTTCTCGGGAAAAGCCTCACCAGTTGCTGCCACTGGGCTGTCACTTCAGATATGGTGTAGGGCCTCCCGGTGAGTCAGTGCATGCAAGGAACTTGCAGCAGGATGGGACTCAGAAGAGAGGTACATTGAATGGTGACCAGATTCCTAGACATTTTGTGGTGCAAATAACAATGCTGATGTTGATAGGAATAGAATGGATTGGTTTGTGATGATGCAATAAATTGGAAAAAGCGGCGCTTTTCATATTCCACCCAGTAAGTGTCCCCGCATGCTTTTCACTTCATCCATTTTTTTTTTCCCTGGAGGAGAATGAACTTGAATGCTCTCCATGATATGCCCTTAAGGCCAAAACCTGTTTCCATGAACAAAACTGTTTCCATAAACAAACTAGAAGGGCTTTATCCCTAGGAACTGTTTATATGGACTGGATCACCAGTAAATCCAGGCTTCAGCTGCCACTACCAGGTATAAAGGAGAAGCAGCTGCCTCCATTAACTACACAAGCTTTTGAGCCACTGCATCTATACTATGAATAGGCCCATTGGCCATGCTCCCATCCTCCTCTGTTTCCACCAATATTCCTGATCTTCAGTGAGTGGCAAAGACCTTTGTGCTGCCACACACTGGAGTGTGTGGCAATGGCCCTCTGCACATGCCCTCTGCTTTTGAGGATAAGCTAGGGTGACCAGATGTCCCAGTTTTATAGGGACAGTCCCAATATTTGGGGCTTTATCTTATATAGGTGCCTTTTAGCCCCACCCGTTTTTTCCATACTTGCTGTCCCGATTTTTCACACTTGCTGTCTGGTCACCCTAGACTATGTGTATGGTTTCTTTAAATCTATAGCAGGTTCTAACCTAGGCAGAACCTCTACAGTGAAAAACAGAGTTGCTTTGAAATTATTTTTTCTTGCTGTAATAAAGTTCCTTGTTCAGTGTTTAGAGAAAGTGACTTCTGTGATTCTTTATTACTGTAACATGACAGTCCACACCCTGGAAACATGGCATTTCTATAGAGTTTTCAGACTTGTATTCCTGTGCAAAGGGTGAGGGGAGGTGAAGAGTCTAGCATTTGAATTTTATTTCCAACAACACAGAGCACTAACTAAACTTGATCTGATCAATTCCTTGACCCAGTGATAACCTGTGGCTTTTCCTGGCCTGATTGCAAGAGGCTAGTATATTTTGGTGCCTTCATTTTTTTCTCACTGGTAAACTCTCCAAGGTTTGAATCAAGTCTCCTACAGTCTAGTAAGCTTGGCTATGTTTTCCTTTAACACAGCATAACTCAGCAGATGGGTATTCCCTGGCTCTTTGCCAACATGTGTTCTATTTGAATAAGGAATATTCATGTCTTTGTTTTAATTAAAAAATGAGACAGTACCTCAGGTGATACAACAGCATCTTCTTATACAGGCCTTTGGGCCATAGTCACTTTGACTGCCCTCCCAGTCAACAGCAGCAAGGAACCAGGGGAGAGAGCCAGGTCTATGAATCCCCTTCCCTCCTACCTCCATCAGACCAGTGACCAGCCACTCTGGGACAACAGGCCACTCAGTCTACCCAAACCATGAGGAGGCCCATCATCCTGTCAGAAGCAGCTACTAGGGTAGCATGTAAAAGGCCGTTAAGCCATCTGAAGTCCTACAGCCATTAATGCAGGCAGCAGAAAAGAACTTTCACCTCCTGATATCACCAAACATTCCCAGTACTAGACTTTCTCCTTTTGGACTCTAACATCTGCTTCCATCACTTCCCCTGCTGACCTACCTCACTTCCCTCCCCCATCATCATAGACTATCAGGGTTGGAAGGGATCTCAGGAGATCATCTAGTCCAACCCCCTGCTCAAAGCATGACCAATCCCCAATTAAAATCATCCAACAGATTTTTGCCCCATCTCCCTAAATGGCCCCCTCAAGGATTGAAGTCACAACCCTGGGTTCAGCAGGCCAGTGCTCAAACCACTGAGCTCTCCCCACCATATATCATATACTTCTCCCTCACCATCTCTATTTTTATCCTCCCTTTTCTATCCCTCTCTATCCACCTATTAATGTATCATTCCCCCCTGCATTTCCCTATTCTCTTCTTACCATCCTTCCTTGCTTGATCAAATGATGAGGAAGGAACAAAGGAAAGTAGACACACATTAAAGGGTACAGTTATTTAGAAACAATAAAAATATTTAAAAACAAAATATAACCTGATACCACTGTGGGCCAGATTTTCACAAGAAAGTTCAGCATCCAGAAATTCAGATGGTGACATCTACAGTCAGATTAAAAGAGCACTGCAGGTAACATTCTGAAGTGTTCTCAAAATCTGGACACCTGTTTTGGTGCCTACACGAATGTGTTTGAAAATTCAAGACCTAGGTGTTCAGAACTAGCTAAAGCAATCCCATAATATTAGTCACTTTTATCCTTCTTCTCTTTAAATCCCACTTGTCTGTCATCACTCCTAGTTAGTCATCTATTCTGAAGATGAGTACTGCCCCTCACACTTTTGGGCTGAATACATGATAGCTAGGAACATATTTTCTTCATGATCCAAATAAAACCAAGAAACCTGTACTAGTTAAGCTTACAAATAAACTTGCATGACATAGCAGATGCATATTCATCTGGATGAAGATTTACACCATCTCTTTTGAGTCATTTAAAATGCATTGTGTTTTTCTGAAAAACCATAAAAGCACATGCCCTGGTAAAGCTTCAAACTGATAGGCTATCTATAAAATGCAAACACACACATACTGCATGTTAGGAAGGTTGACAGCAAAAGTTAAGCATCCATTGCAGCAAATATTTTTCCTCTAGTGTTTTAAAATTACGCTTTGTCATTCCAGATTCATTTATCAGCCCTCTTAAGCTTAACATGGAATCTCTGCTTTTAAACAATCTCTGAGATAGGAGATTAAAAGAGCAGAGTTTAACCAAATCAAATAGCACAAAAACAAGTTACAATTTACAAATGGGAGTCAAATATTAAATAAGGACCTGATCCTGTTCCTGTGGTAGGCAATAATGGTTTGGCACTTTACTAAAGCAGGATCAAGCCCCAGGGGCTATTTGAAAGCATGCACACTGTCATTACTTAAGAAGGGCTGAATTTTGAGCCTGGCCTGAACATCTGAGACAGGCACTATGCAGATGCATGGGTACATGAGAAGGAAATTGAACCCTGCTCCTTCTGAGAGTCAGTAAGAGTTCTACCCATTGCCTTTAATGAGGACAGGATCATGCACCTTGTTCAGAAGTTTAAAAACCAAGAAGTCAATGTGTGTCAAATGTAAATAGGGCCTCTTGCCCTGATGCAAACTGCATAATATAAACTAAAACCCAGCAACATGACAAGACAAAGAAGTTATGTGCTGGTATAAATAATAGCTGGCACAAGGGATGTCTAATGTATAAATACAGGAGATGTCTGATCCTTTGCTACAGTAATTACCTATCACAGAACAATGAGGAATAACTATAGCAAACTCGTCGTCAAAGGCTCCCACTCCCACACCAGTATGAAAAAGAAAATCAATACCGGAAATTACGGTATAAAAAGGGAGTTTGTTTTTACCAGAGTGATTGTTTTTCTAACACTCTTTTACGGTATGGGATACAGATCTTGTTAAATCCTGCAACCCCCTACTCACTGAAGTAGTTGCAATAGTACCAATGGGATTACGTGCTTGAATAATGCAGAGAGGTCAAAGGAGGATTTGAATGTATATTGCATGATTAAGATGCAAAATATACACTATATTCCTTAAGAGAACATTGTACTTGTAGGGTTTAATTCTAATTGCTTTTATAGTGGGGTAGCTCCACTGACTTCAGCGGGGGCACTTTTGATGTCACTTGCATCAATGTTAATCAGAATCAGGCACAGAGAAAGGAGCATTTAAAGAAAATTCAAATATTTTCTCCCTCTTTTTGCCCCACGTACAACTCCATTGGGCCCAAGTATGGCCGCAGGCAAGGAGCAGGTAAGCACCTGGAAATCTCTAGCAGAGAGAGGAGTAGAAGGGATAGATTTCCCTTTCTAATTAATGCTTTCACAAAGTATGTGCAGCGCTTGCTCTGTTGTCCATGAGTGAGGCCATGCTGGGCAGCGAATAATAAAAAATTCCACCTAGCTCTTCACAAAGGAGGTCAGTATCAATATCCCCATTTTATAGATGGGGACACAGAGACACACTGAAGCGAAGTGAGTTGTCCAAGGTCAGCCATCAGGCCAATGGCAGAGGCTGGAATAGAATGCAGGCCTGCTTAATATCAGTCCAGTTCTCTGTGCTATTATATGTAGTCTTATCAACTCCTTCAGTGATTTTGCATTTTTATGCCAACTGGGGAGGTAAAAATTCCGCAAGGACATATTACTCCAGCAAAAGGCTGATGGTTCAACGCAGAGATAATTTGAATGGTAGACCTAACAGGATGAATTTTCAAAAATACTATAGGTGCCTAAGCTATATATTCTAAAAAGGAGCCTGGTCATGAAGAGGTTTTTTTGCACACAAAATGTGCAATTATGTGTGTAAAAACAGATAACTGCAAATGCAAAACATCAACTGTGTGAGATTCATAGGTCAGATCCCTCACTCTGCTGCCAGACATGGGACTCCAGAATGCTTTCAGTATTTACAAGGGACAGCATCTGAGTTTCTGGGTTCTGCTTTTCCAGAATGGGGTACATAGGCCACAGTCTCCAAGGAGAGAGGAGGAGCTGTCCCTTTTCTGGCAGGATGTCCCTTGGAGATGTTGTAGAATGAGGCAAGCTTACTGGCCACACTCAACTCGATGGACTCCAACCAGAAGGAACATGCTTAGTGCAGTAGCAGATGCAGGAACTCTGATCAAAATGTATATCATGTTTTGTTGTTATATCTTCAGATTTTTTAAAATCTTTTTATATCCTTTTGAAATGAGGTGATGTGCAAATAAATATTATTGCCAACGTTGACTTAATTTATGTGACTCCAGTGTATAAAATTAATTTGTGATTGCTGATGTACTAATACATTTTGGGGATTAGAGATTATAGTCCATCATGAATGAAAAATGGATATTTGTTAAATATTGGAAAACAGACAGGAAACATATCAGGAAATTGCACACTGGTTTAAATAATTGTATTTGGGTACACAGGGTTACTCATCATTTAAGTGGTAATGATGAGGGTTAAAGTGTGTTGTCCTGCTTTCTTGAGGTGTAGTTTAAGGGTGTGGTAATTTGCTACCTTCAGATTTGTTTTCCATATACACAATACTTTATAAACAGCATGCATTTATCTTTTTTTCTGTTTAATTGCTTGCTCTAACTATTCTGTCCCATCATCTCTTCTTTTTCCCTTTCTTTCTTGAGGAAAAAAATGAACAAACTTAGATCAAACTTTAGAATCATAGACAGCAAAATTAGCATGTACTTACAACCAGAGAGAGTTTCTCCCTTGTGTGATAATGCCAGTGAACTTTGTTAGCCTTCGAGCATCTACTTCAATCCACTGATATGGGTCATTTCGTCCTGCACACCAAGCACCATCATAAAAATCATTTTCATTAACACCTGCCTGAAAAGAAGGCAAAGTTGTCTTTATAAATCATCATTGATAAATCAAAAGCCTTTCATGGAAAAAATAAGAGAACATGAAATCATCATTCATTCCATTCCTTCCTTTGGTCACACATATGTTTTAAGATTTTGATGGAGTGCCCCTTCTCAGGATCTATATACATTGGGAAAGCAAACATCGTGGCCAAAGTGGAAAAATATTTTAAAATCATTTAAAAAGCCAAGATCCTGACACATAAATTTAATTTAGAGTTGACTGGCCTGATTTTGAACAGGGCTTCAACCCAACCTACCTTTCTGTGCCAGCAGTCTCAGAAAGGTCTCTGTCCAGCACAAATTACCCATGTGGTCTTCTGAACTGTGCAAATGTGCAAATGTCTCTGTGATAAACTGACTCACTTAGAGGAAAGACTCCTCTGCTGTGAAACCCTGGCCTTCTCCTCCAAAAGTAGTTTTGGAGAACATGCAAATGGGATCAACACATTCCACTCAGGGACATTAATCTCCATCACTGGGGACATCCAGGCCTCACAACTAGTCAGGGTCAGAGATTATAACAGAACTCAGGAATACTTGATGCCTAGTCCTGCATGTAAACCACTAACCATAAATGTCTTACATGTATTGTATTTGTCAAGCACAGTCTTCCAACTTTTTCGAATGAGGAGGAATGACTCAGAGCTGGCCATATAAAATCCAGATGAATGCAACTGAATCTGAGGAAATTGCAATTAAGCAATAGCTACCTGATCATAGGCCATTTCCTGGGAAGTTATGACTAGTTGCAATGTAATTATGTGTGGTGGCACTCTGAGGGCTGTTAGCTTCACCTGGTTAGTAAGCCCCTGTAAATACCCTGCACCCAGGTGGTTATTGCTATTATAAAGGACAGAGGCTCTTTGCTTTGTTCAAAGCCACTACACACAGGCTTTTAAACACTTGTATACTTCCTCTTTACTCTGTTTTTCAGGAGTTATAAAGTGCACTTCTTTGCAGTCCTGGCAATTCCAAGAATGGCTCACAGGCAGTTGTAATGCTTGGTATCTCCCAAACAACTCCCAAGAGCTAGCCAGGGAGACTTTATATATATGCATTAAAGATAAACAGTATAAAACACAGGTAAAAATGCATTTTTTCTGTGATACGATTTCATTGGTGTATATGGAAGTAAGCATGTGGGTTATACATCTGGGAAATGTCTAGAGAATTAATGCCTGACACATAAGGGATGATTCACGCAATCTGACTAAACATTCAATAACTTAGATCCATACTTGAATCTAGAAGTCTAAACTTCTGAGGTGATCAAAGTTGAGATTCTAGTGAGGTCACACACCCAAAGTCTTTGATTTCACATTAGTTCAGTTAGAATTCCTGATTTTTCCAAATTTGATAAAACCCAATCAAATTATAACACAGAAAATGAAGTTTACACGCAAGTCCAACTGCAAGGGGTAGGGGAAATTCTATCAACACTGAAAGATAAATTCTTCAGAAAGAGGCAAATACTGGGAAAATAAGACAGAAACTAAATAGGAACATTGCCAAGATTGTTTATGGAGAAGCGTCATTACTTTTTTCCAGGGAGGTTTAGTTAAAAATACATTTTAAGATGACGTGAAATATGAACTATCAGGATGTGACAAAGTTACTTGTCAAGGAAAGTCAAGACTCCCAAGGGGGCTTGATTCACCGTTGCAATAGTCTAGTTTGCACTGTTGTAACTCCATGGATTTAAAATGGAGTTACATTGACGTAAAACTAAGGTAACACAACAGTGCTTCAGGACCAGAGATTGACTCTTTCACTTGCACCAATATAAAATCAGAAGTAACTCAGCTGAAGTCTATGGAGTTAAACTAGTGTAAATATGGTATGAGAGAGAGAAGAATCAAGCCCTGGCTTGTTAGTGTAAATGGTTTAAATAGGCATAGTTCCACTGAAGTACTGACTTGAGGTTCTGGCCCCCTGACTAACAATAATCCTTCAACTTTGAGTGAACATGCCCTTCAAAGCCCACAAGTTTTTGACCAGTCAGCCAGCCATCTGCAGGGATAGATTTTGTTTCCTTCCAGTGATTTCTGGTGTGTTTTTATCATCATTATTATCATCATCATTGGGGTGCTGGAACAACTTTTATAGTGGGGATGCTGAAAGCCATTTAACTGAACTATAAACCCTGTATATGTAATGGAAACCACTTCAAGCCAAGGAATGGGGCAGCACCCCTAGTTCCAGCACTTATTTTTGTTTCCTTCCACTGAAGCATCAGGGATTACCATGGCTGGAGATGGGACATTGGAAGGGGAGGGTCAGGGCTTTGAGGTGGTACTGAGCATTCTCTCTCTCAGATTCTTGGCTGGCTGGTTGTTGCTTACTTGCTCAGAGACACTCTAACTGATCATGGTGTCAGGAAGGAATTCTCCCACAGCTCAGATGGGCAGTGACCTTGGAGTTTTTTTGCCTTCCTCTGTAGCATGTGGGTGCATGCCTCATGCCAAGATTATCTGGATATATCTTATTGAATCATTTACTTGCCCTTGCAGGTGCCTCACACTGGTGCACCTTGGTCCCTCCTATTCTCTGCCAATGGTCCATACTGGTCTAGTCTCCTGGGAGCTGTAATGCTTTAGTGTAATTTAAGTTTTTGATCCAGTGTGCAGGGGCTGGATGGTGTTGATGGTCTGTGATATGCAGGATGTCAGACCAGATGATCGGGTGGTCCTTTCTGACCTTAAACTCTATGACTCTGTTGCTGGTTGGCTCCTGCTACAATGTAATCCAGAAAGTAACTAACTGGTAGTGTTGCCATGAAACTGAGTCTCCACTCAATGGAGATGATGAAATAAAATATGTTGAAAGAGAGATAGGCCTTGAACTGTAAAGTTAAGATCCAAACTCCAGCAAAGTTAAATCAAAGTTGATTGAGGTTTTGGTTCAGGCCAACCTCTAATTCAGAATGAGACCATTGCTTTATAAATGGGACATCTGAGGGTGAGGAAAAGGTGAACGTGGCAGTGGATGATAGAAAGGAGAATGGAGAAGAACAAGACCAGCGGTATACAAGAAGCATTGTTTGTACAAGTCACTGAAGCACATCCTTAAGGCCCATTACTTTCAATAAAATGAGATTACATAGTAAAAGTTAAGCAGACCTTTAAAAGTTTTGCTGAATATGCCTGGACTTCAGCACATGCTGAGCCTTAAGCATGTGCTTAAGTGCTTTTCTGAGTCAGGGACAGAAAGAGGGCATAAAGATGAAGTCTTGTGATACTTGTTTCTATTCTGTTTTTTCCTTCAACTTTTCTCCAGCTACTAGAACATTTACTATGTAATTTATCAGCAATTTGTTTATTGCTGTTTAAATATACTATTTTTAAAAATCAAGATGCTTAATTCATCAAAAATTCTTAAAATAGGCTTTTCCTGGGGAAAAATATCCTAAAATTAATTAAATTTTTTAAAGCCATGGTATTGTAATTTGTTTTTAAAAAGATATTTGAAGTCCTTAAACTTGCCTTATGGCCACCTTTATATTTTGTTTTCATAAACTTATGTTCTTAATTAACTCCTTAGTAGTTTAAGTTGTGATAGACCTCTTTTCGTGATTGTAATTTTCATTCCTGGTTATGTGATACCTATAATCAAATGTTCAGCCAAAGATGGATCAAAATATACATTCCCATGTAAAATATTTACATCAATTTAAACTTCCATGTATTTAAGGGAGTTAAGGGATTAGAATTATGATTTAAGCATGGCCAAAAGTGTAATATTTTGAGAGTTCATTTTTAAGCACTGATTCAGTAAATTTATAACTAATAGGATGAAGGGATTAGTGGAAGCAGGAGAGAAGATGGGCTGAAAGTCAACCAAAGTATTAAATCAGACAATTTTAGTCTTTTAATTTGCATGTTAAATACTTCCATTTTAGAGATTTCAAACTCTGAATCCAGGTCCAAGTTGGTAAAGATCTATATTACATTATATTTGGATCTATAGCCAAATCCCCAAATCTAAATGTTCTTGAACTTGGAGTTGGAACTTTTTCAAAGTTCCAGGTGTTCAGGACTGGTAATCTGATGCAGACCGCTACAGATTGCAAACCCAGATATAAGACAAGATCTGGATCTGAAATCTGTTTATGGAGTTTTGATTATGGCTCAGCTCTCAAATATATTGTTTTTTAACCCAGTGCTGGCATGTGGAACTAAATGGCAGCACTTTCAATGACTTCAGTGGGAGCAAGGACAGACTTTTTTACCATATAATACATGCCAAAGCAAGTTCTTTGTTGCTGTGCCCACTAGTAAAGTCAATGAGTTAGCACAGGGTGTATCTTAGTGCAGGTTCTGACTACTTTTGAGTTCCCTCATTTTGGTATGATATATTGTATTATTCAATGTTGCAGACAATGGCTGACAGTTGAATCTAGACTGGAAATTAGGTGTACATTTTTTAACAGCAAGGTGTTTATTTATTTATTTTTACACATTCACACCCACCTCAGATATGTTCTAGCAATTATGGGGGTGGGGGAAAAGAGTTCTATGTGTTGTACAAGAAGTCAGACCACACGATCACTATGGTATCTTCTGGTCTTGAACTCTGTGAATCTACACCTATAAATGTGGTATTAAAGTACAACATAGGACCCAGTTATGCCTGCAGATATGTATCTCCCATTAATTAAAGCACTTCTATTAAATATATCAGCACATTTTTGAGATAGTGGCCAAGTTCATAGGATTTTAGACAGAATCAAGTGCCATGGGTTCTACTTCCAGTTCTGCCATTGACTCAGTGTGCTCTTAGAGAAGTCATTTAACTTCTGTAGGACTCAATTTCACCAGTTGTAAAGTTGGAATAGTAATGCTTGCTTACCGCTGTTCAGCGGTTTGAGATCTTTCAATCCAAACATTTTTATAAGTGCTACGTATAACATTCAATATATGCAATTATATATATATTTTCCTGGTATGTGCTTTTTTTAAAATGCCCTCTAAAATTGCACCTGCAATGATTAAAAAATTATATAAAATATAATATAAAAAATGTGCATGCACAGCTAAATAGGATTTCAGCAGATCATTGCTTGCATATCAAGTCCCTGTAAATTCAGCTGTTAGACACTGAAATTCAAGCAAAATTGTGGGTGCAAATGATTGTTCATCTGGTACCAGAGTGTATATTTAGAAGTAAGGCTGAAGTCTCATAGAAAGTTCATCCATCTTTTTAATATGACAGCAGAGCATGTCTTCTCAATTCATAATTATGGTTCTTCTTCCAAATACAAGACAATAAAAATTGTCCCATACTATGACAATTCAAAGAGCCTACTTTTGTAGCAAGGGTGAAGATACTAAGCCCTAAATGTACTAAAAATACAGAGGCAGAAATTTCAGTCTTCTGTGAAATGAACACCCAGTAAGTCAGCTGCAATGCAAGTAATTATTTATACCTGTAGCAAAATCTATCCATGCTTAACTTGTAAATAATTCCTAATGGGATGAGGACAACAGTTAGATCCTCTAAAGGCAATAATTATTTCACCACAGGGAGCTTGTAGATCTGAAATTGCTCAGGACTTATACGTTCAACCAGCTCATGATCCTTTTAGAGTAGTTACTGCCAACATAAAGGAGTGGCAGCATAGAAATATCATGGTGCATAATACAGTACATCAAAAACATAACTATCATTTGCTTAATTATAATTGCAAAATGTCATTAGCATTTCTTTAGTTTGAAGAAACTTAAGTACCATATTTGTGTAATAGTCAAAAAATGATTAGGAGTACTTGCAGCACTTTAGACACTAACAAATTTGAGCATAAGCTTTCGTGGGCTATATCCCACTTCATCAGATGCATGCAGTGGAAAATACAGTAGGAAGATATCTATACACAGAGAACATGAAACAATGGGTGTTACCATACACACTATAAGGAGAGTGATCAGTTAAGGTGAGCTATCAGCAGAAGAGAAAAAGAACTGTTCGTAGTGGTAATCAAAATGGCCCATTTCCAGCAATTGACAAGATGTGAGGAACTGTAGGGGGGAAAAAACAAGGATGGGGAAATAGTTTTACTTTATGTAATGGCCCATCCACTCCCAGTCTTTATTTAAGAATAAATTAATTTAATGGTGTCCAATTAGCAAATTAATTCCAATTCAGCAGTCTCTCACTGGAGTCTGTTTTTGAAGTTTTTTTTGTTGTAATATTGCGACTTTTAGGTCTGTAATTAAGTGGCCAGGGAGATGGAAGTGTTCTCTGACTGGCTTTTGAATGTCATAATTCTTGACGTCCGATTTGTGTTGATTTATTCTTTTACGTAGAGACTGTCTGGTTTGGCCAATGTACATGGCAGAGGGGCATTACTGGCACATGATGGCATATATAACATTGGTAGATATGCAGGAGAATGAGCCTCTGATAGTGTGGCTGACATGATTAGGTCCTATGATGGTATCCTCTGAATAGATGAGGGAAGAGTTGGCAACAGGCTTTATTGCAAGGATAGGTTCCTGGGTTAGTGTTTTTGTTGTGTGGTATGTGGTTGCTGGTGAGTATTTGCTTCAGGTTTGGGGGCTGCCTGTAAGCAAGGACTGGCCTGTCTCCCAAGATCTGTGAGAGTGATGGATCGTCCTTCAGAATAGGTTGAACATCCTTGATGATGTGCTGGAGAGGTTTTAGTTTGGGCGGGGGGGTGAAGGTGATGGCTAGTGGTACTTTCTTTGTTGGGCCTGTCCTGTAGTGGGTGACTTCTGGGTGCTCTTCTGGCTCTGTCAATCTGTTTCTTCACTTCAGCAAGTGGGTATTGTAGTTGTAAGAATGCTTGATAGAGATCTTGTAGGTGTTTGTCTGAGGGGTTGGAGCAAATCCAATTGTATCGTAGAGCTTGGCTGTAGACAATGGATCGAGTGGTGTGGTCTGGATGAAAGCTGGAGGCATGTAGGTAAGTATAGCGGTCAGTAGGTTTCTGGTATAGGGTGGTGTTTATGTGGCCATTGTTTATTAGTACTATAGTGTCTAGGAGGTGGATCTCTTGTGTGGAATGGTCCAGGCTGAGATTGATGGTGGGGTGGAAATTGTTGAAGTCATGATGGAATTCCTTAAGGGCTTCTTTTCCATGGGTCCAGATGATGATGTCATCAATGTAGAGCAAGTAGAGTAGGAGTAATAGGGGACAAGAGCTGAGGAAGCATTGTTCTAAGTCAGCCATGAAAATGTTGGCGTATTGTGGGACCATGCGGGTACCTATAGCAGTGCTGCTGATTTGAAGGTACACATTGTCCCCAAATGTGAAATAGTTATGAGTGAGGACAAAGTTCAGCCACCATTGATTGTGGATTTCATTGTTTGCTCTATCCTGTAACAGTGACAAAGAAACAAGTCTACACACAAACTCATCTTCTGATACTTAAAAGAGTGGAATCTACTGTGTGCATACTGGGGTGAAATTCACAGGGCATGCAAAGTTCTATGCATCACCTTCATCAAAATTAAACCTTCTAACCAGAAGGTAAGTGGGACTGAAGTGCATAGATAATATGCTGATCCACTGTCCAGGGCTGAATTTCACTCTGATTACTGTACACTTAAGGAGTGCACATAAATACACAACTGCATACAGCACAAACAACCAAATACACATACTTGCACTTCCGTCTCAAACTCTAAAGCCTGTCTTCACTGTGTAATTGACTTTAACCTCAGCTCTCAATAAAGTACTTGTAAATTAATCTAAATGTCAAAACTGAAACAAAGACAGTATTTTTCCCCAAATTGGGAAATATATAAATGGGACTTTTATAAGAAAGTATCACCAAAAATCAGAGATCATAATCCTGAACTGAAGTTGAACATGCAAAATTAAGGGACTGAGGAAATCCGTAAAAAGTGATGACGCCAACTTGAATATATTGAAACCTTAGTCATTTTAGGCCAGGCTGCAAACTAGGAGTATCTGAAAAAGAAAAAGAACTGCAGAATGCACTTTTACATGCACTGTCAGTCATGGTAAGTACTCAAAATGTTTGAGCTGGTTTAAGGGATTACTGAATGCTTATCTAGGTGGGCGCTATAATGTAGAAAGTGTGCAATTTGAAGATTACTGGAGCTGTCTGTTAGAGATAAAGTTGTAGAAGAGAAATAGGAAAAGGAAAAAAAAAGATAAATTCCTAAATTTAAACATTGCCATAGATTAGGTACTCACGTTATTTATATACACAAGCCTCACAGAGTGATGGGATCATGAAAGTATGTATACCAGAAAATAACCAAAACAAACCTGAAAGTTCAGAAAATGAAGAGAATGTTTGCCAGAATTTACATAATACATGGAAATGGCAATAGATATGTGGAATAAGACATTGCATCTAGCAGAGTTATGACAGGCTGAAGCATTTGTTTGTGCAGTAGGAAAACAGATCAATTTTCTAAACAAAGATCTGAAACTGGAGAATGAAGAACACAACTGAAAATTTTTTTGAAATAAAAATAAAATAAATAAATAAATAAATAAAAAGAATGGCCTTCGGGGTTAAAGGGCCCTTGGTTGGGGAGTACACTGCAGCCTTCAGGCAACCACCTAGATGGAAGCATGAGCTTCGCTATGGAGAAAAATGGAGTCACTCTCTAAAAATTGGTACAGATATTACAGTCACAGCCAGTGGAGTCTGGAGAACTGCTAGGCAACAGCAAGTGGCAGCAGTTCATTTGCAGGAAGAAGAGTTGGACACTGATCAAGAAGAAAGGAGTTCTGTGGCCCGGAAAAACCCTGTAACCTAGCAGACTGGAGACAAGAAGCCTGAACAAGTGACCAAATGTTGTTATGGAAACTGTCCAGCCTGTGTGTCACTTAGCTGTTCTGAAAGGAAGAGTTGGCTGGAGCCACTTTTCTGTTCACATTCCAGTTACGAGGTTTTGATCTAGTCATAAACCTGAGTGGAACCCCCTCAACTAGTTTTGTAGTTTTTAAATATATTTTCAAGCCTTAAACACATTCACCATCATCCTGTTTGCCCCTTGAACAATGCACAGATTCTAGTTTTGGTAAGTGCATTGGAGGAAAGGAATCATCTTGGAAGTAACTGCAGCCTGAATCAGATTACTTCATTTACTGAATTCCACTCGATTTGGGCCAAAGGAAAATGTCGAGCCGATTTCAAGTTTCAAAGGAATTTCACAGCAAGAAAGTCACTTCTAATGTTGGTAAATTCCACTCTCCTCAAAGTCATCTGATCTATGGCTCTGTTCTATCACTAATGTCTCAGCTAGGGTAAATAGATGTTCTTGAAATATGTACCTTGATTTGCTTAATTAAATAATTTATGGAAACTGATTCACCCCACATAACTCGTTTTATGCCAGTTTAATTCCTTTGACTTCAGTGGATTTACACCAGCATACAACTAGAGTAACTCCAGAGTAAATTTGGCCTATAATACACTTGCCTTTGGTCTCAGTTTCAAGATGTTTGTGTGACTTCCCTCAACCCCCTGCCAATGCCCCAAAAACCAGATGACATTTCACAATATATTCACTCTAATTTAAAAGAGCTAAACAACCAGGGATAGCCAGAAATCCCAATTACATATGGAAGACTGTGCAGACAGGTTACAATATAAAATGAAAGGCAGTATATAGCAACAAGCATCAAACAAGAACTGATAGGCTGTTGAGACAAGGAACCAGGTATGCATCTCAGTACCTGGAAAGACTTTTACCATTTCTATAGCATTATTCTACCTAAATAAAATGTAATCATCATCATTCTTTGGTAGTTACATAGCACCATTCATCTAATGACCACAGAGTGCTTGAGAAATATCAACTAACGTTCACAACCACCATACAAAGTAATTATTCCTGTTTTTTTTCCCAAACTGGGAAACTTAGGCATAGACATTAAGTGACTTGTCAAGCTGAAAAAAGGAGGGGAATTTCAAGGCCAACTCAAAAATTAATGGCTACTAGTCCCATGCTCAGTCCATCAGACAATGACTCAGTTGGAAAAAAAATTAATAAACTGAAACCATAAAAGACTTTAGTCACCAAATTAGAAGTGAAAAGTTGCTAATGTCCTGTACATGCTATCGAGCTATAGATATTGTGCTCTCTTTTGAATTAGCAATGGTTTTAGACTGGAAGGGAATGGAGTAGAGAAGGAAGCTCTGTAAGAGTGAAAAACCAATTAAGAACAAAAGTTTGGAACTGAGGACTTGTTTGCACCAAAGCACTTAAACCTGTTCTGGCATATTAGAATTCCATTCAATAGTGCTATTCATGTGCCTAGAATAGTGTCTTTTGCCTAAGACTGATGCTGGAATAAAAACAAAAACAAAAAAAACAAAAAACCACGAACACCATATAAAGAGAAAGTAACTAACACAGGAGACACAAGAACATATACAAGTGGCTTCAAAATTTGCTATATTTTTTGGTAGAAGTATCATTGCCTGGAACAAGCTGACTGGTGACAACTTACTTTGCTTAAAAATGTTTTTTCTAGTCACCAGGTTCATTATTTACAGGCAAATAATGAAACAAAATGTTCTTGCTTCTCAAATATCCTTACAGTCTCCTCTTTGGGCTCTGTTAACACAGGAAGGTTCTTTTCCCTGCTTCTCTCCACTTCACCTTATTTACTTTATGGAATTCCTTTAGGATTTGAATTATAAGCAGCATGAAATTCAGAGCTTTTTAAAGCACAAAACAAACCCCACAACTTCAGAACTCTTCATCAGCCCTACCCTATAATTCAATATTTCCCCTTCATTTGAATAATGTGAGCTGACAAGGTAGTCAAAACCTATAACCATCCATTAGCACTGTCTGCAGAACACTACAACCCTAAGCCATTCTACCACTTACAAAGAAAATTGATGTTACCTGAATATTAAGCCTTCCTCTGTGGGCCCCAAGGCCATATCGCTTTACTGTAGAAGCATGGAGCTGGAAATCAGTAATTTTTAAAGTCTCTAGACCAAGTGGTGGGCAACCTGTAAAACAAAGTTTTATTTAAAAAAATGAAGAAAAGAAATATATACACACAAAAAGAGCTTTGTGTAAAAGCAGTGTGTGTAAAAGCAGCAAAGAGTCCTGTGGCACCTTATAAACTAACAGACATATTGGAGCATGAGCTTTCGTGGGTGAATACCCACTTTGTCGGATGCACGTGTGTGTGAGAGAAAGACAGAAATAGGTCGGATCGTCAGCTAATGTAAATCAGGATAGCATCAATGAAACCAATAAGATGGTGGCTGCTCCATTGAAGTCAATGGAGTGATGTTGATTTTCATCAGTTGAGGATCTGGTCCTTTAAGGTTTTCATTAATAGTTCTTTTTCTTTGCCATACGCTTCCTTTTCCACAGATATGCACAGTATTTCCTATCAAGTGCTTGTCAATACAAAATGCTAGCAGAGTGGCCTTTTATTTTTCTCTTTTGGCATTTGCTACTGTGTCAAGTTATGTTTTCAATTAAAGCACATTCTGGAGACTTCAAACAAACACTCACACACATTGTACAATAGCATCTCTTAGAAAGGTCTGCAAGGCCACACTGTAACGCTCTGCTGAAGCAATGAGTAAGCACAAACAGGGCAAATCTGAAACAAGAAGCCATCTCTGTAAGCTTCAAATGGTGCAGAATTTTGAACAAAAATAGCAGATGCCAGTACTATATAGCACTGCAGCAAAGTCCAGCCTTAAGATCTTACTTTGGAAGATAGACATCAGAAAGATCCTACTATACTTTTTTTAAATCAGAAAAGTTCTAGTCTAAGGTACTTATATGACCTCCATTATCACAGTATCTGTGCTCCTCACAATCTCCAACATGTTTATCCTTGTATCAGCCTTTGGAGGTAGGAAAGTTATCTTAACTTCTCATAGAAGGGAAATGGATGCATAGAGAGAAACAGTTCACACAGGAGTCTGAATCCAAGTCTCCCAATGCTAGCATTCTAACCACGACTAGACCATCCTACCTTTCTGCTTTGATTTAGAGCTGTGAACACAGTCTTACATATGCTATAGCTACGAAGGAATTATCAATGCATGTAAAACTTGGATCCAAGACTATAACAGGGTTCAAAAAAAGAATAGATAAATTCATAGAGGATAGGTCCATCAATGGCTATTAGCCAGGATGGGCAGGGACAGTGTCCCTTGCCTCTGTTTGCCAGAAGCTGGGAATGGGTGACAGAGGATGGATCACTTGATGATTCCATGGTCTGTTCATTCCCTCTGGGGCACCTGACATTGGCCACTGTCAGAAGGCAGGCTACTGGGCTAGATGGACCTTTGGTCTGACCCAGTATGGAAATTCTTATGTAGGTTCAGGTCTAGATTGAAACCACTCATCTGAAAGTCAGAGATGTCTGGATTTGAGGATTTGATCCAGGCCCATCTCCAATTATCATACACAAACTGATGGAAAGGACCTAGGATTTCTTGTTCTCTCCCTTAGCTCATGAATGATGTAAACTCCTCCTGGAAAAAGGGAACTGGGATTATGCTGCAGAACAAACTGCAAGTATTGTTTTGCGCACTCTTAGAAAAAAAGTTTGGACACAATCAGCGGTGGGGCTGATTTCTGGTCTCACTGAAGTCAATGGCAAAACTCCTGACTACTACACGGAGACAGGAATGGGACCATTAGGATGATAAATGCTTAATATGTATTTTTAAACACTAACAATGGGCTCAGTGCTGCACAAGAGACAAAAATGCAGACAGACTCTGCTCAGAAGAGCTTTCAATCTCATTAACAGAAACAGAGAAGAGATAGGATGCACTGGGAAAACCAGAGGAAGGAGTAGCTTGGGGGAATTTTGTTTGTTTTAATTATATTTTGTTATATATGAGTGTTTCATCTTACATTGTTCCCTAAACAAGACAAGCCTTGGGTTCTGAAAAACCTCTATTCGGAGTAAGTTACACAGCTGAGAAGAACTGGTAATAAGAACTACCTGTCTCACTCCTACAAATTCAACCCTCTGGACAGATTTAGGAATCAATCTAAAGGCATGATCCTGCAAATGCTTCTCCACCTGAGTACATTCATGTATATAGTGTCAGGAACTACCTAAGGTTAGGCAGGCATGTAAGTGCTGGCAGGATTAGACACTAAGGTATCATGATGATAGAAGTGAATGCATGTGGCTTTTTCTTTGCCATGCTTGAAACTTCATAAAACCTATGATACTAGAGTGTAGCATTTGGAGTGTTAAGCTCTTCAGGGCATAGACAGTATCTACCTCTATGTTTGCACAGTACCTAGCAGCAGTGGTCCCCACTTGTGATGATTAGAGTTTCTAGATGCTACCATAATATTAAAAGGTATAATAATAAATTAATGATATGCCCCATTTAAAGTGCCTTTCACACTAAGGGCATGGAAAATCTTTCAAAGAATTCTGAGAAAAGCAGTTACTTTCACTCAAAGTTTAAGATAGATTTTCAACTATAGTCTCCATAGGTGAAGGCTAATGCACTCAGTGAAACATGAAATCACCAGAAAAAAAAAAAACTAAGAAAAATCAAATGTTGCCCCAGCTCTGATTGAAAATTTTGACCTTAAATAAAAGCCGTCTGACTTCCTCCAGTCACAGTCCCTCTTTCTCTGGCAGCCATACCAAGCTGGGAATGGAACAGCATCACTCTTCATAAAGGTTTATCTGCTACCAACTATTAACTTGCTAATATTGGTGGTGATCTTGGTGTCAAGTCTGTTGTTTAGAGCAGCAAATGAGTATGGGATTTGTGATTTTTTCACAAAAGGCAATCTTTGACCTTGCTTTAAAGTTGAGTGCCTATAGAGGATTTCTAACTTTAAGAGAGTCAGTTGTTTCACTTACATGTCAATTCCATCAACACCACAAATGGTAAGGAAAGTTCGTACCATTTACAGAGTTTACCAAATAAAGGGTTTCAAATCTATTAGATAGGGTGGGAAGGTGGGGTGGAAATGGGAAAGTTTCCAATAGGACATGGTCTGATAATCTTCAAGGTACTGAATATAAAAGACACAACAATCCATCTAAAATTTGCCAGTCCACTACAGGCACAACTATTAAACAAAAAAGTCCTTTATGAGTCTCCTTTTAGATTAGGTTTCAGCTTTGTTTTTTTGAATTTTTAATTTATTACCAGTAATTCATTTTATACATGTTCTCAAAATGAACAAACAGAGTTCGACATTTGGCTCCTTGCCAGTACTGCATTATTGACCTTGTATGCTTACTTGCCCATTGACTTGATCTTTTTAATCAGGCTACTCTAGGTAAACATAAGCAATCTAATTTCTTTTCAACAAATATCAAGCAAAGAGATCAAACTTACAGTGTTTCTCAACACTGCACATTTTAATATTCATTTTATTACTGTTCATGTTAATTTTGAAAAAATCATGTGTAAGCTGCAGAAACTGTAACTACTCAGAGTTTCATATCTTGCCAGGTTAAACAGAAAATTATCTGATTATCTGGCCATTTCTTTAATAGGAAGATTCATAATAGGAACACAGGAAATTCAACTTTGCCTTTCAGTGACATTATGTTGATAATGTGCAGGTTAAAAATGAGTCCCCAACTAAATCTGTCAATATCCAATCATATTGATAAAGCTTTACAGAGGTAATTGATTCCCTGATCTTTGACAATGTCAGAAAAGAGCAGAACGTAATTTACTTTCACAATAGGAAGTGAACAAGTCACAAAGAATGAAAAACATAAGCTTTAGTCGTCTGGCTAAAAACAGGTCTTATGCTAAAATCTTATGCATTATTTTCAATTGGCAATAGGTGCTAGATTTAGGAGGAGTGTTTGGGTCCAGCTTAATTAATTTCAGGTCCTGGTTAGGATAAAAGTTTGCATTTAGATTTCACACTATTTGTATTTTAAGAGTTGTTCTTGTGAGATTTCTCTCTCAAATGGTAGAAATCTTGTCAAATATCTATTTCAGACAGAAAAACAGATCCTTCTCGCATTCAGCTCTGACCCAGGACCAAAATCATATAGGTGAGGAGATGACACTGATTTAGGGATTTCAAATTCTTCAAAACAAAAAAACAAATCCAAAGTGGTTTGGGTTAGAAACATAGTTTAGGGACTGAGGTTCCAGTTCAGCAAGTTTCTTATGCATGTGCCTACTTCTAAACATTTGAACGGTCTCATTGAAGTCAATGGGACTGCTCACTTGCTTAAAGTTAAGCATTCACTTAAGTACCCTGCTGACTCATTGCCTAAATGGTGTGAAAGTATCCTCAGAATTTCAGTGTGTCTAAAAGCTCTAGGTAAAACCCATCAATATATAGCATGGTTTGTTCTAGTTAGAGGCTAACTTGTCTGCTGGAAAACATTTAAAGGTACAGTACCTCTTTGCCATGATGCAATGTCCATTCCTTCAGATAATGCCTAGTGCTTTCTTGGTGAATGGTGTATATCACAGCTAAGACCAGCCAGCATTTCTGATGCAGCAGCATCATTAGCTGAGACATTAGCCATAACTTTTCTGTATGGCAGGGACTTTGAAGATGGTTTCAAATACACGCTATTACCCTGCAATCTGTACTTGCAAGACCATAGTATTGATCAGCCGAAGTACCATTGTAATTTAGAGTGCATGGAGCTGAAAGGTAGGCAACACTCATGCAGAACCAAAGCCTAGCTCAAAGACTCACGATTAAGTGAGCAGTTGCTCACATAAGCAGTCCCACCCACTGATTTCTATAGGATCACAACTGGGAACAAATGCTCACCAATGTAATGGGTTCATAATTCAGTAGGCAGGGTGAGCCTACTGTGATGGGTTGGATCACAGAAATCCCCTTGGGGCTGCCAACTGATGTGCCAAGACTACATCCGCCCCTGCTTTCCCTGTCAGTTTGGGACTCCAAAACCCTGCCTGGTTGTGCCAGACAGGCTTGCTGGCTACAAACACAGACCCAAGTCTGAACCATGTCCCACAAACTGCAGGCTTAATTGAAAGCTGCTTAAGAAATGTTCCTGTCTCTAACACTCAGATGCCCAACTCCCAGTGTGGTCCAAACCCCAAATAACTCCATTTTACCCTGTATAAAGCTTATATAGGATAAACTCAAATTGTTCACCCTCTATAACACTGATAGAGAGATATGCACAGCTATTTGCCCTCCCCAGGTATTAATACATACTCTGGGTTAAATAAGTAAAAAGTATTTTATTAAATACAGAAAGTAGGATTTAAGTGGTTCCAAGTAGTAACAGACAGAACAAAGTGAATTACCAAGCAAAATAAAATAGAACACGTAAGTCTATGCCTAATACAGTAAGAAAACTGAATACAGATTAAAACCTCACCCTCAGATTAAAACCTCACCCTCAGAGGTGTTCCAGTAAGCTTCCTTTTACAGACTAGTTTTCTTCTAGTTTGGGTCCAGCAATCACTCACACCCCCTGTGGTTACTGTCCTTTGTTCCAGTTTCTTTCAGGTGTCCTTTGGTGGTGGAGAGGCTATTTCTTGAGCCAGCTAAAGACACAATGGAGGGGTCTCCCAGGGGTTTAAATAGACCCTCTTGTGGGTGGACACCCCTCCCTCTCCCTGTGTAGAATCCCAGCTACAAGATGGAGTTTTGGAGTCACATGGGCAAGCCACATGTCCATGCATGACTCAGAACTTAAAGGTAGCAGCCATGGCTTGCATGCTACCTTGAATGTCCTCAAGCAGACTTCTTATGTGGATTGGAGTCTTCCAAGATCTATTGTTCGTTAAGTGCCCAATCAAGAAACACTTAATTTACACATTCCTGTCTCAAGAAGCTGACCAAATGTTTTACTAAGGCTACTTAAAAATCAAGCAAGTACACAACCAATATTCATAAATTTGAATAAAAAAAGTGATACATGCATACAAATAGGAGGAATAGATTCAGTAGATCATAACCTTTACAAAGATATGTTACATGGCCTATGTAACATAAAACATATTCCAATTATGTCATATATACATTTGTAAGCGAGTGGACTCACCCCTGTGGCACCTCCTGTTAATTCCTGGAGGGGACTAGCTTGTTTCCAGCTTTGGAGTCCCCTCTGCAGGCCACTGACCCACTGTTTCCAGCCCATGTCCCTCCCAGACCCCAGTGCCCATTATCTGGGATGCTGCCCCCTGGCAGTGCACACCTTAGTCTCAGGTTTCCTCTCCCCAGGGAACCCCCACACCTTATCCCCACCTCACCTCAGTTGTAGGATATTGCCAGTCACCAACTCACCCCTGCACCCTGGAGTGGGCTGCAGTATCAGCCACTCATCATAGGCAAGGTTGGGCCTGGACCTGCTACCTCTCTCTGAAACCGAGTGCCTCTATGGGGCCTGGAGCTTCCCAGCCTAGCAAGCCTTTCCCCAGCCCTGCCTCACTCTAGGCACCCTTAGCTTCCCCACAGCCAGTCCCCTTTCTCTCTGAAAGCAAAGAGAGACTGAGTGCTCCCTGCTCCACTGCCCTCTTATAAGGGCCACTTATAAGGGCCCAGCTGTGGCTACTTCCCCAATCAACCTAGTAGCTTTTCACCTTCCACAGCCCTCTCCCAGGGCTGTCTTTAAACCCCTCAGGGCAGGAGCCAGTGACCACCCCGCTACAGCATTCATAAGCATATTTTCAAAAAGCCTTATGGGGTGCAACGTCACACCTACATCCCCAATTACTGAAGTAATTATAACTTATACAAGTATCTGGTAGAGGAACCACACTGCTAACCCTGATGCTCAAATGTTCACAATTCTTTATTAAATTTAGGAAATATACATCCTTGGAACTACAGATCAATTTCAGCAATAGACAAATATTTACTGTGCAGACATGGAAAATAATAAAAGTCAGTTAGCCTAGCTCAACTGTTAATTTATTCTTTTTTGTCTTCTGAATCAATTTTTTTCAGGTAAAAACACAAATTGTCGTATATTTTGTTATATTTAATAGACACAATTTGGAAATCAGCTCTCTTTTGTTGCTCTTTTGGGGCAAAGCAACCAAATTGGCTATTTTATTTTTAAAAGATTTCTCATCAATTCAAGTTGTATATTCTGTTCTTCTATTGGGGAAAAAAAGTTTCCTTGTTATTTATTTATTCATATTTATCATTTTAAAGATATATGATCATATTGAATTCTCACAAGAAAATCTGCGCTTGTCTAACTCCTAGCCACACAGTGATATTCAGATCTGTAAATGGAGAAATATTTTCCCTGTGCAGTCTAACAGGCTCCTCACCATTTGGAAGCAGAATTTTCTTTGACTGCTTATTTATTTTTTATGATTCTAAATGTGTTTTTGCTCCTGGAGCTTTGTCATTTTTAAATAGATAAGAATCCCACAGCACTTCAACATGTTTATTTAATTTAGAGTTTATATTATAGACACACAATCCAGGAGAAGATTAAAGGAGGTCAAGACACTGCTGCTATTTATTTGATATAGAATCATCCATATACCAATAATGGCTTTGGCTTTGTATATTTTTCCAGAGACATCTCTAGCTATACATTTGGGGCTTGATGTTCAGGCTTGGGAAAGACTCCCACTAATTTCAGACAGAGTTGAATCAAGCCCTCATAAGCTGAGCTCAAGTAGTTCACTACAGTTTGGCTAGAACTCATTTTAGTTAAAGCAGTGGAATTTCTGTGAATAGCTACACTAGGGGCTTAATTTTCAGAGATGCTGAACAACCACAGCTCCCAAACTTCAGAAGCAGTTGTGGGTAGTCAGCCTCCCTAAAAATGAGGCCCTATAATGCTAACTTTTTTAATATGTCAAGACACATGTGGTTCAAATCTTGGCCTCATCACCCAAACCCTGCCCTGTATGAACAGTGGTGATGGCTTTTGAGTGCATCCAGTAATAGACACCCTGCCATTGCATGTGGGGCCATTTTGATGCTCTGCTGTTTGCCAGAAGCAATGTGTCACTGTAATCATTACTGATTTGTGCCTGCTATAGATGGCAGGAGACATGCTTACTAGATTTGGGAACAGCCTTCCCCTTTTCTTGAACCCCCCTGCTCGCTGCAAACATGATAGCATATTTGTTAGCACAGTACAGTCTTGGTCTTCCCTTTGGCCAATCACACTCAGTGCACTGTTGTTTCTGTAGTTTGACTCTCAGATTCCCCTTTTCCTGTCCTGAACACTATATGGTGTATATGCAGGATTCAGGCCCAAATCAAGCAAAGCACATGGTTAACTTTATGTTAACTTGAAGTCAATGGGCTACTTACATGCTGAAAAAAGTTACTATGGTGCGGTGTGTGATTGCTGGTGAGAATATGCTTAAGGTTGGCAAGTTGTCTGTGAGAGAGGACTGTTCTGCCTCCCAAGGCCTGTGAAAGCGAGGGATCATTGTCCAGGATAGGTTGTTGATCACTGATGATGCGTTGGAGAGGTTTTAGCTGAGGGCTGTAGGTAATGGCCAGTGGAGTTCTGTTGGTTTCTTTCTTGGGTTTGTCTTGCAGCAGGAGGCTTCTGGGTACACATCTGGCTCTGTTGATTTGTTTCCTTATTTCCTCATGCGGGTATTGTAGTTTTGAGAATGCTTGGTGAAGATCTTGGAGGTGTTGGTCTCTGCCTGAGGGGTTGGAGCGAATGCAGTTGTACCTCAGCGCTTGGCTGTAGATGATGGATCGTGTGGTGTGTCCAGGATGGAAGCTGGAGGCACGAAGGTAGGCATAGCTGTTGGTGGGTTTTCGGTAGAGGGTGGTGTTAACGTGATCATCACACCGCACCATAGTAACTCTAACTCAGGAACCAATCCATGCAACAAACCTTGATGCCAACTCTGCCCACATATTTACACTAGCGACACCATCGCAACCAGATCAGCCACAACATCACTGGTTCATTCACCTGCACGTCCACCAATATAATATATGCTATCATGGGCCAGCAATGCCCCTCTGCTATGTACACCAGCCAAACTGGACAATCCCTCCGTGAAAGGATAAATGGACACAAGTTAGATATTAGGAATGGCAATATACAAAAACCTGTAGGAGAACACTTACACTTTCCTGGACACACAATAGCAGATTTAAAAGGTAGCCATCCTGCAGCAAAAAAACTTTAAGACCAAATTCCAAAGAGAAACTGCTGAACTTCAGTTTATTTGCAAATTTGACACCATCAGCTCAGAATTAAACAAAGACTGTGAACAGCTAGCCAACTACAAAAGCAGTTTCTACTCCCTTGGTGTTCACACCTCAACTGCTAGAAGAGGGCCTTATCCTCCTTGATTGAACTAATCTCTAGACTGATTTTTGCCTGCATATTTATACTTGCATCTGGAAATTTCCACCACATGCGTCTGATGAAGTGGGTACTCACCCACGAAGCTTATGCTCCAGTCTATAAGGTGCCACAGGACTCTTTGTTGCTTTTTACAGATCCAGACTAACACGGCTACCCCTCTGATACTTACATGCTGAAAGTTTAACACCTGGTTAATAAGTGCTTTGCTGGATCCGGATTCTAATCTTTAATATTTTACTTGCATTTTTTGAGGCAAATCCTGCAATCCTTTTGTTGTACTTATTCAGACAAAATAAACCTATTGGAATCAACCTAAGGACTACGAGCTTTGGACAAAATTAATATAAATTTTAATCTTTTGAGCTTTCCCTATGAAATGTGTGGCTGAATAACTCACCTTCCAGTAATGGAACATTCTGTACAGAAAGCTCCAACTAATTCTGTCCATATTCTATGCCTCTTCAAATTTAGCTCATCATTTAAAATCTATTATGTCACGGGCGTGCAAAGTATTCTAAACATGCAGTGCACCTGAAAGGATTTTATCTGAGCGGTAACAGCCAAGCAGCTCTTTAGTTGAAAATAGGTTTTGATTACTTTGTGTCATTAAATATTGCCATGGACAGCCTTTGTGGGGGCTGGATGGAATGGAACAACATCCTCCATTCAGTCTAAATAATTAGTTATATTTATAGACTTGGACCATTTTGGAGGAACATGTTATAGCTAAATTCTGCTGTCTTGAGGATGCGCTCACATAAGTGTGAAATGTTCACAGATGTTTATGACTCACTTATTTGGAATGCTACCCTAGCTTTTCTGGAGGATCCAAGTTCATGGATTTAGCTGTGCGTGGTTCTGCTCGTCTTCTCAGTTTCTTATGCCCACTATAATTCTCTTCTGCTTTCCGTTCTGGTCACCAATTCCCCCACCCCTATTTAGGTGAAATACTAAAGGCAGATGAAGGTTGCTCTGCCACTTGCTTCACTTTTAATCCACTTCCATATAAAGAAATTCCCAGTGCACTAATGAAACAGAGCAGGCTATCTGTGAGCTAACAACAAATCACACACATGCTAGGTGCAATACTGAATTTATAGATCCAGATCAAAGATGGAGTAGGGGAATAAAGATACTCTAAAAACACTAGTCCATCCTAGGAAAGCAGTAATTGTACCCTAGCCTCCCATCAAAACCATCCAACTTTCTAATGCACACAGCAACCACTATATGGGGTTTAAGAGATTGGGGATTTTCCACTTAAGGAAGGGGCAATGTTTATCCCAGTGCTATAACATCCACTTCCCCTTATGGTACTACTGTAGAAACCTAAAAAAGACTCTGCAGGTACATTGTAACCATAGGCAGCAGCTCTGATGAGAGAGATTCCTTTTATGCTAAGCCTAGAGGACCTGGTCTAAAGTCTATTGAAGTCAACTGGAGTCTTTCCATGGGCTTTGGATCAGACGGCATTCTGGATCAGGTGGCATAAGACTGTGCTGTTTACACAGAGTTAGGAGAACTATTCCTGGTAAATAACATATTCAATGAATGAGTCTCTTACTTAAAAAATTATCCATGAATGGACTTTAATAAATCTCAATTATTGAACATTTTATGGGAACACATTTCAGACTATGGGCTGTCGGTGAATTGGTCACTTTAATTACTAGCTACTTGTGATTTGTAGTGTGTCATTAATCGTTGTTTCATGTACCATGTGTTAGGTAATAATACAACAGGATTCAGTGTTCCAAAACTAAAATGGCACTTTTTAAAGACAACTATTTATAGAGATGCTGCATCTGCAGCGAGCATTCAAGCTATGTGCAGGCAGACTTCCTGGTGTCTCCTCCAGAATTTTGCCTTCTATAACCTGTGCTCCATGCAGGTTTCTACAGTCACAGAGCAGCAGTTCAGGTAGACAGATTGTGATCTGCAATGCAGGTAGCCCACTCAAGGGTTCCCTTCTCCTCAAACACCCTTACTTCTCTTTGAGGAGCATAAAACATAGGTCATGATTTGGCCCTTAGAATCAATGTGTATAATATTATGTGGTCTGTTTTGCTTTATATAACAAATGTGCTGTTGCTGATCATGTCTATCAGATCTAGAATGGTGCCTGGATCAGAGATGGGCACTCTTAAGAGTATTTCCATACAAATGTTTCTGCTATGTTGCAGGAACAGAAGAGACTTCAAAAGCTGTGCTGGCACAGGAGACATATATGATACATGGTAAACATATCACACTGTCTTCTTTCACTAGCTTCTCTCTCCCCCTCTGCTCTATCCTCACAATCCTTTTGCATTTGGTATTCAATCTGTCCATTCTCTGCTCTATGTTTTAACTCTTTCTTCACTGAATTGTTTCATTATGCTTCCTCTGTTATGTTTTTCACCCCTGACATTCTCTCCTAAGCAAAAGCATGAATCCAATAATGACTCATATTAGAGTCAAACTCTGAACCCCTCAATATTTAATTGGGATCAAAATCAGGCAAACCTACTCCCCTACCTAATTCTCGCTGATGGACATGTTAATGGAAACACAGCGTAAGCATATATTAAATCAAATGCAGAAACTGGAACAGAGAACTCATCCTTATCAGAAATGACTCTCTTTGGGGTTGGGTCTGGAATAGATCAGCTGTGCCTGAACCAAAACCTTGCATCCAGGCTCCCTTGAATGTTGATAAAATGTGGATCTAGATCTTGGCCTAAGGTTGCAGCTGAGGCTCATCTCTTATCTATCGTGGACACAGTGCCCAAATGCTGTAACATCAACTCCAGCACCAAACAGAGCTCCCCAAATCTTGCGTGCTTGGCCAGATTTACTGAGGTTTTAAATAATGATTACCCATGGGGGACGGGGACAGGTGTACACTGCTTCTGATTGGTATCAGGAATCAGGGCCAGCAACTTCATTCGTGAAGGTGGCTACACTGTCTGATTGGTTTGAAGAGTCTGCAGACCAGCTCTTAAGCTCAGCGCAGTAGCAGTTCAGTAGCTGCTCAAAGTGTTTACCCACAGCTGTGATGGTGCCTCTGCCTGCTTGGCCCCAGCCCTGCCTCATTCCAGGTAACCCATCCTGACTCTGTTTTCTGATTCCTGACTTTGGCTGTAGCATCTGGCCTCTGACTCCAGCTCTGACCCTTGGCTCTGCTGCCTGACTCTGGCTCTGATCCTGGATTTTGATGCTGACTCCTGCTCTAGCAACTAGACATGACTGCCCACATTGGGGTCATAAGAACATAAGAACGGCCATACTAGGTCAGACCAAAGGTCCATCAAGCCCAGTATCCTGTCTTCAGAGAGTGGCCAATGTCAGGTGCCCCAGAGGGATTGAACAGACCAGGTAATTTGTTGCCCATTCCCAGCTTCTGTCAAACAGAGGCTAGGGATACCATCCCTGCCCATCCTGGCTAGTAGCCATTGATGGACCTGTCCTCCATGAACTTATCTAGTTCTTTTTTGAACTGATAAAGGGAATCATGTTGAGAAAGTGAGCAGGCCCTATTTCTTGTAAGACTACACTTGCTTTTTCTACAGAGGTCATGGAATCTGAGCAAGCTGTGCATATTGCATTACATCCCCATCTCTTGTTATGACAGAAGTACAAGTCAGAATTTATTTTGTGGCAATGTATGTTCTTTTTGAAAGGACTGACTGTAACTTGAACCCTTTCTGTCAGTTAAATGCTGTGCACCAGGTGGCAGAATTGGGCACATGATTTACTGAAAAGGTTGTGGAGTTTAGTATATGAATGAGGGAAAAGCGCTTTCTCTTTTTCTTCTTCCCTAGTTGAAGTAAAACTAGGGATAGGCATAGAATAAAGTAAGTACTACCCCTCTTCTATATCGCAAACCTGAAATGAAACCAAACTTTTTTTTTTAGATTTAGAAAAATCCACTTAACTCAGTTATACACTATTTGTCATGTTTATGTACCGTAGCCCTTGCAGGTTGCAGTCACTTCTGGAAATGCCAAAACAACATATTTAGCAATGGGATCCTTCAGTGTTTCTTGCAGAGCTGAAAGTAGATTTTCCCAGAAAGCCTGGTTTTAGAAGATTTCCTTTCCATGTTTTCTGACTCAGGAGGTTCAGAAAAACTTCAGATAACATACAGCTTTATAAATTGTTGTAGGCTGTGGTCCCAGGATATTAGAGAGCCAAGATGGGTGAGGTAACATATCTTTGTTTCTTGCATTTGCCCAAGAAGCAACGTTGGTCCAATAAAGGATATTACCTCATCCACCTTGGCTCTCCAACTTTATAAACTGGAATTTCTGAGCCTGCTGCTGCCGGAAGTTATATCATTTATGGCATAGAGAGTATGGGAGTGCCATACCGCAGGCTGTCACCAGTCAACAATCACAAAAATGCATTTGGATCTGATTGTGCCTGGGTAAAGCACAAGGATAATGGGCACAAGGAGCCTCCCTCACTTTTGCCTGCATGGATGGACATAACAAATTGCAACTGTTGCGTGCAGAATGATCAAGAGCTACACGTCCAGAGTGGTGCTCGTCTTCGCATAGCACGGAGAGTGTCCATGGCTTGAACTCAATCAGCACTTATCATTAGAGCTTGCTCTCTGCAGGAGGGAATGAGCACTGCACCTTCCACAAAAGCACTGCCGTAGCTATGCTTCCAAAGGGCTCCTGGGAATACACTGTGCCTGTCAGAGACAAAATGTCTCCTGGAGATATTGCTGGTGTGCTGTGCCATTGATAAAAGAAAAATACTCTCCATTTAAACCCAACCGAGACTGACTGAGGAACCCACCCCATTTCATATATATATAGATTGGAAAGGACCTCAGGAGGTCATCTAGTCTAACCCCCTGCTCAAAGCAGGAGCAATTCCCACACAGATTTTTGGCCCAGATCCCTAAATGGCCCCCCTCAAGGATTGAACTCACAAGTCTGGGTTTAGCAGGCCAATGCTCAAACCACTAAGCTATCCCTCCCCTACAAAAGAACACTGCAGTGTATTTGGTATCTCTCTGAAAGAGATGTCTTCCCTTTAACTGCTAGAGATCAAAATCATTAAAATGTAATGATTATAATGAGTTCAAAATTAAGTGCAAGTGAGGCTGACTTGTGAGCCATTAATTCAAAACATTTTCATCCAATATTTGTTTAAGGCACCAGGATGAACAGAATGCATGATTCCAAGTAAAGCAGCCAAACTAAACACAGTAGTCAAAAAACAAGAATTAGCCTTCTCTTGCAAAGTCAAACATACTTAGCCAAGCATTTCAGATAAAAAACAGAGGCAAACCACTCTCCCAAGAGCTAGGTGTTTGACAAAAACTACCAGTGGAAAAGCATACTTCTTGAATATGCATGTGTCTAAAGTATCTTAAAAATACCAAAACCTTGAAATACACTGCAGGGCCAAAAAGATTCCACACAGGGGACACAAACAATAGTTACAGCACAAAAGACATCTTAATCTTGTCCATGCACTTAAGTAGAAGAACATGAACTACGAAGATTACTGCTACATTAGATATAACTCTGAGCCAATAAGGGCCCAAAGACAAAGGATGAAAATGGAAAAGGACCAGGGAGCATATTGTCAAGGACACAGTTAAACTAAGACTTTCAGTCTTTTAACAGCTAATCCAAACAACAACCACTGAATTATTATAGCCTGATCTACGCTTACATATTTTACCGATATAACTCTACCAAAATAATTATACTAGTAAAAGCATTGGTGTGTGGATGCATTTCTATCTGTAAAAGGGTGACTTTATACCAGTATACTTATTCCCCTTCTCATAGGGGAATAGTTATACCAATATAGTGCACCTTTATAGGGATACAACTGCATCCGCACTATGAGAGTTGTATTGCTCTAACTATACTGGTGTAGGCAGCAAAGAGTCCTGTGGCACCTTATAGACTAACAGACGTTTTGGAGCATGAGCTTTCGTGGGTGAATACCCACTTCGTGGGTAGAAGTGGGTATTCACCCACGAAAGCTCATGCTTCAAAACGTCTGTTAGTCTATAAGATGCCACAGGATTCTTTTGCTGCTTTTACAGATCCAGATTAACACGGCTACCCATCTGATACTATACTGGTATAGTTTAAAGTAGGACAACTTTCCAGTGTAGCCATGCTCCAATGCAAGATAGCACACAATTTCCATCATTCAATCAACACCCAAGTAAGGTTTAATACATATCTCTCTTATGAAATTGATGTCCTGACTGAAAGAACAATATTTTATCAGAGACTATGTGAAAAATAAAAGAATAAACAAATCTGCCCATCCTGATATCATTATGAAGGCGTAAGTACAAAGTCTGTACTGCCACAGAAAATGAACATAACACAGAAACCATCAATTGTTTCTTAATTAGTCAACATCCCAATCACTAGAAATATGGAATCATTTCTCCTTCATCCAAACTTTTTCTATGTGACTGCTGCCAAAAAACAGTCTTGGTTTCCTTTCTTAAACTGTTCCCATTAGTCTTCAGCTGTGCCAGACACAATAAAGAGAATTTCATTTGACAGTCCCATATTTTTGACTGAAAGAATGCTTCTTCTCCACTTGATTAAGTGTGACATATATAACATATATAAAGAGCTGTGGCCAGCTTTATGGATTTTTGCTTAGATTCTTCCACCAAGAGCACAGCCTGAACACCAGGCTAAGGATGGAGTATCTCCATGGGGGAATCACAGGGAAGAGAACCTACCCTCCTCCATTACAGGTTGCAGAGTGATTGGCACTGCATATGTGAAACTACAGTAACTCTTATGGCCGCATATACATGGATCAGATCTGCGAGTGGTTTAAATTATCCTAGCTCTATTGATTTCAGTGATTTACACTGCTTAAGGATGCAGCCCAGGATTTTGATTTTAAATATGATTCTATTTAGTGGAAAAGAATTATTAACCTTCGTAACCATCAATACAGGCACCTCTGTTGATGAAGAAGTATTTTCTAAATCTGTCACACTTGACTGCAAAGCTGAGCCAGAACCAGAAATTGACTCCATTTTCTGATCAATGTTATTTAAAGAGACCTATCTACCACTCATCTTTCAATCAATCAATCTAGGATCTGGGCTATGGCCAGTCTGAACTTCTTCATATGAAACATATGCTGGAGAGGATACTGAAGCAGATGCACTGCCATCCTTAGAAGCAGCAGTCTGAGGTTTGAAAAACTTTGCAGAGAGCAAAACAGGTTCATGTGAGGCTGTCCAGAATGTCTCTGGCAATTAGGATATGGCAGAACAAACTTGAGAAACAAAAATCTGACCCTGAATGGTAACTACATGGTTCTGTTGACCGATAATGGAATACAGAGTCTTTTGATTATAGGTCATTGTTTTAATTTAACATTGGTTAGTTGCACCTGAAATGCACTTGTGCACATCTGATGCCTCTGGCTGACAATATGAAATGAATCTGTAAACTTAGTTCAGTGCTTAGTACAATACAAAAATGAGCATCACATGGTGCCCTTATTGCCTCCATAAGATAATCAGAATCCAAAGACTGACTGAATATGGAACCTGAATTGTCTTATCACCTCTAACAGTATCTCCTCTAGTCAAGATTGAGGCACATTGGTAGGGGAGCATGGGGAGGCACTGAATTACCACGCCACATGGTGAACCAGTTGATGGATAGAGAATGATAGCATTTAAAACAACACATTGCAGCTGAAAGAAAACATTAAACTATTAAGCATGGAGCAGACACAGGAAATGATATGTCTTAAGCTTATGGCAGGTTATAAATCTCTTTTATATTCAGAATGATGAGTTCAGGTATCTCCAGCTTAACTCAACCACATTGTCTCTCTGATATTTTTATGGCATTTATTAAAGTTTGCATTTACCAAGGAAAACAGGAACAGAAAATATTTTGTATGTGCAATGTGGCCAAATCAACACTGCAGGTGCAACTTTTAGCACTTCACTTTTGAGCCATCCCTCCCACTCCTTGCCACTTATAAATTCTTGCTTGAGAATATGCTGCTAACCATAAAGCCCATCAAAGTTTTCTCCATTCACAGGCAGCAGAAAGAACCTAGGGATGGAGAGAAAAACTCTAATACAAAACTGTCCCAGGGCTGAGAGAATACAAATAAAACAGTCAGCCAGGGAACACGGCCCTCCACCTTGTAACAATGAGCAAGAAGTGTGCATATACCAACCCCACCCAGTCTCTCTCTCTTCCTGAATCAGCAATAACTTCTATAGGCCAGCAGGGGGAAGAGAGACCAAGGTTAAATGAATTTATTTACATGAAGTTCTGCCTGTGATTATGTCATCCAGAGGTAAGCCTTAGTTCCTCTCTATTCCTCTCCCACACTGAGCCTGACAGTCCTCTGACAATGACTTCTGACTCTTTGGAAGACAGGTTAGCTTAAATACTTGACCTACATACAGAATGGGTAACAGGAAATACCTAAAATCAGTGCAACTCATCTTAAAATAGCTTTTAAAAATTAAAACTTCTGCCCTAAGTTTCAATAATATAAAGGTTAAATTTGTCTGACACTGTAATAAGTACAGATTTTAAAAATAAATCTGCTATTACTATTTCATATGGGATAATGAAAGGCCTGAATAAAAACACATACTCTTCATGAGGAGAGCTATTACTCACACAGTGCATTCAGAGGAAATTCGCATGGTTGCAATTTATCTAATTCCAGACTTTGCTTGCTTGCTTGCTTAATGACTGGGAAGGAAATCTGTTTGCCTTTTCTTAAATATATTAGAAGAAACAAATAAATTGGGGTTGGGATTTTTGTTTTGTTTTGTTTTTAATTCATTTTCCTATTAGACAGAATCTTTTCAACCAAGGATTTTTTGTTCAAACCCATCTCTAACATAGTAGTAAAACATCCAAAGTGACTTACTTGAACATTCTATCAGTGATGGGATACAAAGAACTAGCAAAATTTAGATAGAGAACAACAGGGAGCTGTTTGGATACACTAGGGTACCGAAAAGTAGATGTTTTATAGGGCTGTATGAAACTGGGGAAAACTCACCCAATAGGTAAGTTTCTTTATCACAAAAGCACCCCGAGTTTTACAAGCTCTTTAACCCCTGAAAAACATAAAGAACATTGAAGAAGTTAGAAGAAAGAGGAAAAGTAACAGTGCAAGAAATAATTAGAATTCTAAGAGTTTGAGGAAACCCAAGCCAGAGATTAATTAAAATAAAACATGGCCCGAACCAAAAAAAGAAGGCCTCAATATGGCTCAGCCAGGAGAAGAGTATTTCTGGAAAGAAGGAAAGTGGGAGGTGTGTCTTCTGGAAACTAGTCTTCTGGCAGGGACTGGGGATTACTGCTGGAGAAAACAAACCCATGAATGGCATAGGAACTCCACTGGAAAATACACCATTGATGAAGCCATCTGAGTATGGAGCTCAGATCATTAATACCATTCATTCATGCCTTAATCCACCAGTTGAAAGGGTATGCTTTTTAAAGAGCTAAGTAAATTTACCAGCACACTATATCCAGGCCTTCTTGTTCCCACATCCCACTAGTTTTGCTGCTTTTCATGGCAGCCCTTGCCAATCTTTCTGAGGCACTTTGGGTTTCAAACAGCTGCTCACTGTACATATAGCACATTGATTTCAGCTGCCTCCCATGCTTAATTATTTCATCCATTACCACTTCCCCTCCCCCCAGCCATCTGGCTTCAGTCTACGGAAGGGGAAGCCCATTCAGGTTAAACAAGAATTTTTGTCCCAAATTCAAGCCAACACCTAGGTTTCATGGTTTTAAAAGTCCAGTTAATGTCTTTTAAATTATTAGTAGTCATCATTTTCACAACCCTCTGAGCTTTCTGATTACAGAAATGCCAAAATACTACAAGAAAGGCGGAGCACTCTGCATTTCCAAGCTGATCATAGGGTTGCCACTTGGTCGGTTCTTAATTGGCCTGGCCAGTTTATGTATCATCTTGCTGGTTGTGGGTGAAAAGATTTAGTGTTTTCGGTTTTCTTCCTACCTGGAACCAACACTCCCTGTAAGCTGCATGCACACGCTGCCATGCAACAATCTTATAACTACTGTGCAAATCATGTGGTTAGGAATGTGGTCCTGCTTTGCGTGTTGGGCCCTCAACCTGCAGAAACTGCAGTGGCTCCTCTTGGCACTGGGGACAAGAATAGACATGAGGCTCACTATCAAAGAGGGGTAAGGAGCTGGGTAAGGGAGGCAGGGGCTTGTGGGAGGAGATGGTAGGGGGGCACCTTAACAGCTGTGGTGGGGGACTGGCCAATGGTCAGCTTTTCCGAATCTCAGATGTGGCAACCCTCTATCAGAACAAAGCACTGGAAATCCTGCAAGGAAGCCTGCTCTTATGAAGCTCCCAGCTCAGTTTTGCAGACCTAAAGAGTTCCAGTAGTTCACACCAGGTTCAGATTAATGTTTCAATGCTTAGGCACTTACCCAATCCAAATGTCTGAACTCTGAGGTTCTCCCATCTCTATTCCAGCCTCCTAATTAGGGTCAAAATCTTCTTGCTGATGACATTAGCCTGTCACAGAACTAGTCCTCTAAGGAGAGACAGATGCCCAGCCTACCCATGACAGATTTTTGTTAGGGGAGTTTGTTTATATGCACTCTGCAGTAAAAGCCTTTAAGTTGTTGTATAAGTGCTCCTTTCAAAAGGCTTTATTAAAGGGAGAGATACTGCTGTAAAGGTGGAGTGTTTGGCTTCTCCTTGATTGAGCTGTTACTTGGGACCTTATTGTTACCTCATCCAGGGGAAAACTAAGGCAGGCCCCAGCAGAGTGGCAGCAGTGGCCATTTACATGGTCTTAATGGAGCTCCACATTTTATCCCACACAGCCTCTAAACGGTATGACTCCTCCAGGAGGAAAAAAATCACTGACCCAGGAAATGAAGGGGAGCTTTCTGGCCATGGAAAAGCAAAAGTCTTTTGGAAGTTCTGCACTGCTGGCCAGAGGAGAGGAGCTGCCTCTCTCCCCTCTCACAGCAATAAACACATGTTCTGCTGTTACTGAGCTTGTGCCTGTGTCATCATTCCACGGACAAGAGCCTCCTCCCTCCATGCAGGTAAGAAACTGGAGCTGTCGGCCTCAGGCCCTCTGACTTACCCATGTCACTTTCTATTCTCATGTACACCCCAAGTGCCTAGTTCTACACCTCTAGCTCTTTTATTGCTGCCTGAAGGCCTAATCTGGCCCATTCTGTACTACACTACAAGGGTTTGTCTAACATGAACAAACACTCTCTAACTCAGATGTGGAGGGGGAAGAAATCTGACTCTGAATTAGGGAAAGAAAGTGAGCAATGAGCACATGGAGGATGGATATTGTGCTATTTTATCTCAGCATTTTTAAGGGGCTGGGTGGTGTTATAACTGCATAACTACCTTTCCGTTTAGTGAGGACTCTGCTGCTGCTGCTAACATTTTTGCTGTGCTTTGAAAAGTTTGGTGTTATTTTTGAAAGAGCCGCGTAGCTTCCTTCTTTCCCAGTAAATGATTGCTTTTTGACAAGCATTCAGAAAGTTACATGAAAGACTGCTGCAGCTTATTTGGCAATACCAAAGAATTCAGATCCATTCGCAGAACTGTGCATAGACAATATAAAGGGTCATTACTTAGATTGGGTCCACTTTCTAAACCAAAGGACATTTAAGTATCATTTTTTCCTTTTAACTGCATAATCCTAAACTAGTGCTGAATGCCTGGAGCTGTTTTGTGAGTATTTCTGTAAGTAAGCTTATTGAGACTGCTTTGCTGTACTTTGTGGGGTTTTATCTGTTGTTCACAAACACGCACACATAAGTGCCAATTTACTTTTGGAAAGAGTCTCAGGTCCTGAAAGTTGAATAAATTCCAGTACAAAAGGCTACCTTGCAGAAAATTCCTACAGAAAATGCATTAGTCATAATTCGCTAATCTTCTTTTTTTTGTTTTCCAGTTTCATTCCTCCAGTCAGGAAGCAAAAAATACACCCTATGACTTGCCTGACCAATTACATCCCACAGACAACACATTTTAGGGAATAGGTACACCAGAAGCAAACTTAACATAGCTGCTGCAATTTATAAGTAACAGGGAACTGTAGGAAGCTCTCAGTGTTACAATATTCCCATATTTTATGAATTTGTCAACTCACTCTAAAATATTCTTGATATTTGGGGTTGCTGGTTTTGCTCACATGAAGAGTTACCACCATTTTCAGTAACGTTTCGGAGAAACAGGAAACAGAAAGGAGGGGCACAACATCAGATTCTAAGGGCAGAAAGGACCACCAGGTCATCTGGAATGACCTCCTGTATATCACAGGCCACCAACACCACTCAGCACACGCACACTAAACCCAACTACCAAAATTAGACCGACGTATTACAGTCCACAGGAGACTAGACTGTTGTGGAAGAGAATAGGAAGGACCAAGGTGGCCCTGTGTCCAAGGTCCCCTGCATTGGCAGGGAAATAATTAAATGCAATATACACACACAATCCTGGCAAGTGACCTGCATCCACACTCTGCTGAGGAAGCAATTTCCCCTTCACCCCCACCCAAAGTCACTGCCATTCTGTCCTGGGGGAAATTCCTTCCCAACCCCACATATAGTGATCAGTTAGACACTAAGTATGTGAGCAAGAACCAACCAGCCACGCAACTGAGAGAATGCTCAGTGCTACCTCAAAGCACTGCCCCTCCTCCCCGTCCAACGTCCATCTTCAGCTGTGACCACCCCTGATGCTTCAGAGGAAGGAGACAAAAAAATCCCAGAATACATTAGGGGGAAAATTCCTTCCTGACCTCTGCAGGTGGCCAGCTGAAACCCTGAAGCATGAGCTTTTTGGAACATAAGTCAAGCCCCAGGTCTGTTGAGTTCTGGCCCCTACATCACAAATAACCCCATCATGCAATTGTACCCATACATTTGTCCAACTCTCTCTTAAAACAAACCAAGGTTATGGTACTTCTGATTACGAACTCCCCATTAACATAGCTCATGTACTACATGGTAGGGAAGATATTTTTGCACTTGCAGTACTAGGATGATGCTGTGTCCTTTGGTAAATTTGAATGCCCATTTCTGTCATTGCCACCACTTCTAGGAATGACATTGCAGTGCCAGAAAAGCTGACCATTTGGTGCTGCTCTCCCTGTGTGAATGGGTATCAGAGAACTCAGGGAAGGTTAGGCTGGGGGACCTCCTGGGATCAGGAAAGTATAATGGTGGTATGAAGTTGTCTTAGCCTCCCTTTGTGCTGGCCTGCAAGTTTTGTGCTGCAAGGGTCTGTCAAATTCACCTTATCCTACTTGGGTTGCCCTACAGGTCACAGCACTGCCTAAAATCCTTGCAGTACCATGTGCTGTGATTCTGCCTTTGACCTACCCTTCCCATCTCCATCATGTCTCTTTCTACCCCTTATGTCAGGGTTGCAAGGGGTCCTTGAAAGGCAGCCTTACAGCTGGCTTCCACAATACCTAAGTTGGAGAAATCCTCCCACCAGATGAAATCAGGATTTTAGGGCCCTTTACACCGCTTCAGTCTATCTACTCTGGAGCAGAAGTGAGAATCTCACCCTTCAAATGAGTGATATGGAAGAGTCTGAGGCTGCAATCCTCACCTGCTGCCAAGGAGCATACAGAGCAACTAGAGGAGAGGTGGAGGTTGTTTGCATAACTGCCTTTAAGTCCTTGTTCCCTAGAGCTCAGGCTGACGATGCGGTGGGCCGGTCTCCCTGCTGCCAAAAGTCCCCAGGTTCCATTAGACAGTCAGGAATCATCAGGACACAGGGAAGCCCTGGCTACTCTCCTGTTCCCCATGCCACACCCAATTCACCAGCACCAGGGAACGTGCATGGGATAAGAGCTGCTACTTTGGCTTTACATCTCCAGATGATCTCCTAGACTAGGGTGAACCTCCCATGATTGGTAGGGCAGATTGAAGGCTGCCGCACCAGTAGAGCACCAGTGGGATTGTCTGGAATGCAATTTAAGACTGAGCTTCACTATGCTGGGATGACTGACCTATGAGTTGTCTGAGTCTCTTCTAGACATTCCAACATTCAGAAAAATTTGCCTAAGTAATGTTATATTTTTGGCACTGAGAGCTTCTAAATGAAACTTTGGCTTAGAGCATAAAAAAATGTAAAGAACACAAGAAAAGGGTTTTTTTCTTGTGTACTTCAGGACACAGTGCTCAGGCCAGCCCGCTGAGTGGATATCAACTATCATTCTGTTTGTCCCTGGTAACATTTTAATCATCTATCAATTATGAAAAGAAAGAAAAGGCTGAGAATTCAAGCTCTATTTGCGTGCTGGAGTTGTTAACTGCAGTGTCCCAGTAAATCCATTTTGATTTCTGTAAGCGTAAGCATACAATACAGTGTACAAAGAATGATGGGCTTGAGTCAAAATTCAGATTCAAACAACCCCCAAATCTTTTGGAGGTTTCAAATCTGATCCTGGATCCAGTTTTGAGCTTTGTAGATGCCCGCCCTCACTTTTATGGGATAATCTCAACCCACCATTCAAAGGTGAGGGTGAGGAGAGAGGTTCACAATCCAGAGCTGACATTTGTGGTTTAGGCACATCTACAATTTTAATATATTTTGAACTTTCCCCCTCACTTGACAGATGTTTTAGGAAGACAGTGACAGTAAAGGAAGGCTATAAAACTGTCAGCATAATTTGGCTATCTCTGAAAAAGTGAACATAAATATACTTTAATTGCGGGAAAAGAATGAACTACTTGGTTTTCAAGTGTTCACATTCCAGACAGTGTCATTTCCCAGTACACTGTAGTGAGTCATGCATTCAAGTGGTTTACAGTAAAACTCAGTGTGTTAGAGGCAGGAGATACTGGGCCCAGCCCAACACTCCCTACTCAAGGGTAACTTCCAAAGAAATCAAGGGGAATGTTTCCTGAAGCACAGACAAGAAGGTAAAAGAAATGAGGTTGAGCAGCAATGAATCTGTAGACTCCCTCCAGGACCCTGCTTCAGGGCCAAATATTGGAAGCCAATCAGAGGTATTGGGGCTGGAGACTCCCCTTAGTCTCCTGCGCAGTCTGAGTTGGGCAGAGTAGTAGGAACAAAACACTTAGCCGTAGTCTCCATGGAGCTGGTGGCTGTAGCGGGGGCTAAGCAGGAGGCCCTCGAGATTCCCCCTGGTCCCTTCAGTGGGACCAGGGAAAGCAGCAGAAGCTGAAGATCTGCTTCCTGACCCTGTGGAAAGCACTGAGATTAGTGGGGTTGGAGGCTTCCTCAGGTCTCCTCCATAGGGGTGCATGGAGCAGCTAGGGATGGAATCCCACACATACCCCTACATCCTCTCCATGGATCCAAGGATCAGGAGAACTGAGAAGCCAGAGAGAGTTAGGGAGCTTGCGGTAGTAAAAAAGATGGGGAAGGCCCAGGGAGCTACTCTGTCAGTGGCAGGTGGGAAAGAAATTGTCACTCTCTGGAATATCTCCATAGTGCCTTTGAACCTTACAATCTGAATAGAGAAATCAGACATAGGAAATGTTATTATCCCCATTTCACATCCAGGGAACTGAGGTACAGAGAGATGAAATGTTTGTCTAGGGCCACACTGATTGTCTGTAGAAAAGTCAGGAAATGAACCTATATCTCCTGAATTCCAGTTTACTGACTTACCCACAAGACTGTCTTTCCTTTCCAGATACTTGGAGTCTTTGAAATTTACCCATTTACAAAACAATCCAAATGATTAAAGCTCCTTTAATCTAAAATTTGTGAGAATTTCAGCTGTACTATTTTTTTGTAGCTGGTTCTTCTGGAGAATCAAAGGAATATTAAGTTGATCTTGGCCAAGTCACACACCACAGATAATTCGCAAACAGCCTGTAGGCCAGGGATAGGCAACCTATGGCACGCGTGCCAAAGGCAGCACACGAGCTGATTTTCAGCGGCACTCACACTGCCCAGGTCCTGGCCACTGGTCCAGGCGGCTCTGCATTTTAATTTAATTTTAAATGAAGCTTCTTAAACATTTGAAAAACCTTATTTACTTTACATACAACAATAATTTTGTTATATATTATAGACTTATAGAAAGAGACCTTCTAAAAACATTAAAATGTATAACTGGCACACGAAACCTTAAATTAGAGTAATAAATGAGGACTCAGCACAGCACTTCTGAAAGGTTGCTGACCCCTGCTATACGCTGACATATATTCACATAAAACATTAGTTGGACAATTCACATTAATGAAAATCAAAATGTTTGAGTAAGTCACAATGGGAAAAATTAGTCAGAAACTATTCAATAGAATTGCAATATTTTACATCTCCATGAATGAGAAGCTACTGAATAGACATACTCAGAAAGAAATTTAGGTTCATACACCTGCACATGAAAATATTTTCAAAACTTTTCTTAAAAAAAACCCACAACATTTTAAAAACACCTTAGGACTCTGGGAGGCAGGAGCAGAGATCAGGTTCATGCTGGTCTGAATCTCCATGCCAGTAATAGAAGTTCATAGGATGTACATGCTGCCAATTCCTATAAATATAAGGAAAGCTGGATTTCTCAAGATATTATGAAGCCTTTCTCTGCTAGATCGTTGATTCAATTCCACCTGAGGTTTGTAATAATTGCAAATCATGACAGCCTGCTGGAGTTTGCTAGCTTTCATGAAATCAATTGGAATATCAGTTCAGATCAGTGGACAAGCATCCACAATACAGAAACGACATTCACAATTAGCATTTGGCTATTCCAGTCTCGCATATATTGAGGTGAACCCTCCCGATCAGATTTAACGCATATTGATATGGCAGAATGGGAAATATTTCACTGTTGCTGTTCCAGAGAGACAGCTCTTAAGATAGCACCATTCTTAAAGCACCAAATTCTTTGTTTTAAATGAAAATATACCTTGTTCTTTTATAAATGATAAAAAATATCTTGGATTTCATTCTCATTTACACTATGGTGCCATTAAACACTACTCCAAAGAGGGAGACTTACTGTAAGGGCCCTTTTACTGCCCGGGTGGTGTTGAAAGAGGCCTTAATGGAAATGAGAATTAGGCCCCTTACCTTACATTGTATCTCACTTCATCCCACACTAACACAGTGTGGTTCCTTGTCCCCATCTTTTGTCGCACGCTGTGCTAAGATAGGTTACTTCAGCATGCCATTTCATAATCAGCGCAGCATCTAGACATTTCACAGCACTCTTCAATATCTTTTGTAATTTAATTTAAATGTGACTGGAGAGAGTAGTAGCTAAACCAAGAATTCCGAAAGGTACTTGAGAAACTCTACACGTACTTTCTCTGACGTCTTCATAGGCCCTTCGACTTTCATAGTCACCATCTGGCATCTTCTCATTCCCTTTCTTGTTTTTCTCACCTTTCTTGTTGCTATTTTTAGCTGTAGGATGAAAAGAAAAACAAGTTTTACTTTTTTTCACTGTCAAATGTATTTAACAATGGCTAATAACTACATAATGAATAAAACTGTTTGCTTCTGTATGATGGCATTCCAATCCTTCCAATGCAGCAGATGTTTAGAATATTCTGTTATTCTTTTCCCAGGTATGAGAACTATAGAAATATGGGTGCAAGGAATCAGAAGTGTCCTCTTCTTCGCGGCACTACAAAGGAACCAGATATGCATTTCTTTCTTGCACAAACGGAATTCAGTTTTTAATATCTACACATGCGCCAGTGACAGTTCATTGCTCAATCCTCATCATTTGATCAAACATATAAGGGCCCCACCCAACACCTAGACTCCCCTGGATTTTAATGGAGATGGATCAGACCTTAAAATGGTGTATGAACCTAAATTTCTTTCTGAGTATGTCTATTCAGTAGCTTCTCATTCATGGAGATGTAAAATATTGCAATTCTATTGAATAGTTTCTGATTAATTTTTTCCCATTGTGACTTACTCAAACATTTTGATTTTCATTAATGTGAGTTTATTTAATCAGCAGTGATCCAACATCTTCACAGACCACCACCAATATTCTCTCCCAAGGCAAGAATGTTCCCAAAGCTGGTGAGCGCAAAAGTAGCATTGTTCTGCACTTATATTCTGATTTGTTGCAGTGTCCTCCATATACAACCCTTCTCCTCTCCACATAGTTTCTTCCTGCCAGGAGCACCAATAGTATGTTTGGTTGGGTTGACAGAAGTAATTTGTAAATCAGGAGACAGGCTGACTATGATCATCTGCAGAGAACATTCAACAATCCCATCCCAACAGAAAAGAAGCCTGAAAACACTGTACAAATCTTTATGGCATGTCCCCTCTTAATTGTTTTTAAATATACACCCACTCTGTTAGGCCTTTGATATTAGCGCAGTACTCCAGATTGTCCAAGAGTGGTTCTATGGAGAGAATAAAGGGGGAAATTTAGTGCTCTATTTCTCCTCTGGCTTTGTGCCACTACAATGATTAATTCTCTTTCTGCCCATGTGTATCTGAGCTGGCCAAATGCTCCAAAGAGCTCTCCACCTGAATTTTAAAATGAACTCATGTCAGCCATGCTTGGACTCTTTTTATGTCTACTTTCCATGAACATCCAGAAAGTGGAATGTTAAGCTCTCACATTCACATATTCATACCAGGAATTATATAGATTATATAGCAAAGGGTGCTGCCTGACACAACAGGGAGACACTACTCACCAGGGCCTTTGCATGCGAGATTAAAATGAGCCAGATAAGTATCTGATGCATCCTTTGAGTACAGGACAGCACAGGCACAACCAGCTTCTCTGTGTGAATGTGATTTAAACTCTGCACTCAACAAATCTTTCAGTAGCCTAATTGTCACAGGTGTCGGAGGGGTAGCCGTGTTAGTCTGGATCTGTAAAAAGCGACAAAGAGTCCTTCTCCAATACTTCTGTTAGTCTATAAGGTGCCACAGGACTCTTTGTCGCTAATTGTCACAGGGACAACATGTCAGGCATCACTTGGGGTTTCAGGTGTATGGGAGGCGAAGTCTCAAAAACTTACCTAACATTTCCTGAAATTGTACTGAATGATATCAGCTTTGTGAACTAACTAAAACAGCAATTCTGCAGCCAATGAAGAAATAACAAATTATATAGTAATTTTTACTTTAAATGTCGGACTGATAAATTGTTAATCAAGGGAAATTTTCCACGATTTCATTGCACTCCAATTTTTGGTTATTTTCTCGGTATCCAGGGAGTTGACTATGTCCATTTCACAAGCAAGAAGGAGCAAATAGTCCGATCAGCCATCAGGAAGTGAGGGGCAAGTCGTGGAATGTATTTAAGGAGTTAGAAGGAGAGGTGTGGGTCCCACAGCTATGTCTGCAGGATTGGAGCCATGAGATATGTTTATGTGGGGCTGGAGTGAGCAATGGGGTGAAGGTGGTTGGGGGTGACTAAAATCAGGGGTTGGCATAGAGATTGTGGGGGACCAGGAACTGGAGTTTGGTGGGAGGGGGGTTTTGGGGTAGGTAGAGTGGGATCGAAGGGTTTGGGGGAGGAAATCCTGGCAAATGGAAGAGATCGGAGTAGATGTTCCTGGGGGAGAGTTGAAGGGCTACAGTTGGGTGGGTCAAGGGCGGGGCAGGGTGGGATGGGCCTTACCAGATTTGATCCTGAGTCACGAAGTTGAATTGTTGGCTGGGGTTGTTGTTTTTCTGATCCATGCCCCCACTCTGTGCTAGCACCTTGTGGTGGCCAGTCTGGGCCTTTCAATCTAGCTAGACACCTGGAACTGAGCTAGTCTGGAGCCAATCCATGCCACCTCAGAGGGACAGCAGCAGAGCTTGGGTTCTTGAGTGGGGCCTGGGCAGGCTGCACAAAAAACATCTGGCAATGGTAATGCCATCCCACCCCCCATCCCCAGAACCAGCATCCCCTCTGCCCCATGGGCAGCATGCACAGAGTCCTAGTGGCAGCACCACCCCTTCTTCACTATAGGCACCAACTTCCTCCGGGCCCCAGGGTGCCCTGCCCCCACCCACCCCCTTCCCCCAAGCCTCCACCCCACCTCTTCCTGCCCTGTTCCACCCCACCTGCCCCCTTCTGTCAAACCCCCATCTCCACTTTGCCTCTCTTCCCACCTCCGCTCTGCCCCAGGCCCCGCACCCCTTCCCTTAACCCCCCACCCCGCCTCTTCCGGCCCAGTTCCACTCCCTCCGTCAATCACGCCCCATCCCTCCCTCTTTCCCCAGCACTTGCTGCATGCCGCAGAACAGCTGATCACAGCAGGCAGGATGCACTGGGAGGGAGAGGGAGGAGTTGATTGGCGGGGCCACCGGAGGACAGGAAGCACTGAGAGGGGGGAGCTGGCTGCCGGTGGGTGCTAAGCATCCACAATTTTTTTCTGTATGTGTTCCAGTCCTGGTGCACCCATGGAGTTGGCGCCTATGTTCTTCACGTTTTATACAAATAATCTAACTCTGCTTATATCTTGCTCCCTCACCATAAATTGCTACCACTCCCTGAGAGAATCAAAGCTCACATGGCTTCTTGAAGTCCTCCTCCCAAACCTTAGTGTTACACTCATCCAATCAGAGAACAGAAACAATAGCATATGATTTATCTGACCAATCACAACTAAAAAGATCAGGTTGAATTTTGAATCTGGGCTACTGGATATTGCTACCAAACTGTTCAAATTCAATCCATCATGCATGCAAATCCTCTCATATTCTCTTCCAGAAAGTAGTACATTGAAATAATGAATAAGCTGGAGCAAATCATAATCCACCACCAGCATTCCAGAAGCAGATTCAGCCTCATGCTTATCTCTCTCAAGTCTATTAAATGAAATCTTGATGTTTTTAAAAAGACCCTTTTCTCACCTCAGATCAGTTTGGATATAGAGCTGTTATCGAAGGTAGCAAGCTAAAACGGGTTGAGTCCTTTCTGAAGGGACATACCCAATGAGAAGTGATGGAAAACTGCACCTCCACCATTAGACCCCTTGCGTGGGAAGTTCCACAAGGATAAGTTCTCTCTCTGCTCCTTTTCAACATCTACAGTCATCCATTAGGTGAACTGATCAAACAGCATGAACTCAAGAGCCAGCAATATGCCTATGGTACATAGGTCTAACTATTCTTCACCACATACAACCACACCACTACCACCAAGATGAGCTCATGATGAAGAGCTGTCTGAAACTGAATACAAGCAAAACAGTGGTGATACTGTTGGGCAGAGGGGATCATTGGGAGATCATTGCAGCTACAGTGTATTCTTCTTTGGTTGAAAGTACTCATCCAGATTTGGTCAGTTTGGTTCATGATCTAGGATTACTCTTAGATTCTTTACTGATGCTAAGTTCTAACAAAGCAACTTCTGTGAGTAATGCTTTCTATCATCTCTTGTTGGCTAGAAAACTGTCCCATCCTGGCAGATGATGGCCTGATCTCAGCTATTCATGCCTTCACCACTTCTTGGCTGGACAACAGCACTGCAATATACCTGGGCATGAAGCCTTCAGCACTTAGGAAACTCCAACTAGTACAAAACTCTGAAGAGCATCTCCTCAGCAACACAGGCTACCACAAGAACTTCAGACTTGTTCTCTACTCTTTAGGCTGACTTCCCATAGAATTTCAAATCAAGTTCAAGTCTCAGTCCTTTTACTTGTCCCAGACCATGGAGCGTCTTGAACATATCTAAAAAACGACCTGAAACTCTGAGTTGAAGACTGAGATCAACAGCTACACCCCTCTAGCACAAAGGAAAGTAAATAAAGCTAAAGCTTGTCTGTGCAGGAGACAAAACTCTCTTGGGGGCTGATCTGAGACTTTGGAATAAATTCCCCCAGGAACCAAAGACCATCACAAACTGCACTCTCTTCCTATTCAAGTGCAAAGCATCCTTTTTTGACTTGCCTCCCCTAACATACACATAGCAATGTGAATATTTATTTAAAAAACTACCAAAACAAGACACTCCACTACACATTTGCACCACTGGGGAGAGGATGAGAGAAGAATAAATGACAGTTATGTAGTCATGTTGCTTAATGGATTACTGGAAGATGTTCAGCTATTACAGCCATGAATGTGGTGTAAGAACAGCTATAGAACAGAATCCACTGAAGCCAATGGAACTAGTTGATTTCAATGGGCTTTGGATCAGGTCCTAAAAAAGCAAGAATGGAATTAAAACATACAAATCCACTTGTGATGGCATCTGTCAATCCAATTTTTTACCTTCCAAGGATTACATGGTACAGTTGAATTTATAAGAGTCATGAGGGAGGCAAAGGGCAGGATGAGACTGATGTATTGTTATGTAACTCAAGTGCTCGCAAATACTGCTTTAATAAAAATTTTTTAAAAATTACAGCATAATCCTGGACTTGCCCACCTAAAGTCAATGGGAGACTTGCCCATCGACTTGAATGGAAATGGATTTGTACTTACATTAGTACTTCACAATGTAAAACAGCTGCATTCAAGCCATCAACAGTAATTAACTTAAATTAATCAAGTGCATGTCATATGCAATTTGCTGTAGCCTTTACAATGTTTTGATTTTAGTCCAACTTTAATTCAAAGTTAGCACTGATCACTAACAGCTGCTCAGCCAAAGGGCAGATCACACATTCCCATTCCTCTGCCTTTCATCATTCCAGCCAAGATCCCCTCTATTGTTTGCTACAACACATAATTAATCCAAAATGCCCCTGCTCCCACTGAGCTTCACAAAAAAGGAACATTTTATATTTACTGTATGTCCCTTGGTTTAATCTTTATTCAGTGTATGTGTTTGTTCATATATGTAAATATATAAATACTTACACCACCTCCACATATATTTACAGTTAGATTCATAATTATTAGTTAAGCACCAATCAATCATGAGCTCAGCACGATCTGAACCTTTATAAGGCCAATTTTTCAAAATTAGGTGTGCAATTCTAGGCACCTACATTTATATTTTGGCACTTATGTAAGTGACTTGGTTTTCAGAGGTGCTGAAAACCAACAGCTTTAATTGATTTTAATGGTACTAATCCACATAACACTGCACTAGATGGTGTTTTAGATTTAACCTACATAGTTGCTGGATCACCCTATAGTTATTTTGTGTAGATTATAGATAGAGCTGCTAGTGCCATCTATAGTTAAGGTTCTTCAATACTTCTCAGTATAAGATCCCTTTTTCCAGTTGCTTATAACTTTGCCAGTCCTTAGGCGTTCAGGTTGAGCTTCAACATGTTGGGTGTCTGCCTTAGGGTGAATTATTTTGGGTAGTTTCAGTTAAAATGTTTCAGACATTCCAGAGCATGAGTAAAAGGAAAATGTGGTTTTTCCCATATAAAAAAAAAATCTTATGAAAATTTCTATTAAAGATGTTCTAGTGCCTCCATGCTTTGGAGCAGGGACTTGAAATTTGTCAGGAAGTCACGTGAGTGTTGGGAATATGCCCTTTACTGTCACCCTAAAAAAATGCCCAAATATGGCCACGCTATAAATCTTTGAAAAATTTCAATTCACACATGCTCATCTGAGACTTCTTAGAGGTTGGCAGCTCAATATTTCTCTGCACTGAACATGATCCGGTCCAGGGCTGAAAGGGCTGAAAGGGCTGAGCAGGAGTTTCCCTGTAATTGCTTCAGGCTGTGTGGCACCAATCATCAGAACCACAAAGAAGGAAATTGTCCTTCATGCTCTCATTGCCCACCATACTGGTGCCCAGGTAGCAAGGAGGAGGAAGCGATCTAACTGAAATGCAGAAGAAACTGGAGCTGGATATGGGAGGAAGGGGTAGGGTTGGGACAAGGAATATGGTGAGGAAGACTGGGAACTAGGGAGGAAAGAATGAAAGATGGAGACTGGAAGAGGATACCTGGAAGGAGGGGAGATTGGGAACAACTGGGACCAGCATGGGGATACTGAGACTGGGAGCTTGTGGGGGCAGAGAGACTGGGACTTAGTCACGGAGCCTAGACTGACTGGTCAAGGAAAGAGAAACTGGAATGAGCAGACTGAGACTGGGTAGGTGAGGAGACTGGTATTGCGAGGAGCAAGGGACAAGAGGGTGGACACTAGAATGAGAAACTGGAGGGAGGAACAAGAATGGCACAAGGACAGCGTGGAGGGGACAAGGGCACCAACATTTCTAAGTCTCACCATTCCTCTGCTGTCAACAAATGTGAGTGGAATGTGTCTCGTATCTCCCTCTAGTACTGGTCCACATAGAGGATGACCACCTACTACTGCTGCCAGTTACTCCCTTAGTTCAAGTGGCAGAAGTCTGTGGTAAATCTAAAGGCTCCAGTCCACCTGATAAATCATGTCGGTTTCAATGCAGTGCCATAGCACAGAATTTCTGTTTTTACAGTTTGCTTTTTTTTTTAAACCTAGGAAATTAGAATGAAAAACTATGTTAAAAGAATATTAACGTTGGGACACCACATGCTCAAAAGTTGAGGAAGCCAGCATCACAGGGTGTGCTGCCTCCCAATCACCCCCTTGTGGCATGAGGTCACTCTGCAGGCCCCCTTCCTTCAATCTCACCCCTCTCCGGGGCTCCCCAACTAAACTCACAACAGATCACTCTTGCAGGCCCTTCCCCAGGGCTTTATTTATTTTCCAAAACAACAAACAAAAATGAAAACACTAAGCAGTTACCCTTCGGACCTTAGTCTCTGCCCCTAAGGCTACTGCCAGGCCTCCTGTCTCCAGCAGATCCTGCCATTCCTTCCTTTTTCTGCAGTTCCTTCAACTTCCTCAGACCCTCTGCCCGCCTTCCTTGTACTCTTTATTAGCTGATCCCCATTCAGATGTGCCTCCTTAGTAACTGGGATTGGAAGGTCCCAGGCCTCTGGCCCTTAAAGGGACAAGCCACCTTGTTACAGCCATTAATTCAGTTTCCCTTGTGCATATGCATTATAAGAGTCTTTAATTACATGATCACATAGTAGTTTTTTTCCACAGGATCCCTACCTTATTAATCCCAGGAGGGACCTGTCCTGGGAATGAATCAGAGTGGTGTAAAGGGGATTGCTGTCTGTAGGACTCTGGCCTCATTTGTTGCCTCAAAGTGTGTGAATGAGGAAGGAGATTGCAGGAAGAGAAGAGAATCAAATTCTATCCCTGCCACTGCCACAGAGCTCCTGGGTGATGCTGGGCTTTCTGGAGTATGTTTGCAGGTGTGCTGCTAGGAAAGTTGGGGTAAAGCCAGTAAGGAGCTTGAAGGCAGTATAGAGCTACAGAGCCTCCAAGATGGCGGCTCAGCACTTGGTAGATCACCTGAGTTCTGGATCTTGGAGAAATCAACCGATTTAGTGTTTAGTGCCTATCACTTCCTGAGTGGACCAAACTTCACCAAGGGAAGACTTTTCAGTGAATTCTACAAGTGCAAGCATGCAAAGTTTCTAGAAACCAATTTGGATCAAACGGGATAATATGGCTGTGCATATGTGGGGCTTCTTACATACCTGCTGGAGTCCAGAGAGTTGTGAACTGAACCCTGTACACAAACAGGGTCATTGCACCTCAGGGAACCCTCCTTCCTTCCCCCCAACACAAAATGGGAGGAAAAGCAGTGCATGCACTACCAGATAATAAGCTGAATCAGCACATCCCAGAGTTACCCTGCTAGTGCTATCTGCTTTTGAACCTTCTGTCTAGCTGCTGATCCCCAGTGGAGCACTAGGTTATAGGTTTCTTGTACTACTGCTACCTTTACCCAGGCAGACTCTCTGCTACTAGGGTCTTCTGCCCTGGGCTGTACCCGCAGCTAAGATCTGCTGGCCCTCTAATGACTTTCAACACTGCAGAAATGGTAAATTTGGGGCATAATTTATAAAAAAGTTGTCTTCAATTTTTGCTTGATCAGAAAGTAACTGATTTTTACCAGTTTTACATTTAAACTGCAACCCTTAATTTAATATCACCTATATGCAATTGGGAAGAGTTAATGCCACTATGAGAATGTTACCTCTCCAATTTGCTGTGATGTGGGTGTCTTTAATTTGCAAATTTTGTGCCATATCCCATAGTATTTAAGGATACAAAATTCCTATTGAAGCCAATGGGAGTTTTGCCTGAGCAAGGGCGGTGGGATTTGGCCCTTAATTTTATAAGATTGTGGCTTACTCCATGAAATAATTTAGATTTCGAATTTCCACCAAGGGAATGAAATAAGGCCAGGGCAATCAGAGAATGCCTGTAGAATAAACTGCCCAGCCACCTTAGTGTAACTGTGTCGAAATAGAAACCACTCTACTGTGCTTACTGACGACAGTTTGGGGAATTATAGTAATGTGTACGTTTCCAGTAGCTTGTCTTCTTCCAGCCAAAGAAATTACATGTAATAACTGAAGTGATGGACAATATGGCTGCCCTTTCATTTATTTATGAAATTATTTATTAGTACCTCCTAATAATTAAAATTAATCCCCCTAGGAACTGATCTCTTTGAAGAAAAATCCCTGTTTACATTTCTGTAATGGGAGATCTTTAAAGTGAAATCTGACAGTGATTCACCTGCAAAGGTGAAGAACATTTAGAGTTAAAATGACCAGAGGTACAATATGAAATCACAATAAGACAATCAGATTTTACCATGGAGTGAGACTCTCTTCATTTGATTGCAAAACTGTAGCTTCAACAACAAGCCAAATGTGAAATATGATAAGAAGGGAAGTTCATGCACCAGCTGGAGTCTCATTTGATTAATGAAATTCAGTGTTTTTGAAAGCTCTTAATGTGACAGGTGAGAGGGAAAGGGTAAAAGTGCATGTGAGATTTCCAAAGAGCTGAAAAGCTTGGTGTTAGAAGTTAGTATGTGTCATCATCACCAGCACATTTATTATTATTACTATCAGTATTAGAGTATTGATTTATGTTAGAAGTCAGAGTTGATGTGAGACTCAGCAGAGCTCTGAAAGTTTGGAGGAAGAGATGGAAAGTTACCTGGTAGAATCTCGAGAATGGATTTTTCTTTTTTGTTGCCTTTCTTCTGTTTTAACTCTTTCTTGCCCGATCTGAACCTTGGGGGCTCCTCTGCCTCTGCAACGGGGGCTGTTTCTTCCTGTCCAGGTTGCTCTGTGAAAGGGGAAAATTCCTCATCGGGGCCTGGATAGGAATAATAATGATCCCTGTTTATAATCTCCTGCAGGTAATAATCCTGATCCTCCACAGGCAAAGCCTGGGATAAATCCTCAAGCAGTGCTAGCCCAAAGGCACAGAGAGCAAGACAGAGCTGAGACGAACAGGAGCTTTTCTTGTTAAGAGAAATCATTTTTTTAAAGCAGCACAAAAGCTCCACTCTGAGTCCCAGATCCTTATTCAGCAGATAGGAAAAACAGCAAGCAGTGGTCACTGGTGAATTCCAGGACTTGTGTAGTGATAGAGAGTCCGGTCTGTGATAAATGCTTCTGCATTAGACTAGTTTGCAAAAGTTGCAAGGAGTGCAGTGAGAGAGAGGGCTGAGGAGGGAGGGAGGCAGGAGCCCGAGGTGCATGTGATCATAGGACTCACCAGCCAGACACATATACAGACACAGAGGGGGAAGAGAGACAGTTCTGCTCTGCCAGCACTTGGCAGGTGTGACTCTCCAGAACACTCTGTCTTGTTTTCTTTCTTGCTTTCTATTTCCCTCTCTTTCTTTCACTGCAAAAACCAGGGTTACAAGACACAGTTTTCAGCTCAATGTCTTGGCTTGTATAACTCTTCCGCGAGGTGGTGTTGGCAGCAACGGGGGATGGATTCAATATCTAGGGGTTCCTCTTAAAAATGAGAAACAGTCCTGGTTCAAGCCCCTACCCAGTAATCTGGGAAAACTAAACACTGCGCCCGGCGCATCTAAGGGTATATCTACACTATCCGCCAGATCGGTGGGCAGCAATCAATCCAGCGGGGGTCGATTTATCATGTCTAGTCTACATGCAATAAATCAACCCCCATGTGCACTCCCGTCAACTCCTGTACTCCACCAACGCGAGAGGTGCAGGCAGAGTCAACGGGGGAGAGGCAACAGTCGACTCACTGTGGTGAAGACACCATGATAAGTCGATCTAAGTACATCAACTTCAGCTACATTATTCACGTAGCTGAAGTTGCGTAACTTAGATCAAACACCCCCCACACCCCCAGCCATAGACCAGGCCTAAGAGGCAATGCTTTCTCACTCACAAGCCCTGAGGAAGTTTTATTTGAAGGAACCCAGAATTAATTTGGGAAAAAGCTGAAACAAATTATTCGAAAGGATGTAAACCATAAACAAACACCCTCTCCCCAGTATATAGGGCAGTGGCATTTGCCTCGGTTTCCCACCTTGCAGTGTGAAAGTCTGATGGATGAATGTCCATTTAACATGCCATTCCCCTTTCCCTCCACTGCACCGCACTCCGTTGTCTGAAGTCAGCCAATTCCTGGAACTCAAGGGCGCATTCACGTGGGATCACCTCCACCCTGAAAGAGGGAGGGGAGGAACATTGAGCACTGCCGCTACTCTCCCACTGCTCACCACTGCCATTCTGCTGCTGCTCGCTGTTCCTCTGCTATGTCTGCTGCTGGTTGCCGCTGCTCCCACTGTTATATCTGTCACCGTTTGCTGCCATCTCTGTAATGCCATGATCTGAGGTTCCACCACTTAGCCTAGTTCTTAATGATCTCAACTCTGAGTGATTTCACTGGCTAGCGGGGAACCTCACTGCAGCCTCTGTGTTGTCTTTCACTGCAACGCTGTCCTCACACCTGACACCAGATCTAAGGCTCACTCCCTAGACCTGCTCATCTGAGGACACTCAACTGTTTGATCAGTTCTGTATTTAAACATTGGAGAGGGGAGGTGTCTAGGACTTGTCAAACAGAGCCCTTCCCATCCCCCTCACTTTCACTTGGATTTGGCACCCCTCCCCCTATTTAGCAAGTGAGGTAAATTTTAGAATGAGCCTTCAGTCAGAACATGCTAAGCACAGTTCTGCTGCTCTTTACGTACACAATAAGGATAACAACCCCTGCGCTCAGTATGACAGTGAATTTTAAACCAAAGCAGCCAAAATTGAGCACTGTGGCAATGCAGCTCTGCCTACTTCAGGTCCTGAAGAAGAGTTCTGCGTAAGCTTGAAAGCTTGTCTCTCTCACCAACAGAAGTGAGTCCAATAAAAGATATTACCTCCCCCCCTTGTGTCTAATATCCTGGGTGTGACACAGCTACAACACCACTCTATGCAAATGTACACACTGCTCCTGAAGTCTCTTACCTCACTAGATTGCAGGGGAGAGCTCATTCAAACCCTAGCTTACACTTGCAAGTTGCAGTGACTTCCGTCCTCATATACACAGTTGATCCTGGACTCCATTTTTTATTTGACAAAAAGTAAAATTGACAACAAGCATTTGCCTCCCAGTCACTGTATAAACGTATGTCTCCTTCTTGCCAGAGAGACTGTGTGCTGTGTATCTAGATCAAAGAAAAAATACTGTTTCTGTGTTTTGATTATAAAGTACAATTAACGTTGTTTTATATGAAGCGGTGCACAAAGGAAAAATGTGTCTGCTTGATCTCCTTTTGTCCTAAGGCATTCTATTTGGTTGCATGGCGTGAATAAAAAACAGGTGTTGATGGTGTTCTGTATTTTCCTTCCCATTTTCTTAGTTTTGTGCACTTTCTCTACACTGGTGTTCTACACAGCAACACAAAGGCAAGAAATTGAAAGATTTGCAGAAGGAGAGTTGTTGGAGATAATCATAGAATCATAGACTTTAAGGTCAAAATGGACCATTATGATCGTCTAGTCTGACCTCCTGCACAATGCAGGCCACAGAATCTCACCCACTCACTCCTGTATCAAACCCCTAACCTATGTCTGAGCTACTGAAGTCCTCAAATCATGGTTTAAAGACTTCAAGGTGCAGATAATCCTCCAGCAAATGACCCAGGCCCCACGCTGCAGAGGAAGGCAAAAAACCCTTAAAATCTTAAGTAAGGAAAGTAAACATATAGGCCCACTGTAGCCACCTGCCTCACTTCTGCTCCTTCCCCATCCTGGCCCAACCTTGTCCCCAGTTCCCCCATATATCACAGCCCTCATGGGATCCCCATGAAGCTGGTTACTATGCAATGCAGAAAGTGTGTAACCCTTCACAGTCACTCAAATTTTGCTACACACTGAGGAAAAGGAATCATATTAAGCTTGGGGTTCTCTAAGCCTCACTTAAGAGTAGGACACAAGAATTGCTCCAGGATAGAAGCAACTGAAGATTAAGCTAAAATATTCTCTACAGATTTCAAATCCTCCATGAGGTCCTTTCACTTTTAAACTCTCCACACTACACACCTGCACTCTCTACAACTATATATATGAGAGAGAGAGGTTATTCATATCAAGCATAATTCAATTGTAGGTCTTCTGCACAATGTTGTTGTGGATTAAAGCAAAACTTCACATCTCAGCACCCATAAATGTTTATTGACAACACCTGTGATCCTCACTTCTGCTGCACATGGAGTTAAAGCTGGTAGGAAATTATTTACAAAAAAATAATCAACAAATTAAACAAAAATAATGTTCATTCAAATTTTTATTTGAAAATTTTTATGTTTTCAGAGGAAAAAGGTCTGAAAACCAATGGTTTTCATCTAAAAAATGTGGCTTTTAGTTGCCAAAACCAAAAACTTTTTCAGGTTTGAATTTTCATTTGTTTCATTGAAGTATAAATTGAAAGAAATTGAAATTGCTTCATTTAACTGAAAAGCCATTTTCCATCAAATAAAAGTTTTGATGCAAAAAAATGTGACCAGCTCTGCACAGGATGTATTTTTTAAACCAATCTTTTTGTCCCTAAAGCAATGGTGATAAGAGGGGAGGTTGTGGGAGCTAACACCCCTGTACTTGGAGGGTTTAAAAATGGAAATTTACATAGTAATTCCTAATTATCCTTCTTAATATCACCTCTTGTATCCAAAGGATGATCAACATCTGGATATCCCTCTTACTCTTGACTGATTTCACAGATGTTCTTACCTTGTTTTCCCTTTCTAGTGTATCTACTACTCTATTCCCTTGGGCCTACACATCAGTTGGTGCAGATCTTTAGTCACAGAAAATGTGCATAATTTTACCACCATGAATTTCATAACCTTTCTTGTAGAAGTTTCAGAGGTGTCCATAAATAGAAAACAGAACAGAAATAAGGACACTTTTAGTTGTTGTACAGTAGGGACAATTTGAATTGTTTTTTCCATGTCAGCACTAATGACCTTATTATTAACTAAATAAGTTTGAACTGCAATTATTTAATCACTGCAGTTGACCAAAAAAAAAAAAAGAATACTGTTACTGTATGTAAAGACTGGCACAGATTTACACTTCCAAACATAAGATGGGAGTATTTTCTCAATATTTGGAGTCAAGTGTCTATTAAAGACCCGAATAATAGAATTTTTGGAATTTTACATTAGTAGCATTTTACAGCTTTAAAGGTCTACATTTCAGTACATTAGCTTCCCCCCCTCATCCTTTTCTTAACAAAAAACTATTTTACTACAACATAAGTTTACTGATTTATTAATTCACCAGATATGTATTACAATGTGTAAATTTGATAGAGGGCCTGAATTTCAAAGCTCAATGCATGTAATTGCATGTGTTCAATTGTATGCACCTAATCTGTACATGTAAATACCATGTTTGTGAATGCAAATACTCAATTTGCATACACACATCTATATCCATGTATATACGGGTTACCACAGTGCCCTTCACAGTGGTGTATATATATATATATATATATATATATATATATATATATATATATATATATATATATATATATATATATATATATATATTCATGTACTTAACTGTCCATTAGTAAGTGTGAACATCTGATTTGAGCAGGCTATCACAGTACTTGCATATTTAAATCGTTGATGAAGATATTGAACAGAACCGGTCCCAAAACAGACCCCTGCGGAACCCCACTTGTTAAACCTTTCCAGCAGGATTGGGAGCCATTAACAACTACTCTCTGAGTACGGTTATCCAGCCAGTTATGCACCCACCTTATAGATGGGGCTACTATAAGGTGGGTGCATAACTGGCTGGATAACCGTACTCAGAGAGTAGTTGTTAATGGCTCCCAATCCTGCTGGGAAGGTATAACAAGTGGGGTTCCGCAGGGGTCTGTTTTGGGACCGGTTCTGTTCAATATCTTCATCAACGATTTAGATGTTGGCATAGAAAGTATGCTTATTAAGTTTGCGGACGATACCAAACTGGGAGGGATTGCAACTGCTTTGGAGGACAGGGTCAAAATTCAAAACGATCTGGACAAATTGGAGAAATGGTCTGAGGTAAACAGGATGAAGTTCAATAAAGATAAATGCAAAGTGCTCCACTTAGGAAGGAACAATCAGTTTCACACATACAGAATGGGAAGAGACTGTCTAGGAAGGAGTATGGCAGAAAGAGATCTAGGGGTCATAGTAGACCACAAGCTTAATATGAGTCAACAGTGTGATACTGTTGCAAAAAAAGCAAACGTGATTCTGGGATGCATTAACAGGTGTGTTGTAAACATGAGAAGTCATTCTTCCGTTTTACTCTGCACTGGTCAGGCCTCAGCTGGAGTATTGTGTCCAGTTCTGGGCACCGCATTTCAAGAAAGATGTGGAGAAATTGGAGAGGGTCCAGAGAAGAGCAACAAGAATGATTAAAGGTCTTGAGAACATGACCTATGAAGGAAGGCTGAAACAATTGGGTTTGTTTAGTTTGGAAAAGAGAAGACTGAGAGGGGACATGATAGCAGTTTTCAGGTGTCTAAAAGGGTGTCATCAGGAGGAGGGAGAAAACTTGTTCACCTTAGCCTCCAATGATAGAACAAGAAGCAATGGACTTAAACTGCAGCAAGGGAGATTTAGGTTGGACATTAGGAAAAAGTTCCTAACTGTCAGGGTAGTTAAACACTGGAATAGATTGCCTAGGGAAGTTGTGGAATCTCCATCTCTGGAGATATTTAAGAGTAGGTTAAATAAATGTCTATTAGGGATGGTCTAGACAGTATTTGGTCCTGCCATGAGGGCAGGGGACTGGACTCGATGACCTCTCGAGGTCCCTTCCAGTTCTATGAGTCTATATGCAAATTAGGCAAACATAATAGTGCATGTGTAATTGCGCTTACTTGGATTTGAAAAAGTAAGACCCATACAGTGTTTTTTTCCCCAAATTCCTCAGTTTTTTTCTTACACCCTGCTGTTTTCAGCTATTAATGGGATATTGCAGACTCCCAAATGGTACAGGCACCATCTACATTTCCTCACAGTATCAAACAACAGTTTTCCTTTTCATATGCACATGCCTATCTCCTACTAACATTAATCACTGGATCTTATCTGCATGGAGAGGCTCATTTACCCAAACATCTATATCTCTTGGTTATTTTTATTTACTTTTTCTCATAGTTCAAATATTTCCTGTTATTCTGTCTGGGGAGAGAATAATCAAAAGGCACAGTCCTAGTAATTCCATTCCTTTTAGAAATTGCTGTCACCCCCTAACTGCAGGCATACAGACATGTTGTCAGCTCCCTTTGGACCAAATTCTGCTTATGAATATACACATATGGTTGTCATTGCAGTCAGATGGAGCCATGCATGCACATCTCTGGAGAGAATGTATCCCTCTAGCAGCATAGGGTGGATGCAGCTTTTTTTCTTTTAAACAGGCAGGTCTTGTTTCAAAACAGAGTCCTGGGACCACACAATTTGCAGAAATTAAGCCAAATTTTGCTCCATAAAACCAGTCTGAGTCTAGTGACATCATTGAACTCACAATGATGTAATTAAGAATGGAATGTGTCCTAAGACAGTTTCTACCTGTTTTACTTATAAAATGCCAGGGCAGTTTAAAACTAATTGCAATTGATAAGAAATTAATATTTCCTTAAAGCAATTACAACTAGCATTATCTTTACTATTGGAATGGAATTATTCCTCTTAATAATATGTAGATAACTATATACAGTATTTAAATCCTGGACCCACTGAAGTGAAATGCAAAAATCAGTTGAAAAGGTGCCAGGATCTGCTTGTAACAAGTATATGTTTGGAGATTATGGACCTGCTGCTGATTTCACAAACCCCAGTTTTACATCAATGTAACTCAGATGTCTTCAGTGGAAATATTCTTGGTTTACATCTTCTATGGAGAACTGGATCCTGTATGTTGCTGAGAGAGAGAGAGAGAGAGAGAGAGAATAGCTTTGCTTCTTCATAGACAGTTTCTCATAGACTTTAGGGTCAGAAGGGACCAATATGATCATCTAGTCTGACCTCCTGCACAAAGCAGGCCAGTTTTCTTTGGTCCTGATTCAGGAAAGTATCCCTATTCAGGAAGGCACATAAGCACATACTTATGCTTAAAGCTGAGCACATGTTCAGTGCTTTCCTGATTCTGGGCCTTAATTTTTGTGTATATCATACACTGTATGCTCCTATTTTTGTTATCACTTAATTATATTTTAAACCGCTGGGCGACCTTTATGACTTTTCTTTCTAATTATGTGTATTTTTTTAATTCACTAAAAAAAAATCTTGTAATCTAAGAAAGAAGCAGCCTTATTTCATTAGTATTCCACAGTAACTTTCTGAGATAGCACATAAGGTTTCTATATGCTTTGGAAACAAAACAATAACTGTTCTTCCAAGCACCAGGAAAGCGTGTGTCCCTTTACACTTAAGATGTGTAGTAAATCATGAACCATAAAATGAAGAAAATGGAAGTAAATTCCCCTCACCCACACACGCACACACATATATATACAAACCATTTTACTCCTACTGTCAACAGGAGCAAAATATATCACCATAGGAAAGGGAAACCTCAAAGTGCTATTGGAAAATACAAAGTAAGCTGCATTTAAAATTTTAGAACCATGCCTCTTACAAGCCTGTCTTCAAACGGTGACTGGACATTGAAAATGATCTCGTATTAACCCATTTTATTCATTTTAAGTGCTGTTTTTAGTATAAACAGAATTTCATGGTTTTGCCAAGTGGAAGCTGCCAAAAATATTAGACAACTTCTCTTTATCTCTTGAGCACATCAAAAGCTGTCACGAAATATGAACTACAACTAAGAATAGCCATTAATGCTCCCTTTGCTCTAGGAAAGCTGCTATTTCCTCTAGAAAAGCAATGTTTAAAATAGTCAAATGGCATTAATTAAGACAATTGCTTTTAGAAATCACTTATTTTAATTTTTTAAGAAATGGAGCACAACTCCAAAGTGGGACAAATAGCACTATCTTTTCTGGTAAAAAAATAACATGACCTTCATGAGATCACTCTTTGCACTTGTGTATATGAGGAAGGAGCTCAAATTGCCATGGAAACCAAAGGTTCCTTGTTATCTAATACTTCCCAAGGCTATGATATCATGATCATCACATGAACACATTTTGGGCTAGAGATGGTCCTGAGCGGCACAGTTTGGATCTGGATTTTGAGCCCCCAAAATTGTCTGGGCTTTTGACTCAGTCCACAATAGAAATATTTTGGAATTGGATCAGAGTTTGGATCCCAGTACTCCCTACACCTCCCGCTCCATGGAGGGTGTTTGTATCTGACATCTTGGCTCAGTCCCATCTCTGTTCTTGAGGGTGTATATTTACTAATTTTTCCTTTTTTTGGGGGGGGGGGTGGTAAATGCTCCATTCCTTAAGAGGGGACAGATTAAGAGAAATGGCATTTAAAGAAAGCAGGTTAGACAGTATCAATCGGTGTCTCTGAGACATATTCAGAAAGTTGTAAACATGAGTAAAAGTATTTTCCAGTACTTTTAAAAAGAATACTTATGGCAACCAAATTCCTCCAGGCCTCTGCATGACTGGTAGTTTTAATGCCAACACCACATTGATGTGGCACTTGGCAAACGCATTCCAGGATTGATACCAGCAGGAGCCTAACTAGGAATGGGGACTGAAGAGATTCACAGGTGCTCCAAACATTTGTAAAACTGGCTGGCTGAAGGAAAAGGAACTAGTTACTAAGATTATTTTACTGACATTTTTGCATTTGAAAGACTGTAGCTCTGAATTAATGCTTATTTTAAGTGATGTGATTTTGACATTTGTATTAACCAGAACAGATACATACACTGCATATTTGGGGAATGGGCTGGACAACACAGATCCTACATAATTTTGAGAAGCAATGGGACAGAATGGTCTCATTATCTATACACAAAACCTGAAAATGGTATATAAATAAAATGCCCTTCAAATTCTAAATTCAATGTCCCTCAAATTTGTTGGAAACAAAAAACACCTGCTTCCAGCAAGTTCCCAATGAGTTCACCAATTTACACTGTCCAGTTATTCCCAAAACCAAACAGACTATAGGGCTGTCTTTGTAGCGTAAGAAGGAAATAGCGTTTCCCTCAGATATACTAGAGCAGTGGTTCTCAACCTTTTTTTTTTCGCAGACCACTTGAAAATTGCTGAGGATCTTGGCAGACTTAACGATCTTTCCAAATGTTGTTTGTACCGTCAGCTAACTATTGTAAAGCGCTAAATAAAAAAAAATCTTAATAACGTTTTTGTTTACAAATAAAAGCGCACAACTCATATTATAATATCAGTAGTCTTACCTTTCTAATGTGATGGATGTGCCCTCTCTCCCCTGCCACGGCAGCCCCCGAGCTGGGGCTGGGAGCGGGGGGGTTAGAGAGGGTTCATCAGGGTTCACCCCTCTCTGGGGTGCCGGGAAACCAAATCGCCTCCCTTAGTGCTTGCACGGCCCCTTGGGGAATCAGTCGGGCTACAGGAGTCCTGGCTCAAGCCGTCCGGCAGGGGGCTTAGCACACACAGGTAACAGTTAACAGATAACTACCCCAGGCCCTGGGTCAGAGCGGGGCAGTAAAGAGTCACAGCTCAGGCCCTTAGGCAGGGGCTGAGCAAACACAGGTACCCGTTAGCTGTTACTAAGCCCAGGCCCTGGGTCAGGGCGGGGCAGCAATGAGTTCAAGGTTCAGGCCTTCAGGCAGGGGCTGAGCAAACACAGGTTTATAGCACACCCAGACTTCAGGGTCCGAGTGGCCTGGGAGATGGGGAGACTACCACCCACACGTTGGGTAGCGGGAGGGTGGGGAGAAGAGACGCAGGCCCTCCCACTCCACTGCATCCCAGCAGGGCCGCCCAGAGGATTCTGGGGGCCTGGGGCCATCAGCGGCAGGCGGCTCCGGTGGACCTCCCGCAGGCATGGCTGCGGAGGGTCCGCTGGTCCTGTGGCTCCGGTGGAGCATCCGCAGGCACGCCTACGGGAGGACCACCGGGGCCGCGGGACCAGCGGACCCTCTGCAGCCATGCCTGCGGGAGGTCCACTGGAGCTGTGGGACCGGCAAGCGGCAGGGGGCCGCCCGCGCGGCGAAATGTCTAGAGCCGGCCCCGTTCGGCGGCGGGGGGCCCTTCCGTTCTGGGACCTGCCACTGAAGTGCCCTGAAGACCCGCGGCGGGGGCCCCCCGCCGGCAAATTACCGCCAAATTACCCCCCGCCGCCGAAGTGCAGCCCACTCTTCGGTGGTAATTCGGTGGCGGGGGGGCCCCGCCGTGGGTCTTCGGGGCACTTCGGCGGCGGGTCCCTGAACAGAAGGGCCCCCCACCGCCGAATTACCGCCGAAGACCGGGTTGCACTTCGGTGGCAGGTCCCTCTTCGGCGGTAATGCGATGGCGGATGCCCCGGAGCGGAAGGACTCCCCCGCCAGCGAAGACCGGAAGCGGAAGAAGCTCCAGGGCCCGGCCCCGCAAGAGTTTTCTGGGGCCCCCGAGTGAGTGAAGGATCCCGCTCCAGGGGCCCCGAAAAACTCTCGTAGGGGCCCCTGCGGAGCCCGGGGCCTGGGGCAAATTGCCCCTCTTGCCCCCCACTCTGGGGGGCCCTACGTCCCAGCGCAGGGCCCTAGCAGAGGCCACAGGCCTGCTGCTGTGTCAGTGGGGATCCTGGCCACAACACACTGACATGGGTTCCGGCTGTGCTGCAGCCAGACTCGGGTCGGCTACCCCTGGGCTGCTTCCCAACTCCCCCTCTGGAGGTACCTGAGTCAAGGTGGTGTCCTCAGGGGGGTCGATCACCATTGGATCCTTGGGCTAGCTGGCGAGGGGCAGGCTCAGCGACTCTCCCACACACTGGTCCACCTCGAGTCTTGGCCGGTCAGGCCAGTCTCCAGGTCCGCTGCTGGTTGCTGGAGTCTCCCTGGTGGGAGCTGGGCCAGAGGCATCTGGCCTCTCCAGCGAGCTCTGGGGTTGAGCTCTTATACTTCCTGTCCGGCCTCTGACCCACTGGGGGGCGGGCTTAGAGGGCTCTGGCTCTGCCCACTCTGGTGTCTGTGGGAGCTCGCCCCTCTCTGGGGCACTGGGGAACCACACCTCCTCCCTACAGCGGATCTCTCCCGCACCACGGCAGACCCTGAGTTGGGGCTGGGAAGGAGGCGGGCGTCTCTCCCCTGCCACAGCAGCCATAGAGCTGAGGCTGAGAAGGCCATCTCTCCCTGGCAGCTGCAGACCTGGAGCTGGGGAAAGTTGCATCTTTCTCTGGCTGCCACAGCTCTGCACATCCCAAATTTCCCCCACCCCCTCTTCTCACCCCACTGCCCCCTTCCACCTACCCCTTATTCCCAAGGCCACCACCTCACCTTACATGTGTGTCTTTTCCAGGATCCAGGCACCTACTTAGTGGAGCGGGTGGGTGGCCCTTCATTCTCTTGTGTGTGGTCGCCCAGGCATGCAACTTAGAGGGAACTATCTGCGGACCACCTGAATGGTTTGAGAACCTCTGTACTAGAGTACTCATTGCACAGCTGGCTATCACATGGGTTAAAGTGGGATGCCTCTGTATGCCTGGCACACAAAGAAGAGAAGTTTTGTCCAAATATGAACTGAAATAATGTATAGAGGCTGCATTATTTACATCTGATACATTTGTTTGAAGGTGGAAATATCTGATTTTGTTAACATTCATAATCATGTACTTTTGGACAATAATACTCCCCTAAACTTAATATACACTAAATACCATCAATAACATTATCTCCCCTTTAAAAACAGTGAGGAACCTGAATGATTCATAAAGAACATAGGCAATTAAATGAGTTCTAACTTGTCATACATCAAGCATCAAAGACTCATGAGAGATGTTTACATTACTGGTTATGACAATACAGTTTCACAGGTATGTAATAAACTTGTTTGAACCTGACTTCTAGTCATTAAACACGGACTTGTGTTATCGTGCTGGATAATGCTGTTTAAAAGGTGAAGTGATAAAGTCTCATTGCATCTTTAGCATCTAAAGATAGGAGATGATTACTAATATGTAGTTTAATGCACATTATGAAGCTCTAGAATTTGTGCAATACAATATCACCGTTTCCATCTATGCAAAATGCATGTGTGACCAGGGTCCCTGGGGGGCCACACTGAGATTACTCAATTAGGACAAACTGCAAAGAATGGGGCAGACAATCCCCAAAGCTGGTGGATATCCCAATATTTAGATTTACCAAGCCTTCTACAATACCTTTGCACAGAAGCTGAAACACAGTTCCCTTATAGCAACCCAGTCTTGGGCTTCCACCCAGACACTCAAGTCAGATATGATGAGGATTACTGAAAATTTTATTCTTCATATAAGTTCCACCAATCCTAAAGGATCAGACACATTACCTCCCAAGTTAATGAATATTTCAGATCTTACCCAAATACACACATACAGCCAATTCTTATTAACTAAACTAAAATTTATTTAAAAAGAAAAGAGAGAGTATTAAAGATCAGTATACATACAGACATGATTACAGTCCTCTGATCAGTTTTACAGTAGAGATGGAGAGCGCTATAGTTGCAAAGAGTTCCTTCAGAACTAGTCCATAGGTTATAGTCCAGTGTTCGTATTCAGGGTGAGCCAGGTGGGACTGGAGATCTCAGTCTTACAACTCAAGCTTCCCCTGCATAAAGCATCAAGCAGATCTGAGATAAAAATTATCAGGACCCAAGGGTTTTTTATATAGTTTCAGGCCTTCTCTTGACAACTCGGAATTCTTAGGTGAACAACAGGCAATCACTGAGATTCTGAAGCAGACCTATTTCCTAAGCATCATGGGTAATTAGCTACATGGATTAAAGTAAGGCAATTGCCTGTTTTCCATCAAGACAGTGATATCACTATATTTTGAGTTTATTTAAATATTAAGATCTCCTGTTGATCTCCGAATTAACATAATACAGCATAGCCAGAAAATGTTTGATTACATTGTTAACCTCTAACAATATATATGTAAACACACAGAAACACAAACACTATCTACCAGTGTGACCCTCAAGATTGAATTTGGGTAATTTATCCTGCAGGATGCTTAACCCTTACTGACCATGAGTCACAGCATGCAATTAACAGATTTGGACAAATTCAAGGCTTAGTGTTAATTGCATTGTAAGAGAGCATGGTTTAGGAGGATGGAGCGCTGGACTGGGAATCAGGAGACCTGGGCTCTGTCACTGATTGGCTATGTGTCCTGAGGTGATTCTCTTCATCTGTTTCTTCTCTCATCTTCCATTTGTCTGGTCTATTTAGACTATGAGCTCTTAAGGGCAGGGTCTGTTTCTTACTACATGTGTGTTCAGTGCCAAGCACAATGGGACCCTGATCTCAGTTGGGGCTTCTAAGCACCACTGTAATGAAAATAATACTAAGAATAATACTGACTTTAGTGGAGTTATATTAAGGATGTAATGGAACAAGATAACACTCATAAAAGACTCAGCTGAAGCAGCAGCAAGCTTTATTCCAAGAACACAACACAGCACCTTGCAGGTAAGGAGCCAGGCAGCCACTGTGTTGAGCAGACTGACTGTTACTTGTTGAGTTCTTAAACAGTGGGCATGGGTGGCCTCCAGTGGGCAACAATTAGTCGTGGGGCTAAGCTATATTAATTCAATTACAAGCCTTGCATAGTCTGCATGAGTTCCTTACAAAAGATGGATTTGGCCCATTGAGTCTGAATGTTCAGAAATACTAAAGCTTAGACAAACACACAGAGAAGTGTATTTGAATAGTTGTTCTTTAAGTCTTCATATTGTTTTCTGCTAATTTAACCCAAGCAAAATCTCACGAACTCTTCTAATGAAGAAAAGGAATATAAAAAACATTTCCAGAAGCTGTCCTGAGAATATAAGCAGTTTATCCCACTCCTAGAAATATTAAATAATAATATTAAAGTTAAAGGTAAATCACTTGTTTGACTCCAAGAAAGGAAATGTTGGTTCTTTTTTAACATAGTCCAATCAAGCAGTTTTCTTTTTTACCGCTGTCATTTTAATTAATAAACAAAACTTGTACAAAGATCTAAATATTTTGGCATTTTGTAATGGTGTTATGTAATATTATTACCTGGGACCTCTCTTCCTCTGCTACCATCTCACCCATCCCCCCGTGCCTCTGGATCTGCTTCCCTTTATTTGGATTTGAAATCAGGGTATCCAGATGTCTAATAGAATGAAGCATCGGCTTTTATGTTGTTTCCTCAAATACCTAGCCAAACAGGCTCTCTATTGTTCAGTGTCACTTTCACAGCTTTAAGACCTATGTTCATATTGAGACTTGCTTTCACACCTGTGATTGTACCATGCTTCATTGCTCCACAATCTCATGGTTCTGTTTCATGAGAATTCTCATAAGATTTGTGATGATGGATGAATCACATCATTAGAACTTCTGTCTGAAATAAACAAGAACAGGTGGTAACCCCACTGGGAATCAGGGAGGGAAACTCAGAAAAGAAGATGTAAAATATGCTGTTCTGATGCAAGCTTGGAGTCAGAGCTGGTGTGAAGGTCAAGAATCAAGCTCAGGGTCAGAGACAGAGAGTCAAAATCAGGCCAAGGGTTAGTACCAGGGTCAGTGTTGGTGTTCCAGGAGTTGATTGAGGCTCAGTATCCAAGTCAGAGCTGAAGTAAATATAGGAATTCAGAAGCAAACCAGTCACAGTAGCTACCTAGAAAGCCATATCGTTGCCTGGACACTTCCTGGTATGCAGGGCCGGCTCCAGGCACCAGCAAAACAAGCAGGTGCTTGGGGTGGCACATTTCTAGGGGAGGCATTCTGGCACCGGCCATGATAGGTGCCAGCTCCAGGGCATGGGGAAAAAGTGTCCCTGCCACCTCAACTCACCGCCCCAGGTCGCCTCCGCCAGCTCCCCTGAGCCCCGCTGCCACTTCTCTTCTCCCTCCTACCTCCCAGGCTTGTTGTGCGCGAAACAGCTGTTTTGCGCAGCAAGTCTGGGAGGTAAGAGAAGCTGAGCAGTGGGTGCTGGGGGGAGGCAGCAGTGGTGGAGTGGAGGTGACCTGGAGCGGGGAGTGGTTCCTCTATCCCCCGTTACTTCCTGCGCCCCCACACCCTAGCTCACCTCTGCTCTGCCTGCTCCCCTGAATGTGCCACTGCTCCGCTTCTCCGCCCTCCCTTGCCTGAGAGGGAGTGGGGAGAAGCAGAGTGGCGGCACACTGGGGGGAGCAGGCGGAGCGGAAGTGAGCTAGGGTGGGAGGTCATGGGGGGCCTCAGGAAGCAATGGGGAGGGAAATGCTGCACGCCCGGGGGAGGAGGCGGGGCTGGGAATTTGGGGAAGAGGTTCAGAAGAGGTGGAGTTGGTGAGGAGTTGGGGGACGTGAAAAAAAGGGAAGGCGGTCAAATGTTTTTTTGCTTGGGGTGGCAAAAATCCTAGAGCCAGCCCTGCTGGTATGCCCCATGAGTTTATATAGGATCTAGGAGCCAATTATCAATCACCAAGACAACTATCCGTCAGATGACTCAAGGTGGAACTTTCTGTGGCTGCAACTTCCGCAGATTGTGGGTTTCAGGGAGCAGTCATATTACTGCTGACAGTGTGGGGATGTTGGTTGCCTAGGAGCTCTGCAGGGCTCTGGTCAAATTGTACCAATCCTCATAGAGCACTATGTCCAGTTCTGGGCACCACGCTCGAGGAAAGATGTAGACAAACTGCAGAGAATCCAGAGGACAGCAACAAAAATAAGAGTTTAGAAAACCTGATCTATGAGAAAAGGTTAAAAAAACTGGGCACAGAAATGTAGGACTGGAAGGTACCTTGATAGATCATCTTTGCCAGTTCCCTGAACTGATGTAGGATTAAGTATTAGCTAGACCATCCCTGACAGATGTTTGTTTAACCTGTTCTTAAAATCCTCCAATGATGGAAATGATGGAAAAACCTCCCTAGGTTCCAGTGCTTAACAGCCCTCACAATTAGGAAGCTTTTCCTAATGTGTAAACTAAATCTCCCTTGCTATAATTTAAGCCCATTACATCTTGTCCTGTCCTCACTAGATAAAGACAACAAATGATCACCCTCCTCTTTATAACAACTTTTTAAGTACTTGAAGACTTACGTTCCCCCTCACCCCACATCTTCTTTTCTGTATACTAAACAAAACCAATTTTTTCAATCTTTCCTTGTAGGTCATGTTTTCTAGGCCTTTAATAATTTTTTTTGGTCTCCTCTGTACTTTTTCCTATTTGTCCATATCTTTCCTGAAGTGTGGTGCCCGGAACTGGACTCAATATTCCAGCTGAGGCCTTATCAGTGCTGAGTAGAGTGGAAGAATTACTTCTTGTGTCTTGCTTACCAACACTGCTGTTAATACATCGCAGAATGAAGTTTGGTTTTTTTACAACTCATATTTACTTTGTGATCCAGTCTAACCCTCCAAACTTTTTCTGCAGTACTCCTTTCTAGGCTGTCATTTTCCATTTGTATTTGTGCAACTGATTATTCCTTTTTAAGTGTAGAATGTGACATTTTTCCTTATTGAATTTCATCCTATTTATTTCACACCATTTTTCCACTTATTCAAGATCCTTTTGGATCCTAATCCTGTCCTTCAAAGTGCTTGCAACCCCTTCCAGCTTGATATCATTCACAAAGTATGCCATCATCCAATTCATTTATGAACATATTGAATAGGATTGGACCCAAGACAGATCCCTGTGGGATCTCACTCAATATACCCTTCCAGTTTGACTGTAAACCATTATAACTACTCTGAGTAGGTCTTCCAAACAGTCGTGCACCCACTTTATAGTAGTTCCATCTAGGTTATATTTCCCTAGTTTGTTTATGAGAAGGACATGTGAGACAGTATCAAAAGCCTTACTGAAGCTGAGATATTCTATCTATTGCTTTCCCCCATCCACATGGATTGTTACCCTGTCAAAAAAGCATATTAGTTCTTGACAAATCCATCTTGACTGTTACTACTAGATGCTTAAAAACTAGTTGGTTGATTTTTTTATGCCCTATTGTCTTTCCAGGAACTGAAGTTAAGTTGACAGATGTATTATTCCATATTTAGTCTTGAGAAAAGAAAAAGAAAAGAAGACTGAGTTGTGACATAATACAGTGTTCAAATATGTTAAGGGCTGTTATAAAGAGGACAGTGATAAGGGGGAGGGATAGCTCAGTGGTTTGAGCATTGGCCCGCTAAACTCAGACTTGTGAGTTCAATCCTTGAGGGGGCCATTTGGGGAACTGGGGTAAAAATCTGGGGATTGATCCTGCTTTGAGCAGGGGTTTGAACTAGATGACCTCCTGAGGTCCCTTCCAATCCTAATATTAGAAATCAGTTCTACTCTGGAGGTTTTTAATTCTTAACTTTGGTTTATTTATACTATTTACAAGATAGGCCTCAGAGTAGGCCCAAGTAGTTCTCTGAAGCAAAATAACCTGCAACACAAAAGAAATACATCTCTTTACTCCCACCCAAGCATTGACTTATTATGCTGGCTTCCGGTTACCAGCCCTCCCCAAAAACAGAAGTAAACTCAATGTTGCCTCTATAGGGAGAACAGCCTCCACCTAGAAGCCTTTATTCCATGGTGGCCCTAACCCTTCTGCAATTTGTTTCTTCTCACAGCTCCCACTGTCTCAACAAACAAGGGATTTTTAAAGGTCACTGGCAGCCCTTGATTGGACTCAGGTGTCTCTAATTAATCTGAGGTAACCACTTTTCAGTTCATAGATAAAAGGGCCTTAACCATTCTAGGACTTATATATCTGCCATTCCCCACTCTCTAATAGCTGATAGGTCTGACTTTGTCACAGAGGATAGTTAAGAACAGGAACAGGTTTCCAAGGGAGGTTGTAAAATCCCATCAGTAATTTTTAAGAATAAGTTAGACGAAGAACTATCAGGGATGACCTAGGTTTATTTAGTTCTATCTCAGACCAGGGGACTGAACAAGTGACCTCTCGAGGGCCCTTCCAGCCCTACATTGCTATGGTTCATGGACAGGGGTGGCTCTATGTATTTTGCCGCTCCCAGCACGGCAGTCAGGCGGCTTTTGGCGGCACGCCTGTAGGAGGTCCGCTGGTAACGCGGATTCTGCGTACCTGCCACTAAATTGCCGCCAAAGCCGTGGAGCCGGCAGACCTCCTGCAGGCATGTTGCCGAAGGCAGCCTAACTGCCACCATCCCAGCAACTGGCAGGCCGCCCCCAATAGCTTGTCGCCCCAGACATGCACTTGGTGAGCTGGTGCCTGGAGCCGCCCCTGTTCATGGATTTGATACTATATTAAAAATTATGCCATTTCTGAATACAAATAAGTATATTCAGACCCATTCACCATCTCTAATTCACACATTCTGGACAAACTTCCAACAGAACTCACAGGGAATTTCACTTGGTGGTTCTTTCCCAGCTAATAAGGCAAGGATGGAGATGCATCTTCTTCCACTCCAGAGAAATGTGCAAAGCAGTCAGATATTTTGATTACTTATTAATGTTGAGGGATGTCTGCTGGTTCCAAGGACACTAGATGTATACTGTAACTGAGATCAATGGTTAAAATTAGGTCATTCTTTTTTATTTCTAAACATCCATTTGAAAGTCATAATCATGCCAAAAAGTCACCGTTGTATACATAACCAGGCTATACATGACAAATTCAAGATCTCCAAAGGCTGTATAGAAATATCCTTTTTAAAACTTATTTACATTCCTTGGAAGTGTATAGTATAATCACTTATTGATTCCTTGGGAATTCCTTACAGGAAGAAGGAATGCGCCTTGTCCTATTTTATTCATTGCATAGTGCAAGCCCTCTGAGTATTTATTTATTTATTTCTCTCTGAATCTTCATCTTTTTTTTTAAATGTATTGCTTAACTAGAATTCTCTTATGTTCTATTGTTCGGTACAAGCAGATTCAAAAGATACCGAGAGAGCCAGTCAGATAACAATACCTTAGTTGGCACAGAAATCCATTATGAGTTCTTCAATTTTTAGCTTGACATTGGGGTTTGGTAAAGGATATTATGTTGAATGCATACTGTGTACAGATAAGGTCTGATCCAACTCCCATTAAAGTCAATGGATGGATTGACACTGATCTTGATGGGAATAGGGTCAAATCTTAAATCAGTAACATGGTTATAGTTAGTGAAAGGGGCAGGCCATCCCTTAATCAAGGAATTTAATACAGTTGTTATTGTACACACCTCATGGATCAAAAATAATTTTTCATTATCTTCTTTCTAGCCCGGTTAGTACTGTTAAAATATACATTGAAGTGTAAAGCCTGCCATAATCTTTTCCTCTCCATCAGTGCACTCAAAAATAAAACAAAAGATGACAACACAGTATGGGGATCACTGGTCATTTGGGGCTAATGGAGCTAAGCCCCACTAGTAATGTTATAACTGCACAGTTGTGCTGATGCAGTTGTTACTACCACAGTTGCCATACACGTAATGCCACTGAATTTGCCATACCTGGATTTTAAATCACAGCTAAGAACCTCAGTGCTTTTTAAAGGCAGTTCATGTGTGCATTGGTCAGTTTTACAAACCAATACAGATATGACCTTTGGGAACTAACACTCTCTCTCTCTAGAGTTCTTATAATGAACTAAACTACTGAGAGAGCTGTTTCTTCCTTTGAAACTACAGCTGCAACTATTTGACTGCTTTCTTTTGCAAGATCTCTATGTATGGAATTCTCAATGACTTCTATTTTGGGACTGCAGAACATTCTTCTGCTTTCATGCTCTTTGTCTTCAATTTGCAAACGTAAGGGAAGAGATTTGAGCCAGAAGAAAAAGGGAAAGGCATTCAATAATGCAAAAAGAGTGGCTCTGTAAGTGACTCTTTCTCTATATTTCTCCCTATGGTTCACTGGAAATCAGTATTAGTTATTCAAAGTATCCATGAACAGGAGGTGAAGTAAGCCTTTTAAAAGTTACGTTTTTAATAGCAAGCTGAACCTAGCATTGGGTGTGTAGTCACACCAAATTGGAATACATATACGGACGCTCCCTGACTTTAGCAAATGTTCCGTTCCGGAACACCTTACATAACTCGAATTTTGTGCAAGTTGGAAACATATCTCTGACCATTCACATGTGCACCTACAGCCCCTAAAGAGCATTGTGGGGGGACCCCAGACACTGGCTGAGAAGTGACTTCATTGAATGATGCTGCCTGAAGGGTTGGGGGACACAGAGACCTATAGTAGTAGGGCCTTGGTATACACAGTGATGGACTTGACTATCCCCACACATCTGCACTCTACACAGGGTTTCTCAGCCACACCCTCTGCCTCTCCTAATGCTACAAATCCCTCTGCTTTGAGAAGAAAATGCTGGCAAAACTCCATGAAGTCAAACTCATGGAGTTATTATTAATTGTTTGTATAACTGCAGTGCCTAGGAGCCCTAGTCGTAGACCAGGACCTCATTGCGCTATGTGCTGCACAAATTCAGAACAAAAAGATAGTCCCTGCCCCAAGGACCTTGCAATCTTAGTATAAGACAAGAGACAACAGAATGATACAGACAAGTGGGGTAGTACAAAGAAACAATGAGACCACACCAGACAGCATGATAGGCAGTGGTGTCAGCTCACCAGCAATCTAAATATTGTTCAGTTTTTGTAGGCCTCCCCACAGAAGAGATTTTTAAGGAGGGTTTTGAAGGAGGATAACAAGCTAGTTTCACAAATGTTTACAAGGAGATCCTCCCAAGCATGAGGGACATGGGGAAAAGCATGAAGGTACATGTTTGAAAATTTAATAAGTGAGTGACAGAGGCTGACATCAGAAGAGGTGAATATAGGCCATAATGTTCATTCAATATAGAAACATGGCTTTACTTCTCACAATATGCATCTTTGTATAGTATGTGTAACATGGTCCCAGTTATTCTCCTGTAGCTATTACACCTGCATAACTCCCACCAAATTCTGGATTGGGCCCTAAATAAGCTTTAAACAAGCAGAGGAACAATATAACAAATATAAAAAAGTGATATCCCTTAAGAGTTTACTACTATCTCAGCTGTCTTATTTTCACTTTTATGATGGAAAATCTGCTACTAAACTTAGGATCAAATATGGCAGTTCACTTACAGCTGTTTTCTCCTCAGTTCATTTTTAATTACAGTCTATCATACATGCCAGATTAATGGAACAAAGTGCAGTCACTTCATCATTAATCTTTCTTAAACTAGAAAATTTTGGTTGACAATACTAAAATCATATTTCATAAGTGATTTATTTGAGGAGGTCAAGCTTGGAATTGCAACACAAAAAATATTTCTTGTTATTATACCCAATCATTTGTAAACTCCTCCCTGTCTGCTTGTCTGTGGTTATTACAGGCATGAAAAATAAATATAAGGCAATGCTTAAAATGTACTGGAAAGCACTAGTAGCTCAAAACAGAAGCGTATTGAAGAAGCAAAGCAGGATTAACTAAATTCCACACAACTAGCCAAATTCCATAGATAATCCTTAATATACTGGAAAATAATTAAAACCTTGCAGTTTCTGAGTAGATTATTGGAGTTTGTTTTTTACCATGCTAAATAACACTCATACTTTTCAAAACTGGAATCATGGGCCAATCTGTGTAAAAACACAAAATGTCAGTTAAAAAATAGCTCTGTGTGTGCATGGGAGGATCCAATATGCTATCGCTTCAAGTTATATGCTTAGTCTTGAATGGACATATCCCCACTGCTCTCTACAACTGTGACTGTGAAGAGATCAGCACTGAAGGCTGACCAAGAATCTGATTTGCAAGGTTTAACAATCCAATTTACAACCCTACGTGGAATGTAAAGTCCACTCATTGTAAATGTTGTGCAAACAGAATTCTCAGCCCTATTTTATGAAGGTTTAATTTTGAAAAGCCTAATGAAACAGTGTTTACAGTATTTTTACAAATGTGTACACATTATTCATGACCAGTTGGATTTTAGGCCTAGATTCTCAACTGCACTGAATGTGTGGTAGAGCTGTTAAAAGAGGGTGCCACAAAGTCATTATTTGTGGCTTCCCTTATTTTGGCTCCAGCTCTATGCCTGCCCAGGCCCTGCCTGGCCTCCTGTCTCTATGGGCACATTCCTCATGCAGTGTTGACCACAGGGAGGGAATGTCCATCCCTGGGATTCCCCAGGCTTGGGAAGATCTACAAGTGGTTGAATAAGCCAGATTTCCAGATGAGTAGTAGAGGCAAGGGCTGTATCCTGGGCTAAAGTTTATAGATGTGCCTTGTAGCTTTTTCTGACAGGGTAACTCAGCCTCCACAATGTCAACACAGGACACCATGAGAGGAAGTCCACAAGGGGAGCCATGCAGGGAGCTCTTCCCGTAGCACTCATCCTATGGATTTTTCCATGGGAAAAGATGATCCAGGCTAACATTTGCAATATTTATCCAAACCAAACTTCCAGACTTTCTGGAGTGCTTTTACAAGTTGAGTGTTACAATGGAAGCCTCACTAGTGCAACAATGTTGGCCTAGATATCTTACACTTACTGTCTCCTAAATTAGGTTTGAATTAGAACAATGCACTTTGGACTAGATCTGCAAAGGGATTTAGGTGCCTTAGTGTCATATTAGGTTCCTAGATCCAAAAATTACATCTTCAAAATCCTGACTCTGCTGTACCTAAATCTGCACCAGGGGCCCTGTAGTTACCTACATTTTAGCTGGTTGACATGTTCTAAACCACCTAACTCAGAAGAGCCCCCCCCCCCCTTTATACCCAGTATATCAGGGGTTAGAGCACTCAAGTTGCATGTAGGAAACACAATCCAGCTCTACTTTTTGCTTGATTCAGGGCATAGACTTGAACCCAGGTCTTCCATGGCCTAGGTGAAGGCCCTAATCACCAGGCTAGCAATGAGGTATTTTCCCACTCTCACCTGTTCTCCTTTGGAACATATATTCATTACACTGGAATTGGTCTCTTAGATGAGTGTCCTAACCACTGGTCATTCTGACTCTCACTCTGCCCCAATGAATATTAAAGTATTTTATACAATGTAGAACAGCTTCAACAGTAGAGCTAAGGGAGACCCATGCCCAAGGTCAAAGTCACTGTTCTGAATTAGGCAGAGAGAAGAGCTGAACTTAGGTTTCCCCATGTCCTCCATGAGTGCTCTAACCACTAGGCTGTGTGGTGACACTACCACCACATTATTATTATTATTATTATTATTATTTTTTAAGAAAAGACTGACCCAACTTAGGTGTCTAACTCCAGGAGAGGGTTTGGAGGTAGGCACCTAACTCTGCCCCTCATTATTTTCTACTGGCTATTTTAAGCAGATCCCGGCTCAACTTGCCGGCTTATGTGAATCCCATTCATAGATTCATAGATTCTAGGACTGGAAGGGATCTCGAGAGGTCATCGAGTCCAGTCCCCTGCCCTCATGGCAGATCCAGATACTGTCTAGACCAGGGATTGGCAACTTTTCAGAAGTGGTGTGCTGAGTCTTCATTTAGTCACTCTAATTTAAGGTTTCATGCACCGGTAATACATTTTAGCGGTTTTAGAAGGTCTCTTTCTATAAGTCTATAATATAGAACTAAACTATTATTGTGTGCAAAGTAAAAAAGGTTGTTAAAATGTTTAAAAAGTTTCATTTAAAATTAAATTAAAACGCAGAGCCTTTTGGACCGGTGGCCAGGACCTGGGCAGTGTGAGTGCCACTGAAAATCAGCTGGCCTACCTCCTTCGGCATGTGTGCCATAGGTTGCCTACCCCTGGTCTAGACCATCCCTGATAGACATTTATCTAACCTACTCTTAAATATCTCCAGAGATGGATATTCCACAATCTCCATAGGCAATTTATTCCAGTGTTTAACCACCCTGACAGTTAGGAACTTTTTCCTAATGTCCAACCTAAATCTCCCTTGCTGCAGTTTAAGCCTATTGCTTCTTGTTCTATCCAAGTTTCTCCCTCCTCCTTATGACACCCTTTTAGATACCTGAAAACTGTTAACATGTTCCCTCTCAAGTCTTCTCTTTTCCAAACTAAATAAACCCAGTTCTTTTAGCCTTCCTTCATAGGTCAGGTTCTCTAGACCTTGAATCATTCTTGCTGCTCTTCTCTGGACCCTCTCCAATTTCTCCACACCTTTCTTGAAGTGTGGTGCCCAGAACTGGACACAATACTCCAGTTGAGGCCTAACCAGCGCACAATAGAGCGGAAGAATGACTTCTCGTGTCTTGCTCACAACACGCCTGTTAATGCATCCCAGAATCATGTTAGATTTTTTTGCAACAGCATCACACTGTTGACTCATATTTAGCTTGTGGTCCACTATAACCCCTAGATCCCTTTCTGCCGTACTCCTTCCTAGACAGTCTCTTCCCATTCTGTATGTGTGAAACTGATTGTTCCTTCCTAAGTGGAGTACTTTGCATTTGTCTTTATTCTTTGGGTTTTTTTGCACAAACACTTAGTATGCAGCAAACTGGAGTGTAAATCGACCCAACACTAGCTTTTATACACTAAGTGTCTGGGTGGACTCTGGTATCTTTTAATAATCCCATATTGAAACAGGGTAGATTAAAGCACACCCTGGAACTTTTTTTAGTGTGCAGCAGCAGAATTTATAGACACTTAGTATGCTAGCATGGGTTCATAGATTTGGACTTCAGCTTACTGCAAGCAAATTATTTGTGTAGACAAGCCTAATTCTCCCCTCTGCAGTGTATAAGAAGCCTGAGCACCTAACTCAGGGTAAGGAATATACTGGGTAACACAGTACCAAAAATTTGGTATTGCTATACTCAGCCTGAGACTCCTTTGTGGTGTGATTTCTTCAGTACTAGCTCCAGAAGAGTTTTAATACCAGTTCAAGAGTTTCAAATGGCCCCTTAACTGTCCAGCTTCTGTAGGTTTTGATTTTTCTAGTATATAATTGTGAAGGAGCTTGTCCCCATAAGAAATACACAGGCTTAATCATCTTCTAGTGGAGCAGTCTCATTAATACAGACCAATCTTTGCTGAGTGTTTGGTTTGTCACTGTCTTTATTTTAGTTGCCTGATACCGCACATCAATGTTGCAAACAAAGGTTTAAAAGTGCATGTTTATGATTTTCATCATTAAGGGGATAGAAAATGCTACAGGTCTTAATCCTGCAGAGACTGAATCCCACGCTCAAATTTAGTGTCACTGAGTTATATCAGGGTCAGATATAGGACTTCAGTGGTAAGAAGCCTCTGTCTGGGGTTATAAGGCTGTCAAAACTGTAGTTAAATGGCTAATTATTATGTAATTGGTGGTTGGCTACATTTGTGACTCAGGCTAATAGGAAATGCATTCAGCAATAGCATGTAGATTAAGAGCACAAGGTGATCTGTGTTTGCTAGGGAAGCCACAGCCTAAAGACTGCAGATTTAAAACAGTATTTACTAGGGATCAAGAGACTAATGAAAAAGTATTTTCTTGTCTAGTATAAAAGCTTAAAGTTTTCATGCCTAAATAAATGGGATACTTCACAGAAAAGTTGTGACTGAGTTAGTGAAAAGTCCACAATGGAGCACTACCATTTCAGACACAAAATAAAGAGCCCTGTGGCACCTTATAGACTAACAGGACTCTTTGTTGCTTTTTGCAGATCCAGATTAACACGGTGACCTCTCTGATACTAGACACAAAATAGATCACTAAAACTTTTCCCAGCAGCAGGAAGAGGTGACTTTGCTGGCAAAACTGGCTTCCCATTAGATACAGATGCTAATGCTCTCCCCTGTCTGGATTAAGACCAGGCTGACAGATTTAGTTTTAGAAGCACTGCTAATGAGAGAGGTTGGGTTTTTTTAAATGGGATCAGCAATTGGTTTGTGTTCTGATAGTGTACAGACAATGATATGTAACTTTCCCTATAAAAGTCCAGCATGTTGCCACATTTCTGGTGTGCTACTGACATCAGTGGGACTATGGCCAGTAGTAGGTGCATGCAGTCAGAAAGTGCAGTGATGAGTGTCCCTCTTTGATAGAAATATTTGCATGATCAGGCCTATGGCTGTCTCAAAACCAGGAAAACTGGAACAGAGACAATTAACATGACAACTCATGGCAAAGATTAAGGCAAGTCATTTTGCTGTTCAAGTGAAATATATAATGAAAAAAAGGGAGAGAATACTAGGTGATTGTGGCCAAAATCTTGCCAACACTTAAGCACGTTCTTAACTTTATGTATGTGAGTAGTTCTACTGCCATCCTAAGTGTGTTACAGATTGTAGTCCTGGGATCCTTTTTGGGTGTCAAGGGAATGGGGGAAATGGGGTATTTTGTTGCTATAAATGATCGTCATGCAGGTGAAATGACAGACATAAATTAACTCAACTCACATTGTAACTGTAGATCCATGTAGGGAATTCTGTATTGACTCCATTGGTAATACAGGCTGAACCAAGGCCAGCTGTTTTCATCTGTATGGCCTGAAGGAACCCTGTTAGTTTGGGAATCTCAAATATTCTTTTAAAAAATTACCCTTAATGTTTTGGATCAAATAAAAAATTACATAAACTCCTGTTATAATTAATTAAGAATGCAAATGCAAGAAATGTGTGTATTTAGTTACCCAGCCTTCAGCACACTTCATGCTGAGAACCCCCAGTGCTGAGATCTCTAAATACAGAGGGCATGCTGTTTTAAATGGATTAGTTAAATATGTGATGCACATCCACCAGTATATTGATATAAATCCAACAGTAAAAATTAGCATTTCATTCTGGATGCCTATGCTTATCTGGAATGGGTGGAGGGCCCAATCCTGCTCCTATAGAGATCAATCACAAAATTCCTTGGGTTCAATCTTCAGCTGCACAGTTTATACTAGGTGTGGTCTGGAGGGAGAAAACCTGCTCTTTATCCTATCTGCAGCCCAGCCACTGTGTCAGCCAAGGTGTGTAGCAGCTCCTCTTTTCTTTTCCTATGTGCCCCCTACATGGAGAGGAGGAGGGACAGCATGATGGAGAGTCGGTGTAGCAAGCTCCATCACCTAAGGTGTTTCCCCTGTGTCAGGAGGAATCCTCACTTGCCTCTTTCGAGGCAGCTTTTTGGCTGCTCTGCACAGCAAAGTTATCACAGCAGCTGAAAAGGGGCCCAAAGATTCACTCTCATTACTCCAATGAAAGCAGGAGAGGGCCCAGATTCTGTTCTCTGAGTAAGAGTACAATACTACCAAGAGCTGGAACATAAATATCTTTCTTCGCTAATTTCCAAAGAATGTAATTAGGGAGTCTCAGCAAGCAACCAAATTTATTCAATAGAAGCTCTCTCCCCATACGAATGATTCTTTTCTGTAAAAGACATTTCCAAGTTTCCTTTTAGATAGAATCATTTTTTAAATTAGTGCTATAAAAATAGAGCTTTTGGAGTATTTCGGCCTTTTTACTGTTTTCTCAGTTTTCTATGAGTTCTGATAAAGCTTCCATTTTCCAACACTACAACCTTAGTGCTATTTTTAACTTTGTTTTATTTCTCTCTTGCGGTCTGAATGTAGCATGTGTGTCATGACATACCGTCCTAGGAAATACATCACATAGTGTCCTGTCACATAAAAGTGAAGCTGCCACTTACATACTGCTGTTCCTGGCACTTTCCTGGTTTGGTCTAAGCAGAATGTAATACTTGGGGTAAGTATTTCTCCAATCTGTAAATGTTTCAGACTGAAAACTGAGACTCTATGTTAAATCTGAAAGAGTGAGAAGTCATTTTAATTTCACTGGAGCTGAAATAGCAGTGTTTGCAACCATAACCCACGCAATTGTTGTCAAATTGGAAAGGGTCCAGCTACAAGAAGGATTTCAGGCCTGGAAAACCAACCAAGAGAAAGTAAAGCAGCTCAATCTATTTAAGTTTATCCAAGAAGAGGTTAGCAGGTGACCTGATCACAGCCTACAAATATCTACACTGGGAGTAGATTTCTCACAGTAGAGAGCTTTTTAATTTACCAAACAAAGGCATAACAAGATCCAATGGCTAGAAGCTGAAGCTAGACAAATTCAGACTAGGAGTAATCAGCACTGCTAAAAAAAATTGCACCTAATTAATGATTGAAAAAATTTACCTGGGGTATGGTGGATTCTCCATCACTTGAAGCCTGTAAGTCAAGTTTGGAGTCTTAGAATCAGAAGTGTAGGGCTGAAGGTGACCTCTTAGTCCACGCTCCCAAGTATACCTAGACCATCCCTGACAGAAGTTTGTTTAAACCTCCAAGGACAGGGAGTCCACCACCTCCCTTGGTAACCTATTACAGTTAGTAACTATATAGATAGAAAGATTTTCCTAGTATCTAACCTAAATCTGCCTTGCTGCAGGTATATCCCTAGCTCAACACAAATGTATAGGCTCGATGAAGGAATCATGCAAACTAGATTATTATAATAATTCCTTCTGGCCTAAAGTCTATGTAAACTTTCCATTCAAACTGTGCAAGATATCCTGAGCTCAGTACACAGGAGTGAGTATGATTCTGATTATCATTCTGATTTACATCACTTTGCACTCCAACAGTTTCAGTTTGAATACGATCTTGAACAATCAGGACAATCCAAGCACCAAGCCTCCATGACACTAAGAAAGCATTAACTGAGGACTCCTGATCTATGGAACAATACTTCCGGAAATGGACCCTCAAACCCAACCCTGGAAAAACAATAGTAAATTCATTTCATCTTGACAACAGCAGTGCCAAAACACATGGAAAGCAGCTTTCTGTGGTAAAAAAGTGCAACATGACTATACCCAAACATCTCTCAGAATTAAACTCATTCACACCCTCATCTTCCATGATCACCTTGAGGAGGTAGCTGCAAAGATAAAAACGAGTGCAAACATAATCCAGAAACTAGCAGGTACATCCTGGGGTGCATTGGCATCAGTGTTGTGAACATCTTCAATAGCACTTGTATACTCGGTAGATGAATATTGTGCACCAGTATGAAGCAGATGCAGCCACATGCCCTTTTTGACACCCAGGCGAATACAATCTAGTGCTGTATCACTAGAACCCTTAAGTTGACTCCAACACCATGGCTCCCTGTTCTGTCTAACATCGCTCCACACTGACACGCCAAACTGTCGCAACACACCGCGAAGCTCAGCAAATCCAGGAAAATAGATGTCTTTCTATCCACCAAGATCTTGACAACGTCACTCTCACCCTCATCCATCCCCCCCAACATCTTAAATCCCACAAGACTTTCTGGGAACACTCGCTTAGCCTCATGCAATCAGTCTACATTCAGAAGGAGGCTTGGAAAGCAGTTTGAGCTAAATAAGACTTTAAAGATAAGTACCTTGTGCCAGATCCCATGCAGAAGGTTCCTGGGTCTGACCTTCCACAGTCATCTTGATTAACTCTGAACTGAATGTGAACCAACCATGGTAGATGTGGACATCTAATGGCCAAATGGAAAAATCAAGGACTCCTCGGAGTGTGAGTCTTGCTCCCCATGAAAGACCATCTAAATATCACCACCTTCTGCCCAATTTATAAATATAAAGGAGGCATTTCTGCAATAAATTCTGCTACTCCTGATGTAGCCATTTGGCTCAAACAACTTCAGGTGAAATTGTAGTTGCTGCTCTACACCAGGCATATGAAAGAAGAAGTTTGAATACAGAATTTTGTCCATAACTGCCGAGTTTTTGCCTGGTTTTAGATCAAAACTATGCAAGCTCGCCAGTTTGCACATGATTTCCAATCGAAGCCAATGTACATTGCTGAAATATTTCAGCAAGTCTATCCCATAATTTGGGTTTGAAATGAAACCAATATTTAGATGGAAGTATTGACTGTTTTGAGATTTTAATGTGAAAGTTTTGCACTAGTAAGAACATAAGAACCTGGGTCAGACCAAAGGTCTATCTAGCCCAGTATCTTGTCTTCCGAGGGTGGCCAATACCAGGTGCTTCAGAGGGAAGGAACAGAGGGAAGGAACAGAACAGTTAATCATCAAGTGATCCATTCCCTATTGCCCATTCTCAGCTATGGATAACTTCATGAGTCCTGGGCTTTTGTTATTGCCAATTTATATTTATATAACAGAGTTAACTAGCTCAGGATAGACCAAGTGAGCAATAGCTTCCCTGATTTTCACTGGTCTTTGCACACCTCACAGTGACTCAAATGACCAGAGAAAAGGGATCTGGCCCAGAGATCATAGTAATATATTCTGTCAGTAGCACTAGTCACAACATTTTAAATTTCAAAATTTGATGCAAAGCAATTATAAAGAAGAAAAAACACCAGCTTCAGAGCTCAGCATGTTCCTGACCTGGCTGAAGCCTGTAGGCCCTACCATATTATAAACAATACATACCATTGCCCCATTCTCATCACTGGGACCCTATTGAGAGTTGCAGGTCTGCTGGTGGATAACAGGTGGAGTGAATAAAGAGGGTGAGGGGTGTTTACTAACTGAAGCATCATTCTGTTGCTGAGAGCATTATGATGCTGTCCAAATGGCTGAGGAGAGACCTCTCCTATGTTACTAGGCATACTAGCCTTCTTCCATTCCAAAATGCTACTGAAACCAAAATATTTGATACACGCTCTGTCTAAACTAGAAGTGACAAGAGACAGGGTGATGTTTTAGAAACTGAGTTTCCACATCAATCCCAGCTCAAAACCCAAAATTAAGATTTGCTATTTAATGTTATGAGAAAAATGCATCTAAAGTGAGTGAATAATCTATTTTAGTGTGTAACATGGCTTGTAAAATGGGGATACTGTTTTCTAATAATTTCTGCTGTGCTAACAAGAATAGATTATTACATGTGACACTGCCATATGGAAATGGTATTAATCTATGCACAATTGGAGTTCTGGCAATTAGAGTTTACCTTATTTATTATATTTTCATATCTGAGAACCCACCAAAAATGTCTGGTAGAAATATGACACATACAGTGTCTCTTCATGAGACATGGAACACTGTAGCAGAAAAAAAGATGGTAATACAGACATCTCTTCCAAATTCACAGACATATATAAGATGTCAAGCCTCCTCACATCTGCTTGCATCAACCACATGTTCCCGTGCAACATGTAGTGAGATGTCACACGTCATATCTTAGCTCTCAGCATGGGGGGAACTTATTTTTAAGGGCTGTGCAGGACATATATAGCCAGAAAGAAAAGTGGTAGTCCTGACTTTCTTCTCAGTTAAGCCCATATTACACCAGTCTAATGGCATTGATTTGGAGCTGCCCTTAGTGAAAGAAGAATCAGGCACTGTGTATTTTATAAGCATTGCCTGTGAATTTGGATTAAACTTATACCAATGGTTCTCATCCTTTTGGGTAATATCACTCTCTTTTCCATTCTGGAATCAATCTTAGGTCCCCTTCTCAACTAAGATCTAGCTTATCAAGTTACTAGTAAAACTCATCGGCTCCTGGTTCTTAGTCCCACGTTTAGTTGATTGGGCAACACAGATCTAAAACTCTGACAAAGACAAGGGAAAATCTTCCTGAGAAGCAGAAAGGGTGCAGAAAAGAGCCAACAAAAGTTCTTTGAGGGCTGGAGAAAGTGCCTTATAGTGAGAGACTTAAAGAGCGCTAGCTGTTTAGCTTATCAGAAGAAAGACGGAGAGGTCACTTGATTAAAGTATAGAAGTACTTATGTTCTTAAGTACCATAATGGAGGAGAAAATGCAAGGTAATAAGAGCAATTTAATCTAGCAGAGAAAGTCAGAACAAGAACCAATGGCTAGAAGTTGAAGTCATACACATTCAAATTAGAAATTAGGCACAAATTTTGAATAACGGGGGTGATTAACCATTGGAACAAACTCCAAGAGAAGTGCCGGATTGCATCTTCAGAGCAAGACTGGGTGCCTTTCTGGAAGGTCTGTTTTAGCCACACACAAGTTATCAGGTTCCATACAGTGCTAACTGAGTGAAATGTAATGGTGAGATATAGAGAAAGTCAGACTAGATGATCTAATGGTCCCTTCTAGCCTTAAACTCTATGAAAAAATGAATACTTTCCTCCCATATTGGGAGGGGAGGGTGATTAAATAAGTAAGAAGTGTTGGGTTGCGTAAGTGAAGAGCTTGCACACTTGTTACATAAACTTCTGCTGGTGTCTTCCACCCTCTGATTCCTTCCCTACTTGTAGCCACTCATTTCTCTTCTCTAGACCCTCACGTTTCTATATCTCACCTATCTGATTTTGCTTCTCTTATTGTTTTCCCCCTCCAAATACTGCAGCAAAGGTAAATTCCTTTGCTATTTAAAACAAAGACACTATGATGTATCCTCACTGACAGATGACTCTAGAACCTTTTGTTTCAGTTCCTTTCCAGAAAACCTCACAGAACACAAGGGAAAAGGCATCTGAATTTCAAAATGCACCATTCAGCTCTGTCTGCTCTTGTAGTCCCTCTTTTGAATCTACAGTCTAAAGCAGTATCAATACTGATTGGTTAATGTGGTCAATAAACTTCATCTGGTGTAACAGAGCACAATTTGGCTGACAGAATGGGTAAAATCATCAGTAGTGGCCATTTTTTTAAACACTGGAGACCATGCTACATATATTCCAAACCTTAGCTTTTCCTAAAGTTTTCCCTGCCACTACATTAATACAGGATCAGAAAGAAGAAAAATATTAATGTAAGTTATCATATACTAAGCGTAAGCATCACTGCTTCTCTCAAGGTACCTTCTCAGCCAGTTTGGGGTGAGACTAAAATTGCTTCCACATTGTGATTGACTGTAAGCAGAGCTGACTTGAATCATTCATGCTGTCTAGGTGATTAAAATTCTCCAGATAGATCTTTGCAATATAAAGGTCATATAATTGGTTTCCCTTTAACAGAGAAATTCTTTCTTTCTTCGGGGTCTACAGACTACATGTTATACATGTGGAAAGAGAGAGAGAGACATACACACACACACACACTGTTGTTCAGTCTGAAGACTTTGTAGTGTAATTGTTCCCAGGTTAGAAGAGGTACTCAAAGCTTGAAAGACAACAGGGCATTCTCTTTGTACTTACTGCTGTATGACATTATTGCATTTCCCTGTTATTTCTTATGAATTCCGTAAGAGCAGCAAAGGCCTTTGTTATGAAGTTGCTAAATAAAAAAAGCTTAATGCTGTATGCTAGGTTTTTAATTTCATTTTGTCTGCTCCTTTAATTCGCTCTTTAAACCACTAAGTTTTGGTTTATATTAACTACAGATGTATCTAGAAGAATATAAAATATTCCTTTAAGAAGATGCCAGAATGTAGATTTTTAAAAAAAGATAAATAATGGAAAAACATTTTTGAAAATAATGTTAAAAAAATAAGGACAAATTGGAAAAGAAAGGGGGCCATTCTATTTTAAAACTTTACTTTTAACAGACATATTAAAAGTTATTTGGATTAGCTTGCTAGATGTTAGTCATCTGGTTTCTCGTTTTCCCTACCTCCACTCCCAATTGCCTCTCATATAATCACAGATGATGAAGTTCACCCTGCACAGAGAACAAGCACAAACCCTCAAAACAGACCTTAAGTGCAATTTCAGAGGTGCACACTTGTGCTGGCCATCTGCACAGGAGGTGAATTTCATCAACAAACTGGAGACGTGATTAACCTGGCTTTGCTGGATTATGAATGGAAGAGGGATTGGAAGAAAACAAGCACAGAAGTACTCATCTGAGAAGCTTTGAAGAGAACTTGATGGCAATAAGTCTGATGTGGTCACTTCTCCTGGTGTGTCCTTAATTTCCCTGGGCTGGACTCTCCTGTCAGAACACAGCTCTTCCCAGTCTTCATCTGCCTTTGCAATGGCTTCTCTGACTTTTCCAGCAATTTTCCCATAGGAGCTGAAAAATTATTCCCAGCCACATTGAAAGATCAACTAGTCTCTACACCCTCTCAGTGGGTTGGACATTGCTCTCCTTTTGCAGTGGTTTCCAAACTTTAACAACCTGTGAACCCCCTCTCACTAAAATGTCGTCTCGCGAACCCCCTCCTAAAAATGAATATTTCCAGGGATTTTCTCCTTTATCTGAGTATAAATTATAAAAGCAGTGATCTTGGAAATATAAAATTTGTTTTTATGACATGCTTATTACACACTTTATTATTAATTATTATTTATCATTATAGTATTTTTATTACATTTTGAAAACGGCAACACTCTTCCAAGATCTCACTTTCGTAGCTTGTATCACTTTGAATAAACCTGTTATAAGACAAGGCTCCTATGTTTCATTGAGTATCAGATGTAAAACAGCATGAAGGTATTTAAGAAGCCAACTCAAAGAGTTCCTCCTATACAAGCATTCAAGTCTTGAGCAGTCCAGGCAAACAACGCACGTTACAACAAAGCTTAGCTGCCTATTTAATTTTAAAAAACAGCAAAAAATATCCATTTCCCTTTCCATTTCTTATAAGGAGTCTTGAAGTTTAAATCTCCTCAGTGTGATAGATTATGCTTGCTTTGATCTGCTTAGCTCTTGGAAGTCCAGGGGCTCCGGGCTGCTGGCCCTGTGCTGCCCAGGATCCCTATGGGAAGCTCTGTCTGCCATTAGGGAATTTTTTTCTGAGAACCCCCTGTAACATTTCGCGAACCCCAGTTTGGGAACCACTGTCCTGTTGAAATCTCTCTTCCCTCTGCTGGTCCAATTTAAAATCTCCCATTTTAAGACTTCCTCTTTGAACAAAGCATTCATTTCAACACTGCTTTAAACATGTTTCTAGAATATGAATATCACTATAAATATCAGTAGCAAAAATATGGCCCTATGGAACATTCTTAAAGCGCAAAGAGTTGGTCCCCTGTAGTACAGCATGTTCTCCAGTGCTTTGTCCAGCCTAGCTATAAGTTAGTCATGTGACAGCTTCAAAAACTTGTTTTTGGTGTACTAATCTATTGTTTAATGCTTCTCCATTAGATTGTTTCCATAAGGATCAGACTCAATTGTCCTTTGCTCAAAGTCACCACTTAGTCCTAGTGGTACTCCTCGTACCACTTCAAATTACTCCTGACCCTTCAAATACTTGTAGATGATCATCAATTTTTCCTCTCCATATTAGTCATAATATTTTACCCTGCAAATATTTAATTTCTTCTTCATAGATCGGTCACTCCAGTCCCCTTTTAGTTCCTTCTCTCCAAACTCCCCTAATTTGTTTACCTCTTAGAGGTAATGAAGTGCCTAGAATAGACTGCAATATCCTAGGTGAAACCTCGCAAAAGCCACACAGAAAAGGACTCCCAGTTCCATGACATAATGCCTTAGCATACGCAGCCCCAAATCACATAAGCTTCTTTACTATCATATTCCAAAGCAAAATTATATTTTCTTCAGTTTCTCTCACATCATCTACTGTTTGGACATTACTGCATGACAAGCAGTTCCTTCATATTGCATTTCCATGTGTAATAGCATGGGTGCTCCCCATCTAACGCCCCCCTTGTCATCAACACTAACATTTTTGACACACCTCTTGTCCCACATACCTACTAGCAGCTCAGTGTGGAGCAACAGGTGTGTCCCTGTCTCAGTATCCCTTTATTGGACATTAGTAAGTTCAATGAGGATTATATATAGCCAATAGTACCCTGTTAGGGTCTAGTTTAAAGTCTTCACCTGCAGTGTCCTAGTAGGGTGTGTGTGTGTGGGGGGGTGTGATAATGTTCCCCACTCCGTTCAAGAGACTCCTCTGTCCAGGCTGTTCACCAACAAGACCCTCCTGAGCAGGGATGCTCTTATGGAATCAGGTCTTCTGCCACAACCTGGGGAAGAGATCCTTCTCTAGATACTGAGCTCTGGCAGAAGTCAAACTGCTGCAGGTCTTCCCTAGAACAGCGTATTGCTCCCCCGCTATGTGAACCTCTTGCTGCCTTCTAGTAAGGTCCTTTTGCAGACACTGGGCCTTCCTAGCAGGCCTTTTGGAACGTGCTCCCTTAAGGAGCACCTTTTCTAGGTCCCTTTTTTCTGGTGACCTCGTTAACCAGCTTAGCAGAAAAGTCTTTTCTCAAGAGCACGGTCTTTGTGTTTTGGGGTTTCCTGATTGAACCCCTATGAGCTGTTATTGGGCCCAGGTGTTCCTTAACCAATTAACTTCTGCACAGCCACTTAGATAATTAGTTACTCACTGGTGGATCTGGGTTGATTCATTCTCCTTTGCAGACTCAGGGGCCAGCTATCCAGTCTTATATTTCAGATTATTTCCCACCCTGCACCTCCACCAATAATACTATTCTAGGTTATTAATAAAGATACCAAACAAGATCAACTACTGAGGCACCACATGGGGCACTTCACAGTATCTTGATCCATTAGCCATCTACCATAATCCTTTGTAATTCTTCAGACAGTTTTCAATCCATGTGCCAGTGTTCACAACGTGAATTTGTTTCTTCAATAAGATTTTGTGAGAAAGCAGATCAAAATTTATTAAAAGCCTGTTGTATTACATGACTGTATGTTCATCACCACTTAACTGTAAAAATGATCAAGATTGTCCATATTGATTTGTTACATAAAAACTCCCCCAAAACACTTCTATTTAGGGTTATGATAGTCTATTATTTTTTCCCAAGACTGTCCTTTATTCATATATTTCTCTAGAGTTTCTCACTTACCAAAATATCATCATTCTCTTCTCCTGTTCTGGTTTGCTTCTTGTGAGGAAGACGACTTGCAATGGAATTATCAAACTCCATCTAGAAATGTCAGTGCTGGATAGAATCAGATACCACAGTCTACTTTCTCCCTTTTGTCCAATGTAAAGGTGTCAAGGCCTACAGGCCTCGAACCTGGGTCCAGGGGAGCAGCCTGTTGAGAATTGCTGACCCAGGACCCCCAAAGCCCAGACCCAGTTTGATGCTCTTCCCCGATACCCCATTGGCCTGCTAGCCCTATTTAAACCAGCAGTAGGGCCAGGAAGCTGTCTAAACAACTGGAATCCACCCTGTACAGAACAGTGTACCTTGAGCCTGCTCCTTTACTTCTTAGCATCTTGACTGGCTTTGCTCTTAACCTTTGACTTGCAGGTCTGATCTCTAGTTTGTCTCTTGCCTCTAATCCCCTGGTATCCTGACCCAGCCTGACTCTGGTTACTGACTTGTGGTTCTGATCTCCTGGTATCCTCACTGTTGATTCTGGCTCTGACCATAAGGTTTGGCTGCCCACAACCTAGCCATGACAAAAGGAAAGATTTGAAGACATCTAAGTTTCTAATCTCTACTTTTATTTAATGAAGAGCAGGTCTCTGCCATATTCCCTAAGTATTCATAATTCTCTGACTTTCAAGAACAACCTTTAGAATCCGTACCTAGTGTTATATAACTTAATTAAAAATTCTACTTAAGGAAACAGAAAAAATTGGGGCGGATTCATCCTTGAGATCACTCCAATCACCCTTGTGTTTGAAATTATTGCATTATGTACTTTAATCTAATTGTACAGCCAAATCGTAGGGGATATTTAGGAAAAGTGAAGTATTTCTTTATTCTACATGACACAATGGAAAAATAAACATTAATTTAGAAAGTCAAAGAAATATGAGAGAACAAGCAGCCAGCTTCACATCATGAAAAGTTAAGAAGAAGGTAATATTGGCAAAGAAAACCAAAAATAAGCTCTTGGTCTTTTAAAATAAAAATAAAATTTCATGCAGCGTTTCAGTCCACTTTCCCCTACTGCAAACACCTAAGATTTACTTTAGAAGAGAGAGAATGAACCAAGGAGTGTCAATGTCTGGTAAAATATGAATAGTATTTTTAAAAGCTAAACCGGTCCTTTTGCCAGTTTCCTACCATATGCATAATTTGTGAGATGCTTTTATGTAGAGCTAGAGTGTAATGTGCATGCTTGCTGTATTCATGAATGTGTCACAGGAAGGAGGAAGCCGTCCTATAATGGGCAATTATGGAAGAATGTGCCTTTAAGAGTTTCTTTCCAGGGTGATACTAGTCCACAGGGATACTGGGAAATCTCTCATGTGGCCTCATGCCCCAGCCAACCACTAATAAAAAAAAATAATGTTCCTCTGTGCATTTAATGAAAGGCCAAGGGATCCTCGCCAGCACTCTAGTGAATTAGAAGTTCATCTAGATGTCTCATAAGATCAGCCCCCTCAAGTGACTGCATGGTTCTCCACCTACCCACTGATCGCTGTTTCTAGTACTCTAAGTCTATCCCCTGTCCTCACTGTTTGTCAAAATCCCTAACCAGGGAGTGGCCTAATCCCTAATCCCTAACCAGGAGTGGCCTTCTGTGTCTATGAAGAATGAGCAACTCCTCTACCTCTCGGCTGTCACTTGTTGTGTTTGCCTCTGCAAAATACAGGGTCAGGGCATGGCTAGACTTGCAGGTGTAGAATGCTGTGAGTTAAACCCACCATCAGAGAGTGCAGTAGGGAAAGTGCTGAAATCTGTCCATACTGACATCTGTTTGTGCACTTGCACGACCACATTTGCGGCAGTTGCAGCGGCATTGGGAGTGGTGCATTATGGGCAGCTATCCCAGCATGCAAGTGACTGCAACATGCTTTTCAAATGGGAGGGTGGGGTGGAGTGTGACAGGGAGTGTGTTGTGTGTATGTGGGGGGGAGAGAGAGTGGGTTTTGGGGCGGGGGCTGAGAAAATGTCAGCATGCTGTCTTGTAAGTTCAAGCAGCAGCAGACCTCCCTCTCCCCCACACCTTCCTCTCTCACACACAGCGGTCCTGGCTGTCAGAAACAGAGCTTTCAAATGGCATATCTGTATTCCAACACTAATTCAAAACAATGACAAGAGTGGCCACTTGACTTAAGGGGATTATGGGATGTTTCCAGAGGCTGATCAGAGCACAGTAATGCAACACCTTATCCACACTGGTGCCACGGCACTCCAGTGGGCATGCAGCAAATGTTATTCCACTCGCTGAGGTGGAGTACCAGCAGCACTGTAGCCATGGAGTCAGAGCACTCTATGTGCCTTGCCAGGGTGGATGGGGCGTGAGTTAGGGTGCCCGAGGCTCCTTTATCTCGTTGTAACTCGCAAGTGTAGCCAAGCCCTCAGTCTCACACCTGCACAATTTTGCACATACACTAGTAAAGGCAGTGAAAACCTGGCCTCGACAGTATACTGCCTCTCTTCTCCCTGACAAGCAAGCTAAAAATTGCTTCCCACTGATCATCTGCACTAACATAACCCTGGGCTGTCTTTGGAATATACTCATAAATTTAAACAGATACCAAAGCTGGAGTCTTCACTCCTGGAGAAGAACACATTTTTCATGTTACTAGTCTAGGGGCTGAATCACTGTCTGCTGACTAACATCTGGAGTATCAGCATTTTGTTAAGGAGAAGCATTCTAGATTACTGAAAACTAACCCCCCTTGTTTAAATTTTATATTTCTAAAATGAATAATGGCTCGTATTGGATTTGCTCTGTCCCATGTTAAGGCATTTAACCCAGAGATTTATTTTTGATTGAATTATTATTGCTCCTCAGCATTTTAAGAAAATTATTAAACTTACCTATAAAAATAGGATATACAGCCACCAAGTCCCCTTTAATTTAAAGACCAGTTATATGGGGAGACACCAGGGGATAAAAAGCAAACACCATGGTTGAGGAAGCAATGAGTTTAATAGGAATGTCCAAGTTCAGGAAACCCTAGAAACCGGTGCTTTGAAAAGGGACGGGTGCCCCAAAAGAAAATTCCCTATAAGGATGTGGTAGGGGGAAGGGAGAGAGTACTAGGAACCTCTCCCACCCCAGGCCTGGGTATATGAGCTGGCCAAAAACCCATGGGTGATCACAGACCTTACTCTCTCCTAGTAGATGCATGAACTCCAGGTTTCAGAAATGGGGAGGGAAGGGATTGGCTGATCTACACTCCAAACTTATGTCACAATAACTACAACGCTAATGCGATAATCCACACCCCTGAGTGACATAGTTATACTGAGGGCTTGGCTACACTGGACAGTTGCAGCACTGGTGATGGGGTTACAGCGCTGCAACTCACTCTGTGTCCACACTTGCAAAGCACAGCCAGCGCTGTAACTCCCTGGCTGCAGCACTGGCTGTACACCTGGTCTGCTTGGAGTGTAGTGATTCCAGCGCTGGTGATGCAGCACTGGTCATCAAGTGTGGACACCAAAAGTGCTTTTATTGGCCTCCAGAGTATTAGGAGGTATCCCAGCATACCTTTTCAGCCACTCTGCTTATCGTTTCACACTCCACTGCCCTGGGCTCAGGTGACCCGCCCTTTAAATGCCCCGGGAATTTTAAAAATCCCCTTCCTGTTTGCTCAGCCAGGTGTGGAGTGCAATCAATCAGTGACCATGCCTCCACGCCCCAAACGAGCCCCAGCATGGAACACTTCCGAGCTGCAGGACCTCATCAGTGTTTGGGGTGAGGAAGCTGTGCAATCACAGCTGTGCTCCAGCCATAGAAATTATGATACCTATAGGCAGATATCAAAGTCCTTGCTGCTAAGGGGCCATGAACAGGACGCTTTGCAGTGCAGGGTTAAAGTAAAGGAGCTGTGGAGTGCCTATTGCAAAGCATGTGAGGGAAACCGCCGCTCAGGAGCTGCCCCCACGACCTGCCGTTTTTACAAGGAGCTGGATGCCATACTTGGGTGTGACCCCACTGCCAATCCGAGGACCACGATGGAGAGTTCAGAGAGGGAGATGTGGGGGAGGGTGTAGAGGAAGCCGAGAGTGAGACTACTGGGGTGGAGGGAGACACCCCGGAGTCCCAGGAGGCATGCAGCCAGGAGCTCTTCTCAAGCCAGGAGGAAGCTAGCCAGTCGCAGCAGCTGGAACTTGTTGGTGAAGAAGAAGCAGAGAAGCGGGTTCCTGGTAAGCAACTTTTATTTTAAGGATGGAAATGTTTTGGGAGAGGAAGGTGGGGGCTATGGCTGCCTGCATGCATGCCTAGATGTGGAATAGCCCATTGATTTGGTCTATCACGTCTTGGTAATCAGCCTCAGTACTCTCTTCAAAAGTTTCAGCCAGAGCGTGGGCAATGTGCTTGCGCAAGTTTATAGGGAGAGCCACCGTGGTCCTTGTCCCGGTCAGGCTAACTCGTCCGAGCCACTGTGCCGCGAGGGGTGGGGGGACCATTGCTGCACACAGGCAAGCTGCATAGGGACCAGGGCAGAATCCACATTGCTGTAGAAGACCCTCCCGCTCTTCCCAGGTAACACGCAGCAGTGATATATCTGGCAGTAGAAAATCCTGTTGAAAATGTAGGGATACTGTTCAGTGCAGGTCCCCCCCAGCTGCTCTCTGCTTTCCCCAATGCACAGAAACCCCAGTGAGCCCTGACTCAAGCAGCTCCCCTTCCCAGGCGAGTCGCGGTAGAAACACTCACCCCATTACTCACCATGTCTTCACTGCTCTGGCCTCTCTGTGCTATGTTTGCTATGTGTAAATGATGCTACAAATAGTCTACAAACTCCTTCACTGTGATAATAAACAATGCAGCCTCTGTATTAAATGTTTCTATTTCTGTTTTTTTAAGTGTCCTTGAATCCTCCGGCCCTATCACAGCCTGCTGAAAGACTACAGAACTTGATGCGTAAACCAAGGAAAAGCAAAGAAGATTTGGTGAAAGCAGTTATGAATCAGTACGCCAGAGAGAGTAAGAGGCTGCAGGACTGGAGAGAGAAAATGCATGAGTGGAGGGAAACACAAAGCAGGAGAAAGGAATTGGCTACCAAGAAAAGCACAAAGCAGCTGATAAGCCTCCTGGTGCGCCAAACAGACTGTATGCAGTCTCTCGCAGCCATGCAGGCAGATCAGTACCATGCTAACCCCCCCTCCTCCCAAAGCTCTCTCCCTTGTGCCCAGTGTTTGCTCAAAACCCCTTTCTCCAGCAGCCTGGTTCTTACCACCACTAGCTGCCCCCAACACCAGTACGTTCACCTACCAGCCCTGAGAACTACGACCCTTACCCTATGCACTCAACCCCCATCACGATGCAGCATATTAATCCTGAAGTGCAGCAGGCATTGCACAGCAATCCAGGCAGGACATATTCAAACCTCTGAATGTACAGTCCACCACCCTACCCCCCTGCCCTTTTATGTACTGTATTTTGAATAAATGATTTCTTGGCTTTTAAAACATTTTTTATTATTACAGAAAGTGAGAAATATTGTACCCCAAGGGAAAAACAGGCACAGCAAATCATTGTAACCACTGCACTTCACACCCATGCAAGGCACCAAACATTACTGTTGGCTTTCAGCCTCAAATTGCTCCCTTAAGGCATCCCTAATCGTTGAAGCCCTGTGCTGGGCCTCTCTAGTAGCCCTGCTCTCTGGCTGTGCAAATTCAGCCTCTAGGCGTTGAACCTCAGAGGTCCATTCCTCACTGAATGTTTCACCCTTCCCTTCACAAATATTATGGAGGGTACAGCACGTGGATATAACAGCGGGGATGCTGCTTTCCCCCAAGTCTAGCTTCTCATAAAGACACCTCCAGCGTCCTTTTAAACGGCCGAAAGCACACTCCACAGTCATTCTGCACTGGCTCAGCCTGTAGCTGAACCGGTCCTTGCTCCTGTCAAGCTTCCCTATATACGGTGTCATGAGCCATGGCATTAAGGGGTAAGCGGGGTCTCCAAGGATCACAATGGGCATTTCGACGTCCCCTACTGTGATCTTGCAGTCTGGGAAAAAAGTCCCGGCCTGCAGCTTCCTGAACAGGGCACTGTTCCGAAAGATGCGTGCATCATGCACCTTTCCAGGCCATCCTGAGTAAATGTCAGTGAAATGCCCACGGTGATCCACAAGCGCTTGGAGAACCACAGAGAAATACCCCTTGCGATTAAGGTACTCAGATGCCAGGTGGGGTGGTGCTAGAATAGGAATATGCATCCCATCTATTGCCCCTCAACAGTTAGGGAAACCCATTTGTGCAAAGCCATCCACAATGTCCTGCACATTCCCCAGAGTCACGGTTCTTAGCAGGATGTGATTAATGGCCCTGCAAACTTGCATCAACGCTATTCCAACGGTCGACTTTCCCACTCCAAACTGGTTCGCGACCGATCGGTAGTTGTCTGGAGTTGCCAGCTTCCAGATTGCAATAGCCACTCGCTTCTCCACTGGCAGGGCAGCTCTCAATCTCGTGTCCTTGCGCCGCAGAGCGGGGGCGAGCTCCTCACACAGTCCCAAGAAAGTGGCTTTTCTCATCCGAAAGTTCTGCAGCCACTGCTCGTCATCCCAGACTTGCACGACGATGTGATCCCACCACTTAGTGCTTGTTTCCTGTGCCCAAAGGCAGCGTTCCACGGTGCTGAGCACGTCCGTTACTGCCGCAAGCAATTTAGTGTCTTGCGCGTCAGGTGAATCAATATCATCGTCTGACTCCTCACTGTTACTTTGGAGCTGAAGGAATAGCTCAACTGCCAAACGTGATGTGCTGGCAACATTCATCAGCAAGGTCCTCAGCAGCTCGGGCTCCATTTCTAACAGAAATCGCACTGCAGACTCACAATGGCGTCAAACTGCTGGGATGTGTAGCGATGCACTATGGGGCGTTGGGACAGGAAGCGGAATTACCTGAACCCTTCTGTCCCCTTCCCACAAGCCACAGCGCCAAAATGGGACGAGGTGCTCTGTGGGATAGCTGCCCACAGTGCACCGCTCCCAACAGCGCTGCAAATGCTGCAAATGTGGCCACACTGCAGCGCTGGTAGCTGTCAGTGTGGCCACACTGCAGCGCTGTCCCTACACAGCTGTACGAACACAGCTGTAACTCCCAGCGCTGCACAAATGTAAGTGTAGCCATACCCTTAGGTAGACAGCCCTTTGTTGATGGAAGGGCGTCTTCTGTCAACATAGCTCCTGCCTATCGGGGAGATGGAGTACCTCCACAGACGAGAGAAGCTCCTCCATCAGCATAAGTAGTGTCTTCACTAAGGACTACAGCTGTGCTCCAGCTGTGCAGTCAGGGTAGACAAGCCCTGAGCGTTGGGCCATTGCTTTGCTTCTCCTCCATGTAGCATCTGCAGAGCTGGTGAGAGGTGTAACCTCAAGGGTGGTGTATCTGTCAAGTCAGTGGGCACAGCGAGGGAGTCCCCAGGGGGAATTCTGGCTGACTCAGCCGAAATTACCCCCAGGCATTCCAGCTGCTGTGCCTGGTGGTGCCTGGGGCACTATCTATTCTAGCCTGTAGCAATCAGACATCTGACACATGTAAAGCTGAAAAACACTTACAATTAAGCCAGTACAAACATAGAAAATAACTTGAAGAATGAGAATCTTTAATCTTACTATTAAACTCATTTTAACAAAAATGCTTAGCTAAAGTCTAGGCTCATTTCCTGAAAATGTCTAGTGTGTTTCCACTTCAGTTTCTTAGTTTGGTTCTAATCCTGCACAACGCTGGGCAGCCCCTTGGAGGGCTGAAGGGTCCAATTCCTATGGACTTCAGTGGGAGAAGAAGGAACTCAGCACCTTCCCAGATGAATCCCTTCATCCTGATGTTATGCTTTCACTGCAGTTTTTACCCTGCAGGCAGATTCTGACAATCTGTCTGTCAGCCCATCCAGTTGGGAATAATATATAATTATTAACACTGTAAGTATCATGATCTTATTGGCTACAACACCAGAAGGCCCCAGGGACCCCCTGGAGTCAGCCGGTACAGTAGAAACTAGCAACTATTGTCACAGCAGCATTATATTCATACTATTCATGTATATCAGGCTTTTTTCATTGCTAGCCTTAATGCCACTGTAATAATTCACAACTGGCAACACTTTTTAAAAACTCTTTGGAAACTTTCTGCAAAATAAGAAAAAAAAGTAGCTCTTCCAAAACCCTCCCCCACTTATAAAAGTCCCCACAGTTGTAAGGGCCAGATTCTGAGCAGATGTAGGCACAGAAGACAGAGGGTGAAGGCTCTTATTCTCAACCAGTCCTGTGGTAACTTAGAGCAGCCTAAGGGCTGTTGTAACTTACACAGCTGGGGTCACTAAGGGAAGTAAGTGGCCTGTAACTGTCCTCTGTCATGCACCCTCAGTATCCCTCGTAATGCTCCAAATAGTACCCTGTGATATCACTCTGAAGGGGCAGTTAGTGAAGGAGCCAGCTCTGCCCACTTTATATCCCCTGAGAGCTCCCCCGCCCCCGCCAGAGGAATTTCCAAACTGGTAGCTGCAGGCAGATTCTAGCCCTACTGTGCCACTCAAATGGGGCAAAAGAGGATGGAGTCAGTGTAGAGAATCTCAGCTCTCTCTCTCTCTTTTTTGCTGTTCCTACAACGGTGGCATAGTCTAATAGTAGTACCGTGGCTGGTGTAGAAAAGCTATTATCCTGTCACAAAGAGATTTCTCATCATAATCTGCCCTGGCATGAGAGCTCAGTGCAGATTCCACAGGTGAATGGAAGGGAAATACTGATAGTACTAATGCTCTTTTATTTATGCAAACTTTGGTTTGGTTTATGCAGCAGATTGTACCTTAGCTATTAAATCTTGTATGAGACTCTGATAATGTGAGGTCCTCTTAAGAAATTAATGGCTGGACAGGGACTTTTTATTTTCTTCCCCATTCCCCTCCACCCAAACTAAAATGCTCTATCAACAAATTGAAGACTTCCATTTTGTTTTGTTTTTCAGAATCCTGTTAATGGCCTATAGGTATAGTAACATATTTACCAGTGGGCTGGATGGGCCAACATCTTGCAAACAATAGTTCTCTTTACAGGAGACTACATTGTAATTTGTAGGTACAGCTGGTCATAATTACAAGTATGACTGAATTTTTTTTATCATAATTCAATTTTTCCAATGGAAAACCACCCACATTTTCAATACAAACATTAATAAAAATGTTAACTAGCTAAAAACCTTTTTGGAAGGTTTTAACCATTAAAAAATTGACAGACAAAAAAAAAGTAAAAACTTTACAAAAATTCCCAGGAAATGTTTTACTGTGTTTTTTTGTTTGTTTGTTTGTTTGTTTGTTTTTTGTGACAATGCAAAAATGAAATCACACATGAAATTACATTGCTGATATATCTCATACACATGTACTCTTGTGATTAAAAAGAAAGAGAAAAATATCAATACTGTTCTCATTGCTTATTGTCTCTGTTATAGCAGATCAGTAAACCTGCTATAGTTAAGATTAAGATCAGGTTTCTGTTTAAAGGTCAACTCTTCTAAGTGCTGTAAAAGCTACATGGTTAAGGATTGCCTTGAAATTTGGTGTGCTTCCTGCCGGTGCAATGTTCTGCCAATGATCCAAATTTGGTGTCATTTGACCAAGAAGTTCCCAAGATACAGCCCCTAGGAAAAAAACAGCTTTTCTTAAAGTTGAGAGATTCTGGCAACCTTTTTTTAATTCTTCTTCTTCTTTCCCTTTATTAATAGAGAGCAAACAAGAGCTCAGATCACTGCACCTGGAGATCCAGCGCTAAAGAGTTGCCCCAACTAGCTCTTTGGGGAAAATCAAATTAAAAAGTTATTTGAATAAGATTTTGCTTCTCTCCCATTTAGAGTGTCAGAAGCCTCGTCTGCTAAGTGACATGCTAAACAATTATACTGAGCATGTGCAGGAAGAGACATTAACTATCTGGTTAAAAACCTTTAATAAAAAGGAGCTGGGTGGTTCTGATGAACTGGCATAGTCAGGCATTCTGAACTTCTCATTTAAGCACTCTGAGTTCAAATTCAATGCAGGGCAGAAATCTGAAGTTTAAAAAAAAGCATGTTGCTTCAAATCTGTCTTTATTAAGGTAGGATTGTTATTGTGGGGAAATGTAATCTGAGTGCAGCAAATTATTCAGAAGGGGCTGCTGCTATTTTTTTAAAAGAAAAATAAATTACACATGCAAATGCTTACTGGGAAGGGAAGGTGATTGGGGTGGAAGAATAGGTGGGAATCAGAGGGAGGGTTGGGGATTAGGAGATGGGGAGAGGCTGGGACTGGGGGGAGGGATGGGCCCTGACAATGGCGACATAGCGGTAAGAACAGTGGCAGAGGCATATCAGCCCCACATTCCCCTCTCATGTGTGTGCTATGATCTGGGGGCTCCCAGCCTACTTATAGGGATGTGATACCCCCTCCTTCCCTGCCCCACCTCATATAAGCCAGGTTCTTGAGAGGGTTTTCAAAGCTGGGGAGCTATAAGCCCCACCCTCTACCCCATGTTAGTGGGGATCTGGGGGTCCCGGCCCATCAGTGATGTCTGAACCCCACTCCTTACCCTTCCCCCTGTGTATGCACCAAGCTCTGGGGGCCTCTGCCAATCTGTGGGGTGTGACCCCCTTCCCTGCCCCACCTCATATGAGTCAGGTTCTGTAGGGGGCTTTGCCTATCTGTTGGTGTCTGAATCCCACTCCCTAACACCTTCACGTGATCTGGGACAGTGCTCGAGCCCTCAAGAAAAAAAGGGCCAGGACTCACTCCTCCCTTGGAGCCCTGGTTGACACTGTGCTGGGCCCACTGACTCAGGAAAAGAAAAAGAGGAGAAGAGGCAACTCTTTCTCCACCATTCAATACAGCTACCCTGAACACAGTAAGTGTTGGAGTGCATGCAGATAATTCCCAGTGGCTAGTGCCAGCTCCAGAGGGGAGGAGTTGAGGTCATGTAGGTGTTTACCTTAACTCTGTATTTCTTGGCTTTCAGAAGGCTGAGTTTTGCTGAACTTGAAGTTCTGGAAGGGCACAAACTATCATTGGGCAACCTTAACTCTGCATTAGTGAATTTATTTTTGTCATTAAATAGTCATTTAATATTTGCTAAAAAGAGGCCAAATTCAGCTTCTAAAATTACTTCCAAGAACTACTGGATGCAGCTAATCAAGTCCATGACTTCCAAGCTTTCCTGTACTCATAAGATCCAAAGTTGTTTTAAACCCTAGAATTATTCTCTATTATGTTGTAGAATACTATTGATGCTAATAAGCAGCCCAACACAGCCATTAAGCCTTCCACTCCAAATGTCAGGACAGCAGCGACTTATGCACAACGACACTCTCTTTCACTCCATTTGGATTTCTCTCTTTCCTGCCTCTGCTCAATTCTCCTCTCACACTAATTTTATACCTATGTAACATCAATGGAGTTACTTCTCATTTCTCCTAGAGTGAGTTAAATCAAACTCAAGACTCATATGGACAAAAATATTTCTAAAGAGTTCACCCCAAATCTGAGACATTATCTCAAAGACAGCTTCTCTGGCATGCTAAACAGAAATAGAGTCACCAAGATCGGCAGATCCTTGACAGATATTCAAATGTGTTTTGTTGGTGGCAGCTGCCACATTCTCTGTGGGGGCATTGGTGACATAACTTACCCATGGAAATTCTCCAAATGAAGTGTAGAAACACAAGGAAGATCAGCTTGGTGAAGAAGTTGCTTGGATCCCAAGCCAGAGGAGCTCTGAACCATGATCACTGGTTATTCTCAAATCTCACATAAAGCTTGAATAATTAGTCTTTCTGAGACTGTCCTGCCCTGAGGTGGTGGGGCGATCAGATCCACATAGCCCTATTCTATCCCACTTCACCCCACTCCATGCTTCCAACTTGGCGATAAACTGATCCAAGATCCTCTGCAGCAGAGACTTCTGTCTATGAGCAGAAGCAGCCACTGCCCCTCTTCACCCTCTCAACAGGCAAGCCTGCCCCCTGCATCATCATAAGCAAGGTTTTACACTTTCCTCTGGACTAGTGCACAGAGGATTCAGCTCCTCTTCCTACCCCATTCCAGGGATATTACGAAAGTTCTGCAGCATAGATGGCATTCCCCAGACCCTACACCAATGAGTGAATTTCACCCACAACATTTCTTTTAATATTGGGTTTGAAGTCTCATGGCACTGTCTGCTATCAAGGTGACTTTGGATCCAAGACATCTCATAATTAGATAAGGATGAGAGAGAATTTCTGGGCTGCCCTAGGATCTCCTCTGACTCAGAGCCAATTATTATGTTTGTTCTCCCCAGAGAACACAAGCTTATTGAGTCAGAGAAGCTACCATTTATTTCAGGAGAGAAGTGCTGCTGAGCTGTAAATTACACAATCAAAGAGAACATAAGGGTACCGCTCTGTACAGACTTATTATCAAATCTTACACCAACCCCCCCCCCCCTACACACACATACATAGATCCATGATTACTTTTCCTTTTAAAGTCTATAGATTATGAACCAAATTCAGAAGTGATGTTTAAGGCAGTGCCAGTAAAGACTCCATTACACTAAATTAGATTCTTGAACACTTGGACTTCCTTACATTATTGGTAGAGTAGGTGCAAGCAGGTCTGTGGGAGTCTGTGTGGGAATAAATTACATTCCGAGGAACCAGAAGAATATGTAAGAGGTGTAAATGAAAGTAGGTTGGTGATTACTTTACCCCTTCTTCCAGCTCCTCAGTCTCTACATTTACTGAGTTAGACTACTTTACGTCAGAGTGGAACTAAATAGAGCTAAGAGAGTTTGAATGTAAAGGAGTCCAGTTTATGGGAGTCTATATTATATCACCAGGCCCCTTGGCTATAACTGCACAGTAATCTAGAGTGTAAGAATAAGGTGTCATGAGCGAAACCTGGCCCCAGTGAAGACAATGATAAAACATCTCCTGACTTCACTGGGCCAGGATTTCACCCATTTTCACTCATTCTGGTACAAAAAAGTCATAATTCATTGTTCTGATCACTGAAAAATAGATTGATGATTAACCTTAGATAATGGTTCCTCATTAAAATCAAATCACAAAAGCAAAAGATTTTCATCTTTCTCCAGGGGGTCTGAAACAAATCATTTTATTTTTATCAAGAAAATACCTCCTAAGTTTTCAGTGGCAGTTAAATGAGATTTTTTATTAATGGATTTTCTTTTTTTTAATTCTGACAATCACATGTTTTTCAAAAATAAGCAGCAGTGGGAAAAAGAAGGAAAAAAATATTATATTTCTAGTGTGTTAATGAGCCTCAATGGAATTATTGTCTTCACAGGTGAGAGTATTAACAAGAATGTAATTTTGTACTTGGCTACATGCCAAATGCAGCAGATTTATCTTCCTTTTTAAAATAATTACTACTTCAGTAATACTGTAATTAATAGAATAGTAAGTATTGTAGCAATTCACAAAGACAGCTTCCTTACCACTCCACTGATATATTTTACTAACCAACATCTGTGGGGCTAATATGATATTGGCAACAAATGGGAAATTTTAACTTTGCATTTGTAAGTAGTAGTGGACACAGTCCTTGTCCAAAAGGTTGTACAATCTTAACTCTGGAAGCAGCAAACACTTACCACTGTGCATCGGCTTCAATGGGCTGATTTCCATTAGTTAACACTATGCACAGTATTATTGACAGGATTAAGCCTGAAGTGCCAAGAGATCAGACAACAAAAGCCATCCTCAAACAGCAGCTTTTTGGACCAGATTTTTATATTCTTACTCAAGTGACAGCATTGAAATTAATTGAACCAGTTGCAGTGCTATCTACTCAGTGTGAGTAAGGGCTCCATAGTCTTTCCCTTTGTTTTCAAATAGGATCAAAACATAGGAGACGGACCAAAAGAATGCCCTTTTTAAAATCTCCTGTTTTTATGGATCGATAACTCGTGATTTTTTTTTAATATTTGGGGTTGGCAATGTTGCACACACAGTAGATGTTAGCACCCCCTTTCACTGAAATCTCCATTAACTGAAAATAAAGGTCTGTCTCTGACTTACATTCCGCAGAGCTTTTCTGTGCTACACACACTAGGATTTTCACCGTAGTTCAGGTTTTCCTGGAAATTTCCTCTTTTTTGATCCTCCATCTTCTGTCTGGGTGGATTTTTCAAATAAGAGGAAATGTCTGGAATTTTTGCGGATCAAACATTGCAGCTGAGAAAGAGCTGGTTCTGCATCCAGACTGGTCCATCTGCTGCAGCTGACAGATCCCACCCACCCTGGCCCAGGCTCCCAGCCCTGGGGAGGGGGAGAGGCAGGGAGGCACTGACAGACAACTGTCACTGTGTCTTGGGCCTTCGCCTGCCCCCTACCACCATGACAGGAAGCGACACTGCTTCCTACCTCAAGAGTGAGGCCCCAGGTACCCCCTCCAGCACCCTCCAGGTATCCCTCCCAGTTCACACACCCTCAGCACCGCCCAAATACCCCTCCCGGTACACACACCTCCCATACCCACCAAATACCCTTCCCGCACCCCTCAATGCTCCCTCTAAGTACACACACCCTTCCTACACCGCCCAAATGTCCCCTCCCAGTACACACACCCCTAGCACCCCCAAATATCCCCTCCCACACACCTTCAAATACCCCCTTCCAACACACACATTTGCCTCCAGCATCCCCCAAATACTCCTCTCAGTACACACGTACCCCTCCCACAACCCCTCAATACCTCATCCTTGTACACTTGCTCACCCCCAAGAGACCCACTCCCAGTACACACCCCTCCAGCACCTCCCAGATACCCTCTTCCACACACCTTCAGATAATACCCTCTCCCAGCATACCCCTCCCCCTCCATCCGGGGGGGGGAGGGATAGCTCAATGGTTTGAGCAGTAGCCTGCTAAACCCAGGGTTGTGAGTTCTAGGTGGCCTTGAGGGGGCCACCTAGAAATCTGGGACAAAATCAGTACTTGGTCCTGCTAGTGAAGGCAGGGGGCTGGACTCAATGACCTTTCAGAGTCCCTTCCAGTTCTGAGACAGGTATATATCTCTCTCTGTTATATATATATTTTAAACTCCCAAAATATCCCATCCCAGTATCCTATCCCCCCCAACTGTACCACCCCCTCCCCAAGCCTCTGGCAATGTCCTTTTTGAGGGGGAATCTGAAAGATAGTAACTCAGATGATCAACAAATCCTCTCCACCTGTTCCAGAGTGGAGAACTAGAGCCTAAGTTTGCAATATGGGTAAACAGCTCTCTAGGTAGTGTTTTCTTCATCACATTGTGTGGGGGAGACTTGATCTGGATCCAGCTAAAAGCTCTTCACTGTGCATCTGTGTTGGAGACCTGGAGGACCATCCTTTCTGAGCTGGCTGGCCAACTCTTCAGTTCATCTAAAATGCCAGCTAAAATATTCCTTGAATTTGCAAATGAACCTATATTTAGTGTATGACAAATAAAATTGCTCAAGAGCAGAGTATTACTTAGTATGGGTAGGTAGATGTTAATCTGCATTGTGATAAGAAGAATAAAGCCCAGTTCAGATAGAGGAAATTAAACTGTCAAGTTTAAAGAACATTAAAGAACATTTTAAACTACATAAATTACCTGAGTGCAGTCCCCTAAAGATCAGCATAACAGGATCACATTTGCTTAATCCAGTTAGAATCCTAGAAGTATTTTCTCCCATGTGCGACTGATCAAGATAGAGTTTTGATCAACCACTCAGCATGAAGTTACAATGCAACAGGTCTATCCTTGAAAATACAAGGATATGTATCATATTGGCAGCAACACGATCATCCAAATAAGAACAAAATATGAATACAGCTCTTTCCTAGTAGACAAGAGACAGCTCTCATTGTGAGAGAAACACGATTAAATGAAGAAGCTGAATTTATAAATATCACAAGATGTGGAGCCACATGGTTTTGGTGTAATGCTCTTCATTTCAAAAGAGAGAAATCATGCATTCTATTAATGTCCTGCAGAGGCCTAGAAATTAACATTTTGGTTATGCTGTGCTACGTTTCGTTCATAGGTAATTTGAAGACAACTATTCTTTGATATCTGAGAAATACCTGCTCAATATCATAACTACGTATCCTTCATTGTACTAATGAAAAATACACCTGAATATCGTGGAGATAATTATAATGATGTAAACTATATTTGGAAATGGTATCACCCTACCAATCAAAATTAAGCTAAAAAACGCAATTGGTCTTATGCCACATTGGTCTCAGGACATTAGAGAGACATGGTGGGTGAGGTAAGATCTTTTACTGGACCAACTTCTGTTGGTGAGAGAGACAAGCTTTTGAGCCACACAGAGCTCTTCTTCAGGTCTGGGAAAGAAACTCCCCAGCATCCCAGCAACATGCAAGGTGGAACACATTGTTTAGCTTAAGTAGTTAGCACCTTTTGTAAGAGACCATTCAATGTAGAGTGGCCCATTAACACCTCTGCAGTCAGAGAACAAAAAGAGAGGGTTAGTGGGTTAGGCTATGCCTATATTAGCACTTTGGTCAGTCAGGGTGGGGAAAAAACCACACCCCAATCAACGAGAGTTTCACCGGTGTGGACAGCACTAGACGCTCTCCCATTGATGCTCGTTGGGGGTAGTTTAATTATGCCAACTGGGAAGCTCTCTCCTGTCCGCATAGAGCAACTACACGGGAGAACTTACAGCGGTATAGCTACAGCCGTGCCACTGTTAGGTCTCTAGTGTAGACATAACTTTACAGATTGTTGTAATAAGCCATAAATCCAGTATCTCTGTTCAGTCCATGATTTTTAGTGTCTAGCAGAGTAATGAATTTAAGCTCCAAGATTCATTTTATGAAAATGTTGTGCAGGTTTCCTTTGAGGATGAGGACTAATAGAACTGGGAGCTTAAATTAATTACATTGCTAGATACTAAAAATGTCTGAACAGAGATTGTGGCTTATTACAACAATTGATAACCTACTAACCATCTCTTTTTGTCCTATGGCTGAAGAGGTGTTAATGAACCATATTGAAGTGGCATGACATCCCTCTGAGATGGACAGGGAGGGACTACATCAGTCCCCCGGTGGGTAGAGACAAACCAATGATCCGTCCCCTCTCCCCCCCACACACACACACCCCGGAAGTAGAGGGTGGGACAGGAAACTTAAAAGACAGTCTCAGTTTTGTGAGAGCTGTGGAAGGAAGTAGCTGTGTCTCACCTGCTGCTGAGCCCTGTGCCCAAGACTGAATACTACAGTGCCGAAGACCCAAAGGAGTTGTCAGGAATGCCGAAGGATGGGGACTCAGAGGAGTAGCTGGGACTACTGCTGGCCATGTACCTCAGGAGACCAATGAACCTCAGGTGCTGGATGCACACTTAGAAAGGGTAGTAGGAAGTGGTCCAGGGAAACCAGGCAGTAGTCAGGTTGTGTTGTCAGAGCCTTCATCAGTCTCAGTTTTGGTAGCAGAACCAGGGTTTAAATTCAACTGGAGCTGTTAAACCCAGCAAGTTTTCATAGCATGTTGGGGGTGAGGACATACAGGGCTATGGGAAATACTCTATCAGAATTTAAGCCTTGGGCAGAACCCTCTGCCACTGTTAGGGCCCTGGACTGAGACCCAGTGAGTAGGGTGGGCCCGGGTCCCCCTACCCCCTGCAGCCAACCCCATCCCTACCTACCTTAGGCCAAGAGGCCTGTGTTTGCCTGAGTTGGGAGACCAGGCAAAGAACTATTGATTGCTCTACCCCACTCAGAGGGTCAGGATACTAGACTGTGGATTGTTGCCTTCCTCAGCCAGGAGGCCAGGCCATAGACAGTTGTGCTGCTCTGCCCTGACCGGAGAACCAGAGCTGTAGCCTGTTAATAGACCCCTCCCCTCCTTTTGTGTGATGTAGTGAGGTGACATGCCCTCCCTCTGAGCCTGATGGGGAGGGATGGCACAGAACCACTACACTTGGTGGAGAATGCAGGCAGCAACCCCACCCCTAAGAAAAGCGGTCAAGCTCAATACTGCAGCCCCATGGTCAACGAGCACCAGGATGGAAGTGGAGAAGCTTATTCAGTGGTTGGCTGAAAGCCAGCAGCAACAGCATGTGGCTCAGCCCCAGCAGCTGCAGCGGCTTGTGCAGCAACTGGGGATGCAGCAGCAGCAGCTGATCTGGGTGCTAGGGGTCCACCATCAGGAACAACAACAGCAGTGCTTCCAGTAGCTGGCATCCCTGCTGTCCCACACCTGTTTCTCCTGCAGCTGCTTCCTAGTATGATATATGGCCACCTTGGCCAGTGCCAGGAGGAGGTTGATGAGGAGATCTTGCAACATCCTGGGGCCACAGATGGGGTGTGCATAAATCAGGAAGTGCAGGGAAGTGTCATCAGAACGTAAGGAGAAGCTTCTGGAGGAGCCAGAAAAGGAGCTGCAACCTCATGCACTCAAGATAGACATGTGCCAGAATCTCCCTCTGAGCGGGGCAGAGGAATGAACAATCTCTAGCCCAGCTTCCTGGCTAGAGCAGACAACAGATAGTCTACAATGGGCTCTGATCCCCTAGGTGGGGCTTAGCAATGAATGGTCCCGCCTGGTCTCCTAGCTCAGGAAGACAGCAGGCAAACATAGGCCTCTTGGTCTAAGATAAGTAGAAGGCCACCCCAGGGTGGGGTTGGTTGCAAGGGGAAGGGAGACTAGGGCCCATCCTACTCCACCAGGTCCCAGGCCAGAGTCATAACAGTAGCAGAGGGTTCTGCCAGTGGGTCAGCAGGAGGCCCACTGAAACATGCTGACCTAGACTCTGACAACCCAACCAGACTATTATCTGGTTTCCCTGGGCCACTTCCTACTACCCCTTCTAACTCTGAGCAGTCTTTAGCACTCAGCCCCTTATACAGCCCAGGTGCCCTTCTCTTAATCAATCAGTTAATAAATCTAGATGTACTGGCCCCAGTTCCCTTTTGAGGGGCCATTAATCCTATGACCACCTTATATAAAACTCTTTCCACAGTAACTTGGATCCCAAAACCTAGTTGCAATTATATGAAGACAAGTGACAAGAATGTCCACAAATTTCTCCAAAAGCTCAAATTCAAATGGCAGAGAACTTGTAGCTCTGAAATTAGGCAAGCTCCCAATATCCAAAGATAGTTTTGTAAACAAAGAGATGATTGCAGCCATTTTTAGCTCTAGTATAAAAGCTGTCTAGTAAGAAGCCAAAAACAGGATAGATGAAAGAAAAAAGTCTAGCTTAAATTTTGTAGAAATGCCAAAATGAGCACTAGGAATTGATGTGGAAATAGCATCTTGTACATCTGAAACAAACATTTCAACAAAGATTTTAAGTAGCAAATTGACCAGTTAAATAAAACAATTTGAAAACATTTGGACAATCTCTGTCTCTTCAGCAGTCATGTATGGTACTAAAAATAAAAAGAAAGAATTGTAAGAAGAAAAAAAGGTGTGCCACAGGACTAGAGAGCCATAGCATTCTGTTCATGAACATTCCTATGAAATTATGCTTTTCCGTTCTCCATAAATAGGGCTGGTTCTGGACAGCAAGAGAACCTCAGGTTACCTCTACCCAGCAATGCAGGGAATGGGAGTAACTTAAATGGGCAGACCTCCCAAAGCCATTCAATCACCAAGTGGGTGCACACCAAAAACTGGCTGCCCATTTGAAAAATTGGGCTTTACTCTCAAACTCATATACATGTGACACATACAAGAATTAGAGATGACTCCTATTACACTACTTTTTAGAGTTAGGGCCACTGCCATTCACTGTACCCACATTTCATACACGTACCCGGATTGCCAGCACGGTTTGGCACACTCATATTGCCAGCCCAGCACAATTCAATTCACTGAAAAATGTATGATGTTTCTTCCCAACATCAGTCTGAAATAATAGGTTTTTCAGTCTTCCTTTGACTGACTTCCTCTGGACATTTCTCACCCTTCCAAAATAAGCCATCAGTGGCAGCTAAGTGGATGGTGAATACTTTTTTGCCCTATCAAAAGGGCTTGTATAAAAATATTGGTCTGTGCAATTATAAATCTGTCCTATATGGCAGGAATGATGTAAATGCATTTAAAGATTGCAAATGCCATGGTCTCTTCTACTGGATAACAAATCCAGGTGTACAAAAAAAGATCCTGTATGATGAGGTCATAATATCGCTGTGTATGTTACTTCTTTGCTAGCTGAATTCTTTCTCCATCTTTCTACTACATTCCAGACAGTATTCAGCCAGCTGCATGTGTCTCCTCTTGGCATGTTGTACAGGATATGGATACACATGAAAATATTGCGCACTTTCCATGGCTCCATCAGAACAATTCCACAACTAGTGCCCAGTCACCATGTCCTGCCTATCTCTCTGTCAGTCTGTCTGTTAATCTGTCTTTGTAGACACTTGTATATAGCACATTACTGCATTATCTGAGCATCCTACAGAAATATATGGGTCCACACTATACTTTGGGTGGAATTTTCAAAAGTGCCTAATGGCCAGATTTTCAAAGGCATTTAGGTGCCTAAAGTTGCAGACAACTTCCTAGTGGGAGTAACTCATCTAACCTGCTTAGGTGATCTTGAAAATCCCTCTGTGTGCCTACGGATGCAGGAAGGCACATATCTGAATCTTAAGGCACCAAAATATCTTTGAAAATATGGCCCTAAGTGACCTAGAAGCACAAATCCTATTTAAAATCAATAGGACGTGTGCTCCTAAATTACTTAGTTGCTTTTGAAAATTCTCTCTCTCTCTCTCTAAACAATGGCAATAGTTTGATTTTCCTGGCTCATTCTAGATCACCTCTGTAGAAATCCCAAGTGGTTGCTCTGTTATTACTCATAGATTTGTGAAGGCTTCCATATAAATCATTTTGAGGAAACACATATGGTGTCACTGATATGCTGTATAGTTTCTCTGCCTTATTTTTACTTATTGTGGGGATTTTATTCACCTCATAAAGCCTCCTAAACTGAAGGGAAAAGATGGAGTATTTTAATCATCACTTACTGTTCGCTTACCAAACACATTATAAATGTCAGCCTTTCTAGTATTTCCATTTTGTCAACTCTCAATGCTGAAGAAACACGCATCAGTTCCCAGCAGCTTAGGACCACCTGGAGCAAATTAGCATCAGAGTGTTTTAACAATTAGATGAGAACTTTTTCAAATAACTAGTGGGATTTGAAACCGAAGACCATCTTGCCAAACCTTTTAAAGTACATGAATTTCTGAAGACTCACCATTTTCTGCACTCCATCATTTCTAGATTTATGAGTAAGTTGGGTGCAATATATCTCAGTCGTTTTGACCAGTAGTGCTGAAAAGTGTCAGTAATCATAATGGTACTGTAAGAAGAGTGCTACCTGTTTGTTGCCAAATTGTGTCTGAACTGAATCAAAGGAAGGGGCGTACCCTTTGCAGGAGGCCACGGGAGTATCCCATCCTAGGGAAATTAGGGCTTGATCCAAAGTCTGTGAAACTTTAATTCAACCTCCTTGTGCATACGTCTGATGACACAGTCTCTAATTACATGATTAACAAGCTATGGTCACCTTGATGCAGAAATTATCAGCGAGGTTCTTTGGACTGTGTTATGTAGGAGGTCAGATTAGATCGTGATAATGGGCACTTCTGTCCTTAAAATCAATTTGTCTGTGATAACATATTTTTTTCCATAGGACCATCACTCTTACCCCCATCTTCTGCACCCTCTCTCTCCTCCTAGCTCTATCTTTTAGTCCCCTCCACCCCAGTCTATGGACCCTGTGCAGGGCCAGCTCCAGGTTTTCTGCCATCTCAAGTGGCAAAAAAAAAAAAAACAAAAAAAAAACGGCGGCAGCGCGATCGTGCCGCTCCACTCTTCAGCGGCAACTCAGCAGCAGGTCCTTTACTCCGAGAGGGACTGAGGGACTTGCCACCAAATTGCTGCCGAAGACCCAGACGTGCTGCCCCAATAGTGGCCAGAGTGCCGCCCCTTGGAATTGGCCACCCCAAGCACCTGCTTCTTTAGCTGGTGCCTGGAGCCAGCCCTGCCCCTGTGCTTCCACCTTGCAGCTAGCGCTTCCCCACTCACATTTGTCTCCATTCTGCGGTGGTTCTCGAAGCATGGGGTACATCCCCTTAAGGATCAGAGAAAAATATTCAGTGGGGGGAGGAAATGCCACACTTGCAGACCTGCTCTGCCCCCCACATGCCAGCTCTGCCTCCAACCACATGCCGCCCCCCAGTCCTGCTCCACCTCCACCCTCACTCCCTCTCCATCCCCAAACCAGCTCCAATCCCAGTTGCAGCTTCACTCCATCCCCAGACCAGATCTTCCCTCACTCCCTTTCTGTCCCCAAACCAGCTCCATCCCCAGCCAACACTCCACTCCGCCCCCTGCCTGGCTCTGCCCTCATTCCCCTTTCTGCCCCCAGACCAGCTCTGTCCACAGCCAATGCTCCACTCCGCCCTCTGCCTGGCTCTTCCCTCATTCCCTTTCTGCCCCCAGACCAGCTCCGTCCCCAGCCAATGCTCCACTCCGCCCTCATTCCCTTTCTGCCCCCAGACCAGCTCTGTCCCCAGCCAACGCTCCACTCTGCCCCCTGCCTGGCTCTGCCCTCATTCCCTTTCTGCCCCCAGACCAGCTCTGTCCCCAGCCAACGCTCCACTCTGCCCCCTGCCTGGCTCTGCCCTCATTCCCCTTCTGCCCCCAGACCAGCTCTGTCCCCAACCAATGCTCCACTCCGCCCTCTGCCTGGCTCTGCCCTCATTCCCTTTCTGCCCCCAGACCAGCTCCGTCCCCAGCCAATGCTCCACTCCACCCTCTGCCTGGCTCCAACCTCATTCCCTTTCTGCCCCCAGACCAGCTCCACCTCTAGCCCCAGCTCCTCCCTCATCCCCTGTTCTGCCTCCAACTCCACCTTCAGCCCAAGCTCCACTACTGAGGAAGCTTTAGTTGTGCAGTAATGGAGGGGGGCGGGCATGGACAGATTCCGTTACTGGCAAGAGAGAGCATGACTGGAAAAGTCTGAGCACCACTGACCTTCTGCATTACAGTAAGGTAGCTTCTTCCTTCACCTCCAGTTGCTTGGGCAGCAGCATGGGGAATATTATGTCCACAGAAGAGAGAGTGTCCCAGTTCTCAGTTCCTGTGCCTGGTGCCACAGTGGCCTCTGGCACATAGAAGAAGCAATTGCAGAGAAAAACCCTTTCAGCCTCTGCAGCCCTGAGGCAGAAAATGCTCATCGGGAGGATGACACATGCACAAGCCAGTTGGCACATAGGTGCTGTGAGGGGATGCAGCATGCTCAGTGCAGACAGAACCTCTGGATAATTTAGCTGCCAATGCCATGCTGTCTGGAATGGCTCACAACTGTGAGTGCCAACCTCATGGCAGACTGTCAAAAAGCAGGGTAGACACTCCAAACTGGTGGTATGTTCTGTAAGTAGATTTCACCAACCCGGTAACAAGTGTGAACTCCTGAAGCACTATACCAGTCTTACTATGGACTCACAGACAGTCCCTTTGGGCACTCCAGTATATCTTACCACTCAGGCAAATTGGACTAAGTGATAGTCAATTGCCATACACCAAAGATCACAAAAGAATCAAGTTCTTTCCAATCTCAAGAGATCAGTCCACTTACCCCAGATTAATTTGTACATCTGATCTCACATGAAAACTAATGCTTGTAGACAATCCTATAGAAAACTAACTAAGGATTTATTAACTAGAAAAAAGAAATAAATGAAATGCATGTTGAAGCCAGTCCAAACACCTTATATCTATACTTTAACCCACACCTCAAAGACTTGAATCAAACTTCTAGTTCCTAAAAGCAGTATTTTGTGTGTGTAGACAGATTGGCAAAATCTGCAAATTTGGCTCTCAACCCAAACTAAAGGCATAGTTTCCTTTTCATTTCTTTTTTAGTTGAAAGATTATTTAACTTAACTAACAATTTTTTCCCCAAAAAAGGAAGTAGATAGGTCACACCAATGGATCACACTTAATGGTATCATTTATAATAATTGTTTCTGAATACTTTGTTTGCTTGCAGTATCTGAACCCCAGGAATGAAGGAAGATTCCTTTGGAACCCTAGAATAAAAATCTCACATTTCAGAGATTAGCAAATAGATAATATATATTTCCCCTCATCCTTTAATTACATTCTCTGAGCTCTTATTTTTTTCCCTCATGTTTTTTTTTGTTGGACATAATTTCTGATAGCCCAGTCTTATGCCATTTATGTGGCTGCAACAGTCTACAATTCTTGTTATAAGTACAAGATCCTAAGGCTGGGTAAATTATACCACCACTGTGTCAGACCATTACTAAGATTCTGGCTACACTATGGACAGTGACACAATGGGTATCCCGGCAGCATAATTAAACCACCGTCAGCAAGCAGCAGTAGCTATGTCGGCAGGAGAGTGTCTCCCGCATAGTGCTGTGCACACTGGTGCTTTTGTCAGCAAAACTTATGTTGATCAGCAGTGTGTTTTTTTCCCACACCTCTGACTGACAAAAGTGCTAGTGTAGACAAAGCCTTAATCTTGGTCAGTAGTTTTGGGACAGGATGACCCTCAGATGTATTTCAAATTATAACACAATAACCTTATTCTGAGAGGTCTGTTTACACTACCCTAAGAAGATAAACGCACTGAAGACTTGAACATAAGCCTGTGGTCGTGTTATCCAGAATTTCATCAGTTAAAATTATTACAATTCAAGATGGGTTGGACCACTTGGGAGGGCCCCAGAGTTCCCTGTAATGATTATACTTCCCTGTAAGACTATCGTGAGGCTGAATCATCCATTACATATGTACCATAGATACTGCAAATGAAAAAGAATGATAAACAAACAGCTACGCCTCTTGGGAAATGATGCCCACTAAATGGCTTTTCCCATTGCTTAGAATAAAAGCATAACTACAGGATTGTTTGGATTAGACAGGCTGCTTGAAATTAATGATTTTTATCACATTTTCAGTCACTCTTTCGGAAAGGCATGGTAGCATCTCACTGAAACTTAGAAGATGGTTTTATGTTTATATTTTAAAGATATATGCCTCACAGAACCTTACAGTGCCACATGCAGACCAGCTTAAGTGCATATACATAGCTAGAATACAATATTTTTTCTCAAAAGAATATCTAATGCAGTACATGACTGTTTCTGTAATTTCTGTTTCCAAAGAAACTTGCAAATAATTTGTATTGGTTTCAATATGCAGTAAATCATCATAAACACAAGACGTCTGACTACAGAAATCCATGGCTTCTGTTACTATACATTTTAAATAGATTTTTAATATTTGAAGGGATTTTTAAACTGCAGTAAATGTTACTCTACATATCCTTTCAGTATTTAATTTTTCTCTTATGACGAATTCACAGAAGTTGTTACTGAGCAATAATTCCTGGGTTTTTATCTCAGTTTATACATTCTAAGCATGCAATAACTGAAGGATGTGAATGCTAAAACATGATATTGTTTTGGTCCATAATTTTGTTGATGTGTTATACTGTGCTACCAAGGGTTTAAGGATCATACCATATGAAATTAAATACTACTTTCACCTTCATTTGTAATATTGAAAGTCTAAACTCATTCTTCTTCTTGACTTTTAGAAATACTGGACTGTGATCTCATGATTTGCCATAGGCCAAGCACATTGGGTCTGATCAATAAAAGGCCAGAAGGCCTCTATGAAAAACAATGGCATGGCAGGAAATGGAACTGGTGATTCAGTTCATGACATTCTTCCTCCAAGTCAGTGTTGAACCAATGTCCCATCATGGCATTAGCTGTCTTAGTGCACCTTGAGACACCAGTGTGAAATGAGATGGGCAGTGGTATAGAGGCAAATGAGATGCTCCAGTTTCCCTCCCAGCCTTGGAACCAGAGCAAGTTAGAGCACCCTCAAGACGGTTCTAACTTGCACCTGGCTTCAGTGGCCTCCAAGGAGCTTTTCTGGCAGTCAGGAATCACTGGAGCACAAAGGGACACTGGCCACACCTCCCTCTTTCAGCTGGCATCTGCAAGTATGATAGAATCATCTATGCCAGTCCTATCATATCTGGGTGTTCCCCTAAAGAAGGCAAGATTAGGGATCATGGTTAAAATATAATATGCAATACACAGAAGATATTATTAAAGTATTAGTAAACCACATGGGAAAATGGCTACCATTAATTAGTTTCAGAGGTGCGCAGACGGGTAGAACTTGCTCACAGGGTTTTTGTGTATATATTTTGTCTACTCATTGTCTGAATTATATTCTGCAGTGCTAGTCTGTGTCAAATTTATCATTACTATTCATACAATATATATTGCCGGGTTTGATACACATATATCCATAGATACTAACTAAATATTGAATTTAAGAGGATAATTCAGAATTGTTTGGCATTTTACTCAACTATCCTAAGTTATTACTAAGATATTTATTATTTATTGTTCTTTGCAAACATTTATAAGGCTGCCTAACCAGGGTATTTGGACACATTTGAAATGGGGGCAGTTCTCATTATATTTCGGTAAAGTTTAAATACATCACTACCCACACCCCCCTCTCGTCCCCTGCTCCCGCACTTCAACTATCAAAAGCAATGATTCAAACAAACCTAGCAGCTTTAAGTTTACACTGGACATGCTCAGAAACTTAATATAGTCACTCCCTCATTAACATTATATCATCGCTTTAAGTGTATTCACTCCCACACTAATAACATAATACCCTTTCTTACATCTTTCGGTGCGCAAAGCACAGCCCTGCTCTTTTCTCAAATATTTCCCTGGAGTGTATGAGGAAGCATAGGTACAGAAAGAATCATGAATCTGTAGACACAGAAGGGATGATTAGCTTTTTTGGTTCACTTTTCAAACATATGGAGCAGTATAAAATCGTGTGTTTATTTAATTTTGTACATACTCAGCACAGATAATATTAACAGCAAGGGGTAGGAATGCAAGCCAAAATAGGGAAAAAACAGCTTAAAGAATATTTAAATAAGTTAGATGTACTCAAGTTGGCAGGACTTGATGAAATTCATCCTAGGGTACATAACGATCTAGCTGAAGCAATCTCAGAACCATTTGCAATTATCTTTAAGAACTCCTGGAGGAAGAGTGATGTCCCAGAGGACTGGACAAGGGCAAACATAGTACCCACTTTTAAAAGGGGGAACAAAGAGGATACCAGGAATTATAGACCAGTCAGCCTAACTTTGAAACCTTGAAAGATACTGGAACAAATTATTAATGAATCAGTTTGTAAGCACCTAGAGGATAATAGGGCTACAAGGAATATCCAGCATGTGTAACGCTGACAGACCCTGGTTGTCAGCGGGATCAAACCAAGGACTTCTGGAACTTAGTGCATGAGCCTCTACAGCCTGAGCTAAAAGCCAGCTGGCTGTTAGCTAGGGCTGTAGAGTGACTTATTTAACTCTCTCTAAGTCGGGGGTTCTCAAACTCGGGGTCAGGACCCCTCGGGGTAGTGAGGTCATTACATGAGGGGTCACTAGGTGTCAACCTCCACCCCAAACCCCCGTTGATGCCAGCATTTATAATGGTGTTAAATATATTTAAAAGTGTGTTTAATTTATTGGGGGAGGGGTTGCACTCAGAGGCTTGCTACGTGAAAGGGGTCACCAGTAAAAAAGTTTGAGACCCACGACTCTAAGTGGTCTCAGTGCCACTAGGTGGGGCAACACACCACACCCAGGAGATGTGTGGGTTACACATGGATATATCAAGAACAAATCATGCCAAACCAACCTAATTTCCTTCTTTGATGGGTTTACTGGCCTAATGGATGAAGCTGTAGACATGATATATCTTGATTTTAGTATGGCTTTTTACACAGTCTCTTGTGACATTCTCATAAGCAAACTTGGGAAATGCAGTCTAGATGAAATTTCTGTAAGGTAGGTACACAACTGCTTGAAAGCATAGTTATCAGTGGTTCACTGTCAAACTGGGGTGATGTAACTAGTGGCATCCCACAGGGGTCAGTTCTGGGCCTGGTACTATTCAATATTTTCACTAATGACTTGGATGAAGTGGCAAGCATGCTTAGAAAATTTGTGGATAATACCAACCTTGGAGAACAGCACTTTGGAGGACAGCATTAAAATTCAAAATAATCTTGACAAGTTGGAGAATCAGTCTGAATGCAACATGGTGACATTCAGTAAAGATAAAAGCAAAGTATTTCACTTAGGAAGGAAAAAAACAAATGTGCAACTACAGGATGGGGAAAAACTAGCTAAGTAGTTTTACTTCTGAAAAGCATCTGTGATTATAGTGGATCACAAATTGAATATGAGTCAACAATGTCAGGCAGTTGTGAAAAAGGCTAATATCATTTTGGGGTGTATTAACAGGAATGTTGCATGCAGGCTGACCAGATAGCAAGTGTGAAAAATTGGAACGGGGGTGGGGGTAATAGGAGCCTGTATAGGAAAATGCCCCAAATATCAGAACTGTTCCTATAAAATCGGGACATCTGGTGACCCTAGTTGCATTTAGGACATGGGAACTAACTTTCCTGCTCTACTTGGCACTGGTAAGACCTCAGCTGGAGTACTGTGTCCAATTCTGGGTTCCACCCTTTAGCAAAGATGTGGACAAATTAGAAAGAGCCTAGAAGTGAGCAACAGAATTGAAAAAAAGTTTAGAAAAACCTGACCTATGAGGAAATGTTAAAAAAACCTGGATATATTTAGTCTTGAGAGAAAAAAAAAAGACTGAGGTGGGACCTGATGCCAGTCTTCAAATAGGACTGTTAGAAAGAGGAGGCTGATCAATTGTTCTTGATGTCCACTGAAGGTAGAACAAGAAGTAATGGGCTTAATCTGCAGCAAGGGAGAATTAGGTAAGATATTAGGCAAAACTTTCTAACTAAAACGATAGTTAAGTATTGGACTAGGTTTCCAAGGGAGGTTGTGGAATCCCCATCATTGGAAACTGGGTTGGACAAATATCTGACAGGGATGGTTCAGCTTTACATGCTCCTGCCTCAGTGCAGGGGGCTGGACTTGATTACTTCTTGAGGTCCCTTTGTGATGTCCTGTGCCTTTAAATATTTGAGCATTCTTCCCCGCCTCAGTGAAATGCATCAGTTTCCTGCTGGTTTCAGTTTTGCTGTGTGAACAATTAACATTTCCACAGCAGGTAGCTGTGCTTAAATGAGCTCCTCTCTGTCTGTATCACCTTCTCTACTGGAACCAGAGAGAACAACTTCCATCCAGAGGTGAAAGTAAGCCAGTACGGTCCGGTACAGAGTACCGGCAAGAGCCAGTACGCCGTGCCAGACCACACCGGATTCGGGTTCCCCACAGCCGCGGGAGCTCCGGGCCCTTTAAATCCCCTCCCAAGCCCGGCTGCCGGAGCTCCGCAGCGGCCGGAGCCCTGAGCCCTTTAATTTGCCCCGGAGCCCCGGGGGCTCCCAGCCACCTCTGCAGCTAGGAGCCCCGAGGTGATTTAAAGGCCCTGGGGCTCCTAGCCACAGCCAGTGCCCCAGGGCCTCTAAATCTTGAAAGGCCCGCCTCTTCCGGTTGTGGCCCCAACCCCCTCAGGACTCCGGCAGTACCGGTAAATCCTGTAAGGTACTTTCACCACTGCTTCCATCCCTACATTTCTATGATTTACATGGAGCTTCATGGAAGTGACTCATTATATAGAGGAATAATGTTCTTATGATGGAGACACTCAGCTTGGACTTAGGAGAGGTGTGTTCAAGGCCTAACTCCTCTATAGAATTCCTATGTGATCTTGGGCAAATCATTTAATCCCTTGGTGACTAATTTTCCCTGTATATCATAGGGATATATTAATATCCCCATTCTCTGTCTTGTCTATTCAGACTGTAACTTCTTTAGGAGAGGGATTGTCTTGCTATGCAGAGGTACAATGCCTGGTATACTGGGGAGCCAATCTTGTTTATGACCTCTAGGCACTACAATAATAATTATTCTTATTTATCTTATAAATAAAAAATATAGAAGTAGTGACAGATACACATGATGAACAGAGGGGTAAATATTGATTGCATCCACAGGAAATCACGCAGTGAAATCAGACATTAAGAATCATGAAAAGCTACAGTTTCAGATGGGTTTCACTAAAGTCATGATTTGCACGCTCCATTTCAAGTAAACTTTTTGCAACCCCCTAATTTTGTTGATACATTTGTGTGTGCGTGTGTGTGTGCGCATGTGCGTGTGTGTGCAAGTGAATTCCAAGCACAAACACTAAGCATTGAATAGCTAAGTACAGTACGTTATTTAGCTAATACTTGAGTCTGTACATTTTGTGGGTGGCAAAAAGCATGGGTTCAAATTCTGGTTACAATAGAAAGGCCATTAAAACTAGTAGAAAAATTCTGAATTTAAAAATTCTTTAACAAATAAAGGGCTTTTTTTTTTTTTTTTGGCCAAAATCTCACAACTCGCTCTCTGGAGGCTAACCTTTTGAAAATGTAGGCTGAGATGTCATATTAGGGTGAAAGTGAGCAAAAAATTACAATGACCATCTTGTGCACAATGCATGAGGACTTACTATGGTCATCTAGACTCTATAAATGACTAAATATAAGGAAAACAAAGAAAACCCTGAGCCCAACTGCGAAGATTATTCATGATGATTTATTCATTTCAGATGTAGCTTCTATATGCACCTACATCAGTCTAACCTGCAAACCTGATGCTTTATTATTTGTATCAGTTCTGCTCATTAAAACAAGGCCAGTGTGAAAGATGCTTTGAAGATAACAAGGAAGAAGAGTCTGCTTATCATGGAGGACTCGTGTGGGCTGCAGAAATGAAAAAGCTACAGAACCTGTCCAGGCTTCAGTCACTTTGAGGAAAACTGGGACAATTGTATCATGGCAAAATGGGACTAAGTGCAAATAAATAAAATACAATACTTTCTTTGTAGTGGAAATACCTTAGAGTGACAAACTGAATCTAACCTTAGTAAATTAGGAATGTTTTGCTCATTAGACAGTTTATAGACATAATACCAAACAGAAGTTAAACAAGGCCTCCTAAAAGAGTAATAGCACACAAAAGAAAGTTGTTAATATTGCTGGCATGCTCTAGGGAAAAAGGTGAGATACTGCACTGGTAACCTGTGCTGTTAATTGAAACATCCTATGCCCTGAAAGCAGAGAAGTTGATATTTGCTATGGATATTGCTCCATCGCTTTGAGTTCTGTTAATGCTTTCTCACCTTTTGAAGCATTAGTGCAGAAGACTCATATCTTCTGTTTGCAATTGTTCCATACAAGATAATGGATATATAATAAAAAAATATTCAGTAAGAAACCTGGCTCAACTGCATGTCTATCAACCACAGGACTCCTTTGGGAGAGGGAAAAACTGTGTGTAAAATGACAGTTAAGAAAAGAAAAGTATGTTTATCTTCTCTGGACAGAAATTTGATAAAACAGCCAAAATGGTTTCATTACACTTAGCTTCAAAGACACACAGTAGCTGGCTGCTTTCAGATTGTTATACTGTTGTACCCATACTGGGTGAAAAAGTCTGATTTTCAAAGGACATGGTGAAGTATTTGAAGCCCAGACTGAATATATTTTCCAAGTTGCATAGTTTAAAGGATTTTTCTGTTTGTCATATTACACTTTGATGATGATGTTTTTAAGTCCATTGATCCAGCAGGAAACAAGCTGGTCGTTTGCAGCAGTGAAATTTCTCCCCACATTACCCCTACCACAGGCCTTACAAAGCTGGTTAGGCTCTCCGAAAGCAGGCTTTGCTTTTCTCTGAGGAATCTGTCTTTGTGCTTGTACAGCCCCCTATTTGAGTAGAATCCCAACACCTGAAAAGTGGTCATGAATTTTGCCTCTCAACACCCCATGTGAGGTAGGGAACTTTTGTTATCTCTGCAGATGGTGAACCAGGGCACAAAGAGAATTCCTGGCATGCCCAAGATCACATAGGAAGTGTGTGATAGAGCCAGGAATTGAACTGCCATCTCCTGAGTCCTAGTGTAGTGCCTTAACTGCAAGATCCTCCTTCCTTTGCATTAGTTACTGGTTACTACCTAGATATTTGATTCGCTGGAGCAAATCTCTGATCCAACAAGGCACTTAATAAAAATTAAGAAACTTTAAACAAAAATGTGTGCACATAGCACCACATTTTCAATAGCGCTCAGGGCCACATTTTCAAGCACTCAGCAGTCATCACTGGGGACACCTTCAGCTTTACTATTATATATTATAAAATAGCTTAACTTAAAAATAATCAGTTAAAACAACATTGCTTTAGATTGAAGCTAATTTACCTTGGAATATAGCAGGTCCTGTGGGGGTATCATAAACTCCCCTGGATGACACACTTACAGTTTCAACCATTCTAGTCTCTGAGTCTCAACCCAGGATCATTTCTTAATTCCCTGAAGCCAAGTGAGGACAAGCAGCAGCCAATATTGTTCAAATGATGAGTTCTTCAGTGCCCAAACTATTCTGGCGTGCTCGTGGAATCCCACTGAAGCAAAGTTGCCTCTGCTGCATACTGGAGCTGTATCTGGCCCTTCCATGGGTCTGGATCTTGAAACATCTAGTACTTCAAGTTCCTGAACCTCACTACTAAAACCATTAACTTCCTGCCTCCTACTGCTCCTGCCTCCTACAGTTCTTATCATACCCAAATTCTGAAGCTTCTGATTTTGATTGATTGCTGAATTGTTCTCGTTCAAACACCCTTCTTAGTTCATGTTGTGTTTCTTTCAGCCCCCACCTCAAATGACAATAAATGCTCCTTTACAGGTATGTTAATTTCTGCTTAAGTAATACAGACTCTTATACTCATAAGGAATAAAGTCCTTTTAAAAACATTTCAGATGAATGTAAGTATATGAAAACATTATATCGCAAATACAATAATCATAAATCATTATTAAAATTATATTTTCCTTAAACCAAAGTTAAATTGCTCAGGACTGCCATCTAGTGACACTAAGGGGTGCATTTGACATACAATCAAACTTCCAAAGCTGCAACAATAACTGTTATAACTATCCTTATAGATAGCATGCACACTTAGCTTTGTGTTTGGAATAAATGTTTGCGGAATGATCCTGTCCTATGATACACAGCACTAACCAAATCTTTCATGGTACATGCCTGTGCAGGGATGGAGCCTTAAGTGTCTTTTGAGGAGTTATTGATGTTGCTTTTTGAAGTGTATTTACTTCTGCAGCATGGTAAAACTGAAACCTGCAAAATCTAGAGTTAAACAACCATTTCTTATTTCAATGTGTAGATATAAAGGCAAAATATGTTTGAGGCCTTAATACCAGGCACATTGGGTATATGACTTTGCCGGAAAATAAAAATTTTAAATATCTTTAAATAATTCAGTAAATTCATAAGCTGGTGGCTTTATATAAACACAAATGTGTTACAGAAATAAACGCATCTGCGAAGTAGATATATATATAACAGACGTGTCAGTAGGGATGATGAGTTATTACTATGTCTTTTTTCTGTTATATGATGCTGTGGGATGTAAAAATAATGCATCTGAATAACAAACTGACAGAAGTAAGGCTGTCACATTTAGGTTTGCCTCCAATATTGCCTGGCATTATAGGAAAATGGAGTTGTCACTTAGTGCCATCTAACTACTGTAATTCATTTTGTTCCGATTTGGGGCCAGATTCTTCAGTGTAGTGGATTGGAGTTATTTTTAATTTATGCTGGTGTAGCTGAATGGCCAGGATATATATGTATGTATGTATGTATGTATGTGTGTGTGTGTGTGTGTGTGTGAGATGAGAGAAACGGGAAAAATCATAGCTAATGCAAATATCTATGTTTGGATACAGTCAATGCTAGGTCACGTCTCTCAAGCCTTATACTAAAACCACAGAGATTAATGCTGTTTCGGTTCTTCTGTTTTTGTCCTTTTCCACAACTCTCCCAGGGACTTTTTGTGCTGGTGAAACTGAATCTTCAAGTGTAGGAAAGGAAAGTAATAAATGTAACTGAAGTTGCCCCTCATGCTTTCCCTTGGAGCTTTCATACAAGACCAAAAGGATGTGAATTCACAACACACTTATCTCATTTTAATGGCCCAGATTTTCTCACCAACATTACCCTCATGGAGAATCCTCTCCCCCCGCCTACTACCCAAGGATCCCATCTTCCCACACAGAATATATTTGGTGGGGAAGAGAGTCCCCTATGGCACCATTCCCTTGCCCTGGATGTCACAGAGTTACCGACAGTGTGACAGAGGAATAGGTGGGGCATAAAGTGTAAGGCTGGGTTGTGCTAATGGAACATGCATTCCCAAGGTCCTCAGAAAAGTCAGCAGAGACTCAGTGCTGCTTGGGGTTTCATTAACAGTTCCACAGCCCTCCGCACTGGGGAAACCTTTACAGAGGTGTGTGTGTCTTGCACAGTGGCAGCTAGGGGAAGGACCAGAAATCTCATGCCATTGGAACTATGTTCTTAGGGTGCCAAGGAGAGCCACATAGGGTTTTGGAGATAGTGGGGAAAGCCCCTGTGATGTATGACAGAATCACTGCCCATTTTTCAAGAGGGAGGGGCAGAACCCATCCTCACCCCTCTCCGGAAGAAAATACTCAAGACAAATTCTATGATGGAATCTTCCCAGATATTTCTTCTCCCATGCATACTTCCATGGCAGGGTGTGACCAGTTCACTTTGATTAGCCACGAACTCATAATAACTTTCCAAATCCCATTCCTTTTCCTCCTATTCCTTCCATTAGAAAGGGACCCAATGAAATCCACCGCCAGCAGCAGCACTCTGGTATTAGCCTGTGATGAACTTTCTCTAGTTCTTATATTAATGAGTCATTTTTGATACTGCTAAATTTCCAGATGTATCCTGCCCTCTTGTGGTACTTTGTTTCATTAATCCTGCATAAGTCCTTAATGATTCTGTAACGGCAGCAGAAGTTTTAAAAATGCATATAGAACCAACTCTAAGCTATATTTGTGTGCACAGGGGAAATGGATCATTGACCATTCCCACTGTCCTTTGAGAACATTGCTTTGAAAGGCTCTGTAAGAGGGAGTAGGCTGTTAGAAACCACATTTTTTTTATTCCTGCCTCCAGGCCCAGCATCTCATCATTTCCATCAACAGCTTCAAACAGGGAAATCCAAAATTGTGAGGATGGCCTTTAAAATAAAAATTAAAACCTTCTTTCTGGCATCTGAAAATCCGCTGTGTTCCAACTTCCACCCAGTCAGAACCTACTTCTCTTGAACATCTACTCTATCTATGAGTCAGGACAGAGAGTCACCTGAAAAAAACTACTGGCATGGACCACAAAACAATGCCGATCTGAGTAAGGTCATACAATCTAGCCCTTCCATGTGAAGTTGAGTGGTATCAACTCTACAACAGTCACAGGACAAAACCATCCTACTGATGCTGGGCAGAATGGCTCAAGATGAACAGCTGCAGCACACAGTGAGCATTCGCTGCTGGTAGAGCTGGGAGAGAAATGGTTTTCCCATCCCACAAAACTTTTCAAGATTTCAAAAATTTTCCCACTGCACATCAGGACAAAAACTTAACACCTTCCAAAGTTTTCCACCAATACACACCCACTCCAGAATAGCCAACAACCCATTGGTTATGCACTCCACTAGGATAATTAAATATTCATTGGGTCAAAGAGCTAAGACAACTGACTCTATAGCCCAGTGGTTAGGGCACTCATTTACGATGTAGGAAACCTAGGGTCAAGTTCCTGCTCCAAATAACATTTATTTATACAAAGTAGAATAGCTCCACCAGGGAAGACTGAAAAAGCACCCACCCCAGAATAGCCAATAGTCTGGTGGTTAGGTCACTGTGACCCAAAGACTTCTTGGCCACAGAGGGCACAGCAGGGCGGTGAAAAAGTTACAGGGATCCTCTGGGTCTTGCATCTACATACTAGTTCACCAAAGGATGTCATGTAAGGTCTGTACTGAAAGCCTGTGTCACACTGGTCCTCATAATCACTGTGAAATGTACATATAAACATGTGTGAGGAGTTATGATTATATACAAAAAATTATGTTCTCTAGGTCTGTGAGCTAGGCAAGTCACCAAAAGGTGATCCACATACTCCTGTCAGGCCAGGGTGGGAGGGTGCTTATCTCTCTTTGGCTTTTCCTGGGCAAATGAAGTACAGTAGAATCTCAGAGTTACAAACACTTCGGAAATGGAGGTTGTACCTTATTCTGTATTGTTTGTTAACTCTGAACAAAACATTATGGTTGTTCTTTCAAAAGTTTATAACCAAACATTAACTTACTACAGCTTTGAAACTTTACTATGCAGAAGAAAAATTCTGCTTTTAACCATATTAATTTAAATGAAACACTCACAGTTTCCTCAGTACAATTTTGACCTATCAATTTCTCTTACAACTCTAGGTTTTTATTTGGCTCAAGTGCATTTTTTGTGAGCATTCTTTCTTCATTTTCACTCCTTTATACCGTTTTGTAAATGTTAGATATTGCATCTTTTTACTGCTCTTTTATTTAGAATTACACTGTTATTCCATACACTTCAGGAGAGTTATTCTGCACTGTGTCCTCTTTATGCATAGCTGATATAAGGTTGGGTAGTGCTTAGGGTTTGATTTTATAGAGGCCCATAATTATTTCTCACTCTCATGTCAAGTATTTCAATGTGTAGTTCATTATTTCAGTCTATTTATCCTTTATTTTGGTATAGAATCATAGAACCACGGGGTTAGAAGGGACCACAAGGCTCATCTTGTCTAACTTCCTGTCAAGATGCAGGATTGGCTACATCTAAACCAGTGATACTCAGACCTCAGTGGTTTAGGAGCCAAATTAACAATCCACTTTAACCAAAAGAGCCACAGTCATGTGAATTCATTGTTTCATTAATTATAGTACAATATATTCAATTTTATACAGTATGACGGGAAATATTTAGTTATATATAATTCTCACAGCAAAATGACTGACCAAGTATTATTATTTTATCAACTTTATAACACAGTAAAAGCACACTGATTGGTTAATCACTTAAATTGGTTAATAATTAAGTCACATAGTGTTTTAATATCATGTGCTGCAAAGAGCCACAGGAGACAAAGAACCATTTGCAGCTCCCGAGCCTCAATTTGAGTATCCCTGGTCTAAACCAGCCAAGACAGATGGCTAACCAGCCTCTTTTTGAAAACCTCCGGTGAAGGAGCTTCCATGACTTGCCTAGGCAGTTTGTTCCATTGTCCTACTGTTCTTACAGTTAAGAAGCTTTTCCTGAGATTTAATCTAAATCTGCTATGCTGTAGTTTGAACCCACTGCCTCCTGTCCTGCCCTATGTGGCAAGAGAGAACATTTTTTCTCCGTCTTTTTAATGGCAGCCTTTCAAGTGTTTGAAGACCTCTATCATGTCCACCCTTAATCTCCTCTTTCCCAAACTAAACATATCCAGCTCCTTCAGCCTTTGTTCATATGGCTTGCATTCCATCCCTTTGATCATCTTTGTGTCTCACCTCTGGATCTTTTCATAGAATCACAGAATATGAGGGTTGGAAGGGACCTCAGGAAGTCTTCTAGTCCAACCCCCGCTCAAAGCAGGACCAATCCCCAACTAAATCATCCCAGCCAAGGCTTTGTCAAGCTGGGCCTTAAAAACTTCTATGGAAGGAGATTCCTCCACCTCCCTAGGTAACCCACTCCAGAGTTTCACTACCCTCCTAAAGAAAAAGTTTTTCCTAATGTCCAACCTAAACCTCACCCACTGCAACTTGAGACCACTGCTCCTTGTTCTGTCATCTGCTACCAATGAGAACTGTCTAGATCCATCCTCTTTGGAACCCCCTTTCAGGTAGTTGAAAGCAGCTATCAAATTCCACCTCATTCTTCTCTTCTGCAGACTAAATAATCCCAGTTCCCTCAGCCTCTCCTCATAAGTCATGTGCTCCAGCCCCCTAATCATTTTTGTTGGCTCCACTGGACTCTTTCCAATTTTTCCACATCCTTTTTGTAGTGTTGGTCCCAAAACTGGACATAGCACTCCAGATGAGGCCTCACCAATGCCGAATAGAGGGGAATGATCACATCCCTCGATCTGCTGGCAATACTCATACAGCCCAAAATGCCGTTAGCCTTCTTGGCAACAAGGGCACGCTGTTGACTCATATCCAACTTCTCGTCCACTGTAACCCCTAGGTCCTTTTCTGCAGAACTGCTGCCTAGCCACTCAGTCCCTAGTCTGTAGCAGTGCATGGGATGCATCCGTCCTAAGTGCAGGACTCTGCACTTGTCCTTGTTGAACCTCATTAGATTCCTTTTGGCCCAATCTTCTAATTTGTCTAGGTCCCTCTGTATCCTATCCCTACCCTCCAACATATATACCACTCCTCCCAGTTTAGTGTCATCTGCAAGCTTGCTGAGGGTGCAGTCCACGCCATCCTCCAGATCATTAATGAAGATATTGAACAAAACCGGCCCCAGGACGGACCCTTGGGGCATGCTGTTGTCTTATTTTCCTCTTTATTTATTTTATACTAGTTTATCTTCATGCATATTTTATGGTAGTATGATTTTTTTTAATCTAACCTTTTTTTTTTTTGGATTTGTAACTCAATGTCCCATTAAAGGTGGTTTCTTGAGCCCCAGCTATGATCTCATTTGGCAGAATGACCAGACTGAATCCCAGAAACTTGTAGCATGTTCATTTTAGCCAGATTTTGGATACTGCATGAGGAGGAGGATCTGAAGGGGCAATAGCGAGTTGGCTAGATTTGATTCATGGTTGAAGTAAGAAGTAGCTACAAGTGGGTGTCACCCTAAGGATAGGATTGAGATGACAAAATTATGGAGAGAAATAAGTATATAAATAACTCTGACCCTTTGCATGGCTCCTTCCATATCAGAATTTCAAAAGGTTAGGTTGAAAACTATAGAGAATTTTAAAAAAGTAATTGTTAACATTACTGCAAATTTTGACTACTGTACAAACTGGAAAAAACAAAACAAAAAAAAAGGGAGGGGAATGTTATAAAATATTTTGAATTTTTTCCCACAAATAATTTGTTTGAAGCTCCAAAAATCTGAGAACTTTTGACCAGCTCAGCTCTTTGCAAACAATAATCAATTGGGACTCACAATACCCCAGGATATAGGTAACCCCAACTATCTGATGGTCTCTGGGGAAATCCAAACATTTTAGGCAATGATGGGAACTGACGAACAGGTTTTAAGTCTGACCTCTCAGAGTTTCATTTCCCCTGGAGCTCACCCTTCAAATCCTGTTTGCTGGCTCCCTTGATAATACATCTTGTGAGATAACTTCTTCAAGGCCACAAGTAGCAAGGCTGTGAGAAGCCCCCTAGCTTGGAGTTCAGCAAAAAGGATCCGCTGCAGCCATCTAGCAATGCTGGTTGTCTCTGCTGGATGAGACTGGAACTGTGCTGTGGGAAGTGTGGAGCACAGTCGAGGCAGGATATATTGGCTTGGGAAGTAAAACCACCACCAAGATGCATAATCACGCTCTGGTTCACCACGTTGGTTTTGTATTAAACCCTTTTTCAAGGGATAAAGAGATTAGGTAATTTACCCAAAATCACAAAGAGAGGAAATCCATGACAGCTGGGAATAGAAATTTTGAAAATCTTGAGAACTAGGGCTGGTCTACACTGGGGGGGTATCGATCTAAGATATGCAACTTCAGCTACGTGAATAGCCTAGCTGAAGTCGAAGTATCTTAGATTGACTTACCTCTGGTCCTTATGGCGCGGGATCGACGTCCGCGGCTCCCCGCGTCAACTCCGCTACAGCCGCTCGCTCCGGTGCAGTTCTGGACTCGACAGGAGCGCGTTCAGGGTTCGATATATCGTGTCTAGATGAGACACGATATATCGATCCCCGAAAAATTGATCGGTACCCGCCGATACGGCGGGTAGTCTGGACATACCCCATGTCTCTTGCTCTAATCACTAGATGATACTGCAGCATAAGATAAGTGAGGATGGGGGAGAGCATGGTCTGGCAGAGAAGAATCATATACAAATATGTGGGCAACACCTGAAATTCACACAGGTAGTATTCTCACAAGTCACCATTTCTGTGTGTTATTAAGGCCTGATTCGAAGCCACTGAAGTCAATGGAAAGATCCCAGTTGATTTTAAATAGACCTTGATCAGGGCTCATAGCCTAAACAAACGCCATAGGAGTTATTGTCACATCACAGCACTGGCTCTCTGATGCCAACCCCTTCCCATCCAACTTCAAATGCAATGCTGCCCCTTCTTAACATAGACGAAAAAAATTTTAAAAGTGTGCAGCGCCTCAAATGTACTTCATTTAAAGAGAGCATGTGACTTAAACCATATTATTTTGTGACACTAAGAAGCAATGTTCACTAATGGCTCATCTGTATTTTTCTTTTAAAAGGTGTCATGTATAGGGTGACCAGACAGCAAGTGGGAAAAATCGGAACGGGGGTGGGGAGTAATAAGAGCCTATATAAGAAAAATACCCAAAAATCAGGACTGTCCCTATAAAATTAGGCCATCCGGTCACCCGAGCCATGTACCACAGCTCTCAGATGCCACAAGTGCCATGTGATGAGTTACCACAGCAACTGCTACTTTGGTAACAAATAGCAGCCTGAAAGCTCTTGTCGTTTGTACATGCTCTTTCATCATTTTCTCCCTAGATTTCCATGTCTGTTATGCATAATCAAAAAGTGGCCACATACTGTACCATATAAGAGGGTCGGGGAGAAGGAATTGGTAAACTTCAGGAAATAGTAAATTGTGTTTACAGCACACGTTCTGTGCTCTCTAAGCTTCCCCCTCTCCATTTCTGCAATCTACATACAAAATAATAAAATGATCTATGCATAAATACAGGTCTGAGAGAATTGTTGCTTTTTTAAAATCTGACTTCAAAGGTTCAAACTCAGATGGAATGATACTATTAAGATATTCATCCATGGCTAGATACCAGTTATAATCAGGGGCATTGTTTGCAGGGGGCAGGGCCGGATTAACTCTCCTGGGGGCCCGGGGCTATTAGATTTTGTGGGGTCCCTGCATACAAGTCTTTTTCCTGGGAGGAAATGTGGGTGCAGGAGGGGATTCTGATCTGGGGCAGGGGGTTAGGGTGGAGGAGGGGGTGCGAGGCGCAGGCTCTGGCTGGGAGGCGCTTACCACAAGTGCCTCCCGGCCGGCAGTGCAGCAAGGCTCAGCCACGCCACTCTTGGAAGCGGCTGGCTGCTAGCACGTCTCTGCACGAGGAAGAAGAAGGGAGCAGGTCTCTGTATGCTGCCCACACCCACAAGCTGTGGGGACAGTGCTGGGGTGGGGGCAGCGTGCAGAGCCACATCCACTCCCCACCCCCTAACCAAGGGCCACAGAGCCATGCCAGCAACCAGCCGATTCCAGGAGCCGTGTGCGGCTATGGCAGGCAGCCTGCCTGAGCGCCCCTTTTAGCAGCCCAGAGATTGCTGCGTGTGATTTATTTTTGCGGGACTCACCCTTGAGCCGGGGCCCTGGGCTGCAGCCCCTAAAGTCCCTGCCTTAATCTGGCCACCTCTCACCCAGACTTCACTGCAAAGATTAAAGGAGCAAAAATGCCATACATTTCTTATTTCTCCTCCAGTATGGTTCTGCTTATTTTCTGTGGCCTGAACTCCTTCTGGCCCCCTTACTGCCAACCACCGCCTGCCTTCCTGGAGCAACTTTAAGCCAACCCCACAAAGCTGAGCTGTCAGTTACAGCAAAAGAAGCATTTCAAATCTTCTGAGTGACAGTCTAGTAAGCTGGAAAATAGCTCTTGTGCATGACCGTTGGAAATGCATTTCCAATGAGAAGGGGTTTTGTTGTTGTTTTGCAAAGTGAGCTTTTCCAATGTCACTTGAAATGGGAGCTACTCCCCATTTCTCACATAAGGCACTAACCAGTCAGATGTGACATTTTAGAGTACTTACAATATGATAGGACTGTTTCAAAGCCACCTGGAGTCAATGGAGTCTCCCGTTGACTTCAATGAGCGTCGGACCAATCTGTACAAACTCCGATTTAAATACTGCAGCTTTGCACCCCACGCTGGGCTGCTGCCACTGCATCGTTTAGCTCAAGGAGCCTGGTTAAGTTACAGTAACCTCCTTGTGCTACCTTATGGATTGCAGCACGGCTTGGAATCTCTCCAGCACTGTGTTGTGGCTCTGCTCCAGGCATGCTCCTGTGTTCCATCACCTGCCCCAACCTGCTCCCCTACATGCGGGCTTCTGAGAGGGTCCTCTGAGGTTAGCCCTATGGCTGCCTTCTGCAGTGCCTATGTAGGAACAATCCTCTCTTGCCAATTCCAGAGCGTTGAGAGACCCTTTATGCTACTCCAGCCCTTCTACCCAGAAGTATCCTCCAGCACCGCAAAGTACATGGATCAGAAAAAGCCTGGCTCCAGGGGATTAGCCTGTGCCTCAGTCTCTCAACTGTTTTTATTTTGTTTTGCTTTGCCATATCAAAAAAAGCCTAGCCCATAAGGGCAAGCGGTTACAGTGAAACATATGCTTGCCCTGGAAGCAAGAGGTTGAGGACTAAGTGCCTCCAGTGCTGCTGAAATGCATATATCTCACTATAACTCCTTGCTGAGGGTGCACTAGTGAGAGCAACACTTGCTCGTATGAAATGTTTTTGCTGGGCATTTAACTGATTGAGGCATTACGAAAATTATATGTACTTTGCGCAGACAATTGTTTTTATTGAGCGTAGGGATACTAAAATGGCAAAAAATATCTCCTGCCTGTGAAATGTACTATGGTGATTACCACTTGGATCTGTTAAAAAAAATTAGTTCTGCTAAATGCAACTTAATATATACACTGCAGGATAGGATCCTAATGTTGTATGGCAGATTTGAGCCTGGCAATCCATTAGACCCCTGTCATGCAGACTTGACCAATAATCATTTTAAATGCCTTTGTATTGATTGATGCAGTGCAGAGAGCAAGCAGAGTTTTTACAAAAGTGGATATTTAAGAGTAGAGGTTCCCTGCAGAAGTTTACCAGTGCTGAAATCAATTGAGGCTAGTCTAAACTGTTAAGGGACTGAAAATGTGGAACCTGATTCAAAGCTCATAGACTCATAGTCTTTAAGGCCAGAAGGTACTATCCTGATCATCTAGGCCAGTGGTGGGCAAACTTTTTGGCCCGAGGGCCACATCAGAGTTGTGAAACGGTATGGAGAGCCGGATAGGGAAGGCTGTACCTCCCCAAACAGCCTGCCTCGCCACCTCCCACTTCCTGCCCCGACTGCCCACCTCAAAACCTACAACCCATCCAACTCCCCTGCTCCTTGTCCCCTAATTGCCCCCTCCCGAGATCCCCACCCCAACCTCAGGCTGCGGGAGAGGGGGAACAGCAAGGGAGCGGTCGGGGCCAGTCGGGAGCTCAGGGGCTGAGTAGGACAGCTCCGCGGGCCGTAGTTTGCCCACCTCCGATCTAGGCTGACCTCCTGCCCATCGCAGGCCAAAGAACCTCACCACTCACTCCTGCAATAGGCTCATAACCACGTCCTCAAATCTTGATTTAAAGACTTCAAGTTACAGAGAATCCATCATTTACTCAAGTTCAAACCAGCAAGTGACCTGTGCCGCACTCTACAGAGAAAGGTGAAACCCCCCCAGAGTCTCTGACTGGGAAAAATTCCTTCTGACCCCACAATATGGCATTGTTAGCCCCTGAGAATATGGGCAAGACTCACCAGCCAGACACCTGGAAGAAATTCTCTATAGTATCTCAGAGCCCACTCCATCTAGTGTCACATCTCCGGCTGTTGGAGATATTCGCTAATAGCCGTTGCAGATAGGCCATATGATATTGCATGCAATGTCATCACACCATCCCCTTCCTAAACTTATCTAGCTCAATCTTTAAACATAGATTGCCAGTGGAAGTGCTGACAGGCTTTGTACCAGAGCTGGCTTTAGGATTTTGCACCCACCACTCCCAGAGCCACAAGAATATTTTTGGCGACTGCTCTGCCCCATTCATTCTCCTCTGCCTGCGAGTAAGTGCATCTCCAAGTATCGATTACTATTACTAAGCAGCAGCCTTCACAGTCCTGTGCTGAATTAAGACTTTTGGGTCCCCGGCACAGGTTTGGCAATTGCCAGAAGTTGGCTCTACCTTTAATGAGATCTGTGCTAATGAACCCTTCTGTACAGAAGTCGACATTTTATCACAGTCTATTATTTGAGCTACAGTAAAAAAGGACCTTTTAGAATGAGGCAACATGGTCTAGAGACTCAGTTTCCCCACTTCTAAAATGGGGATAGCAATACTTTTCCTCTGAGAAGCACTGTGTAGAATAATTCATCAGTGGACCTAACCCTGAAAGCCACACCCACACAGAACTCCCACTGAGTGGACAGGGGAGCTCGGTGAGTGGCAGTTGCTGTCAATGTCAAAGCTCCCACTGACTTAAATGGCACTGGAACAAAGTCATGGTATTCTTATGGGATCAGGCCCTGTGTGTGAGCAGCGCTCCACAGATGGTTCGGCTTGGGCTCACAGTGGATTGTACCAGTGGAATCTGAAGGACAAGGGCCTCTGGTGGAGGAAAGCCCACTTGGAAAGCTTTTGTTGCAGTGTGATGTGCCTGCAGTGACTTCTCTGAAGGGAACCACCCATGGACAAAAACGGACTCAGCTCATCTCCCAGATAGTATCTCGTGGCAGGGCTAAGAAGGAGCCTGAACTAAAATGTAAAGCTATCCTCGCTGTGGTGGAGCCCCTGGGGAAGAGCAGCTGTGCAAATGCTGCATGTCATTCACCAGTGCATGGGTCTCCATTACGGGAAGGATGTGAAATTTGAATCTTTCTGCACCAGCAGGGCTGAATTAAATCCCTGAAATGTTAAGCATCATTATTGTATCAAAGACTGAAACTGTATCCATTTGGAGTGGACGTTAGCAAATTTGCATAAGACCTCATGACAGTAATTGAAAAAGGTTTATCACTTCCTTTTCCATCCCTTGCAGACACATGGTTGAGAAATAAATTCCTGTTTTATACCGTAGGACAAATATTTGTGTAACTGAAATATTCTTATTTTACTCCTTAGAGAAAATATAAGTTGGTTCATTGGACAAAATATTATTTCCCCACATTGACCATAAGGTGGCACTGCAACATAAGCATTTTTTCTAAACTAGGAACCATAATATTTCAAAAACATGACGAAACACAGTCACTCACACAGTACAGCATGTTAATATTAAACATGCCTGTATTAGATTTACATGTTGTATCTACACGAATCACTTTCTGCCACACAGTTTTGTCTTGCCTGTTATAGAAGACTCTTGGCTTAGTTGGAAACTATATTAATTCTTGGCAGGAAGACATTTTCAAAGCTGTAACAACGTCATTGTTTATGTCCTTTATTAAGATGAAGCATATAAGCCTATATACTGGAATCAATAGACAACAATGTATCATCTTCTATGTAAATAAGAAAGTCTGTTTATCTTAGTAAGAGGCTTTTGTTACTGTTGTGTTTTTACTTCATTTTTTCCACCCATCAAAAATTCTTGGATTTAACGCCAAGGATCTTACAGAAAACACATTTTGCATTCTTCTGCCATGTTGCTGAACTATAGTGGAGACAACATTTGGAAATGGCCCTTCCCTTAGTGACTCTGGTACGAGAGTATCTACAGCTTTCCTGATTACTATTATTCAAAAGGAATAAGTGAAAACAGTGGGTGAGACACATGTATTCCATGTTCTTCAGGTGGCAAAGAGCCACTGGCACACTTTGGCGAGCCTTAAAACACACTATACTTAAAATATATACACATTTTAAACAAAAGTATCATTATGGGGTTGCTGGATGGCTCTGTACTAGAGCAAATAGCATTGCTACTTATGCCTTCACCATCTAGTTTACCTCTTAGAATCCAACCCACGTCCAGTGTCCAACAGTTACCATCATTGAATTATTGTCCAGCAGAGGAACAAAGAGTCTTGGGAACTGAACTATCCATCTTCTGACCCATAGAGGGCTTCTTGCCAAGTCAGGCTTCAAGTCCCTGGATAGGCAGCACTGGGAAGCTTGCATGATGCCACCCATACTGTACCTGTTCTCTGGCTAAAAAGAGAGGGTTTGGATCTCAAGACCTGTCAGTATCTTTGAAGAGTACTAATTTACCAAATGCCAGTCTACTGTGAGAGACACTAGTTTGATATTTTCTTTCCAATCCTGAATAAACAGTGGTATCTGCACATAAATGGAAAAGTATCAGAGGGGTAGCGAAGTTAGTCTGGATCTGTAAAAAGCAACAAAGAGTCCTGTGGCACCTTATAGACTAACAGGTGGGTATTCACCCATGAAAGCTTATGCTCCAATACATCTGTTAGTCTATCAGGTGCCACAGGACTCTTTGTTGCTTTTTATAAATGGAAAAGTCCCACTTTACCAACTTGCTCCTGCTGTTTTACCAAGTGATGTCATAATCCTGTATTATGATGCCACAATTTGTCAAACTGTGATGTCACTTTTAGGTGGCACCTGAAGAGATGGGGCAATAAAATCAGCCTCGTTAGAAAGGTCACTTCCATTTTCCTAATGACTACAGTAACCTGAGAAATCAGTAATAATAATTGGCATTTGATAAAGTACACAGTTTGTTGGAGTGCAGCAATACATCTTAAATGCAGTCTTAGGACACCAAATCATGAAGTGCATGATGATAACCTTAAAACATCCTAGCTCTTCTCAGATATTTTTCTTTCTTTTTACATTCAAAAAAGCAGAGATCTAGCCTGTATACATTTAGCAGCACTTCTTTTGAGCACAAGGGAAATCTGATCTTTCCAAATCTTCATCAATCATTTTTTGGAATATATTAGTTTTTTCTTCCTTTTCCATTTTTGAATCAATAACCTTTGTACCAGTTATCAGCTGGCATCCTTCTGATACATTGCTGTACATGATCTGGTTGCGACCCAATAGGTCTCTGGCTGTGGTCCCATTATTGTCCAACCTTGAGTAGGAATCCTCCAACACAAAGTCAGGGTCCAGTGGGAAATAATGCTGGTAAACAGGTAGGATGTATTCTTCTGTACTATGAGTTAGAACTGAGTAATGCCCCAGCATGGTGCTGGGGGCAAAGAAGACTTAATTACAAAGGTTTTGATCATTAAAAGTTAGTCTGTGATTTGGGCTATGCCCCACAGACTGGGGTTGGGGCAGGAAGCCTGGAATGCAGCGTTCCCCAAGGACAGACGACGGCCAGCTGGAATGCAGAAGGAGGCAGGAAGTGACCCAAGGAAGCTGGTGGAGCGGGAGGGCCCGGGTTCCTCTTCCCTCGCCAAGAACTGTGCCCATTCGGTGGAGCTGCTGCCTGGAAACTGATCCCACTAGGTAGAGTTGCCGCCAACAACTGTATCCATTAGGCAAAGCTGCTGTTTGTAGACTGCACCATTAGATGAGATTGTCACCAGAGATGAAACATGGGGTGTAACAGCCACCTGGGGCCCTAACTGTCTCTCACCCACAGTCCCCTTTGCAACCACTGAATTCAATGGGACTAGTCATGTGAGCTAGCGCTGCTCAACATGGATGAATGCTGTACAATCTAGCTCAATGCAATTTGGTCACATTGTCATTCCTGATACAAAGTGCTAACAAAAAGATCTTTAGCATTTAGCATTGGTAAATCTGCACCAGCAGTTCAGGATCTGTGCTATTAACAACTGAATGGAAACCAGTGAAAACGAACCAGTACAATGAACTCCCACAGAAAAATGCTTTTGGTAGTTTTCATCCAACTTTCCTGACTACTAATTCTGGAATACAATAGGGCTGACCACCGTGTAAATAATATTTGTTGAAAATTTAGACCTTATTTCTGTTCACAGAGTGATTGAATCAATTCTGATTTTGGCAAATATGTCAAATATTCATAAGTATTCACTGACTAGTTCTCATGAACAATTATGAATATATGTTTGTAAACTATTTTTCCCTGACCTACAGATGAGCTCTGTGTAAGCTTGGTCTCTTTCACCAATAGAAGTTGATCCAACAGAAGATATTACCTCTCCCAACTTGTCTCTGTAAACTATGAACATTTGCGGTGTGAGAATGGGTCACCTCAATTCCGTGGTATTGTTTCCGCTCCCAGATTGGATGACTGAATCTTTTTAAACAGCAGATTTGCAAATAGTCAATACCCAGTGACGAACTTCTGACATGAATTTTCACATGAATAATCATTTGTGAAATGTTCAGAGCTTGTGAACAAATCTCCACACTATACGTCAGTCAAGGGAATACTGGTAAATAATAAATAATATGACCCCACAGACAGCAATGCAGTGAAGTCAGTACAATTATTTGCAAATATGTTTCTGCATCTGTTTTTTATTATTATTCAGCCAGCTCTACTATGGACACAGGCACAAGAACAAAATGACAGTATCCAAAAGTAAGAGCACGATATACTAGTTGGAACTGGTTCTTTGGACTTTGGTGCATCAGCTTTAGTTGATCCAGTTTGGATTCATTTCAGTGAAGGTATCACCTAGTCCTTGAGAAGAAACTATACTGAACTAAGTGTCTTTATTTGGCTACAATCCACTCTAATTTAAAAAATAAGTCAACTTTACAGTTAGAATATGCTGGGCCAAATTCTGCCTTCAATGAGGTTGTGTGGGTGTAACTGAAAGGTGAATGTAGCTTGCTCCATTGTAAATGAAAAGCATGAAATATTGCACAGCTGAACTTACTTTGGACTAGAGGCATATAAATTGTCCAACCAGGGAAACAAAGAATGTGTGCAACTTCATCAGTTTATCTGTACTTCTCCTAATAGAATGTAAGGCAATATACTGTCATGCATGATACTGTATGGTACTAGTATATGAATTTAGTCATTAGGTTTTAAATGGTTTCAGAAATTCAACATGTTTCTTTATAATGGAAAATTACACAATAATTCATGTAGGGCCTGATCCAAATCCCACAGAAATAAAAGACTTCCACTGATATCACTGGACTTAACATCAGACGCATTATTGGTTTCTTGGGAAAATATGTAGATGAGTGTACTCTACATATGTGCATTTAAATAAGTAAAATTAAAAAAAAATCAAATAGAAACTTGTGTATTTCTGTTATTCTATATTATGCCCAAAAATGTATAGTTTTTTCTTTAACTTAATATTTTCAAATTACTCATTCTTGCATGGAATATGCAATTCTTCTCTTACTACAAACTGTAGCATACTGGAGGGGTTAATTAGATTTGGGAATTACTTAAATGCAGTAATACATTGAAAAGTCACTTGGTTATGTTTTTATACATCAGATTAGTTAATTAACTAAAGTAATAGCATTAATCTGGGTGAACAGATTCTGCACTATGTGCTGATGCGCTGTAGTAATAAAAAATAATTTTGGATTAAATTCAAATAGAGATTTTAATGGCTAATGGATATTTTTTATTACTTTGGAATGAATGAGGGGAGAACATACCTTGAAAGTGATGCCATGAAGAGACCAATGCTAATTATGTATTGTACTGTTTTAGAGAAGATTAAACTTCAAAACCACAGCCAGACAGTGTAAAAGAACTTCTTAATTTCAGTGCTATTTCCATACTGCTCTGTTGCTGCGGGGAAAGAAATGGCAAGAGATTGATAAGCAGGATGTTTTACATTTTCACAAGGAAAATGTGATCTAGCTTCAGTGAAATATCATATGCTAAGGGGAAGAGAACTCTCATCTCATTAGATTTGCTTCTCCTTGGAATGGATAAAAGGTAAATATGTGCACGCAAAAATACACTTTAAAAAATAAAAACTCCTTAAAGCAGTGTATTTGTGGAAGTGAATTTACATATTATGTCTTTTTCCATAAAAAAGCATCATCAAAAAGAACTTGCGCCAGTTTTGTATTAAAAGGCCTATAGAAGTCTCTTAGAATTGCCTTTGTCGTTGGTAACATGGGTCCCAGATTTCGGTCTTCAGGACGTCTAGTGTTTGATGCAGGACTCTTTGTAATTAGAGCTTCTTGTTTCTCACTTATAGGCCCTGCAGTCAAAGAAAATTGTTTTAATGTATTTCTTCCCAAAATGTTAATGTTAAAGAATGTAAATGGCCAAGTAAATAGGTTTGTCAAGAAAAAATTAATGCAATTTTGCTAACAGTGGTTATGTTCCAGAATATTGGTTATGGGTTTAGTTTAGTAAAATAAATTTCAGTTAGATTACATGGAAATACTTAGATTTCCTTTCATATCAATTAATCATCCTAGCAATAAGCAACACAAATCATTTCTAGATGTAGAGACATGTTTTCAGAAAACAAATATGACAGTAAAAATAACCATTAATGTGCATTCTTTGGTAACAATTATTTCATTTTATTTCCTAATTTTTGTTATGTTATGAAGGAGCCACCTGATACCTTTTAGGGTGAAGTTCACCCAGTCAAACAGTGCAGCACTTATATCTGACTTCAGTCCTCTTTAAGAACTTCAGTGGGATATAAGTGGTGTTACGATGACTCTCAGTATAGGAGAAAACTTTACCCCTCCTGAATTGTACTTGTGCACTGCAGGCCTGATTGTGCTAGCACTGACCTCTTTCAATGCAACTTAGATGGGAGGAGCAGGGATCAGGCTCCTTATCTGTTCAATCTGCTAAATCTAATTACCTAGGCTAATATTTGGATTCAACCAGGTTAATGTGCAGCCACATCTCCATCCTCCTCCTCCTCCTACTGTCTAACCAATATCAGGCATTGTTCTGTCTGCCAATGTTGTTCTGACGATTAGCAACAGATGTCTCAGTCAATGACAGTCAAAACATATTCCCCAAGACACTAGAAATGCTGCCTTTTATAATACTCAGATTCTGGATTTGCTGATTTGGCAACAAAACACATCATACCATTGAAGTATTGAACCTGGCTGTTTAGATTGCTCGGGCCAGCTCTTGCTCCTGCTGCAGTCCATCACAAAAACTCCCACTCACATCAACAGAAGTAGGACCAGGCCCTACATGCTTAAACACATGCATGAAGTACCATGTTTCTGATTTTATAACATAGTTATTAATTCTCTGTACACTCTCTTGCACTGTCCTTACTCAGACAAAACTCCCATTGAAAACAATGCATGCTTTGGAGCCAATGGTAATTTTGTTTGAGTTAGGTCAGCACAATCTGCCCCTCTATCAACACTGATTCACATCTTGGATGTTGTCTCTCCATAAGTATTAATAATCCAGAATGTAAGCATGACTTTTGCACTTTACTCAAACCAGCTAGATGATGCCTACCTAAATCCAGAAACTGGAACACCATATGCATGGTGTATTTAACATTGGATGCATGATCCTCTAAGCGGAGAACTAGTATCTGACCCTTGTCGAAAACAGTCAGCCAGTCCAAGAGATACACAACATATAGGCCAACCTGTAGCCTCACCTACAAAAAACAAACCAACAAAAAAGTGGAGTTAATTCATTTATTCTACCTTGTATCAAAATTAATGAATATTCATTCCACTGTTCTCCATGAGAAGGAAAAATCTATTTTGGATTTGATCTAGAAGAAGATTTTTAAAATATGATGCCTAGAAAAAAAGTTTAAACCTTGATCATGTAGCTCTTATGCTGGAGTAGTGCTATTGACTTCAGTGGGGCTACTTACATAGTTAAATCCTTCAGCGTTGGACCCTATATTTGTAAATTATATCTCAATTTAGTAAAGGCCTGAGACCATGTGCTTAGGGCCCTGTCCAGATAAGTGCTGAGCACTCTGACCCGCAACCATTGAACTGAATAGGTATTCATGGAGATATTTAAAGCTAAACATATGTGTAAGTACATTCACCTTAATCAGGGCCAAAAGGCGCAAGGCTAAGCACAATGGTAGCTGAAGGCACTCAGCACCCTTCAGAAATTTCTTACACACTTTATGATGTATTGGGGTTGCAATTTATTCCTCTATCTTATCAAACATGCATTCTGTAAGGACACTTCATACTCACAGCATTTCCAAAGAGAAAATACTTCAATAAAAGCTCTTATGATCAAAATATCTACACCACTCTTCAGCAGTTGGACGATTGCGTAGAATGGGATTAATTGCTATGGCACACGCCTCACTTTTTCAAGCCAATTAGAATGTGAGGAGATAATCTGTTAGCTTTTGCTTTATGAAGAATGATCATCAGATAGTTCGGCCTGGCAGATTCAACCTCACAAATGTCCAGAAGGAAAAGGACACCAACATTATCTTAAAATGAAAATGGTAGAGGACTTGTGTACTATTAAACTATACTCCCATTAGTCAATATTAGTAATTCCCAGAAAACCAAACAGATGCTCAGTTGCTAAAGTTAGGAGCATGGCATAAATACCTAGACAGATTTAGACAGTACACCATCTAACTGTTCAACCGAAGACTTACACTGTAGTATACTGTAGTGGAAAATATGATCGTTCTCTTTTATGTGAAGGGACAAATTTTCAGTCTGGCGTTAACCTGATCTTCACTTTTGTTCAATTTTGCACAATAACAGGCGACAAACATTTAAGGGTGCAGTTTAGGCTTCTTAAAACTCCAAGTTCATGTTTGTGCCTGTGTTTCTTTCTTTTTTACCCGTTCAGACATAGAAACACAAAGGAAGATGTGAAAACCTGCCTTTGATAAAAGAAGCTTGGTACATCTTGGAGTCACATGCAGTATAGAATTGATAAAAGCAAATGACAATGTCTTGTGCTCTTTTAGTTGACTTGAGTAATTACAGTTATGGCCTAAATACTTCTGAAAGAAATCATGTTTTGAATCATAATGGACAGATTAATTTTAATAATCTATAAAACAAACTTCACATCAATAAACAACATGAAGTCATTTGAAAGGAAACACTCTGCTTTCTGAATTGCCAATAAAGCACAGAAGGAACATTAATCCTATCCTCCAACTATTGTTAGATCATTGTTATTAAATTAAAATTCCAAATCAAGAACACAAATGGAATATTTTGGTTTCTACTTTTATGAGATGATGACAAGTAGAGAAACTAATCTATGCAATCTGACTCAATCTATTCAAACTTAAACAGCCAATTTTCCAAAGCAACTGCTGCATATGCACTTTCAAAACTGCACATCTAAATTTTTGGGCACTTAAGTTTTAATGCCTGAGTTTTTGCAAGCCAAACAACTTTTGGTTTGCACTAGGGTAGCTGTTTGCATGTGCAAAACAGTCTTTAGGGGCTCAGATTTAAAAACTGTGATTCAAAAGTTCTCTCAACAAATTCAGTCCTTACTCTTGGCTCAGATGTTATGTGGAATATTTCCTTTCTGAGGAAACAGTTCCCACAGTTTATTAACTCCTTGTATTATTATTATTTATTTGTACCATAGTAGCGTCCAGAGACACAATCATGATCATTATGACCCATTATGACAGGTACTGAACAAACAGAAAATAAAAGACAGTTCCTTTCCCAAAAATCTTACAGTCTAATAATTATTGTGACCTGATACTGGTCTTAGGCTGCGTGTCAGTTACAGGGTAACCTGTAGTAAAATTCCTTATGTACATATTGAATATAACACAAAAATTTAGGGCAAGTATCTCCCCCGCATTACATGCCAAAGCTATAAGCTCTAAATACTTTCTTTTAATTATTAGCCTCACATATGGTAGTATTACAGGATCAGAGCCACATTATGCCATGCACCGTACAATCATACAGCAAATCATCTATGTGTATTCCTCATCTTTATTCCTCTTTCTCCCACCAGGATGGTACTGGGGCAAGTAAGAAACCAGTCTCAGTTTTATAATGTAGGTTGGGATACAGTATTTTATAACATTACTGAGCTTCTATCCAACCAGTGAATTCTGGGATAGAATTAACACTCACTTCATCCAGCAAGAACTTCAAATATAAAGTGCCTCTGTTGCCCAGGATAGTCACCTTCACTTCTCTTGGGACATCTGAAAAATGGCACGATATACAGGCCTGTGTTTTGCCACTGTTGTTCCAAAACAAAATCGTCTTTTCAGGAAAGTTATTTGCTTCCGCCCTATAAATTATGCAATGCAAGTGAGCATTTCCCAAAGAATCCTCCTTGACTGCAGTCTCTTCAATTTTAGTTTGACACCCCTGGCTCCCCTTCCCTTTCTTTGGTTAATACACTTTCTATTGATGGTAAGTGAAGATAAATAGATGAATGCCCCTTCTCTGTACAGAGAGTTACCTATCAGCTGTGGCAATCTCTATGTTACTTGTTTTTCTTGTCTCTTAGGAGTACTTTTTTCTGCTGTAGTCACACAGCTACTGATCTAACATCCACGGTCATAGAAAAAAATCTCTTTCAAAAGAAAGAACAATGAGTTAATTTTCAGAAGTACCTTCTTCAAGGTGCTGTCTAAGAAGAGGAATAAACTGTGGGACAAATGATGCCGGCCTAGGCACCTGGGGAAATACAAGGGGTCTGAGCAAGTGTATTCATGTCACAATTCAACTGCGTTTGTGCAAGGGAGACAGTAGACAAGCACTGCATTACAGTGGTGCAATTCCCAGAGTGGGCTTGACTGGAGATGCTCAGAGCATGATAGTTGGTCGCTGAAGAGGGAGGAGACTGTTGTAGCCAATTATTTTAGTTTTTTGTTCATTTATTGTGTGATGTTATGATTAACCAATAAGTTAGGTCATATATAATCATTGTATAATAAACAGAGTTAAGTTGTAGGATTATAGAAGTATAAGATGGATCAGTAGTTAGAAGTGATAATTACGTATTAGTTATCTAAGTAAGTAGGGCTGAAACACAAGGCCTACAGGCTGAGACCTGTAAGATATCATCTTAGCCATACTAGGCCATAGGCTTAAGAAATGCTCGACATAAGCAAGTGACCAAAGATACTGTGAAAAATTAACAGCAAAAGTAATTTTTTGCTTACAAGATACCCAATAGTCACATTTTTCTAACACATGCCTTAGCTGCAGGGTACACTATGTGCATAAATGCTAATGAGGTTTAGTCAGAATCACATTATAAAAAGAGGGTGTCCAGATTAGGAAAACGGAGCTCCCTATGGGAAAACTCCAGTAGGAACCATCCCTATACTAAGGATCAACTGGCAAGGCAGCCATCAGACCTTAAGAATATCATTAAGGATGTGAGTATAACTATATTTGTAACTTATGCAGACATCTTCATAGAATTTATATATGCATGGGTGTAGCAGGGTGTTGGTGCAAAAGTATCTAATTAGCCCCTGCCCAGTCAGCTCCAATCAAGGGAAGCAGATTGAGGCTGATGAAAAAGGCCTGATGCCAGCCTGAGGAATGGCAACACCTGCTGGCCTGACAATCCAAGAGCTATAAAGGCTGAGAGGGAGCCAGAAGGTCGGGGGCAGCCAGAGAGAAGTCAGTCAGGGAAGGAACTGGAGGCCTCCTAGCTGAAGGCTGACTCTGCCTGTAAAAGCGGTTGAATAATCCTGTAAAGCTTGTAAATAGATAGACACTGGTGGTGGGATAACGGTAGGTAAATAAAGACACGGGTGTTGCACAACCCTGAAGCCTCTCAGCCTTATTGGGGCAGCAAGTGGGTCCCAGGAAGAGGGGTGGGTTGTGAACTCTGTTACAATGGGTAACTGTAACTTAACTTGTAAAACAGACTAGACCTTGTACTTGTAAATGTGGGAGTGGTCCAGATCCTTTGTCGTTATGTGTTCCTAGAGACTCTAAATCTGAAACAAGTAGTAGAGGTGACTTTCACTCTGTTGAGCTTGAAACTGTCGCCATTAGAGCTGAACCCCTGGTGGCGTAATACCACTGTCAGGGAAATCCTGCCCCCACCCCGCCTTAGGCCTAATGAGCAAAGGTATAGAGCAGCAGCTAAGCTTGTTTATCTGTACAAAGGGCATGCGGGGGCAGGAAAATGTGGTCAGGGCCCAAAATAAGGGGAACTGAAGCTGGAGAAGGGAACTAGGCATGCCAAGTTCTGACGGTTGTCTTTGTATAACCAGACCACAGCGAAAAGTGTTAGAACAGTCAAACGGCAGACTTGACAATAACAGGAAAAACCATAAATGGGAAAATTAAATGGTCAGCCTGCTTGTTTTTGATATTATATCCCAATAAGGCAATTAATGTGTGTAACCAGGGTGCTACGTTTTGCGGTTTTAACCTTTATAAGCTTGGTAAGATTTGTAGAAAGCAGAGCAGCCTGCCTCTTATGTGGGGTCATGTTGTCTCTCCCTGCATATATGCTTGTATGAAATAAAGGAGCCTTAGGTTGTCTGATCTAAAATCAACCGTGTGGTCAATTTTCCACACCACCACGTTACAAAATTCACTTTAAATAAAATAAAAGGCGACACTGTCTCTCTTTCAACTTCCATTTCTGAATGATCAGTATAGCAACGCTCAGGAACATGGGGCTTGATTCCCATTCCCAGTACGGGAAAGACTCCCACTGACTTCAAATGGCTTTGATTTGTGCCTATGATCCATGATTTCCTCTGAGGTTACTTTAGTAACTGGAGGAAATGATGAGATGAAATTTACTGCAATCTGGAGAGAGAAGAGGAAAGTGTCCTTCCACCCAAATCAAGAAAATGGGAGGTAAAGGGCTAGATCACAGAGACCTGGTACTTTACAAGTGCATCCCACAGTAAACATGAGATACTGCTATGCATCTCCTGAATATATATATAATATTTGCAAAAAACTCTTTTTTCACCCTCAAACAAAATATAAAAACAAATCAACACTACAAATGTGAATTTTGGAACAATCACACTGAGATTTAGCTCTGTGGTCTTTGCCAATATCTTATGTAATAAAATTCTCCCTTTTCTGCTGTGTACGGCTTTAAAAAAGCGAGAGAGAGCATTTAATCTAGCTATCAATAGCCTTTTCTTGGGGAAAAAAATCCAGCATAAATGATGTATTCTTATGTGCAGTTCGGAAATTGCCTTATCTTTGCCAGAGCTACTTTTTGGATAGGTTTGCAAGTAAAGATTAAACTGTAATCTTTGCTAAATGTGCTCTTCATGCTCCTGCACACAAGAAAGAATGTATTATTACTGTTGGCATTCATCAGGGAACAGACTGAAGGGACAGCTGAGCCAGAACATCAGTTTTTACATGCATGAATATATTTTTATGTAACCAACTTAAAAAAAAAAGGAAGAAAGCTTATTGGTAGTCACAAACTAAGCCACCTCTTGATTATAATTATAATTATTAACAGTTTGACAAGGATTCTGATATTTTAATAATCCAGATAAAATATTCTGTTTTTTAAAGCAAGGAATCAAATGTTATTGGAAATACATACAGGCATGGCATTGTTAAGGGTGTTGTTGTAGACACAGGCTCTCAGTGAGTAATCCAGCATGCAATTTTCAAACAGCTGCAGTGAATCTGCCACTTTTTCATGAAAGTCTTCTGCGGATTTATTCGCACTTGCAAAGTACAGATAATCCGAATACAATCTGTGAATGAAATACAAGTGTAAATTATGAATAAAATTAAAGAAAATCAATTTAAATGATAATGAAAATAAGACCACAACAATACTTGAGAAAATAGGGTGTGACTATAACATTTATTCATTAGCAGCTGATCCAATACCTGTTGAAGTTGATTTCAGCAGGTTTTGACTCAGGCTTTAGGGGACCAATCCTGTGAGTTGCTAAGCATCCTCCACTCTTATTAACGTCAGCATCTAAAAGGATTAGGCCCTAAGTAGTTAGAAGCCAATCCTTTTCTGAAGAGAAATTCTCAAAATGTACCTTTTTGTTTATTCTGTATTAATTATTATTATTCCGTATTATAGTAATGCCTAGAAGCCCCAACCAAAAAGAGTCCCATTGTGCTAGGCACTGAATGTACCATAGTAAAAGACAGATTCTCCCTTAAACAACTTACTGTCTAAACAGACAAGATGGACAAAGAGTGGGAGAAGAAACTGAGGCACAGAAAAGTGGAGTGACTTTTCCAAGACAGCCCATAGGCAAGCTGGAAATAGAAACCAGGTTTCCTGAGTCCTAGTCTACACTGTCTCTCTGTATGCTTGGTATGCAGTGTGGTGAGAAGCTGTATCACGGCACAATCTGTGGTCTCACGCCTGCAGTCTCTCAGGCAAAGTTCCCATTTAGTTCAACAGGAGTTTTGCCTGAGTAAGAACTATAGGACCTATGGTCCACACATACGCAATATCAATAGTATAAGCAACCATGCTGCCCTGTCTTGCTCTGTAGCTATTTACTAGCCATCTCAGCCATACAAATCTGAATTACAGTGCAAATGGCAGGGCACACTCTCATTTCAAATATGAAATATTTGTTCAAATCATTTCAAACATTTATAGTTGCTTAAATATTACAAGACAAAGATGACTTAAATTCTGGTTCATTTGGATGGAAATAAAAATGTAAAATGAAATATTTATTTTATTTATTTTTAATCCCTGGGACTCTGATGAGAATCTCTGGATGTCGACATTATTTTAAACAGAACATAAGGGAAATGCCAGGATGTGACTCAAACAGAAGACAGTGTGTCATCCCTTGAATGAGATATGTAAGTAATTTTCACTTGTTTGGAGCTCATGAGAGATATCCAGAGTCCTGAAAATTCTGCGGCACTTCAGAGCCAATTTCTGCAGCAAGGGTGCGAGTGCATTAGTATTATGAGCCCAAAGAATCCATTCTTGGACACACAATATTAGAGACCCTGAATACACTTCATTCTCCGTAAGAGCATATGTGTACGTAAATCATTATCTAAATATAAAATTGGACTTTATTTCACAGCTATAATGCCAGAGGAACACTGAATCCACTTCGATCTTCAATGCCCTTCCCATTTTTATTAAACCAAAAATATCAAGTTGGCCATAGATTTCCACAGAAGCTTTAAAATACTACTTTTTATTTAGAGAGGTTAGGCTCTGCTTCAGGATAGTGTGTCATATAGACAGAACCTTAATTACTGAACTTTTATGTTTGTTTTTAATTTCATTTTTACATATTCAGAAAATATTACTGAAAACTGTTGAGAAACCGATGATGAGACACTAAGAGCTCTGTGCAACCTTTACTCAAATGAGTGAATATGGACTCATGCAAGTAGCCCTTTTGATTTCAAAGAGTATGTCAACACTGCAGCTGGAAGCGTGCCTCCCAGCCCAATTAGACAGACTTGTGCTCATTCTGCTTGTGCTAGAATGCTAAAAATAGAAGTGTGGACATTGCATGGGCAGCAGCTCAGGCTAGCTTCCTGGGTCCAAGTTCACCCAACACCTTGGATCTGAGCTCTGGTGGCTAGCCCAAGCCATTGCTAATCCCACAACGTCCACATTGCTACTTTTAGTATGCTAGCTGGAGCAGAGCTAGTGCAGGTCTGTCTATCCGGGCTGGGAGGCTCTCGCCTAACTGCATTGTAGACATACATACCCAGTGCTCGCCTAAATAAGAGTTCACCAACATGAATAAGGCTTGCACAATCAGATCCTTACCTAGCAATGTCAGGAGAAAGGACATGATTTGTATTTACTTTAAAATAATAGCCAAGCAAAAGATAACCTGTAGCTGTCTGTAACCAGAGACCCAATTAAGAACCCTGTCCTGTATGGTTTCTAATTTTTGGCCACTTCCCAGCCCAGCAATTCTGTTAGCAGACTGCAGAGAATTTCCATAGAGAAATATAGATCTTGTTTGGAAAATTTAACTGGTAGGCAGTCAGAGCTTTCTGCTATTACATTTCTGCTCCTTGGCAGAATTTCAAGTGTGCATCAGTTCCTCTAGATTTATCTGCAGAAGGGGTCTGGGAATGGGTCTACATTACTTGCATCTTTCTGCTTATGTACTGAAACAAAATTGGTTCTCGTGTGTTGCTGAAGTTAACAATGTTTAATAATATTCTACTACAATAGGAGGGAGGGTTAGAATTTAAAATGATCTTAACAAATTGGAGAATTAATCTGAAAACAATAATATGAAGTTCAATAATGACAAGTGTAAAGTTCTGCACTTAGGAAGGAAAAATTAAATACACAAATACAACATGGAGTATGACTAGTTAGAGGCGGTGGTACTGCAGAAAAGGGACTTTTGGTGGATTACAAATGAGTCAAGTGTGATGCTGCTGTAAAAAAGGTTGTATTAACAGGAGTGCTATATGTAAGACACGGGAAATAACTGTTCTACTCTACTCAGCACTAGTGAGGCCTCAGCTGGAGTGTCCAGACTTGGGCACTAGACTTTCAGAAAGATGTGAACACACTGGAGACAGTCCCAAGGACAGCAATAAAAGTGATAAGAAAACATGACTTATACGGAAATTTTGAAATAATTGGGCTTGTTTAGTCTAGAGAAGACTGAGAATGGATGTATCTTCAAATAGGTAAAAGGTTGTTATAAAAAGGACAGATTAACCATTGTTCATGTCCAAAGGGGGTAGGATGAGAAGTAATCAGTTTAGTTTGCAGCAAGGGAGATTTAAGTTAGATATTAGGAAAAAAACAGGTTAGATACACATCTGCCAGGAATGATCTAGGTATACTTAACTCTGCCTTGACTCAGAGGGATGGACTAGATGGCCTTATTAGGTCTCTTCTTGCCTTACATTTCTGATTGTGCACAGTCATAGACACATTTCAAGCTCTGTTTAAGTACTGCTTATAAAATGTCTCATGGCCACCAATGGATTTAATCCTGTCCTGCTATTTTTGATTATAGGAAATACAGACACTTTTTAAAGTATCAAGCTCCTCAGCCTCTCTACTTCAGAATTATTCTTCTCTTTAAGGAGAAGGCCAAAGAGCTAAAAGTAAGCAATAATTGTAACTGTTTTCAGAATAGCAGCCGTGTTAGTCTGTATCCACAAAAAGAACAGGAGTACTTGTGGCACCTTAGGCCACGTCCAGACTAGGAATTAAAATCGATTTTAGATACGCAACTTCAGCTACGTGAATAACGTAGCTGAAGTCGAATTTCTAAAATCGAGGTACTCACCAGTCTGGACGGCGCTGCATCGATGTCCGCGGCTCTCCGTGTCGATTCCGGAACTCCGTTCGGATTGATGGAGTTCCGGAATCGATGTAAGCGCGCTCGGGGATCGATACACCGCGTCCAGACTAGACGCGATATATCGATCCCCGAGCAATCGATTTTAACCCGCCGATGCCGCGGGTTAGTCTGGACGAGGGCTTAGAGACTAACAAATTTATTTCAGCATGAGCTTTCATGAGCTACAGCTCACTTCTTCGGATGTAACTGTATGATTCTCAAGCGCATTACTCCAATCCAGTCGTGAAAACACCAGGTTTCTTTTAAGGAATGTGTTGACAAGATTCCATCATAAGAAGTGAAGGGAACAGGCTTCTTGCAGGAAAATCCTACTATCCATCCTGAAATGGCTCAATTCCCCCTCCTAGCACCTGAGAGAGAGAACCAAGGCTCTGCATATTTCCCATCCATCTGCACAGGTGAGGTGGGAAATAGCAGTTGAGCAGCCAAATGTTAGAGATGGGTTGTAAGAAAGCCATGAATAAGTAGGGGGGTGGGGGATCTTACTCTCTCACAGGCCTCCACGCAGTCCTGTAGGGTCAGGCCACAACCTGCTCCTAAATAAACTGATTAGTGTAATCTTTTTTTTAAGAAAAATCAGAAGTGTGGTAACTGTCTGAGTACAAGGCACCAGCTCTTAATGTTTGGCTGATGAAAGCAGGCAGGGAAATGTATGCACCTTTAAGCCCCTATTCACTGACAAGAAACAGCCACTAAGTATTTGGCTGCCCCTAATATTTTGCTGCCTTAGGCATCTGTCTGTTCTGGTGTCTATGGAAGATCTGGTTGCAGAGTGGAGGATATGAGAAAAAGATGGGGGAGAAGCTGAGGGTCAGAAACAGCAAAGTTTAGTTAAATGTGGTAGGCATTATGCACACAGCAGTATCTTGTCCTTGCAGAAATACTTATGCGTGTAAAGACCGCTGTTAGCTAATGGCACGTTAACAAAAACCCGAAATAAGGATCAGGCTGGAAGTACTTCTCTCCAGGAGAATAGGATCAGGCTGACAGTTCTTGCCATTCAGGGTATGGGAGAACCGGCACTTGCAGGAGGAACTGAGCCAGCAAGAATCATTTTGAAGATAAGCCATAACTGCAGTTTGTTTAAAATGGTTAATTTTTCTGATAATTTGTTCTAATCATCCAATTTAAAAAACATTATTTTAAAGACCTGCTGACACCTTATGGAAAGCATCTCTCTCTCTCTCCACTCAGCTGCCTACATTTTCTGTATTTTTTTCCATCTGTTTTTCAATTCTAGGGACAGCTGCAGGAAAATAAAATCTTTGTTCATTAGGATTTCAGCTGCTCCTGGTACTTACTGCTCACTTGAAGTCATTATCCTCAATCATAATCTAACACAATTAAATAATGTGGCAATGACCATTATGTCACCCACAAAGGAGTATGAAAAAAGTCAACCTTGACAAAAGCAGGTGCAAATCCTACTGAAGCTAGTGGGACAGTTTCTGATCTCAATTACACTGGGAATCTACACAACTGATGTCACTTCGTTGGCAGCAGACTCAGGCCCTAAATGCAGAATGATTGTATTGAGCCAAAGCCCCCTCGTTGCTAGCCAAAGGACAGAATAAGGGGCTCGTGCACTGAGAGCAGCCCTAAACTGTACTGGCTGTCCAAGGCCCATATGAGCCTTGCAGCAGCTTAAAACAAGCCTGGCCACACCCCTTCCCATAACCCTGACTGCACCAACATATTCCAGAATGTTCTCTGTACCAACAGTCTCTTAATGTAATTGATAGCAGAAGCTGGACCAATGACAGTTGCAGCCATTTATGATAGGGCTAAACGTGCTCCTATGATTTCAGATGAGGCACAAGCAAAAAAGGGCAAATGAAATCCTAAACATACAGAATCTAGTTCCCTGCAAATACAGAGTTAGTGAAATGGAATTCACTTTTTATCTCACCCGTATTACAACTAGCAAAGTGAAACACCCATTATTACAGAAGGTGGTTAAATAATGAGAGAATTGTGGATAATTCACATGAGGGAGGTACTTCAACCAGGTCTCTTGCATAAAATTACCATGTCTTAAACCTTAAGGTCAGGAGGCACATTTAACAGTTGGGAAATGCATTTCCCAGCATAGAGGATAGGAAGAGCAGGTATGGCTCTTTATTGCTGATAAACAGCGAGGGGCCACTCTGGCGGTTGCTGTTCTGTGAATCCCTGATGTCAGGAAAACTAGTCAAGGAGAAACCACAGCAGATGACAATTTGACTGGATGTGTCAGCATCGGGGTGGAGCTCATGTGGCACTTCTGGGTTAAACATTTCAGTGCCAACTCCCACTCTCCTCCACCAGAGAAAGTGGAAGGGATGTGCCCTGCTTTATTATGAAACAAGTTCAGAATGTCTGCCTGGGATGACCTCTTATTAAATATTTATATGTTGATTGATGTAAATCAAAGCAATTTAAATAACTGATTTTAATCATGATTTCAAATCAGCAAGCAGGAAACCTTGATTTAAGTCATGCTTTGCATTTGTACTTTAGTTATTTTTCTAAAGAGAATTTGATTCTTATTGGTTGATACCAATAAACCATACTGATTTGCAATCAAATATAGCCTTCACACTAATTTTGGTGCTTCATTTCGCTAACAAGGAGGATACACACACAGACATATACACCCACACAATTATTTAAGTAGTTATCTCACTTATTTATTCAAATTCCTAAATTTTATATTTTAAATTTGTTATAAAATGGTGAATGATGCATTCTTTATTTGCTAGAAGGTAATTACTTTTTACTTGAGATTTGTGTCAAGTTATATTGAGATGGAAATTCAATTAAATATGCACAACAGCAGCATTTTAGGGTTTTTTATTAAATAAAACTACCATAAAAGTGCTGGATAAATAAGGAAAAAAATTATCTAGAAGCTTATCAAAACATGTTTTGCATTTAAAACTAACTTATTTATTACACAAGAGGAAGTATTAGCAGTAATTAGTGAATTGAACGGATTGTTCTGATTAATATGTCCTTCAAGATGTTAGAACTAGTAGAACTCATCCTCTCACAACTAGTTTTTATTCATATGCTGGGAGAGGGAAGCAAGCATTCCTGCTTTTTCAACTCCCAATTGATTTCTTAACTTTTAATGAACTAGTCATTGAACTCAGCTTGTTGAATAAACTGAAATAAATAAAATATTCTCTCTGCAGCTGCAAAAGAGGTTACTGTTGTGAAAAGCCAGTTCTGCATTTAACTTTGGTTCCAGGTGCTTACCTCGTGGCTTCCACCAGTTCAGTAGTTTGATAATTACTTTATCAACATTGTGCTAGGAACCATGCACTAAACTAGATGTGGAGGAAGGAGGTGATGGGTGAAGACTAGCCCTTTTAAATTTGGCAGCACATGTGTACTGCTTAATATTTTTTATATTTAATTTAAATGACTTTAATCGATTATAATAAGTTTAGGCCTTAGCATTTGTTGTCAATTTCCAATTGAATTTTACTTGAATTGTATTATGTTAGCACTCAAATGTCCCAATGGGGACCCATTGTTCTGGGTGCTACACAAACATACAAGAGACAATTCCTGCCCTGAAGGGCTAGTCTTCACCTATCACCTCCTTCCTCCAGATCTAGTTTAGTATATGGTTCCTAGCACAATGTTGATAAAATAATTATCAGAATTTACAGGACAGGAGAGAAGAGGAGGTTTGTGCTTCCCTCTGTTGATGAACTGGAATTTCACTGCCGAGGTTTATCTCTGACTTAGTTAAAATGGAAGAAAACTCTGCAAGGGTAATTACCCACCTCATAATCACCTAATAACATTTAGCTAGTTCATGTAGATACAGGAACTGATTAAGACATACCCATAGTGCCTATGTCTACACTGCAATTAAACAGGCACAGCTGGCTTATATCACCCAACTCAGGCTCGTGTTTAATTGTGGTGTAGACATTCAGGCTCAGGCTCCCAATTAAACAGCTCCTTAGCCCAAGCCACACAAGCCTGTCAGCTTGCACAGGCCAGCCACAGGTTTTTAATTGCAGTGTAGACATATCCTATGGGGCCAATCCAATGCCAAGTTAATGGCAGTCTTCCCACTGGTTCAATGGGTGTTGGATCAGACCTCAGAGGCACAAGCCTAGTGCCTCAGATCAAGAGTTATGTGATGACATCAGCTGATGATCCTGAAAATGTGACCCAAGTGATATCAGTGCCTGATTCTGTAGACAGCCTTTAATTATAGTTCTGATCTTAAATGGGAGAACTGCCCCATGTATTTTAATGGGTTATTAATTCAGCATTCTGCTGTTCTGGGGGGCTCTGCCAACACTCACCCAGAGGGACAGTATGCATGGGTAGCCCTTGCTGCCACCACCCTATAATGTTTTTCCTGGGGTGACAGCCTGCCCAAACAAACATGTTTGTGGGACCCCACCAACGTAGTGCCTTTTATGTGGGTGAGCCATGGCAGTGTGACAGGGCACACTGGAACCCATGAAGCATGCGTCTAGGGCTGGAATGACTTGGTGCAGCTCTGTTTTGGATAGCCTCTTTAGAATTATGTGCTTCCCCTAACCCCTATTTTTGCAGCCCTCAATATATTGCCTTTATCTTTGACATTACGTATCTGGCCAGATGTGTCTAAATCAGTAGTAAAGGAGAACTAACATCAAAAGTTTTCCAGTGCTATAGAAAATGGAGAAAGTACACCACTGCAGATTCTCGCCACTCACAAGTGGCTGCCATTAGAGGCTGCCCAGAGTCATGGCCCACAACCACAAGCTACAGCATACATTGGAAACTCTGGCCCAAACTGTGCGGTCCTTATAGCACCAATGAAGACTGTCTACACTTTCACTAACCTCTCAGGTCCCCTCACCACTTTCCTGGGCAACTTAGGGACCTTTTACCTGAGACCTTGTCCTTGAAAGATGGTGAAGCCCTAGCCTGCAGATAGTTGAACTGCCCTGAAAATGTATATTTGACAAAATGTGCTGTTGCCATGAAGGGACTGTTAGCAAGAGGAACATCCTGCACAGCTTCACTCTGATTCACAGGGCCTCTGTTCTGTGCTTTTGCTAACCTCTGCACCACACAGAAAATGGGAGCACAATTCATAGAAATCCCCTCTACTGACATCTGCTAGGGCACAGCTGCCCAGAGAAGAGCTAAAACATAAATGGAAAAAAAGGCTGTTTGTATCTAATACACAGGAAAAATAATTCAAGAACAGTTTATCTTCGTAAAAGTTCAACCCCATACCACTGCCAAAATCAGCAAGACCAAGGATGACCTGTTAAGTAAGTATTAGCTATGGAAGTTAAATAAGCCCCAGACATTTTAGCTTAGTACTGTACCAAGTCTTTTCAAGATTTAAAACAAAAACAAAGAAACAAAGAAACTTGTATAATTTGCTTAGTTGGGGGCCATTCCCAATCTTCCTTTTAAATATTCTTTCCCTTTGGAGATGTAAACCCTACTACCCCATTGTTCCTAATTTGAATTGAAGCACTACACAGCGCCAGTTATTTTTTTTCCAAATGTTATTAAAATTGAAAATTCCAAAACACTTGGAACGAAGCCTTAAATATTTACAAAATCTAAAGTTAATTATAAAATCAATAAAGTTCCAGGGGTTTTACAAGTATTAACACTTATACCAGAAAAGAACTAGACCTCAGGCATATAAAACAGTGTAAGTACATTTATTACATCTTTAAAAAAACCACCCTTGTTTCTAGTGAGAAAGAATTCCATGCATTGCTTTATTGCTAACCTTTCAACAGGATCCCTCAGCATGATGATAAGTTTGGCATGGGGCTGGAAAGCATGGATGAAATCCTGGATTAAAAATGGAGGTTCTCCATCAGTACTGTTGTCATAGAAGAAAACCCAGGCATTGTTATCCCACATTGTAGAAGCACTGGCCTCTCCTAGAAATGACAAGTATTTACAATGAGTATCTAATTTTTTTTCTTTACATTGGTACAAAAGATGAAGATCCTGATTGTCAGCTTGTGTAAATCAGTCTGGCTCCATTGACTTTCATGGACTTATGCTGATTTACACTGCCTGAAGATCTGGCCCATGTTACTGCAGAATCAGGAAGCTCTTAGTTAAAGACACTTTCATATAATAACACAAATTATCACTGTCATTATGCTGCACTACTTAAAATGGTTGATGAATATGCAAATATATTTAACTTTAAAAAGGTGTGACCAATTATATAATGAACAGAATTTGTACTCTAGGTGTAGTAGAGCTATTTCCTACTGTCCAGACAGAAAGAATTTATTTCCCATAAAGATTTTCAATTCCACCTTATCTTTAAGGTACTTTCCGACAGTTACTTTTAACACTTCCCTAATTGCAGGGAATGACATCATTTGTAATTGGCCAGCCTGATAAAAAATGTAAAGAACCACTCCAGACAATCAGTATTGCTTAGACCATGAACTGAGGATTTGAGAGATACACAGGCAATGGAAGACAAAAATTAACTGATTTCACAATGAATAATAAAATACAGTTAAAGACCAGATTCTTTAGGTCAAGAAAAACCTTACTCTAAAAGTAGTGTCATTTATCTTAATAGGACTACTCCTAGAGTAGGTTGCTACTCAGTAACTACTCAACTGAGTAAAGGATATCTGAATCTAGCCAATAGTGCAGCATACTGCATCTATCTCTTAAACTGTACTGTCTCCTTCTGCTGAGTAACACTAAAATTCATGAGACAAAACTTGCTTCAACAAAATGTATGTTTTAGTCTTTTCCAAGCTCTCTCTTTTTGCCAGTGTGGGAGGCACTAATTTCTGTTAATGAGTTTTTGAACCAAAAGGGATGAGGAAAAAAAACCCTTGTAATTGATAGTTCTGTGATTTAATCATGTACAAGTACATATATGCAAATATATTCTTATTGTAGGGAATTTTCCTTTTCTCTTTCTTTGCCTCCTCTTCTTCTTTGTATTTGAATCCTCATTTCAGAAAAATCCAATCAAGTTTTTAAATTAAAAAAAAAATTGCCAAAGCCTTCATACTAAATAAGCATTTATCGATTCCTTTAGGCTCCACTTTTACCTATTGTACTTCACTAAAAGAGCCTGGAAGCCATTAGAGACCAGAATTATTTACTGATATTCTTATTGTTACTGTTTTGAAAGGAGAAATTGGGGCTCTCAGTCTAAGACTGGAAGTCCAGAAGATCTTTGGCTTCTCTTTCCAAATCAATCATAAACACCATTACATGACCTTGAGCAGATCATTTGACATGTTAGTTCGGTAGCAGTCAGTTCAGCTCAAAAGCTGGGTAAAGTAGAACCGCAAAAGACTAAATGCAGCATTGGAGCAAAATCCCCACACCAAAACAGGAGTAAGAGTCTGTATTTGTATTACCAGTGCAATGAACAAGATCCAGTGCTGTAAATATGTGTGAAGGCATGTGTGGAATATAAGTCTTGCATGGACTGAATAAGAGCAATGCATTTAGATATATGAGTACTCTGACAGTCCAGATCGGCACAGCTCCACTGAAGACTATGATATTACACCGATTTAAACCAGAGAATTTTCCCCACAGCCTGCAGCCAATTTAAGAGCTGTGTCAGGTCCCAGATGCATTGGACCCAATGTTGTCCTGCTGTGTGGGAAGAGGGCAGGAAGTGAGGAACCCAGACAGACAGTGGGCTCCATCCATCCTATTGCAAAGACGTATTTGGGGGGGCCAAGCAGCTGTCCAGGGCATGGGTGCAGGCACAGGCATGAGTCCATATATTCATGAATCTACCCACCAAGGAAGAAGGGGACATCAGCTACAAAGGCTATAGTAACTGCGACAGAAAGCCTCTGAAAATAATCTGCAGCCTTTCAACTATCTAGCCAGCCAGCTATCCTACAGACATAAGCATGGTCTCTGAACAATTAAGATATTCCTTCTCGTCTACTCCTTTGAAACTCCTCTGCACAACAACCCATATAGGACCAGATTCTGCCATCCTTATCTACAAGAATAAGAATAGTGGAGTCTAGTCCTTACTTTGGCTGCGGATTTGGAACCATGTTTACTTTTGTATACATGTTCTCAGTTCACACACTCAGGAGATTGAACTTTAAGCTAAAGATGTTGTTTTTTGTGCAGTTAATTTAGTATAGCTTGTGTTCGGAACAAAAACAGGATGACTGTGAGGAACTAAAAAGAAAAAGAATTTAATTCCTACCCATTTGACAGTGTCTCTATACACATAATACAGATTTAATATCTGCAAAGAGGGTACCCTATTCAATACATCTTGAATTAATCACTGTTATATCCACTGCATTTATATATCAAATTATCATAGCACAATCAAATATATACTAATTTTTCATATGGATTTAAAGCACCTACTGTATGATTAAACTGCCTACTTTCATTAAAGAATAAATGTACAATGTCCTTATCCTGAGATTAATGGAATAAAATCATGTCATGTTTTCATAAAACATTCTTGTGAATTTATCAGATTAATGATCGTAAATAAAAAAAGTCCTGCTTAGAATGCCTGAAGCTAGAACAGCACTGTACTCTACAGGTCTTCTAAAGATTTAGTGTTTTATTTGCGAAAATATATTACCTAATAAAGATATGACTCAAAGATGGTTAGAATTTGAAAATACTGTTACATGACAAAGTTAAAGGAATGTTTATAGTTTTAATTAAATTTCCCTTTTTAATAATCTGAAGTTTAACAATGCAGCATTCTAAGGAAACCTGATTTTCATACATCATGTAGACTGTCTCTAGACTAGATTGTTTTTTACTGAGGTCATAAAAACTGCTTTAATGAGCATAATAAATTCAGAAATTTTCCTGCAAACTTAATAAGGGCCAAAGTAACCTTAGCTATAAGGGAACTGAGACTAGAGAAAAAACATGAACTCTAGAACTCAAGAGGTAAAGGTACTTAAGAATGTACTCTGCTAATTTAAATTAGTGAACTGGGTTTATCTAAGCCAACGATCGGCAACCTTTCAGAAGTGGTGTGCCGAGTGTTCATTTATTCACTCTAATTTAAGGTTCCGCATGCCAGTTATACATTTTAACATTTTTAGAAGGTCTCTTTCTATAAGTCTATAATATATAACTAAACTATTGTTGTATGTAAAGTAAATAAGGTTTTTAAAATGTTTAAGAAGCTTCATTTAAAATTAAATTAAAATGCAGAGCCCTCCGGACTGGTGGCCAGGACCCGGGCAGTGTGAGTGCCACTGAAAATCAGTTCGTGTGCAGCCTTCTGCACACGTGCCATAGGTTGCCTACCCCTGATAAACATTTCACTTGTGAAAGTATTATAGACTGTAATAAAAGTAGCAGGAATATCTGCAGATGTCCCTGATAGCAGAACTTCACAGGACCAGTACTGCAATCTTGCCAGCCACAGAACATCCATTTAGGTAAAGGAAAGCAACCTGCCTCCAGAGGAAAATAAATAATGCACCTATCTGTAGACAGGGGCCTTACCTGACATCAAATGGCCCTCTGCTATGATTAACTTACTGCGGACATAAGACACTTTGATTAAGCTTATTGTACCATCGCTATAAATGTTATAACTAATTTAGGACCATGGACATATTTTCATAAGTAGTATTTGCAGTACCAATGATGATGTGGTTCATCTTGCTGTGCCCTTTTGTTACATCGCTCTGTAACACACCCTGAATCTGATATGCAGCCAAGTCAAACAGATCAAGGTAATCTTCCACTGGGTAGCGATCACGAAATCCATCCCTCAGACGAATTATTCCTAAAAACAAAACCCTAATGAATAAAAAAGAAGCTAGAAAATAAAACTCAAGAGCCAGATCCACAGTTGGAGTTAATCAGCAAAACTCCATTGACATCAATAAATCTACAGCATTTTACACCAACAAAGGATTAAGCCAAGGAGCATAACATTAAGATAAAAAGGCAATTATAAAGTAGTTGTGATTCAAGATACCAGAATACTAAAATATAAATTCATGCCGAGAGGAAATATTTTAAAGTGCTATGTTTTATAGACCCTGAATGAATAACTTGAACTTTCTTCTAAGTTTAGCTTTTGAAATGAACATAGAGGGCCAGATTCTACTCATTTACACCTGTGTAAACTGGAGTCACTTCACTTTGGATTTACACTGGTGTGCCTGGGAGCAAAATCTGGCCCTGAATCTGTCAATTACACCCACACTTAACAAATCAGAAAATCTGCAAATTAACAACATTGACCGTCTTCCAAATTTGAAGAAAACAGCACCTTTCTGCAATTCTTGGCTTTGATAACAATATTGCCTGAGGGTGAATGGATTTCACAGACACTTTCAAACAAGACGGGAAGGGGGAATTAAAAAATTTGGAGGAGATGTTTTGTTTCTTAATTCTTTTCACCTACCAATCTAATTAACAGTAATAGTAAATTGAACTGGTAACAAAATATCAAGGTATAATTCTATTTTATTCTTTTAGGGTGCATCCAATTTCTATGAAAGCCAGTAACAAAACACTAATTCCCATGCTACTTTTTCCTCTACATGCACCTTGCAGTGTCTCCGGCCCTCATTCTTCATCCCCAGCATCACCAGCCCATCTTAGGTATCCTCTGCTCCTTTTCCCTTTTGTGCCTGTTCTCTCCACTTGTTCCTGATCCTCTTCCCATTTCCCTATTCCCTCTTGTGTATTCCCCCTATTCTCTGCATTCTTGCATCTTACTCTAGAGATTAGTAAGGCCCAGCTCTGAGAAGATGCCCTTGCCTTACTTTGATTTACACATCCTGGCTCTTCAATTGCAAATTATGCCAATTTAGATCTATGGGAGTCTGAGTGAAAGGGAGTTTGTTAATGTAAGGAAATCTAATGTTACAGTTCACCTCTGAATTTGGCCCTTCTTTCCCACATGCACCATCCTGGCAGACACAATCAGATGAGATGCTTTGGCTGGCAAGCCCTACATTTAAACATCTGGAGATTACCCTGCTTCTATTCTCTGTGGAAGGTTCTAGGATCTGAAATTCACTCCCTCCATTGATCTGACAGAATTTGAGCCTATTAACCATCAGGTCATGATATCAGGCTTATCATTTATTTCCAGGCTTTGGCCTGAGGGGCTGACTGTGAAGAATGAATTTGATGTTAATAGATATTTAAGACCAGGAAAGAATGCATTATGATCATCTACTCTGACCTTCTGCTTTGTACAGCCCATAGAATTTCACCCACTGATTCCTGAAGTAGAAGGTATTGTTTCTTTCCTACTACGTCTAATTTGGTGGGGGGAATCTATTTGAGGGTGACATTGTACTTGTGCTATACTATGTGAATCCCAAATTATGACCGTGTACTCAAAATATATGATGAGCACATTTCAGAAATCTAAATATAATAATAAAATTAAATACATTATTTATGGTAACAGACAAGAAAAATTAATGTGGAAAAGGAGATATCTATCCATCCTTTTCTTCATTCATCTTGTTTCCCTGTGTATGTGTGTGAATACACACAAATATAAAATGTGCATGTAAACAGATATAGATACCTCCTTTTCCATGTGTGGGTGGGGTCAATATTTATATGTCTAGCCAGAGAAATGCAGAGAGTCTCCAATCTCCATTCAGCCAAATACTGAAATCCTAACTCAGGTTTTACTCAGTCATCACTCAAGAATATTTATATAAATAAACCATCTGTGGTATATACATAAACATTAAACAAAATATCACAGATGTTATTAGAAGTGAATCAGGAAAGTTGGGCTTTTCTAAGGTCTCGTCTACACTACAATCAAGTTGACACAAAACAGCTTACATCAACCTAACTATGGAAGTTTCTACAATTAATCTCACTCCTGCTGACGTAACTGCCCTGCTATGCCGACTTAATAACTCCACCTCCTTGAGCAGCATATAGTCAAGGTCAATGTAGTTAGGGCAACGCAGTCTTAGTGTAGACACTGTGTTACTTATGTTGATTGTTACTAGCTTTCAGGGGCTGTCCCACAATGCCCCACAATTGATACAAGTGCTCCTGGTGAGGACGTGCAACGCTGACACAAGGAGCAAACTGCAGACATGCACAAGCGATGTAATAACTGCGGTGACTATACGCCAATATATGTTAAGGCAGCTTAATTTTCTAGTGTAGGCATGGCCTAAGTCTGAGCCAACTTTCTACTGAGCTGCTGCTCCACAAATGAAACACTGTTACGTGTTCACTAAGGGCTTCTTTTCCAAGGAGTTTAAAGAAGAAAACAAATAACATCTAAAAAGGGCACATAACCATTTCCCTGTGCAGGATATAGAACTCCAGCAAAATAAAAAGATAAACACATTAGCAGAAAAAAGGATATGCTTTTAAAACAAACTAAGGAATACAATCATAGAATCATAGAAATGTAGGACTGGATAGGACCTTTATACGTCATTTGGTCCTGTCCCCTGCATTGAGGCATAACATAGTACTATGTAGACCATCCCTGGCAGGTGTTTGTCTAACCTGCTCTTAAAAACCACCAATGACAGAGAATCCACAATCTTCCTAAGTAATTTATTCCTGTGCTTAACTACCCTTACATTTAGGAAGTTTTTATAATGTCTAATTTAAATCTCCTTGTCCGCAGTTTAAGCCCATTGCTTCTTGTCCTGTCCTCAGTGGTTACAAAGAACAATTTATTACCCTCCTCTTTATAACAATTTTTAAATACTTGAAGACTTATGGCCCCCCTCAGTCTTCTCTTCTGTAGACTAAATAAAACCAGTTTTTCCCGCATAGGTCACGTTTTCTAGGCCTTTCATCTTTTTTGTTGATCTCTTCTAGATTTTCTTCAATTTAGCTACATCTTTCCTGAAGTGTGGTGCCCAAAGCTGAACAATACACCAGCTGACGCCTTGTCAGTGCTGAGGGAGAATTACTCCTCGTGTCTTGCATGCAACACTCCTGCTAATACATCCTTGAATGATGTTTGTTTTTCTTGCAACAGTATTAAGTTGTTGATTCATATTTAGTTTGTGATCCACTATAACCCCCAGATCTGTTTCTGCAGTACTTCTTCCTATGCAGTCATTTCCCATTTGGTATTTGTGTAGTTGATATTCCTTCCTATGTGGAGTATTCCGCATTTGACCTTATTGAATTTCATCCCATTAAATTCAGACCATGTCTCCAGTTTCTTAAAATCATATAGCATTCTAATCCTGTCCTCTAAAGCACTTACAACCCCTCCCAGCTTAATATCATACACAAACTTTATGAGTGTACTCTCTATGCCATTATCCAAATCACTGATGAAGATAATGGATAGAACTAGACCCAGAACAGATCTGAATGCTCCAAGGAGAGACCCAGAAGGTGAAGCCATGTGAGCTTCTTGCCCTGAAGACAGTCTGCTCCAAGGGAGGAGGCTCCCCACAGTCCTGACTGGCTTTCAATATGCCCTTCCAGGGGGATTGTGAAAAATTGATAATTATTCTCTGACTATGGTTTTCCAGTCAGTTGTGCACTCACCTTATAGTAGGTTCATCTAGGCTATATTTCTCTAGCTTGTTTATGAGAAGGTTGTGACGAAATGGGAATGTTCTTGATGTGTTATGTGAATGCTGAGTGGGGAGTATTGACCTGGGAAGGTTGCAGGGGAGTTGTGCTGGGACGGCCTGCCTTGGGGAAGGGAGCATACCTGAGCATGTAACATGAGAACACAGAAGGGGGGTTGGAGGCCAGGTAACACCTCTGCCCAGGACACCGGACAAAGGCTGGGGGAGGAGACGGGGGGAGGCTGAGTGAGAGGCTGGAGGGAGTTTGGATTGGGAGCTGGCTGGGAAATGGAGAGGGGCGCCCCGACAGGGCTTGGGTTTCCCAATGGGGCTGTGGCCTCCCTAACTAAAGGGGGTCCTGTTGTCTGTACTGGCAAGACCTGTTCTGGACTGTGTTCCTGTCATCTAAATTAAACCCCTGTTTTATTGCCTGGCTAAGAATCATGTCTGACTGCGAAGCGGAGGTGTAGGACCCTCTGGCTTCCCCAGGACCCCGCCTGGGCAGACTCATTGTGGGAAGTGCATGGAGGGGCATATGCTGAATGCTCCAAGGAGAGATCCAGAAGGTGAAGCCATGTGAGCTTCTTGCCCTGAAGACAGTCTGCTCCAAGGGAGGAGGCTCCCCACAGTCCTGACTGGCTTTGTGGGGAGCAGTTCCAGAGCATTGCTCGGGGACTCCGTGACAAAGGTTATGTGAGACAGTACCAAATGCCTTACTAAAGTCAAGATATAACAGTACATCAGCAGTACATCAACTGCTTCCCCCCCCATAGCATACACAAGTCTTGCTACTCTGCCAAAGAAGGATATTAGGTTGGTTTGACATGATTTGTTCTTGACAAATCCATATTAACTGTAGCTTATTACCTTATTTTCTTCTAGGTGCTTGCAAATTGATTGTTTTGATTATTTGCTCGATGATCTTTCTGGGTACTGAAATTAAGATGACTAGTCTATAATTTCCTGAGTTGTCCTTATTCCCTCTTTTTTAGATGGGTACTATATTTGCCCTTTTCCAGTCCTTCGGTATCTCTCCCCTCCTCCACGGATATACTCCTCTATCATTTTATCAAAAGTTAATGGGGGACTTACTTATAACTTGAAAAAGGCATTACTCTCTGAAGAGTTATGCTTCCATTTCAGTAACTGCAGTTCTTTTGAAATGTTAGAATCTATGTTTACTCACCAAATCGCTTCCTTGTCCACCAGTGTGGTTCTTTAATTGCTGAGAATCTAACATCTGGGTGTAACCGGAGCCTGTCATAAAGATCGGTCGTTCCACATTTTGGCTGGCCTATTATGTAGAAATGAGGAAGACAGCGCAGCCGATAGTGCTTATCCTTATAATGATACAAGTGGTTCCAAAATACTTTTTTGAGGTAATCAAATATGGTCCGAAAACGCTTTGAATACAGTGCATATGAGTTTGTTGTGTAAGGATCTGTTGTAGTATTTCCTCTATATTCTTCATACCAACAAGGATTCTTGCTATTTGGAAGGAATTTATTAGGAATTATTGAAAACATCTGCAACGTAAAGAACAATAATTTCAGTCAAGGCAGCAGCAAAGTTTATAATGACAGTTTCTTATTTAACACAATTAGTGGACACAATCCAACCACTATCATCATAATCTTTCTAAATATTTTTCTGGCAATTGCACAGCAGAGATAAAACTCTGCTGTTGACCAAACTGGAGCCAGATCCTGCACAGCTGCATGAGGTGGAGAGAAGGTGCAGAGCTAGATGGAGAAGGGAGAATATTCATACACTCATCAATTTTAAGGCCAGAAGGGACAACTATGATCATCTAGTCTGACTTCCTACGTAACACAAGCCATAGAATTTCACTCAGTAATTCCTACAGTGGAGGAATGCTTCCTCCTAAATCCATAAGCAAATGTGATAAATCCCAGCAATTTATGGTCAAAGCACTGCACTTAAGCAAGAGTCATACAATGCCTCTCAGCATCTCTCTGGAATATGCATCTCTGTACCAACCCAATGGCTGCCGGGACTTTTACAGTCCAGCCCAATTCCTGTCAAAGGCAATGGAAAGGCTTCCAGTGACATCAGTGGGGATTCGCTTAGGTTCTAAAGCAACAACTGAGCCCAGGAATATTTAAGAATAAAACTGAACATATTTTCCATTGTATCACTTAATACCAGAAGTATTTTGGGGGAGGGGGCTGAAGGGAGGGGTTAATGAAGGAAAAGACTGAGGACAAAATCAACATAGTAAAAAACCACCTTCTGCTGTTAGCTGCGTTGGGTCTAACCAGAAGCACTGTATGAGTCTTGCTTAAGTGCTGTACTTCAACTGCAAATTGAGCACCTCTAGCCTCCATTCAGCCAAATCCTGAAATCCTATCTCAAGTTTTACCCAGTCTTCACTCAGAGATAAATCCCATTTCTGACTTTAGTGAAAGACTTCCCAGTTTAGCCCATTGACTTCAATGGGAGCTGAGATGCTCAGCCTTTTCAGGATCAGGCCTCATCTTTATGCTGTGAGCGTAGCTAAACTCTATGAAGCCTGCTGGAATCTGTAGTGCTACTTAAATTTAAGGAATCCTTAAAATAAGCTTTCAAATAATAATAATTAGGAACACCGATTTAGCCAAAGATAAAATAATCAGATGAAATTAACTTCCAGTTCTTAATTCTGAAATACAAGATTTGCATGAGTGATTGAAATGCCAATTACTAGATGTATAGAAAGGCACACTAGTAATCAGTTATTAAGAGAGGCTGTTTTTTATTTATCAGTTAAATGTTTTGGCACATCTGACTAAGTCCTCTGAATTATTTTGAATAAAACGACAAGGAATAAGTTCAATGTAATTGTACTACACATGCAAGATTGTCAGACTTCTTGTCTCAGATGTTCAGACCATTTATATAATCCATCTGTTTTGCCTATGGCTCAAATACAGACCACACACACATAGAGAAACGTGCATGGAATAACAGCAAATTATTGACTAAGGTGAAGATGTGACTTTACGAGACTTGCATGCGGTCATCCCTGCTTTATGGTTCAGAAACGTGGACTACATATGCTAGGCACATCAGGAAACTGAATAGTTTCTACATGAGATGCCTGCACAAGATCCTGAAAATAAAGTGGGAAGACAATATACCAAACACGGAGGTGCTGGAGTGCGCAGACTGACACACTTAGAAATCACTATCCAGAATAAGAGGTTGCAATGGCGTTGTCATGTCAGGAGAACGGGAGAAGACTGTATCCCCAAGAATATTTTGTACGCTGAGATTCAAGATGGCTCTAGAAAGTGGGGTCACCCTTTATGTGGTACCACGATGTGTGCAAAAATGACATGAAGTTGTTCAGCATCAATGTAGAAAGCTGGGAGGAGTGTGAAGAATCCCAGTGCAGAATATCTGGCACTGGGTGCAGCTCAACATGAAGCAGCTTTGATCTAGAGCAGGGATCGGCAACCTTTGGCACGCAGTCCGACAGAGTAAGCACCCTGGCAGGCCGGGCCAGTTTGTTTACCTGCTGCGTCCGCAGGTTCAGCCAATCGCCACTCCCACTGGCTGTGGTTCACCAGCCCAGGACAATGGGGCCGGCAGGAAGTGGTGGCCAGCATATCCCTTGGCCCGCGCCGCTTCCCACAGCCCTCATTGGCCCAGGACTGCGAACTGCAGCCAGTGGGAGCCGCAATTGGCGGAACCTGCGGACGCGGCAGGTAAACAAACTGGCCCGGACCGCCAGGGTGGTTACCCTGGCGAGCTGCGTGCCAAAGGTTGCTGACCCCTGATCTAGAGGATGGAAGCAAAGCAAGAAAGAAGAAAGCAGTGTACTGTAATCTTGGATTACAACTCAGACAACACATGGAACAGTGAAATTTGTAACAAGCTGTGTCACTCTCGTTTTGGGGGTTGTAAGCCATAACTGGATTCATCAAGCACTTGATTAGACCTCTAATGCATACACTATCGTCCAGTGGATCGACAGTTGCATATTACAGATATACAGATAAGTATATCTATATGAAGGGAAGTTGGTGTTCCAGATCCATATCGACTTAAAATAGCTATACTGTTTTACCTCATCTGAGGATCCGGCCCAGAATCCTTGAAATAAACGAACAAACATACATACATCAGTTTCAGAGGGAGTTTAGTTTATACTTACATGCAGTTCTTGTTTCTTCAGGTCTTCTAAATCTGGACGTTGTCTGTTTATAAACTCAATCTTTGAAGTAATAGTGTCAATAATTAATTTAATGCTTGGAAAATCCCTTACATATGAAATATTAATTTTAGAAGGCTGGTAATGGTCTTTCATCTCACTAAGGCTTTCATTGTCCATTAAGTTTGGATTGCCAGTAAAAGCTCCATAATGGAAAGGCGAAGGTATTAGCAATAGGCCATGTTTGGCTCCAGTCAGTATGTATGATGCCATCACTAAAGTCATTATTATCAACCCAAATATCAAGCTGCATAGCTTCCCTTTCCTCAAGCAAAAAAATCCATTCCAGCTTTCATTATGATGAGTCCTTACTTCCAAGACTGCTAGCAAGTTCATCTGCTTACTATCCACATACAAAGGAACTATATTTTCTTGTTTGCACACAGGACACTTCTGGTTAATATGATTAGATCGACGGCATCTGAAACACCGTTTGTGCAAGTCATTTGGTAATAACTGTATACAACAATTAATGCAATGCCTCATATTAGTACCATTAAACTGCTATATTAATGAGCAATGAATAGCCATAAAATATTTCTGATGCATACAAATTATTTTCTGAAAACCTGAAATAATTTAATTCCTTGCATTATGATATATGTTGTAATTAAAAAAAAACAGGTTCAAACCAAAACAGCTAAAATATGCTGAAATTAATATACGGTCTCAGTCACAAATAAAAAACTACAAATAAAAGTATGGTGGACATGTTTCATAAAGATTTGGCTCCTTAAGGGAAATCCCGTAAAATAAAAAGCAACCACAAGTCTTGCTCAATTTTTTCCACTGAACAAAATGAGATGGAAGAAACTTCACTATATAGTGTGAAAATACACAAAAAATAAGAAGACCTCATTGTTCTCTGACGTATTTAGGAGTAAGCAATATATGTAGCCCAGACAGAAGGTGCCTTGGAAAGTCCCATATGCTCTCAAAAAAGGTAGGTTCCAAAATGGAGTGCTGCCTCTGAAAGTTTCATCTACATAAAGGTTGCTTCAATGATCTGTGTTGCATAACCTAAAAAAGCAAAAAACAAAAAATATATATGGATATATGCTAATGAATAAGCCATTACATTAATCAGCTGCAATACAAGTATGATCTATCACTTGAAAACAAATTCTTAGTTAATTTAGCAATCTTAATTGAAAGGTATCTTCCACTTAAAAACAAAATATTATAGTTACAAAATTTAAACACGCTGAAAATTTGGAAACTCAGCTAAAAGTTTCCAATGAACTATCACTCTCCAACCCATAATTAGACGCAGATAGAGAGCCCTTTGCTCACACTCTTGAACTGTTATTCGCACACAAGTTGCACAATTGTCTTCAATAATTGCTCACCAATGTAAATAAACAGTTTGTAATTTGGCCCCTTCTTTGAATACGTGAAGGCCCTTAGGCATTGCAAAGCAAAGTGTTCGGGCACCTAAGGTACCTAGAAAATCATAGGAATAACACTGTGATCCACAAACCTAGGCTACCTGTGGCTACGTCTACACTACAGCATAAAATCGAAATAACTAAAACCGGTTTTATAAAACCGATATTATAAAATCGATTTTATGCATCCACACTAGGGCACATTAATTCGGTAGTGTGCGTCCATGGTCGGAGGCTAGCGTCGATTTCTGGAGCGGTGCACTGTGAGTAGCTACTGTAAAATGATGAGGCCAATAACTTCGATTTCCGTCCACACTAATCTTAAATCGATATAGTAATATCGATTTTAGCGTTACTCCTCTCGTTGGGGAGGAGTACAGAAATCAATTTTAAGAGCCCTTAAAATCGATTTAAAGTGCGTTGTAGTGTGGACGGGTACAGCGTTAAATTGATTTAATGCTGTTTAAATCGATTTAACTGCGTAATGTGGACCAGGCCTGTATGATGACTAGGAAGCGATGGGTGCCTTAGAATATAATTCACAAAAGACAGCATGGTAGAGGGCTCCCTACCTAAAAAAACTAATGGGAGATGCTAATGTGCTAAGGCCACCCCTTTCTCAGAGCTAAGTGCCTAAGTCCAGGCACTTCTGGACTCTAATAGCTACCCATGAATGGGAACTCCTCTCCTGACTTAGGTGCCTACTTCATTTCTTGTAGGAACAAATTAGGTGCCTAACTCACTCCACATGAAACAGCCAGAACTACAGATAGGAGTAGTTTTTCATAGATTCCAAGGCCAAAAGGGACTACTGTGGTTGACCTCTTGTATAACACAGGCCATAGAACTTCCCCCAAAATAATTCCTAGAGTATGTCATTTTGAAAATCGTTCAGTCTTGATTTGCAGGATGTCAGTGACGGAGAATCTGCCATGACTCTTGGTCAACTGTTCCAGCGGTTATTCTCACTGGTAAAAACGTATGCCTTATTTCCAGTCTGAATTTGGCTAGATTCAACTTTCTGCCACTGGATCATACTATGCCTTTCTCTGCTAGAATGAAGAGCACCTTATTAAATATTTGTTTCCCAGGTATAAATCTACAGGCTTAATCCAGTTACACTTTAACCTTCTCTCTGTTAAAATAAACAGATTGAGTTCCTTGAGTTTATCAGTATAAGACACATTTTCTAATCCTTCTGTCTTTTTGTCGTTCTCCTCTGAGCCCTTTCCAATTTACCAACATCCTTTTCTAATTGTAAGCAACAGAACAGGAACAGTATACCAGCAGGGTTTACACCAGCAACATCATGTTGGTGGTGATGACTTAAAAACTTTTAGCCACGGGGTTAGAGTACTCACCCGGGAAGTGGGAACCTAGGTTCAATTCCCCCTTGCCTGGCAGAGGGGAGAAAAGATTTGAACATGGGTCTCCCACCTCTCAAGAGAAGGCTCTAACATCTGAGACTATGGTATATTCTCATGCGGGTTCCCTCAATCTGTCCCGTTGAATCTGTTTCACTGTAGAATAATACTTAAACAGTCACTAGGACAGACGGACATACACACACACAGGTTGGGGCATCCACCTGGGGGGCAGGAAACCCTGGGTCAAATCCCCCTGATCCAATCACTCTTTATTTATCCACAGTGGTACAGCTTCAACAGGATCATAATGAGGGACTTAGGCACCCAAAAAACAGAACTTATTTGCCTAAATCTGGGTTTAGGTATTAAGAAGCATCCTGGATTCCACCCGTTCTGCTCCATGCTCAAGAGTCTAATATGTGAATACCCAACCCTCTTCCTGCTCATGGAAACTGCCTCTGTTATATTCCCAGACCAGAGAGAGCATAAAACAAAAAGCAAAACACACACAACTTGCACAAGCCCTTGTGCTGCTGAGTCCTTTCACAGGACACCCACTGCAACCAGAGCTGTCCCCTTTGACCTCCTCAGCAGACTGTCAATCCTTAAAGGAACAGAGCAGAGGTAAATCTAACCCTGATAGTCCCTTAGGAGTGCCACAAATCCATTTAACCAGGGTGGGGAAGGTGTAATAGAAGCAGTGGTTCAAAAGGTTGGCTAGGGGTGTTTCTGACAGTTTCTTCCAATGCTTCAGGGCCTTCTAAAGACAGAGTGGAGTGTCCAGCTGAGTGAAGGTTGTGGATGTGCTGGCAGTCAAGAGCAAGAACTCAAGATAGGCGCTCTGATAGTTGGATACCTCTGGGATGTTGTGGCAGGCTACAGATGGCCTATGATATACAGAAAAATCACTGAGAAACTTACCATTAGCAGTCAGTTTACATTTTGGAAGAGCACTTTTGCAACACAAAGTAAAACTATTTCCCCATGTTTATTCTCCCCACCCGCCACACACACACACACACACAGTTCCTCATAGCTTCTTGTCAACTGTTGCAAATGGACCATTTTGATTACCATTACAAAAAGTTTCTCTCTCTCCTGCTAGTAATAGCTCACCTTAACTGATCATTCTCATTAGAGTGTGTATGGCACCCACTGTTTCATGTTCTCTGTGTGTATATATATCTTCCTACTGTATTTTCCACTGTCATCCGATGAAGTGGGCTGTAGCCCACGAAAGCTTATGCTCAAATACAGGGCCGTCCTTAGGCATAGGCAGAATAGGCAGCCGCATAGGGCCTCACTCTGCCTAGGGGCACCACTCTGCAGGCAGCCCAGACAGTGTAGAAGCAGGGCTGCTGGGTCCTAGAGAGAGCTGAATGCAGCACAGTCTGAGGAACAGGATTGGCTGCTGGTGTCTCTGGGAAGGGGAGGAGGTAGGGGTTGGGGAAGGAGCTCACCTGTGAGTGTGACTCTTTCCCCCCGGCTGAGGTGAGGTGAGGCAGGCTCTGTGGCTCTGGAACCAGTATCCTTTGTTGTCTCCCATAACATCCATTCTTCTCCCCCCTGCCCCATGGAGCACCCCCTCCTTTCTCCCTCCTCACCAGGAGCACCCCTCTCTCTCTCCTCCCTCCCCTCCATCAGGGCTGGGTTGGGTGAGGTGCTGGAGGATAGGTGAGAGGAGGACGCTGGCTGCCTGCCTGCTGAGGAATGAAAGTGAAAGTAACTCACTTCCTCGGCGGGCAGCCAGGATTGGAATGTCACACAGGGCTTGGCTGGGGTTAGCCAGATGTGTGAAAAATCAGGATGGGGTACAGTGATCAGATATCCCTATTTTATAGGGACAGTTCCAATTTTGGGGTCTTTTTCTTATATAGGCTCCTTTTACCACCCCCCCATCCCTGTCCTGATTTTTCACACTTGCTGTCTGGTCACTCTAGGTGGGGGTAATTGGTGCCTATATAACACAAAGCCCCAAATATCGGGACTGGCCCTATAAAATCAGGACATCTGGATCTGGCCACCCTAGCTGGTGAGCGCCTCTCCCCCGGGCTGGCAGCTGCCAGCGATCCATCTCATCTGGGGGGAAGCTGCACAGGGCAAGATGAGCTGCTGTGGCTCCATGGGTGCCCCGTCCCTGAGATCAGATGCTGTGCTAACTTCACCATGGTCCGTAAGGCTGGTGGTGGTGCCCATTGGTGTGTGATTGGACCTGAGGGTTTGCTGCTGCTGTTGCCACTCTGCACCCCAAGAGGTGGATTTTGGGGTCCTGCAGTTTTCCACCTATCTCCTCCTCTACTGCAGCTGTTGGACCAGCAGGCTGGGAGGTGAGCCAAGCATGAAAGCAGTACTGTGTTGCCATTTAGATTGTCATTTAACAACTTTGTTTGCCAAAAATTCTTACTAACAATCCTGAATCCAATTTCAATATATATATTTTTTAAAATCAATATCTTAGCCAAAAACAGAAAATTAAGTTGTTGACAATTATTAGTGACAGGTTTGGTTTGAGGCAGGGAGTGGGCCAGTTTTCATCAGAGAAACAAAAAATGTTGACTGACTTTCCTATAGCCTGTTACTCCTGATAAGAGCCCTCCAACAATTGTAATATGCTCATCTCCTTACTAGTGTATAAAGCAGGGGTCGGCAACCTACGGCACACGTGTCAAAGGTGGCAGGTGAGCTGATTTTTGATGGTATGCAGCAGCAGGCTGAGCGGCTCAGCCCATCACGGCTCTGGGGTTCCGGCTGCTGCCCTATTGCCAGCTGGGATACCAGCCATCGGCCCCACTTAGCACCTGCTGCTGGCCTGGGGACCCCCAAGGAACCCCAGGCTGGCAGTGGGCTGAGCAGGCCAGCTGAACCACTCAACCTGCTGTCAGCCTGGGGTTCCATTCACTCAGCCGGCAGCGGGCTGAGTGGGCTGGTGGGTGGGCTGAGCAGGGCCGGTGGGGGGTTGAGTGGCTCAGTCTGCTGCCAGTCTGGGGTGCCAGCAGCACTCAGCCTACTGCTACTCCGGAGTTCCAGCTGCCGGCCGCTTGCCAGTCAGGAGCTCAGCTGCCAGCCCCACTCTGCCTCCTGCCAGCCTGGGTGAGCAGAATCCCAGGCTGGCAGCGGGCTGAGGGGGGGTTGGCGGCCGGGATCCTGGCTGGCAGGAGTTGGTGGTCAGAACCCCAGACCAGCAGTGGGCTGAGCAGGGCCTGGGATCCTTGTCTAGGTTTCCAGCCACCAGCTCCACTTAGCCCGCTGCCGGTTTGGGGTTTCATTTACTCAGCTAGCAGTGGCCTGAGCAGGACCGGTGGCCAAGACCTCAGATAATAACAATAGTTTATTTATATAATATAGACATAGAGAGAAACCTTCTACAAACATTAAAATGTATTACTGGCACGAGAAACCTTAAATTACAGTGAACTTGGCACACCACTTCTGAAAGGTTGCCGACCCCTGGAATAGAGTGACCATATGTTGTACTAAGATTCTCCTGCTTTTTTTTTTTCCCCTGTGAGTCAGTATAACTTTTGCCAGCCCAGAAGTTGGGCAGCCAATGTTTTACTTTTTCACAATGTTTTCTCCAACTTTCATAAAGTAAATTCATAGTTAATATGAGTTAAAAAGGCCAGGGACACTTCTTTGTGAAGAATCTGTACAGCAGATCATGCTAGAGCTGTGAAAATGTAAGTTTTTGATGGAACTTTAGAGCCAGTGATTTATCATGTATTTTATCATGGAATGTGCTGCTATTGCTAATGTCTTTCCAAACAAAAATAAGGCACAACAGGACTTCTGTAACATTTCTGTGCTACTTTAATCTAGATGAGATGATTCTGTGCTGACTTCATTTTGGTCACTTTGTGCTTTACCTAGGAGTAAAACTAGGGTTATATTTTCCCACTGTTTGGAAACCCAGCTTATTAAACTGGATAATGCCATTGATCTATTTACAGTATAAAGTTGATATAGAATTGTAACTAACGTTAAGACTGATGCCCATTATACATTTACAACTAAAAAGTGGCTTTGTAAAAATGACATGGGTTTCCAACTCTACTGTGTCTCAGTCTTCGCACTAGCTCAAGTTCACAGGCTCACGGCTATCCTATATTAGCTATTTTAAATAATAATTCTGATAATAACAATAATTTAAACAGTTATTTCTTTAAAAAACACTCTTATAAGTTATGTCCTATTGAAAACGACCTTCTGGGTCACAAAAAAGAAAACGGAAAAATGAAATAGGATTAGCTGTAGAAGCACAGAAGGGTTCTATACTTAAGTTTGTACATCATGAAAACAACGAAGTTGATCAAGATCATTATGTAACTTCCCAAGAAAATTTTTGTGCAGATGAAGCTCAAGAAACGCAAGAACACACAGAACAATCATTTGAAACAGATGCAGACACAAAACAAGAAATTAAAACTGTTGAAACTGTACTAGCATGGGATATAGATGACATTGGCACATGGCCGCAATCTTTAAACAACGAATACCGTGCCATTACACTTGAGAAAGGCCCTGTGAGAATAAAAGGTCTTGAATATCCTAAAGACATTAGAGGTAGGAAATTCACAAAAAACAATTACTACAAAAGACTTTCTAATGGTGAAATTGTCAACAGACGGTGGCTTGTGTACTCTAAATGCAAAGATGCTGTATTTTGTTTCCCATGCAAGATTTTCAATAATTGCAATTTCAAGATAGCAACCATGGGTATTAATGATTGGAAAAATCTTAGTCACATATTACCACAACATGAAAAGGCACAATACCACATTGAAAGTATGCACAAATGGTGTGAGCTGAGTGTAAGGTTAAAAAATCAGACAACTCTTGATGCCCAAAATCAAAGATTGCTGGAGTCAGAAAAGCAGCATTGGCATCATGTTCTTGAATGTCTATTATCTATTGTTGAATATCTATCAACAAACAATCTTGCTTTTAGAGGAAGCGTTGAGAAATTATTCCAGCCCCAAAATGGAAATTTTTTGGGCCTTGTACAACTGCTGGGAAAATTTGACACGGTGATGAGTGAACATCTCCGAAGAGTAACTGAAAATGAAATACATGACCACTATTTGGGACCAAGAATTCAAAATGAACTGATCATGCTAATGAGTAATAAAGAAAGAGAGACAAAATTGTTTCATTGGTTACTTTGGCAAAATATTTTGCCGTAATTCTAGATTGCACTCCGGACATAAGTCATCAAGAACAGATGTCATTAATAGTGAGATTTGTCAACATTAGTGATTCAGCACAGATTACAGTTAAGGAATTGTTTATTACATTTTTAGAAGTACAAGACACTACAGGTTTTGGACTTCTTCAAATTCTCCTTGATGAACTAAAACAAATGGGACTCTCCATAATGAACATTCGAGGACAAGGCTATGATAATGGCGCCAATATGAAAGGATGCATTTCTGGTGTGCAAGCTAGATTGCTGAGAGAAAATCCATGAGCCTTTTTTGTTCCATGTGCATGCCACAGCCTTAATTTGATATTGAGTGATATGGCCAAGTCTTCTGTAGAAGCTATATCTTTTTTTGTTTGCTGCAACGCATTTACGTGCTCTTTTCAGCTTCCACTCAACGATGGCAAATATTCAAAGCACATGTCAATGGTATTACCATTAAGCCTCTATCTGAGACACGCTGGGAAAGCAAGTAGAAAGTGTAAAAACGTTGAGATATCAATCTGAGGAAGTTTATGAAGCATTGGTTGCTATTTCGGAAGAAGCCAGAGATCCAAAAGCTAAAAGTGAAGTCATTGGCCTCTGAAATATCCAGCTTCAAGTTTCTAACATCTGTCGTAATCTGGTATGACATTCTTGTTAAAATCTCAAGTGTAAGCAAAATAATGCAGAGTCCAATGATGCAGCTTGATTCAACACTTACCTTACTAAACAACACACAAGACTTTTTAGTGAAATACAGAGAACATGGATTCAAAGAAGCACAGGTTACAGCAAGAGAGCTTGCACAGGCACTCGGTGTAGAACCAAAATTTCCATATGCGAATGTGACATGAGTTTCAAGGAAAAAACGACAAATGGAATATGAAGGAGCAGAGGAGCCCATAGACGATCCAGAAAAGAAATTTGAGGTTGAATTTTTTAATGTTGTGATGGATAAAGCAGTATCTGCTGTTGATGAAAGGTTTAATACCTTGCAAGTACATCATGAACAGTTTGGATTTTTGTATGACATAACTAAATTCAACGAAATAGGAAAACAAGAGCAACTAATGACGAAGTGCAAGAAACTAGAGAGCCTCCTGAAGCATGGTGATAGTTTTGATTTAAATGGACTTGAACTGTACGAAGAATTGAGTACATTGTCATCAATATTGCCACATGCAAAATCGGTGATGGACATTGTACAGTTTATTCATACCCGCAAACTTGCTGACATATATCCTAATGTGTACATTGCCACTCGTATTCTACTGACAATTCCTGTAACAGTAGCATCAGGAGAACGGAGTTTCTCAAAACTAAAGCTCATTAAAAACTATCTCCGCTCTACAATGAGTCAGGAACGCTTAAGTGGTCTTGCTATTCTTGCAATCGAACAAGACACGACTTTGTCTTTGTCATACGATGACATTATTACTGATTTTGCAGCCAAAAAAGCCAGAAAGATTGCTTTTAATTAAAAACAAATCTTTGTTTCAATACCTCTTCTTATAAATTTCCAATAAAATTTTGATAAATTAAAAAAATATATTATTTGCATCATTCTGTCATATCACAATTTTTTCTACAGTGCTGCTTCTTTAGTGCTAGTCCATCAGCATTACAGTGTGCTTAATTAAGTTAAACTGGTTTTAATAACGTGAATGTGGCAAGTTTTCCAATACTGTAAGCTTATGTTTGTGTTGCTAAGAGCAGATCAGGCACAGGGGCACCAGTTTAATAATCTCGCCTAGGGCACCATAAATCCTAAGGCCAGCCCTGCTCAAATACATTTGTTAGTCTCTAAGGTGCCACAAGTACTCCTGTTCTTTTTGTGGATACAGACTAACACAGCTGCTACTCTGAAACCTAGGAATGTTGTGTTTCTTTAATAAAAATATATATTAGCAGTGTCATTTGAGAGCTAGGGCCCCACCAAAAGCACTTAAGCATGTGCATATCTTTAAGTATGGGAGTTGTCCCACTGAAGTCATGGTTGACGGAGTTCCTTTGATTAGGGTAAAGACTGTATATAGTATCTCATACAAAGACTTCCAAGCACTGAGAAGACTTCAATACCACTACTCACAAACTTAAGTTTACACAGGTGCTTAAGTGTTTATCTAGACTGGGGCCTAAATCATTCTCAGTTAAATACTTCACCATACAGGTGCTCATGTAGAACCAGGGAGCAAAGTCATTAATAACTTCTTTATTTAAAACCACTTTTGTTTGAAATTATCCTATTACAGGAAACATTCAGAGCAGAGAAATCAGAAGTGATAAATCCAAGCATTAGCTTCCCAAAAAGAGTTAGATTCTTTGAACTAAGGTCAGTAACTTAAATTTTTAGTATCATAACTCAAAATCAGATATGCTGATTTGCTTCAAAGTTTTTATTTTATTTATTCATTTAGTTAATATCTTCTTTTAAGCGAGGCTGACCAGATAGCAAGTGTGAAAACTTGGGATGGGGTTGGGGGGGGGGGTAATAGGAGCCTATATAACAAAAAGCCAAAAATATCAGGACTGTCCCTATAAAATTGGGACATCTGGTCACCCTATTTTAAGCTTCCACATAGGAAAAAAAATTAATTTGATTTGTTCTGTTTTCAACAAAGTTCAGAGGGCAGAGGTTTCCAGCATAGAGCTTTTGGGGTAACAAACAAAATATACCAGCCTCCAGTATCTTTAACATCTACTAAGCCTTTGGTTTGGGCAAAGTATGCCGGAAAAGCTTTTAAAATAATTTTGAAAAAAATCAAATATAACAGTGAATATAAGGTGAGAGATATAGCAAAATGATGAAGGAAGCCAAGGAGGAAAACAGCTGGAATGCATCGTTATCAATGGATAATGTTTAATTTTGTTGTTAATATACCAGTAAACTGTGTAAACATCTCTTTACAAAGCGATGGGGACCTTATTGAAGTCCATCCCTTTCCCACAGACTTCAGAAAAAAAGATGCTTATTGATATTTGATTCTTATTTGGAGCTCATTGCAAAGCCTGCTGAAGACATTGGAAAGACTCCCATTGATTTCAAAGGGCTTTGGATCAGGACACTATGCAGTGGAGATGTGGACATTAAAAGAGTTATCACTCTGTAGCATGAGACAATACCAAAATTATTGCTTTGATTAAATATATTTTGATATACAGCATGAAGCCAATTAAGGCTTCACCACTTCTTAAAGAGCTGAAGATTAAAAGCTACTTAAATACTCAGTCCTCCTGCAAAGTGATACCATGACAAGGACGTGCACAACCTGGATATATATACAGTACTTCAAAGTAATCCGATGTTGGGCAAGAACAAAGATGCCTACTTCCAGGGGGTGAATATACTTGGTCTGACCTAAGTGCTATAAGCTGAATACAAAATAACAATTGAAGACCTAATGTCTCTCTACAAATCTCTGCTACTGAAGTATTTCTCCCTAGAGACAGTGTCACCATTCTCAGAAAATGGAATAATGTGACTCACATAAATCAAAAAGTTGCATGCTTAAGTAGGTAAAATGTGATTGATGAAAGAGAAATAGTCTATTTGATTCAATCTGTGACAGTGCTTAAGAAGCATATTTCCTACACAGGATTCTCAAAAAGACTTACACCTCAAGAGCCAAATGGCCTAAACGATGAGCAGTGAGGTCCATCCTGTCCCACAGCGAGCTTGGGGGGCTGTCCTCATTTAGGAGAGTGCAATCTGCTCCCCCTCCATGTGACTTGAGAAACTTTAGTTCTCAAAACACACACACGCACACGCTCACAATGAAAATAATTCTTCAGCTAAGCAAGTAAAATGAGGAGGAAGGGGCATATGAGATGAGAAGTACTGAATGCCTTATGGTCCTGAAATACAAGCAAAACATCCTTATCTTGGTCCCTGTTTTCTATCTCCTTCTTCTTCGCACACATGAAAGGAGATTGCATTTGCTCTGCATTGCTCTATAATTTTCTAAGCCACACTGCATTGCCAAGCATCATGCACCCTTCATATATAGTTTTTATTTCAAAAACAGGCAGTTATGTTCCAAAATAGGAGTTGCAAGGAGAAAATGGAAACTAGAAACTGAACCACAACGGTGGGTTTTGTTGGAGATGAAATAACTTCCCCAGAAATAAAAGAGCATTCTATTTTCTAGTCCCTGCGTGGGCAGCCTCAATATTAACCTGAGCAATAGAAGGATCGTTAGCAAACCATTTATAAAAAAAATTGTAATTGAGAAACCCTGCAGGTTAGATAATTGAATGTCCCTTCCGTGCAAGATCGATAAAGGGCATCCAGTTTCCCCATAAGAATCATATCAAATTATTGCAGATAAAAGCTGAGATAGCAAAGAAGAGATAGCCTGAAGAGTTCAAGAGAACATTAACTTTAATCTAGCAGAGAGAGAGAGAGAGAAACACTAGGTAATTAAATTATTGTTTTAATGAAATTAATCTAAGGCCTTGACTAAGACAGAGAACCTTCTGCCAGCTTTTATGATATCCCTAAAGGCTCAAGACCATCTTCTGACTATTTAAATGGAAATACATTTTTCAAGGAGCCTTAATCAAAATATGAAATAAAACAGATGTTTGGCTATTCATATTTAAGAAAAAATTATTCAATAATATCAGTGTGGCACAGAAAATGTACTAAGGAATCGCTACAATAAAGAGCAACATGTCATCTGCAAATAGGTCCAATTTATAAACAATGTCCCCAATACAGACATGCCTTGGTTAGCTCTGACTTCAACTACTGTGATGGTTTCTCTGGCCTCTCTACTTCCTGACTTGCCATGGTCCATCTATTCAAAAAGATGCTGCTACGATCATCTTCCTTGCCTGCTGCTGCCATCACTACCCTTCTCTAGTTTCTTTTACTATCAAGATCTCTTCCTCACTTTAAAGCCCCTGTACAACTTTTTCTGCCTGACTTCCAAACATTTTTGTTCTCTCTTCTTCCTCCTAATACCTCTGGCTTCCTACATTCCATCTAAGATTCCAGCCTAATTCTTTTGTTTCTTTCTCTCACTATTGCCTTCCTCCATGCTAACCATTATGACCAGGAAACACTCCCTCTGCTGACACATCAAGGAACCACCACATCTTTCAAATCCCAGCGTAATACACTTTTCCCACAAAGCTTATTACTGCTAATCCACCAAGGAAAGAAGGGTCACAGAAAAAAACATTGATGCATTTTAAATCTACATAAATATATACATACACATACATTTATAAAGTGCACATTTTGCACTACTTTAAGATAAGCCTACCTTCTGATCTAGTGCAGTGGTTCTCAGACTAGGGCTGCCGCTTGTTCAGGGAAAGCCCCTGGCGGGCCAGGCCAGTTTGTTTACCTGCTGGGTCCGCAGGTTTGGCTGACTGCAGCTCCCACTCGCCGCAGTTCGCCACTCTAGGTCAATGGGAGCTACAGGAAGGGCGGCCAGGATGTCCCTCAGCCTGCGCCACTTCCTGCAGTCCCTATTGGCCTGGAGCAGCGAACCACCGCCAGTGGGAGCTGCAATCAGCCGAACCTGCAGACCCAGCAGGTAAACAAACCAGCCCGGCCCGACAGGGGCTTTCCCCTGAAAAAGTGGTGGCCCTAGTTTGAGAACCACTGGTCTAGTATATTATTTATTATTACTGAAGTGTCATAATCTACGAGTCCTGGCACTTAAAAATAACAGGTCCCTACCTTGAGGACTCTGAAATCTAACTAAAAATATTGAACAGCAAGGAATGAAATATACAAAGGTTGGAGAAAAGGGTAAGAGAGGACAAAGATGAAAGAGTTGAGATATACTTGCTTTCAAGTATGTTCTTGAAAAATCTATTTTTTTCTGATTTTAAAAGCCTGTATATATTTATCTTAAACAATACAAATTGAAACTCAAAGCATTGTCCAGAAAGAAGTCTATGGTGAAGATCAGTGATGAAAGTAAGTTCTGAAGAGGGTTATATCTACAGTGCAATGAAAGACCCATGGCAGCAAGTCTCAGAGACAGGGTTAACTACCTTGGACTTGTAGTGCTAAAAACAGCAGTGAAGATGTTTGGGCTCAGCTTGGAGCCCAGACTCTGAAATCCAGGGAGAGAAGTGGGTCTCAGAGCCCAGCATCCAGCCGGGACTGAACATCTAGACTGCTGTTTTTAGCTCTGCAGCCATGGGCCCGAATCAGTTGATCTGGACTATAAGACTTGCTTCTACCCGTTTTTTATTGCAGTGTAGACATATACTCTGATATTGCACGTTACGAAGGGTTAGGAGGAGGTTTTTCAGGCATAAGGGCAACATATGAAAACAATAATTAACAGGAACTGTAAAACCCCAAACTCAGAATGATGTTACAGATGAAAAAGTGCACCTTGGGATGAATAAATGATCAAAATAATACTAAATTGTGACTGAAGGGACAGCAGTGGTGTAGTTGAGAAAAGTCTTAGAGCCTTGAATAGACTTGATCTCATCTAACTATAATGATTAACCTATCTAGGTGTAGTCTGCACTTGGATGGTTGACTACAGGATGAAAAACATGGTGTTATTATCGGGTCTTCTGCTCTGGTCATTAATGTAATAAGCTAACACTACTACTACTGATACAACTACTCTACTACATGGCCAGACAACAAAATGTGAGGTAGGTTGGCATGCTGCTGCTAGTACCTTTGAAATTTGCTGTAATTCATTAGTGATGCTTTGCAGAGACCCTCGGAAATCCAGTAAAATCTTCTCAAGATCTTGTTGCAAAAGAAATGTAGGGATAAGAAAACATAGGGATTTAAATTAGCATTAAAATAAACATTTATAAAATATCATGAATTTACATGCTACTTTGAAAATATATATCCTGCAAACCCTTATGCAAGTGTTTAACGTTACCGACATGAGTGGCTTCATTGACCAACAGAATTATTTAAGTAAATAAGTTAAACACATACAGAAGTATTTGAGAGATCAGATCTTTAGCGTAAGACATGTTTCCTGCCTGAAAGAACTTGCAGACTAAATCAGACAAAGCAAAGATGAGGCAAAGCATAACCATTTATGGAAGACGCAGTGAGGAGATATTATGATTAAAGGGGAAAAAAGAGGAATAAAGCATTCCTGGAAGAAATGAGAGTTTTAATGACTGTTCCAAACAGTGGTGCGGGTATGATTATGATGGAAGGCTGAATGACTAGAAAGACCAAATCAGAGACTCAGCAGAATCATAGTACTATATACAAAATCAAGAAGTGTATTCTTGCAAACACATTTAAAAAATCCACAAAAACAAAGAAATATCCTAAAGAAAAACGGAAAACTTTGACTAAAGCAGGTTACAAAAAAATCAAGGCAAGAGATGACCAAGGCACAAAGAGTTTTATCAGCAGAGAGAGAGAAGGTTCCAGGATTACACTAGGATTGTAACCCCAGGCTACGGGAAGGATAGTGGAGTTATCAACAGTTATAGAGAAGGGAGGCAAAGGGGAGGGTTTGAGACAAAAAAAGGTCAATTTTGGCAAGACTAAGTTTCAGATAGTGATGGGGCATCTGAGAGAAAATGTCAGAGCGAGTTTAAAAGAGGTAAGACTGAGCAGAAGAGGAGAGGTCAAGGGTAAGCAAGGCAGATTTGGGAATCTTTAGTGATAGAATACACTGCTCTACAGCCAAAATGCTTCTGAAATAAATGTAGTCCAACTTTACTAATTCTGGGTCACTGAGAATGAAAATGATGCTTAAAATTGTTGATTGGCTCTAGTTTTCAAGATATGCTATTGGGTCAGTATATACGACCCTTGACTTGGGAATGGCAGAGGATAAGTGAGTTATAAAGGGAAGGTATCTTAATTTAAACCAGAAATGACTGAAATACATCTTTGACTGGATCTAAGAATAAATCTATGACTGGGTTTGGACAGTACTTGCTTTTGAGGCAAAACAATGAATAATGCAATCTGAAGCTGGTATTGCATCACACATGATATGAATTGCATCATGTTATTCCTTAGAAGTCATGGATGATGCAATCATAATGAAACTTATATCACTCTGCTGAACAAATTGCCCTATATCAGCTCTAGAAATCATACAGTGTTGTGCTCTCTTATTTGTCAGTGTTTGATTTTGCAAAGGGACACATTTCTGTTTAGTCAAAATGAGCAGAGATGCCTCATACTTGTGTGAACAATGCAGATAACTTCTGCTATGTTTGTGGTGAAGTGACTTTTGCATCACAAAAGTGCAGTATAACCACTATGGTTAAGAAAGCCTATCACCTTTATTTTGGCTGCAAAATTGGAGATCAGGACAAGAGGTGGGCCCCACACATATGCTGCAACACTTGTGCAACAAATCTTCACCAGTGGTTGAACAGGAAAAGGAAATCTATGCCTTTTGCAGTGCCAATGATTTGGAGAGAGCCAACAGATCATACCAGCAATTGTTACTTCTGCATGGTGCCTCCAGTTGGGAAAGGTGTGTCAAAGAAGAAAAAGTGGACTGTGCATTATCCAAACATTCCATCAGCTACACGCCCAGTACCCCACGGAGAAGGACTGCCGGTTCCTGATGCACCAGAATCATTCTCACTTCAGTCAGACGAGGAAGAGGATGAAACTTCTGGTCCTGAACCATCAATATCACAGGACCCACATTTTCTCCCATCCTCCTCCTCTGAACCACACCTCATAACACAAGGTGAACTGAATGACCTTGTCAAGGATTTGGAACTATCCAAGGCAGAGTAAGGCAGAGCTGTTGGGCTCCAGACTACAGCCGTGGAATCTCCTGGCAGGCTGTTAGGGCAAATGGAGCCCATCAATGCTTGCAGACTGTTGCTGGACAGTGACAACAGATGCTCCATTTAAGGAATACAAGAGACAAGCCAAGAAGCGCCGAGTAGACACGGAATAGGACTAAACTATGTACATAATAGTTTTTTGCCTTTTGTTTCATAATAAATTTTATTTATATAACCCTTTTGCTGATTTTTAAAGTGTTACATAAACAGGACAGGTGAAATATTATCATGTAAAGCAACCATTAACACATGAAAAGACCTAGGTTTACAATTTATGATTCAAAATCTACTATCTACACAATATACATAGACATAAAATGTAAAAACTTAAATATCTTAGAAACAGTAGCCAATCAGTTGTTTTAATTGTCATATTTGAATTCAGCACATCAAAATACATAATAAATATCACATTTTATCTCTGAAGCAGACGACTTCTAAAAAATTGTAGACCAGTGATATTGGAGATTGAAACAGATGGGGTCTCCAAGCATGAACAGAGATAAAGAAAGAAGAGGAGGGACCCTGAGGGACACTCAAACATAAGAGGAGAGGGAGGAAGAAGAGCCACCAAAGGAAACATTGATGGAGTGATCAACATTAGGATACAAATAACTATGTGGCATACAGGATGTCTCTTTCCTATACAATATCCATACTAGAGTTAACTACTCTGATTTCAGGAATCCTAGATGTTAATGCAGTGTCAAGTGAATAGCTCTTTAAATCTAGTTCCAGAAAACTCTTCTTAAGCTCTTTTCCTTGTACTCTCAGAAAGACCCCATATTGTGCGTAGCCTAAAAAGAAGGTTAATCAGATGTTATTTTCCAGTCCTTTGTTAAGAGGGGACTTAGAGACTTGTCTTTTGATGCCATTAATTGAACAGATTTAGCTGAGCCGCTGTTATCTGACCCACTCAAGTCCTACACAAGAGGGTATTTGACTGATATTAATTCTCATTCTTTTAAAAAAGAACTGTCAAAACTATACTATCCAACACAGGGTTGTGGGTCTTAGAGAAAGTACAGAAGACTTCCAAGTCCTATGGAATTAATGTCCCTATGTATGTTAATAAAACAACATATTTTAAGTCTGGAGAATTTACTGAATTCTTTTCAAGTGGAGAAACTTTTTATGCAACTCCGAAATAAATATTATGAGCTGGAGGAGAAATAGTGCTAACTGCTTTTTTAATGGCTGAGGAAAATGCTTTAATAGGAAGTTGAAATATGCAAAAAAAAACTAAGCTAATGCCACTGTAAGGTTGAGATTTAATCAAACAAGTAATGAAATTGAGAGTTGAAGTTGTGCATTACAATAGCCTTGTGCAGGAGGTCAGACTAGATGATCATATTGGTCCCTTCTGACCTATGAGTCTATGAGTCTAATAGGGCCTTTTATTACATGATCAATTTGAAGACCCAGCCCTGGGCAACATGAAAGACTACTCAGCAAACAAAAATAAACTGATTTTTTTTATAACTGTTAGATGCATTTTATATTATTACATATTTGTCATGTTCATGTAATGAAATACCCATCTGTAGTGCACACGTAAAAGGCCAGAGGTAATTCTTAAATATAATTCTCTCCTCTTTCCTTGCCAATCAAGGATCTCAAATTTAATTAAATTAATGCCAGAATCTTTCACTACCTCATATAGAAAAAAAAAGTCAGAACAAATATTACAACTAATCTAGCAGCTCCATGTTATACAATAAGCCTTGGACTATTTTCCTTCTGTGACTTCATTATGTTTTCCTACTACATATGGATTCTTTCCTTCACAATATGTATCTTATATTCTGCAATCTAATATTTAGCACTTCCAGTACACAGCCTTGACCACAGATATACTTTCATCTTTTATATTTGCTATATTTCAGGAACAAAAGTAGGATATGACTCAAAGAAGGATGTGAATTTTAACCAGAAGAAAGGCCATGAAACACTGGAGTTAAAAAAACCCACAAAATTGTTTATTTCTATGTCCACAGTTCTAAAACTTCAGCCAGAATATTATTCGATTTATGTAAGGAGCAGTTTGAATATTCTTGAATAATGGCATGTAATTTCCTGCTGTTGAAATTAATGGTACATTATTTATGGTCCTCTCCATACACTGTTTGACAATTGTATATAAACGTATACCAGTCTTAACCTAGTCCACCAGTCTTTGGGATTCAGCATCAAACTTTTGCATTCCCCCTGGCCAGCAAATGGTCCTCTTCATAAAATGAAGGAGGAGCCAAAACTCTAGAACAGTGGTTCCCAAACTTGTTCCGCCACTTGTTCAGGGAAAGCCCCTGGCGGGCTGGGCCAGTTTGTTTACCTGACATGTCCACAGGTTTGGCTGATCGCAGCTCCCAGTGGCCACGGTTCGCTGCTCCAGGCCACTGGGAGCTACTGGAAGTAGCGGCCACCATGTCACTCGGCCCACGCCACTTGCAGCAGCTCCCATTGGCCTGGAGCAGCGATCCGCAGCCACTGGGAGCCGCAATCGGCCGAACCTGCAGACGCGGCAAGTAAACAAACCAGCCCGGCCCACCAGGGGCTTTCCCTGCACAAGCAGCGGAACAAGTTTGGGAACCACTGCTCTAGACAGTAGGAAGCATGGATTGGGTATAAGGAATGATACAGAGGAGCAGAAAGGAGGGGGGGAAAAGAACTAGGTATTTTGAAGACTCACAACCCAATCTCACAGAAGTGTATGGGAATTGCTCCACTCATTTCAGTAGAAGGATCATGCTCAAGAACACATCTGTTGGTAATGGGAGAGCTTTCTCAAATTTCCCTTTCTAGACTGCTTCGCTGGCCTGTCATCCAGGGATGAATTGGGCAGAACAGGTAGCAGATACCAGAGAGACAAATGTGACAGGTACTACTTATCTGAGGCAAGAAGCTAACAATGCATGGCAGATCTGTGTCTAAGAACTTTGAGAGAAAAATAGTAATAATCCTGGAATATCCACCAGCTTCTGCTCCAGAGCTATTTAATGTAACAAAAACTGGCCAGATCAACAATATAAAACAAGTGACATCTTCTATAATTCCTATATTTTTGTATTCTGGTATTTAGAAGGAAGATTACAAGTTCCTATTTTTTAAAATTAAAAATCAGAATAGCTCAAATAATGTCCTTTCCCCTCCCCCACTCCATTTTTTTCCTTCTTCCATAAATGTAAAGGAAGCAGACTACTATAAATATATGGCTACTAAAAATTGCTTTGATATGCTAATAACTAAATCGCTCCTCATCTATATAATGGTAGGAGATAAAAAACAGATGGAGTAGTTCCCATTTTTCAAAACATGATAATATATTTCTTTTATTTCTCAGTTCTCTAGTCCTAATATTTGGTGTTATCTCTTTCATATAACTCTGTAAAATACAGATGTAACTGAAACTTATATGACTTGCATTAGTGTCCTTACCTGAACCCCAAAATTTATACTGACTTCATTATTCTTAAGTAATTTCGACTTTCCTTAGTACCACATGAAAGAGAAGCATGCTTTTAACCTATTTTAAAACATACCAAATATATAGTTGGCCAATCATCAAATGGTATAAATTAGGATAGCTCTTTTGATGTCAATGAAGCTACCTCACTTGACACCTCAAAGTCAGTCTAAATGACGATCTGGCCCCAAGACCTTTTAAGATAGCTCTTTTGATGTCAATGAAGCTACCTCACTTGACACCTCAAAGTCAGTCTAAATGACGATCTGGCCCCAAGACCTTTTAATAAGAACAATCTCTTTTTGTGCATTTTAGGGCCATACACTCACCTGTCACACAAATTTAAAATAAACTAAAATCTAAATATTAAAGACAGAATTGTAGATGCACTCCACTTACAAACACCATGTAGCAGATCTTGTTTAAAATCCAGCCCCAACTTTGTGGCCAGAGATCCCATCAGCAGTGGCAACAATGTAGTGCTGCTGCTGTGTAAGGAAGTGGCCTGGATTTGCATTGAGGATATACAGAGAGTGGGCAACTCAACTGTAGTGGGCTCTTGCTACAGAGTTAGGGGCTTCACAGGACTACTCCAGCCACAGAGTTTAAGTAGTCTCCATGGAATGGTTGAGGAAGGGCTCTGTGGACTTGAGGAAATGATGCCTTGTCCTATCTCCCTGGATCCTGGGCTTGTGCATTAGGTTGAGGATTTGACAGTTGATGTTGTTACTAAAGCTGTTTGGAAAAGGCTCTTTTCCAAGGAAAAGTTTTGATTTTTTTTCAGGAAAAAAATGAAAACTGAAATATTTCCATATGGAAATACTGCCACAGTGCCTCATGTTCCCATTCTCCTCTACAGGACAGGTTCTCTCACCAGACTTCTTCCGTGATGCTCCATGGTCTCTGATCAAGGTGAGATGTCCCTGGCCATGGTACACTGCAGAAGATGTAGTCCAGCTGGGGAGTACTGCCCATAGAAGAGAATGAGGACATTGGGAAACCAAACTACACCTCCATGAAGCACCATGCAAAGTATATGAACAGAAATATTTAGATCTTCAGGCTTTTGGTTTTCTGATGAAAAAAAATCAAAAATTCCAACAGAAAACTGATAGTTCCATGAAAAATTTCCTTGAATCAAAAAAACACTTTTGATGGACAATTTTTTATCAGAACCAGTATTTACATTTTAATCCATAGCTGCATGTTCTAGGCATGATAGGCCTGATCCAACTGTCACTGAAGTGAAGAGAAAGATTCTGACTGACATCAGTGGGAATTAGATTAGGTCCCTTACTTCTTAGCCATACTTAGCCATCAGTATAGTCTGTGTGAGATGTAACATTCCTATTTCAGTCTGCTCAGTAGTTTCTACGGGAACAAATGGCCTCTAATATAATAAACCTAATGCCCTTCTGCAGACCTAAAATATGTTGTTTTATCAATAGTTTCATAATTGTTTAAAGCAATCTGGACAAATGTTTTCAATACCTGCTTGCTTTCCATGACAAATCAGGAAGATTTATGCAATTCCCAATTTGGGCTAGTGTTAACATTTGCTTTGTAAAAGCCTTAAAAGTAAAGCAGACTTAACATATTCCACTCCAGCAACTCAAAAATGCACCTCTTTTTTATTAATATTTTACCATCAAGCTACTGTGAATTCAATGTTGTAAGCAGTTTATAAAAAAGCTGTGGGTAGTCCTAAGTGAAAACACTATCTACAGCTATATCAGGATAAACTCTGTATTAGTGTGAAGGCAAAAAAGGAAGTAAGTTCTTTTTTTTAATTGAGACCTTTGTAACATTTTCAATTGTTTAAAAGAGTTGAATTTCAGTATTCATGCAGAACATCAATAATAATATAATTCCACCTCCCACCCACTGCACTGCATTTCCAATTTACTGGATGCAACCTGGTCCAGGTTAGTAGCAACTTGCCTCATCGTTGTCCGGTGATAATTCAATGGCATTTTTAAAATGAGTTGATGGACTCAGTTCTGCTAACAAGTGTAGTAAGATAAGTGTTAATAAGAAAACCCAGAACACCATCATCACTGGCCCCTTTTAGCTAATGATTTCAGCAGAAAGGGAACAGATTGAATGGGAGTGGACACTGAATTATGTTTTCTCTAGAACAGGTTAAGTCATTTTGGCAAGGCAGTGTGGGGAAATTTACACTAGTACTGCACATGCTGTACTTGCTCAGTGAATAAACATATAAGCAATTAAAAATTACTTTAAAGAGGAAAAACGGGTCGGGGAGAACAGAGGAGAACTAATTCTCCTTCTGCTGGATGATGAACATTTTTGGCTTCTCATGTTAACTTTCTGATAATAATAGGGTTACCATACATCCGGATTATCCTGGACATGCCCAGATTTTGGGGTTTTAAATAGCCGTCCTGGAGGACTTTGTAAAAATCTAAAAAGGCCCAGGATTTCCCTCCCAATGCAGAGCATAGCCTGGCTGATAGAGTAGCCGGACTGGATTGAGCCGCTCGTATCAAGGTCTCCAGCAGCCAGAGCCCCTCCCCTGCAGCCTCATCGCACCGCGCCGGCAGCGCTCGGGGTGGGGGTGGGGAGTGGGAGAGCTGTGCACTCCACAGGGGAGCGTGACAGCGTATCTGCAGCAGCGTGTCTGGCTGGTCTGAGCGGCACAGTAAGGGGGTTGGGGTTTGGAGAAGAGGGAGGGGGTCCCAGGGGGAAGTCAGGGGACAGGGAGCAGGGAGGTTGGATGGGTCGGGGGTTCTGGGAGGGGCCTCTCAGGGGACAGGAGTGTGGAGAGGGGGCAGGGCAGTCAGGGGGGATTGGATGGATCGGGGTTCCTGGGGGGGTCTGGCAGGGGGCAGGGGTGTGGATAGGAGTTGGGGCAGTCAGGGGACAGGTAGGGAGTGGGGTCCTAGGAGGCAGTTAGGGTGGGGGTGGTCCCAGGAGGGGGCAGTCAGGGACAAGGAGAAGGGAGGCTCAGCTAGGGGATGGGGCCCCTGGGGGTGGTTGGGGCAGGAGTCCCGGAGGGGGCGATCAGGGGACAAGGAGTGGGGGGGGGTTGGATGGGTTGGGGGTTCTGTGGGGGGCAGTCAGGGGACGGCAAGTGGGAGGGAGTGGATGGGGACAGGGCTACTCTCCCCCCATGGAGTGTCCTCTTTTTTGAAAAGTTCAAATATGGTAACCCTAGATAATAAACTTTGCCTGAACTCTCAGCTATTTACTTCTGAGTAATCTACTATCTGCGCCTCTCCCAGCTGCAAAAAACTAAACGATATGAGAAATTGTTGATATCTGTAATTTCACCACAAAAACTTCTTGTAATGGTTTTGAGAGCTAACATGACTCATTATGAAGGTCAGCAACCTTCTGCAGGAAACTTATTTCCTCACCTGCTAAAAAAAGTCTCGAAACTCAATCCACAGGGGAAAAAAATACTGTAAAAAAAATGCTTGTCAAATGATTTCCTTAAGGGAAGCACTAACATATTCCTTTTGTCAAAAGCTAGAACATTTGGTAACAGTCAAAAGATTATATACACAGCTTGAATAACAGTTGTTCAAATCTAAACTTGCCATAACTGTTTAAGGCCCCAATCTTTAAGTCTTTAGTAAAGCCGGAAAACTCCTACTGAAGTAAGCAGTTTTGACAGTAATAATGACTTCAGGATTGTTCTCCAACACTTAAAATTTGCCCTACCAGATTGAATCCAAACATGTTCTAATTCCTACTCCTCAGCATACTTATATAAAAAGTGCACACACTGAGCCACATCCTCATTTTGTGCAAACCAGCAAGCTCCACTGAAGTAAATGGATCTACAGCAACTTAAACCAGGCTGAGGATTGAGCCCAGACCTTTTGTGTTTATTTCTTGAAAGAAGCTTGACAATTTTTGAGCCTGGTTCTCTTTTCACTTACACTGGATTTTAGAGCTGGTCAAAATCTGTGGAGGAAGGATCCCCACGATTATATTTTGTTCTGAAATTTCCCATTGAAAATGTTGGTTACAGAGGACATACACATGAAAAAATATTTTAAAAAAAAAAACAAAACTCCATTTTTAAGTGGGAAATATTTTTGGTCAAAAAACATTGCCCAGCTCTAGAGGTTTTACACCTGTGCTTCTCCAATTTACTCCCATGTAGAAATAGACTGTCAATTTCTATATTTTATTTTCAGAATAAAATTATTTCTAGTCAGAAAATACAGCAGAAATCTTGTGTACTGATGGGAATCAGGCCAATGGCTTCTCTGGTATTGACACTGAAGATAAGCCAAGAAAGATTTTAAGGATTGCCTGGCAGCAAGACTCCCTTGATGCTTTGCAATTAGATAAAGAAGTCTAACAAAGAATGAAATTTTACTGAACAGTAATCCTTAACCTATTTTGACAGGTGTTTTAAGACATTTTTTATAATGTGCTAACCACAAGTTGTATAACAAATGAAATTATTCAAAAAAGGACAAACACTGACTAACCATCAGGTGCTAAGACAGTTGTAAAGTTACGATGGAACAGGGAACCTTGGAAATAACTTAAGTACGCAACAGAAAAAGGAACTAGATAAGGATCAGAATGATACATAACAAGAGTAACAAGATCACAACAGCCCCTAAATTACAGGGGAACTAAAATCAGCAGCCGACTGGATGCAAGCTGTCAGAAACTACAGGGAAGGTCTTCCACAGATGTTGGCAATTGTAAGCAAAGATGGCACATAGAGAAGCAAACTGTTTGATTAATAAATCTAATCAGCTTATCGGTGTTCTGTTGTTATTAAACTAAGCCTAACTGGAAAGAACACTCTCACTAAATGTATAATCACAGTTAAAATTCCTATCAGTTCTTGATTTACAAATGATTGATAATTGATTGATTATCTACACAGATAAACACCGTGTTACACCAGAGCATCATCACGCTACATTAAAACCAGCTCCTTAAACAACCATTAGCATTTAGACTACATTGTTATTCATCTGTATTTGGGGTAGATAGATTGTGCGTCTGGCTAACAACAACAAAGACCCACACAAGAGCCTTTCCCAAAACTGAATCCCATTTAATATTCACATCAAAGATTTTAGTAGGGTTTAAATCGGGAAACAGAGCCTTGGGCAAGGGCTCTGCCCTGGAGTGAATTGGACCATAGACTATTTCCAAAGAAAGGAAGGAAGAAAAGAAAAAGGCATTGACAGTTACTTGGCCCATGAATAAATCTCAGATGATGAGAATGCTTTGACATATGTCAATTCAGAGCCCATTGCCAAGCTAGCATACCTGAGTTCTTTACCTCAAAAAACACAAGGTGAAATTCTGTTCCCACTCACACCTGAGGTGTAACAGAGCAGAATTTGGCCTGTAACACCTCATCCTTTCAAACACTTTTAAAAAACATTGTGGCCCCTGATGTGTAACATCTCCAGCCATTCATATTTTAATATAATTTAGTTTCTATGCATATCTCACAGATATTCACTCCAGAAACACTGGCTCACATTTATACTGAATAAGAAACAAATTGTACTGTAATAAAACTTCATCTTTACATGCAGCACAAGGTTTCACAGAAGGAGATGCAAAAAAATGGCCACACTTAGTACAAAGTGTCCAAAATTGTTATGTGTGGCAAAAATTTAATATAGCTTTTCCATTCTCATAGCTACTCTTAGCAAACCTCCCTATGTTGTCCTAGAGGTCATACCACAAAACTAGAGATGGTCTAAAGGATGCATTCCATTTGGATCACAGGCCTGGTCTACACTATGCATTTAAACCGATTTTAGCAGCGTTAAACCGATTTAACGCTGCACCCGTCCACACAACGAGACCCTTTCTATCGATACAAAGGGCTCTTTAAAACGGTTTCTGTACTCCTCCCCGAGGAGAGGAGTAGTGCTGAAATCGGTATTACCATATCGGATTAGGGTTAGTGTGGCCACAAATCGACGGTATTGGCCTCCGGGCAGTATCCTACAGTGCACCATTGTGACCACTCTGGACAGCAATCTGAACTCAGATGCACTGGCCAGGTAGACAGGAAAAGCCCTGCGAACTTTCAAATTTCATTTCCTGTTTGCCCAGCATGGAGCTTTGATCAGCACGGGTGGCGATGCAGTCCCAAATCCAAAAAGAGCTCCAACATGGACCGTGTGAGAGATACTGGATCTGACCACTGTATGGGGAGACAAATCTGTTCTATCAGAGCTCCGTTACAGAAGACGAAATGCCAAAGCATTTGAAAAAAATCTCCAGGCTATGATACAGAGTCCACAGCACAGTGCTGTGTGACAAGCGTAATGGAAAGCCAAAGAATCAAATGGACGCTCATGGAGTGAGGGAGAGGGTACTGAGGACTCCAGCTATCCCACAGTCCCCAGTAGTCTCTGAAAAGTATTTGCATTCTTGGCTGAGCTCCCAATGCCTGTAGGGTCAAACACATTGTCCGGGGTGCTTCAGAGTATAGCTTGTTAATTTATCCCCCTCCCCCCCATGAAAGCAAAGGGGAAAAAATCATTTCTTGACTTTTTTATATGTCACCGTATGTCTACTGCATGCTGCTGGTAGACACGGTGCAGCGGCAGTGAACAGCAGCATCCTCTCCTTTCCCTTCCCTGGTAGCAGACGGTACTGTACAAAAGGACTGATAGCCATCCTTATCATCATCCCATGAGTGCTCCTGGCTGGCCTCAGGTGAGGTCGGTCGGGGGCGCCTGGGTAAAAATAGGAATGACTCCCGGTCATTCCCAGTAGATGGTACAGAATGGCTGGTAACCATCTTCATCATAGCAACTGGGGGCTGAGCTCCTGATGCCCCCTCCCTTTCATGTGTAAAGAAAAGATTCTGTACTGCCTGGACTATAATAGCAGCTGGATGCTGGACTCCTCTCCCTCGCACCGTTTAATGTACTGCTTGGACTATCATAGCAGCTGGAGGCTTCCTCCTCCTCCTTTTATCTCACTAACAAGTCAGTGTTTCTTATTCCTGCATTCTTTATTACTTCATCACACAAATGGGGGGACACTGCAATGGTAGCCCAGGAAGGTTGGGGAAGCAAGGAAGCAACGGGTGGGGTTGTTGCAGGGGTACCCCCCGTGAATGGCATGTAGCGCATCATTTCTGTGGGATCTGACAGGGAGCGGCTGTGCTCTCTGGTACACTGGTTCTGTAGTACACTTGCACCATATTCTAGGTAGGACTGACTCTATTTTTAGATACCATAAAGGAGGAATTGACTCGGGGAGTCATTCCCATTTTTGTCTTTGTGCCCCCGGCCGACTTCAGCCAGGGGCACCCATGACAGCAGCAGACGGTACAGAACAACTGATAACCATCTGCTGTCTTGCAAAGGCAAATGAATGCTGCTGTGTAGCGCTGCAGTACCGCGTATGTTAGCAACATCCAGTAGACATACAGTGACAGTAAAAAAAAGCTGAACTGGCTCCATGGTTGCTGTGCTATGGTGTCTGCCAGGGCAATCCAGGGAAACAGGGAGCAAAATGATTGTCTGCCGTTGGTTTCACGGAGGAAGGAATGAGTGACAACATTTACCCAGAATCACCCGCGACACTGTTTTTGCACCACCATGCATTGAGGTCTCAACCCAGAGTTCCAGTGCGGGAACTATGGGATAGCTACGGGATAGCTACCCACAGTGCAACGCTCCAGAAATCGATGCTAGCCTTGGACCATGGACGCACACCACCGAATTAATGTGCTTATGTGGCCACATGCACTCGACTTTATACAATCTGTTTTACAAAACCAGGTTATCTAAAATCGGAATAATCCCGTAGTGTAGACATACCCGCAGTCAGTCATTCTTTCCTCAAAAAAGCAACTTGGAAACATATTTAAAACCTCAGGTATTCAGAATAAAACTAGAAATCAAAGCAGTGTATGATGGATGCATCCACAATTCATCATTCGCAGTGAGGATTAGGGCCAATCAAGAAATATCACAAACGCTACAAAATACCACTGTTTGTAGTAATTAAGTTCATCCCTAATCAACAGAAAGGATATAGTATTCACTGATGATCCAGAATGACAGCCAGCTTTCCCAGTTAGAGTAAAAGGACCACCTAAAAAGAAACTATACTCACATCAATTTAATTTGCACATTCACTGACATATTACTATTGAGGAATTTTCAAGTTGAGTTCGCCATATTTATTTTTCTTTGGTTATATTACTAAAGGAAAAGAATCGGCTTTTCCCATGATAAGAACAAAAGGAGTCTCCAAAATGCAGGTCCAGTTGGAGCTAAGAGAAATTGTGTGACAAATCCAACCCCTCAGCAATTTATTTTAATTAATTTTAAAAGGGTCTAATAATCAACATGCTTTTCTAAAGAATAAATCACACTATCATCCCATATTAAAAGGAATAAAATAAAGGGGAGATTTAAAGTCTCAGTAAACATGAAAACGGATTCTGTTATGGAGCTCTTCCACTCAGGGTATTTTTGCCATCACAGTCTATGAGGTTTTTGGGTTGGCAGGCAGGAAAGACTATTGTATCTAAATACAGCTCCCCTGTGTCCTGCAGGTATGCTATAGTCTAAAATGAATAATGAGTACTTATCCTGAGAAAACTCCAAAGGCATAGAATTGGTCTAGTATTAACAGAGTTCCCTTATCAAACCCAGACTGTTTTTCATCATGCATTTCTTTCTGACAGCTGAATGTCCCACTTTATTTTCAAGCTTCCAAGTCTCCTTCCTCATCTGAGTTTCTGGACAGATATCACTTATAATCATCTAAAGTAGCTCTTCTGCAGCACCTATTTCAAAAGAGGAGCAGCTTCCTCCTCCCTCATGTAAAACTTAGTTTAGTAGGAAAGATGATGTATTTGTTCCCATACCTTTATCTGAATATAGGGAAATACACCTTCCTTATTTGTTCTGCATGGCTGGGTTGCTTAGGTCTGCAGAAAAATAAAAATGCCAATCAACATTAATGTCCTTGATATTTGCAGCTGACCGCAGCATTCAATATCTGCTATGGGAATCTGGAAAGGATATAGCAACTGTGTCCCCCTCCCTCGCGCCGTGCCACACTGGCTTGCTGCTGGAAAGTTCTACTCATGTTCCTAAATGTTCTTTTTAAGACACATGAAGACTTCTTGAATAATTAGAGCCTAATTTTAAGAAGTTCTGAGCACCCAAAACTACAACTGAAGTCAATGGGAACACCAGATGCTCAGTATCTCTCAATACCAGCCCCCTAGTTTCAAAAAGTTTGGTACCTTTTTCTCTGCAAAAGGAACTGAGAATTTAACTTTGCTTTCAAAGCTATACATGCAGTTCTCATTTGAGACAGATGTAGAACTGGGCGCATATTTAACTGGTTGGGGCCAGACTGTGAGCCCCTTACCTACACTGACAAGCCATTACCCGTAGGACTAGTTCTAGCGACCAACAGGCTCACAATCTGGTCTTTGTTACTATAGTAATCAGCATGATAGAACACTCAAAGTTAGATGGAAAGAGCACTCAGGGGAGAATTTGGCCTTGAATCTTTTTTCGTTTTTAAATCAAGAGAGTGCAAATTACAGCTGTGTCCAGATCCCCTAATTCCCTGGTAATGAGCATGTTGCAACAGCCTAGACAGGCTTCTTGTTCATCCTTTGAGTGAATGTTGTAGAGGCTAGACGCAATCTGGCCCTACAATGTGTAGAGATTAAAAAAAAAAAAAAAAAAGTCTCGAAACAAAAGAAAAGATGCCACTTTCCCTGTCATTACCGCTCCTGAGATGAATGAACATATTTTCCTACTTCTTTTTATGAGTTTACTAAAAGGTCCATCCTTCCTCTCAATTCACAGCAGATGTGAAAACGTAACTATTCGAGCCTTAACTTTTCAATGCCGAAATGTTATAGAAAACAACGGCTTCTTAACTACAGAGGTACATGAGCACAGATCATGATGCAATGTGATCTTCTACGATATACTAAAACTTCACTTAAACTCAAGAATATGATTAATGTAGCAATGCTAATAAAACTGCATATTCACATCTCTATCAAATTAACTTTTTGAATTGCAAACAGGAGATTAATTACAATTCTTCTTAAGTGGCACATTGCTTCCGTAGCCTAATTTTCAATTGATATTCTTGTATCTGCCTGCATCAATCAAGAGTTATTCAAACAGATATGTTCAGATTTCTTGGATCTGTTCAACTAAACTAGACCTACATCCAATCCAACATATTTGTAATATTTTGATTGGATATAAGGTTATTAAAACTCACATTCCAGGAACTTGTTTTGCAAACAAAGATCACATGAATTCAATGCCAGTAAAGCTTTTAAAATATCTCACTGTGAAAAACAAGGGAGAAACAGGAAAATACTGAAGAATTTACATCCTGGGTGCTATGTTGGAGTAAGGGCTTCTGCATTTGGCCTTTAAAGATATAAGGACCTGAACCAGTGAATGTTGAAATTAATGGAAAGACTCCCCTTGACTTCAGTGGGCCCCAAGTGCTTGTAGTTAATTCACTAATACAGCTATAATTTCCACTACACTCTGTTTCCCTTCTTTGTTAACGGCAGAGAAATCCCCTTCATCCAGTCCTCCAGACAATTCCCAGTTATCCACACATCATTACAAATCATCCAAATAAGATCATTACTGCACTTTTTAACAATTCCACAGGCATGTTATCTATCCCTGAAACTTTCTCAGGCTTCATTTTCATAATAGCAAACACCACTTCCTCTCAGAGGATTGATGGCTCCGGCTCCCATGTTCTCTTTTCTGTCATCCTGCATTATGAGTGGCTCTGGTAAGGCATAGGAATTGGCACAATAATTTCTCCACCTGAGTTTAATATCATCAGCAAGAATTCTGCCATCGTGATCTCTTATTATATCTGATCACAGGGAAAACTTTTCAGTGAGAAATCTTACCACTGTGAATATACCTTTTGGATTACTACTCTACTTTAAAATTCTCAAATTCCATACATTTTCGCTTCATATTTGCTCATCTCACCTAGAGTGCCTCTGACTCTGTGTGCTCACTTACATTCTCTCTCATGTTCTTCAATCTCCAAGCCATTCTCTTTCACTCTGTCACTTTTCTGCCAGTTCAAACAGCTTCTCAGTTAACAACGATGCGGTCTGATGCTGACTTTTCAGAAAGCGTGCTTTGGTGGTTTCAACAACAACAGTTTTCATTTTATTCCACAGTTTGTAATCACGTCAGCAAAGTTCTGCTCTATATAATTCAGGATCCCAAGAAATGACAAGTACAAACAGAACTATCACTGCAACAAACTGGTTTCAAGGAGGCTAAGGCATGCATGACCAAATCATGAATACCCATCACATGACTGGAACGCAGAGAGTACAATCACCCATTGATTATGTGCTTTCTTGACTCCTCAAAAGTATTTGATATTGTCCAATATGATTTTGTTGGTAGGATACTGGCAGATATGAAGATTCCAAAGCATCTCACTGAACTCACGACAAGTCTCTACCGCCACCAACAGACCACAGTAAGAACAGGAGTTGGAGACAGCGAGTGAGACAAGAGCATACTTTGTCACCAAGTCAATAAATTCTGCACACGTTAAAGAGAGAGACGAGCCTTGAAAGATTTTGACAAAGTGGAAGGAGTTGGGATTTCTATGGTGGACACCACTTAACCGACCTCAGACATGCCGATAACGTTACATTGTTTATTACAACCACCAATACAACATATATTTGAATCTGTAAAAACAGTTAGTGAGGAACACGGACTACTCCTGACCATGATGAAAACAAAATGCATGTATGTTGACATGACTACCAAAACAGAACGCAAGAAGATATCACAATTAATAGACAAACTTAGAGACAGTGGGTTAATTTAATTATCTGCGATCATATATATCCAAACAAGGAGGCTGTTCCAAAGAAATCAGAAGATGACTAGGAATGGCTCATTCAGCAATGGCCTCCCTTAAGAAAGTATGAAAAAAGTGGTATCTGGAAATGTACAAAGGTGTAACTGGTGAAAAGCCTATTTTTTTTCCATTCGTGGATGAGAATCCTGGAAAGTTAATGCTGCTGAAAAAAAAAACTGAAGTTTTTGAAATGTGCTGGTGAAGACTTTTGCATATCTCCTGGATGGACAAAAAGGTGAATGCTTATGTGAGAAATATTATTGGACGGAAGCAGAACTTGATGCTGGAAATCGACACAAGCTTATGTACTTTAGTCACATTAGGAGTAGAGATGGAAATAACCTAGAGATAGTCATAATGGAAGGCATGGTTGTGCATCGTCATAGGTGTGACTAGCAAGGAGATGGATGAATGGCGTGCAGCAGATCTCTGGTAGATCAGCTGCTGAGTGCTCAAAGTTAGCGATAGATCATAAGGGCTTCTGAAAATTCTGCTGCAATGTCACCGATAGTTAGACATGAATAACTGGATTTACCTACTTAATTTGATTAAAAACTGCTTTTTATACATTGCACAATATTATAGGCTAAAATTCTGCCCTCAGTTACATCCATGCAAAACCACTGAAGTCATAGGTATAACACAGCAGTGTTTGGCCCACTATATTAATAAGCAACGTAAAGGGAAAATGTTAAAGAGTTTTTTAAAAGGTTTATCTTTAGCATCATAGTTTAGAATCAAAGTGCTGTAATTTCATGGCATGAATAATCTTTGGTTGTCTATTTCTCACCCAAATCATTGTAAGAATATTGTACTAGCAGTACTGTGGCAGCACCTTGTTTAGAAACTGGCAACAGTTAAATGTCAGGAGACGTAGCTTCTTTAATAATATACACTTATAGGGAAGAGAGAACACCCTGTACCTTTTTGTCAGTCTTTTATTAATTGGGTAATGAAAAGAGTACAGGAATACACCCATGAAGATGCCAGGTTAAACATGGCTCTAAACCACATGTGACCACAAGACTACTTCAGTTACATCTGCAATAGACACAAGATGGAAGTTAAGCCAATTATGCAGCGATAGTGAGGTTTAATGAGCATGCTAGTAAAACAGAATAAAACTCTCACTGACTGATATCCTGTCTGCAGGATTAAAGATTTAGACTGAACTACTGTTTAACGAAGGTGAATAACAGTAATGGGGATTGGAATATGCTGACCTCAGAAAGGTACAGAAATCAGTCTTCTGGGACAGGAGAGCACAGTTTACGGCAGCTAACTAGCAATGAGTCACACCTTAATATTGCACCAAGAAAAAGTAGTGTTTATCCTCCCCCCTCCCCTTTATTGCACACTGCCAACTTCAGCCAATACTCAGCAACGCGCAGCCTGAACTCAAGGTCAAAGTGTCACATTTCACTCCCTTTGGCTGCACTACGTAAGGGCAAAGAACCATCATGGCAGGTCCCTCAGTCTAGCACTATCTTGAGTGCCAGATTGCCATTCAGCCCTGCTAATTCAGCAATGAGAAGGTGAAGGTGTCTTTAATCTTAAAAATTGAGTAGTCAGTAAATGTTCCTAGTTTGTGCATGACAAAAATCATTCCATTACTCTTCATTACAAGAGACATCAACTCATCTTAGATATTAATTCACTTCTTTTCTACAGAGATATAAAAATGCAGCACAACGTAGCTGAGATTATAGAAAATGTTAACACTAAATGCATCATTCCTTCAGTCACTTTAAAAAGGGATTCATTTCTCTCTACTGATTATCAATATAGGACCATCACTTTGAAAAATTTTGTCTTAAAGGTATTTGCATGGCCCTTGCCAAGCGTTTCTAGCTTTGGCATATTGCAAAATGATGGACATTAAAAAAAAATCACATTATTTTGATTACCATGTTGCTCTTTTTCCACTTCAAGTCTTACATGATTTTACCAGCTGCTATCTCAAGAAAATTTAGAGCTGGAAATTCTTTACATCATCTGAAAATGAAGGCTTTATGCCATCTTTTAAAAGGCATAAAGCATTAATCACTAACTGTAGAGTTTTTGAGTCATCAGCTGCTAACTTAAGGATTCTTTAGATGGATGAATACCATTATGAGTAAAAGGACTAAATGGAATGTGAATAACATAATATCGCCATTGCCTGTTTATTCTGTGCTTTGGTAAAACATGTTTTTTCATACAGCCACATGCTCCACTGAAATAATGCAACAAAAGGCTTTCTACTAGAATTTATTTAATAATACTTTCCACTCTGCAATAAATCAGTGTTCTTGGTATAAAGGGCTGTTTTAAGGTAGATTCTTAATATTGGTATAATGTAGTTGTGACCGGAATCCCAGGGGAGCCAGCTGAGGTCACTCAGTTAGGGTGCACTGCAAAGAACGGGGCAAGCAATTCCCAAAGCTGGTGGATATTCCAATACTTACATTTACCAAGCCAGCACAAAGCAGCTTCTATTATACCTCACTGGTTACTCAGAAGTCAACAACACTATTCCCTTAAAGTAACACAAGCTCAGGCCTCTGCCTAGATACCCAAGTCAAACTGATGAGGATTACTGAAAATCTTATTCATCATATTAAAAAGGTTCTACTAATCCCAAAGGATCGGACACATCACCTCCCAGGTTAATGAATATTCCCGACCTTTCCCAAACACATACTTATAGCCAATTCTTATTAACTAAACTAAAATTTATTAAAAAACGAAGAGAGAGAGAGAGAGATCAGTGTATATACAGACAAGAGTCAATCTTGAGATTCAGGCCTGGTCTACTCTAAGTGTTTAAACCGATTTTAGCAGCGTTAAACCGATTTAACACTGTACCCGTCCACACAACGAGACCCTTTATATCAATATAAAGGGCTCTTTAAATCGGTTTCTGTACTCCTCCCCAAAGAGGACTAGCACTAAAATCGGTATTACCATATCAGATTAGGATTAGTGTGGCCGCAAATCGAAGGTATTGGCCTCCGGGCGGTATCCCACAGTGCTCCACTGTGACCGCTCTGGACAGCAATCTGAACTCAGATGCACTGGCCAGGTAGATAGGAAAAGCCCTGCGAACTTTTGAATTTCATTTCCTGTTTGCCCAGCATGGAGCTCTGATCAGCACGGTTGGCGATGCAGTCCCAAATCCAAAAAGAGCTCCAGCATGGACTGTATGGAAGATACTGGATCTGACCGCTGTATGGGGAGACAAATCTGTTCTATCAGAGCTCCGTTACAGAAGACGAAATGCCAAAGCATTTGAAAAAAATCTCCAGGCTATGATACAGAGTCCACAGCACAGTGCTGCATGCCATGCGTAACGGAAATCCAAAGAATCAAAAGTATGCTCATGGAGGGAGGGAGGGGGAACCGAGGACTCCTGCTATCCCAAGGTCCCTGCAGACTCCGAAAATCATTTGCATTCCTGGCTGAGCTCCCAATGCCTGTAGGGTCAAACACATTGTCCGGGGTGGTTCAGGGTCTATCTCATTAATTTACCCCCCCCCCGTGATAGAAAAGGGGAAAAAATCGTTTCTTGACTTTTTTATATGTGACCCTATGTATACTGCATGCTCCTGGTAGACACGGTGCTGCAGCAGTAAACAGTAGCATCCTCTCTCCTCCCCTCTCTGGTGGCAGATGGTACAGTGCAGTAGGACTGATAGCCATCCTCGTCATGAGCCCATGAGTGCTCCTGGCTGGCCTCAGGCGAGGCCGGCTGGGGGTGCCTGGGTAAAAATAGGAATGATTCCCGGTCATTCCCAGTAGATGGTACAGAACGGCTGGTAACCACCCTCATCATAGCAACTGGGGGCTGAGCTCCTGATGCCCCCTCCCTTTCATGTGTAAAGAAAAGATTTTGTACTGCCTGGACTATAATAGCAGCTGGATGCTGGGCTCCTCTCCCCCACACCGTTAAATGTCCTGCCTGGACTATCATAGCAGCTGGAGGCTTCCTCCTCCTCCTTTTATCTCACTAACAAGTCACTGTTTCTTATTCCTGCATTCTTTATTACTTCATCACACAAATAGGGGGGGGACACTGCCATGGTAGCCCAGGAAGGCTGGGGGAGGAGGGAAGCAACGGGTGGGGTTGTTGCAGGGGCACCCCTCGTGAATGGCAGGCAGCTCATCATTTCTGTGGGATCTGACATGGAGCAGCTGTGCTCTCTGGTTCTCTGGTACACTGGTTCTCTAGCACACTTGCACCACATTCTAGGTAGGACTGACTCTATTTTTAGATACCATAAAGGAGGGATTGACTCGGGGAGTCATTCCCATTTTTGTCTTTGCACTCCTGGCCGACCTCAGCCAGGGGTACCCATGACAGCAGCAGACAGTACAGAAAGACAGATAACCGTCATCTCATTGCCAATTTACAATGGCACAGCAGACAGTACAGAACGACTGATAACCGTCTCTGCTATCATGCAAAGACAAATTAATGCTGCTGTGTAGCGCTGCAGTATCGCCTCTGTCAGCGGCATCCAGTACACATACGATGACAGTGACAAATGCAAAACAGGCTCCATGGTTGCCATGCTATCTGCCAGGGCAATCCAGGGAAAAAGGGCGCGAAATGATTGTCTGCTGTTGCTTTCCCGGAGGAAGGAATGACTGACGACATTTACCCAGAACCACCCGCGACAATGATTTTTGCCCCATCAGCCACTTGGATCTCAATCCAGAATTCCAAGGGGCGGGGTAGTCTGCGGGAACTATGGGATAGCTACGGAATAGCTATCCACAGTGCAATGCTCCAGAAATCAACGCTAGCCTCGGACCATGGACGCACACCGCCGAATTAATGTGCTTAGTGTGGCAGCGTGCACTCGACTTTATACAATGTGTTTTACAAAACCGGTTTATGTAAAATCGGAATAATCCCGTAGTGTAGACGTACCCTCAGATTCATAGCAGAGATGGAGAGCTTTGTAGATGCAAAGAGTCCTTTCAGAAATAGTTCATAGGTTATAGTCCAATGTTTGTATTCAGGGTGGTCCAGTCAGAACTGGGACCTCAGTCCTTGTGGTTTAGGCTTCCCCTGCATGAAGCCTCAAGCAGATCCGAGATACATAGGAGGAGGACCCAAGTCATTTTTTACACAGTTTCAGGCCTTCTTTGACACGTTGAGGTCCCTCTGCAAACAACAGACATTTTCTAAGCATCACCGGTAATTATTCACACAGATCAACATAAGGCAATTGCCTGTTTTTCCACCATTCGCAGTTGATTTGCTATACATTTCAAAGAGAGATGAATACAACAATATCCTATGTTTAGAGATCATTTAAATGTTAAAATGTTCTGTTGATCTCTGAATTAACAGAATACTGCATAGACAGGGACTGTTTGATTACATTGTTGACCTCTACCAATATATATGTAAATACACAAAAACACAAACATTATCTCCCCATACGTTTTTAAGGGTTGAATTTGAGTCATTTATCCTGGAGGATGCTTAACACTTTCTGGTCATGCAGCACAGTAGTATTTGTCTGACTATTCCTAATCCACATGTCTTTTAACAGCCGCCTACCTGATCATTACACTACAACAGGGGTCAGCAACCTTTCAGAAGTGATGTGCTGAGTCTTCATTTATTTACTCTGATTTAAAGTTTTGCGTGCCAGTAATACATTTTAACTTTTTTAGAAGGTGTCTTTCTATAAGTCTATAATATACACTAAACTATTGTTGTATGTAAAGTAAATAAGGCTTTTAAAATGTTTAAGCAGCTTCATTTAAAATTAAATAAAATGCAGAGCCCCCCGTACCGGTGGCCAGGCCCCGGGCAGTGTGAGTGCCACCGAAAATCAACTTGTGTGCTGCTTTTGGCACATGTGCCATAAGTTGCCTACCCCTGCACTACAAGAAAAGGGTTTTTCTCCACATCTTGAATTGATTTCTCTTAATAAATCTCTGTTTGCCTAAACCACACATCTAAATTAGATTTATCTTTATGAATCAAGTATAGTATCTTCTCCAAAGGACATGCGTTAAAAATTGGGTGGAAAAAATGTATCTAGACTATACACGACTACTGTGTACGTATTTTTTTCATGAATAGGGCACTTCATCTTTCATCTACTGCTGAGTGGGTGAAAGGAAACATACACAGCTGCATCCTGAAAAGACAAACTATTAGAGTCTGTCATTAAAGTTTCTTTTAAATTCAAACAAAAATTAGTCTATCAAAACTAATCACTAATAACAAATGACAACTTTATATTTTTTGCTTTAATAATTTTAAAAAGTGTTAACACAAGGTATAAAAATCCATTTAATTAAAACACTAAAAGGATTACACACTCATTCCATAGATAGATAGCTGATTAGTAAATTACAGTCCAAGAATTGGACTAAAGCAAGGTCTAAATATTCATAAGAAATCACAATAGGGAAGCTCCTATTTTGGAATGTAAAAGTAATGTGGCATCACTGGATGAAACCCAAACTGCCCGCAAATAACTTCTGGCTACAACCAGAAGCAAACCTTTCCTATGGAATATGTGGCTTGCAATATCCTAGAGAAAGTGTTTCTATTCCAACAGTCATATGACATTTATTTCCAGCATCTCCTTCCCTATTCAATAACTACTTACCAATGAATCTAAGGCTTGAACTCTACCACTTTTCTCTTATTCTTTAATCCATCCCTTAACAAGTGGAATGACTTTATTGACCACTTTATAAAATACTACTACTCTCAGTTGTTTCCATATGGATATGCTTAGTTTGTGTCACGATTACTGTAGTACTTTTCTATGCGGCTTATGCAAGAACTAAGTGTCACCAACACTGGATATAGTACCTTTGACACATTCATAATTCATAAAAAAGAAATCACAGTTTAAAATCTAATCACTACCTACATCATCCACTTCCACCAACACACACATGCACTACAATATACAACTCACTCTTTCACCAGCCTGTCAGCATTCAGGGTTCTCCAACATAGGACTTAAATCACTATGTATATGTCTACACTGTAGCTGGGAGCAAGCCTCCCAGGCCAGGTAGACAGACTCGCACTAGCAGGGCTCAAGCAGTGTGCTAAAAATAGCAGCGTGACCTTTGTGGCTCAGACTGCAGCTCAGGTTCTCAAGCCCACTCAACCCCCAAGACTTAAGAGCCCAAGCCGAAGCCCAAGCCGCAGCTGCTATTTTTAGTGCAATATCAAACCTTGCCAGCATGAATGTGTCTACTTGTACTGCTCCTAGCTGCAATGTAGACATAACCTATGAGACCTGGTCTATCATACCTATAACTTGGTCAGGGGACCCGGTTATAACACAGCAAAATGTTGTAGCATACATGGGCCCTAACCAGGCCCCAGGAAATAAGTTAAAACTCGGAGAAGCACAGGACAGTCCATACCACAACTGTGTGATAAACTAAGACTCTTGACTTTAACTGTATGTTTAGTACAGACATGTCCTAACCTCAATATAACTGTGTGTGCTTAGTTTCAAACTCCTAACTTTGCATGAGGAAAGAATACAACCAATGATATCTGAATATAAATTATGATGTACATAACGTGGACTGCACATCAAACAAATAAGATAAAAATCTCACACCTTTCCCCATCAAAAATTCACATGGAAAGAAACCAGGAAAAAACATTAATTTTGCGTAATGATTAATGAGCTAAGAAGAATTTGGCATGCATTCTCTCTCACCCTCTCTGCTGAAAAGGCAACCTTTGCCATAGTACAGCAGACAGTGTTAATTTGTAGTCAAGAGCCAAGCCAAAGCAAGAGCTTCAATAGATTTTTATTATTGTTATTTTTCAACAGGTGTTAACCACTTAATTCCTATTGTATTAGATATAGAGACTGGCTCAAACTAAACCCAATCTAAATTATAATGGTTCAACTGTGCTTTTAAGGCCCAGTCTTGCATTGAGGGAGTGGAGAATGCCCCCCCACCGCAAGAAGCAGAATGCTTTCCGAAGCACCATGGGGTGCAAAGGAGCATGCCTGATGCTATGCTTCTTCACGGCATTCTGTCTACTCCTCCAACGTGCTAACTGGTGAGCAGTAGGGAATGGGGCTGTGTCCCTGCCACTCCCTGTTCCCTTTGGGGTGCATCTTATGTCTCATGGGATGCATGGAGAAAGAAGTCACTGTCGGAATGAAGACTGCAATTTTCCCCCAGTATCCCATAGAAGCACAGGACACAAATCTTTCTGCCCTCTACAAACACCACATGCCCTGCAGAGCAGCAGGACACACTCTGGCCCAAAGTGAGCAGAGGAAATGGAATGATCTCCACCACAGGTGCTTATTCTGATCATCCGCTGTAGACATTCAGTTCTGTACAAACATATTAAGACACAGTCTCTTCCCCCCAGAGGTTACAATTGAAATCAGACAGGCACATATAATATGGAGTGTTTTCGTTCGACTAACAGAGAGATCATTTGCTGAAATGTTTCTCACGGGGAAATGTGTTTTAAGGAAAATGGAAAGAAAAAAAGATGATCATATTGTGAGCAGTCAAACATTTACATTTGATAAAATGACCCAAATTCTATCAATTACGGTTGGCAGCTAGCTTCTCCCACAAACACAGGCAAAAACTTGCCTGTTGGTGAGCATTCAGAAACTGAGTAAGCTATGGTTGTTCTGTTGAAAGGATTCCAACTACTAATAAATATAAGATCAATTCTACAACAGTTTACCCGTTTAAGGGCAGCTTGTTTCCAGACATCCCTAAATTTGGTTGTTACATTTTCTTTTGAGATTTTGCTTCAACAGCAACATACCAAAATATATGGAATGGGTTTAGTTTGTTGTAGCCACCCATGATTTCAGTCTCCACCCTATGGCATCAGCATGAGCAATCAAGGCCCACTGTCATCACAGTTTTATGAAAATCATCAGGGACTCTCAAAGATGCAAGGAACTCCCCCTTGGAGAACACAGTTTCACTTCTAATCAATTCCCTCAGCATTCAGTGAAGGAGACATGGGACCCTTTCATGAAATATTCCATAGAGGAGAAACCAACAAAACAACCCCAAAACTCCAGTCCCTGATGCCAGAGGAATTGAGTTAGAACATTTGACTTAAAAGGCTCTATAGAGAACTAAATAAAAATCTCCAGCAAAATTCCAAGCAAATACCACTCAAGATTCTGTAAACCCAAACTTTAGTATTATTAAAGTGTTTAATCCAAGAACCATCTTTGTTTAAAGGAATTCCTAAGTACTGAAATAGATTTACCGACTCTAGCTCACCTTTTTCAATGTACCAATATTATTCATTATGTCCCAAATCAAAGACATAAATCTTTAATTTCATGGGATTTAATTTAATAACTTGTCTTTGGCTGCAAACACATTCTAGGCTCTTAGAAGCACATGAGCGTAGGATGCACCACGAGCATAAAAAAGTATTCAGAGAGAATCGCTCTTGAAATAAAATGCGAAAAATTAGTTGCAGTTTGAAGACTTTTTATGACTTTGTTAATGTACACATGTAACAGGAAAGACAGCAAAATAAAACCTTATCAGAAGTCTCTTAGGCCTGGTCTACACTACAGGGTTAGGTTGAATTTAGCTACATTAGGTCGATTTAAAAATGAATGCGTCCACACAACCAACCCCACTCCATCGACCTAAAGGGCTCTTAAAATTGACTTCTGTACTCCTCCTCGGTCAGGGGAGTAGTGCTAAAATCAACTTTGCTGGGTCAAATTTGGGGTAGTGTGGATGCAAATCAACGGTACTGGCCTCTGGAAGCTATCCCAGAGCACACCATTGTGACCGCTCTGGACAGCACTTTGAACTCCGATGCACTAGCCAGGTACACAGGAAAAGCCGCGGGAACTTTTGAATTTCATTTCCTGTTTGGTCAGCGTGGCGAACTCAGCAGCAGAGATGACCATGCAGTCCCCCCAGAATCGTATCATCTCTGTCCCTGAGGTTATTGCAGATTAGAAGGCAAAAAAAATGCACTCGTGACGACATGATTTCCAAGCTCATGCAGCCCTCCCGCACTGATAGGGCACAGCTTAATGCATGGAGGCATTCAGTGGCAGAGGCCAGGAAAGAATTAAGTGAGCACGAAGAGTGGAGACAGGATATGATGCTGAGGCTAATAGGGAAGTAAACTGACAATATGAAGCGTCTGTTGGGGGAGCAAATGAAATGTCTGTTAGAGCTGCAGGAAAGCCAACAAGAGCACAGACCCCCGCCGCACCCACTGTATAACCGCCTACCCTCTTCCCCATGTTCCAGAACCTCCTCACCCAGACACCCACGAACGCGGGAGGGGCACCCTGCCACTCCACTCCAGAGGATGGCCCAAGCACCAGAAGGCTGTCATTTAAATAGTTTGATTTTTAGTGTGGCTACAATAAGCAATGTGGCCTTGTCCTTCCCTCCACCCCTACCCAGACTACCTTGTCCGTTATCTCTTTTTTGTTTTTTTTTAAATTAATAAAGAAAGAATGCATGGTTTCAAAACAATAGCTATTTTATTTCGAAGGGAGGAGGGTGATTGGCTTACAAGGAATTAAAATCAACAAAGTGGGCGGGTTTGCATCAAGGAGAAACAGACACAACTGTCACACCGAAGCCTGGCCAGTCATGAAACTGGTTTTCAAAACCTCTCTGATGCGCAGCATGCATTGCTGTGCTCTTCTAATTGCCCTGGTGCCAGCCGATTTGCCTCAACCTCCCACCCCATCATAAACATCTCCCCCTTACTCTCACAGATATTATGGAGCACACAGCGAGCAGCAATATCAATGGGAATGTTGGTTGTGCTGAAGTCAGACCAACAGTGCCAGTGAGCTTTTAAACGTCCAAAGGGCCATTCTACCACCATTCTGCACTTGCTCAGCCTATAGTTGAACTGCTCCTTACTACTGTCCAGGCTTCATGAATGGATTCCCCCAAGCTTGTCGCTGGGGAGCAGAGTTGCAGGGGAAGTGATGGAGCCATACACCATGCCCTGGAGGTTGCTAGGAGCCGGGCAGGGAAGACACTCCCAGAACCCCCGGCCAAGCTACATGTCCAGTGAGGACAGTTACCAGTTCTACTGCACCGTCTGCTCCCAGCAGCACCCAGGAGGACCAGTACGGATCCCCCGAGCTAGTCGCTGGGGAGCAGGAGAGCAGAGTTGCAGTGGAAGCGGTGGATGATGACTGTTAGCAGTCCTACTGCACCGTCTGCTGCGAAGGCAAGGAGCTGCTGCTGTGTAGCAATGCCAGCTGCTGCAGGTGTTTGCGTGTCAAATGCTTGGAGGTCCGGGTAGGCCAAGGCAAAGAGCAAGAGCGCTGGAACTGTTACATGTGTCAACCACAGAAGTGCTATGGGGTGCTACAATGCCAACTGGACTGGAATGTACGGTTGCAAAACTTCTTTACCAGCAACAAAGGACAGGAATATGATGCACCTAAAATCTAAAAAGGCCCGCATATTTCCCAGAGTCACTACCCTTGATAACAGAATGTCAGTGATTACACAGGCTACTTGGATCACAGCAGCCCCCATAGTAGACTTGCCCACAACAGCAGCGGTGACGGTGAGCTGAACGGGCTCCATGCTTGCCTTGGTATGGCATCTGCATGGGTAACCCAGGAAAAAAGGCAAGAAATTATTGTCTGTCATTGCTTTCACAGAGGGAACTGACGACATGTACCCCAAACCACCCGCAACAATATTTTTGCCCCATCAGGCATTGGAGCTTAACCCAGAATTCCAATGGGCGGCGGAGACCATGGAAACTGTGGGATAGCTATCCACAGTGCACCGCTCCATGAGTCGACGCTAGCCACAGTAGTGAGGACGTACTCCGCTGACTTAATGTGCTTAGCCTGGACATATACAATCAACTGTACAAAACCGATTTCTAAAAATCAACTTCTACAAAATCAATCTAATTTCATAGTGTAGACATACCCTTAGAGAGACTGGGAGAGTTAGCCTTCCAGTACAGCCTTTATTTTAGAGTACGGTCTCATAAAATATTTTGTGACCCATCAGAAATTTGCCTGAGTTGGTGCCAATATGGTGAGAGGGAATGGACCCCCTGGAGGCTTTTCTTGTGACCACAGCCTCCTGGGCTGTGATGTGGGGGAGGGCAGAAGCAGTGGCCCCTCCCCATCCCTGTTGCTCCTGGATGCACCACTTTGGTGTTGGTTGCTGGGCCACAAGCAGGGGTTAGGCTTTGCCCCCCTCCGGAGACACTTGGGGCACAATGCTGGACGAACAGGCAGCCGGTGAGTTCCCCACCTTCCCGGGATGGAGGGCTCAGGTTTTGGGCTTTAGCCCTGGTGTGCTGGCGGACTCTGGCTGCTGGGCTTCTGGGTCTGGCCACATGGCTTAGAGCTCTGTTCCTGGGCCCCGGTTGTAGGGCTTCAAGCTCCGGCCCCCTTTTGCTCCCCGAGCCACCCACCCACCCCTACTGCCCCTGGTGCCCGCTGCCCCCCACCCCGTCCAGGGCTTAATTTGTCCCCAGACTTGCCAGGGCTGAGTAAATCTGCTGTGAAAAGTGATACTTGTATGTTTGTTAATATCACTTTTCAAAACAGACTCATTAACTAGCAATAAATAAATTACAATGATTTGGACATGTATATGTGCATCTTTATTTGTTTTTCCTAAAACACTTAATTAGCTTTAGGAAAAAGTGTGACGGCAGCCACCAGCATGAGTGGGTGGCCGCACTCTGAAGCCACCAAATAATTTATCCTAAGAACCCCTACGCACATATACATAGTAAGAGACTCTCCCTGCCCCGAAGAGCTTATATTTTAAATTGATGACTCAAAGGGTGAGGGAAAGGAAGTATTATTAATCCTATTTTAGAGGTGGGGAACTAAGATACAGAGAGATTAAGTGTCTTGTCAAAGGTCACAGAAAGCCTGCAGCAGAGCAAGGAACTGAAGCCAGGTCTCCTGTCTTTCAGTTCAACGTCTTAATTGCAAGCTTATTCTTCTCTTTTAAAAAATGTATATCACAGCCAAATAAAGACAACAAAAACAGCTATAAATAAGATATTTGTGTTTTTTCATGCAGACAATGCTAGAAAAAATAAACATGATACAAGTAAGATATATTTACCAGTACTACTAAGAGTCCAGATAATTAGTCACATTGCAGTTCTAGAGATGTTAGAAATATGTTATTTTGGTAAGTGCCTCACAAGAGTAGAGAGGTTTGAAAAAATTGATTCCATGTTGATTTGTTTCATAAGCAATACCACGATGATGCATGTGCCAATGTTTTTATGTGATATAAAGAGCAGCCTTACAGTTACAGAAAAATCTCTTCTGGCATCATGATAAAAGCTCAATTTTTTTTTATACATTTTGCTTTCCTTCCCAGGAATGCTCTTGTCCCTTTGACTATGTATTTTATTGCATAACACAATGACTTTCATAGCCGCCTTACTTAACTGTTAGTTTCAACAGAGGGTCAATATGAAAAACCTTCAAAGCTAGTGGCAGTTGAGCCAATTATAGTCCCAAGTGCCTCTGGCATGCCTCTTCATAAAACTGATCCTTGTAGCCCTTGAGAAACTTTAAAACAAACAAACAAACTTTTCGTGCAACTTTACATAAACAAATCTCAGGGCTGTAAAGGACATTTTCTTTAAAAACAAACAAAACAGAAGCACTTGGGTAGATGAGGAGCTTAAGATAAACAACAGTCTGAGGCCAAATGAAGTTGACAGTGTCTCTTTTACCAAGCTTGTTGAAGCTCTTAGGGATAGCAGCCATTGATGCAGGGATGTTGATGTCCCCACAAACATGCTCCCTTTACCTGCAGAGGCAAGGAGGTAGTTCTTTCCCTCTCCAATTTTCTGTAAATAATAGATATAAATAATTTTAAAAATATATGTTTGCACAAACACCATAGCAAACTACTATGGTTCCCTGTGTGATGAGAATTATAATCTAGACAGAGAGCAAAGAAAACCCCTATTAGACAAAATCTGTATTGGACAAAGTCACTTAGACCTCTACTCTATTAAAAAAATTTAAAAAAGAAAAATGAGCAGCTTTGTCCATAGAGCTCAATAGACTTTCTCAGGCTCAGATGCAATGGAGCTTCATATAGAGCCTAATGCAAGAGCCAATATTTTTGGCACTGCCCCTATGGAACATCCCCAGCTTTTGGAAATCTCCTCTTTCTGCTAATTCAGCTCTTCCCACGTCACTTACACCAGTTTTCTACCACTGTAGCTCCAGTGCACCAGTTCTTTATTTACTCTGCTGTAACTGAGATCAGAATCAAACTCATCGCTGACTTTATAAGACTGACCGAACTGGACATGTTGAGAGAGAAAAAAGGAATCAGATGCTGTCACAGGAAATCCTTGCAGTAGATCAAAGGAAAACATACTATTTCTCTTATATTTGGAGGGGATATGCCAAAACGAGGTATTTTCAGGCTACGGACTGTAACAGCCAAAGTGCTTAATCATTTCTTAATATAGAGGGACTTGGAATGAGGTTAAGCCATTGAAATTTTGCAAAGCAGGGTTTAGTAATATGATAATGATCAGAATCTAGCTACCTCTTTTTACCTTAGCACCTCCAGGCTAAGGCATTCCGGAATGTAATATCATGGTGAGCTGATAACATCAATATGATAAGATTAATACTTCTTTCCCCACCTAAACCACTTTATGCCAGTTTCCCATTGCTTTTATACCACTTACTTCTGCTTACACAGTAGAAAGAGAAAAACAATTCATGTAAATGTCCTAAACCAAGAGGGGAAATGAAATCCTCATGAGGTACTATCAAATTTAATCTACAGTTTTCACCCAGATTTAAATCCTGTCAATCTTTCTACGCTTACAGTATTTACAATCCAAGTGACTACAGTATAAAATTAATCCATAAAAAGAGGTTCAGGAGAGCTGGCCGTTTCTCAATGAGACAGTATTACAGGCACAACAGCAAACTATCCCGATGCAAAGGAAAGATGGGAATAATAGTAAGAGGCCAATATGGCTCCATTAGGAGCTCTTTAATAGACTGAAAATCAAAAAGGAATCCTATAAAAAGTGGAAACATGGATAAATTGCTAAGGAGGAGCACAAAAGAATAGCACAAGAATGCAGGAACAAAATCAGAAAGGCTAAGGCACAAAATGAGTTACACCTAGCAAGGGAGGTAAAAGGGAATAAGATGAGGTTCTTTAAATTCCTTAGGAGCAAGAGAAAGACAAAGGAAAAGCGTAAGTTCCTTACTTACTGGGGAAGGAGAGCCAACAACTGATGACTTCAAGGCAGCTGAGGTTTTTAATATCTATTTTGTGCCACTATTCATTAAAAAGGCCAGCGGTGATCAGATATTCAAACACAACTAATATTAACAAAATTGGGGAAGAAGCACAAGCCAAAATAGGCAAAGAGCAAATTAAAGAAGATTCAGATAAGTAAGATGTATTCAAGTCAGCAGGGCTTGATAAAATCCATACTAGGACACTCAAGGAACTAGCTGAAGCAGTCTTGGAACCATTAGCAAGTATCTTCGAGAACTTACGGTATAGAAGAGGCCCCAGAGGGCTGGAGATGGGTAAATATAATACCATTCTTTAAAAAGGGGGACAAAGAGGACTCTGGGAATTACAGGCCAATTAGTCTACCTGTAATACCTGGAAAGAGAAAGGAACTAATATGACTAAACAATCAATTTATAACCAATGGGGGCTGTGGGAAGGGTAGCCAGCACATCTCTCATCCCATGCCGCTTCCCACAGCCCCCAATGGCCTGGAGCAGCAAACCGCAGCCAGTGGGAGCCGCAATTGGTCGAACCTGCAGGTCGGACGTGGCAGGTAAGCAAACCAGCCCGGCCCACCAGGAGCTTTCCCTGCACAAGCGGTGGCCCAAGTTTGAGAACCACTGCCGTATACAAATCTAAGACAGATGTGACATCCCAGAGGGTGCAACCTGAACCACTGAACTGCTGTGTCACCTTAATTCTCCAGACCAGGGTGTGTCTTACAGTGCTCTGCTAGTGAAAATCAGCCTCTCCAGGCCCTGCTCACACAGTCGTTAGTATGGAAAGGCACATCATGAAAAGTTACACGAATGCTCTCCCAGCCACTTATGAACTATGCACAGGAAAACTCCAGACTGTTCTCTAGTTCCAGACTTGTACTCCGAGAAATATGCATCTCGCACTGCCCAGTTCACTCACTATACAGCCTAAGCTCATAAAAAGTTCATCATTCCATTAAAGGGTAATGAATATGAAACAGCCTTTGTTCACCTGAGTAGAGACTCCCCAGACACATCAACCAAGAACATATTGGTTTAGATAAAACATTAAAACAAGTTTATTAACTAGAGAAAGATAAATTTTAAGTGATTTCTAAGTGATAATGGCATACAGGTCAGAACTGGTTATGAAAAATAAAAAATAAACATGCAAGCTATTTCCTAAACTTTACCAAGACTAATAGTTCTAAAAACAAAACAGGTTGTCTCACCATAAGCTGCAATACATTTCACAGGCTCTCTCCTTCCAGCCTGGGACCACCCATCCCACAGTTCAATGATGGTTTGTCTTCCAAACGCTGTTGTCACTGTGTGTAGAGATGGGGGAGGAGTGGTCATGGGGAAGCCATTGTCTCTTATTTTATAGGCCTCTCCTCTCAGTGAGTAATACCTCCTCTCGCCACCATCCCTCCACGCCCCAGCCAGGGTACAGATAATCAGTGTGTGGTGTACATGAGATATAAAGCATCTTTCAAATGAATGGTAATTTTTTTGCCCGTGCTTTCTGTACATGTAATGTCTGAAGCGTCTTCATGGCTAACAAGCAAGGCCTTACTTTAGAAATAACAAAAGGACTCTAAGGATCTAGTCTGTGGGCCTTCCCCAAACTCACGTTTCAGGAACAAACATGTAGCTAAATGTCATAATGCCATATACAGTTAAGATACACATATGTTAACAAGACAACAATGTTCAGTAAAACATGAGTTTTCAAATGATACCTCAGAAGGCATGCTTTGTACAAAATATATGATAACCATACAAAAGTGGTGAACATGGGGTACAGATAGGGTACAAGGTGTCACAACAGAATCACAGAAATGTAGGGCTGGAAGGGAGTTAAAGAGGTCATCTAGTCCATCCCCTGCACTGAGGCCAGACCAAAGTATACCGAGATGTTTGTCCAACCTGTTCTTAAAACCTCCAATAATGGGGATTCCCAAAATAACCAGTGTCAGTGCTTAATTAGCCTTATAGTTAGAATGTTTTTGCTAATACCTAACCTATATCTCCTCTGCTGCAAAGTAACCCAATTAACACTTCGCCCTTCCCTCGGTGGACACGGAGAACAATTGATCGCTCTCCTGTTATATAGCTCTGACTACATGCATAAGAGGATAACCTTTGTAAAGTGGGGAGAATCAGCCAGGGATGCTGCCCCCACTGTAGGGTGAAGTCATGTCCAAAGAGATGGACTTATTCATGTGTGGAGGAATATGGTGAAATTAGCTTTGTAATGAAAGTACAAAATAAAAACCTCAGAACTGCCCTGCTGACAAACTCCTTGATGTGTGTTCTCAACTAGCCATACCCTCATGCAGGCAGGCACTTACTGTGTAAGTGACTTTTGAGAGGCTAGGTTAGCTTTCTACTTGGCAGAGCAGCCTCTTCTGCTCTTCTTCAAAAAACAGGAAACTACTTTCTCGCAGACATGCTCATATTTGGTGCCTAACAATACTGAGCAAAGTAATTATATACCACTCAAAGAAAGGACAGATACGGTCTCATTTTCACCAGTGCAAATTCAGAGTAACTCTAGTGACTTCAGCTGAGCTAAAACTGATTTACTGAGATGCAACTGAGATTCAAATTTGACTTAAAGATGCCAATATATATCCATTTCTCAGACTAAATATTCTCAGTTTTTGCTGCTATACTTAGTAAGGTACAACGTCTATTCTGCAAAGAATGTAAGTATTTAAAATAGTCTGGTAGTGTGCAAGTGCATGTTTTCCCTTTCTGATAATGGGACTCATTTAACTTAGGTTCACCTTCTCACATCTAGTTTCTTGTTAAAGCTATTTTAAAGCTGGTATAAATAGCCTTGCAAAGTAATTCTAACACTAAATGTCAAAAGTGATTGTGGTTTCATCGTGATTTATTCTTCTATATCCCCAAGGCAGGTCAATCCTCAATGTGAGATACTGAACTGTTTTATAGCATTATTATTTATAAAAATTTCTCATTTTTTTTAACTTCAGGAAAGGTTCCAATGAGACACACACAACCTGGACCAGTAATGCTCAACCTTGACTAACTGCTTTGATATGGAAGAGAGTTGAAAAAAAAAATCACACAGTAATTGTGAAGTGATCTTTGTATTACTGTTCTTTCCCAGTGAAGTTGAGTCATTGTGACCTACCGTTACATATGCAATAAACAGAAAGTCACGACATAAATGTCACCATGTATCTCAGACAATCACTATGTGATTTATTGGCTTTCTAGAGCCCCAATGCCAAATCAGGGTCTGCTGGCATAGATCCATGCTCCTGTGCAGAGTCCAATTGACAACAATGATGCAAGGGTCTAGCTGTTGATCCCAATACACAAAGAGAAGGTTACTTAACCTGTGCAGTAACTCAGGTTCTTCAAGACAGTGGTCCCTGTGGGTGCTTCACTTTAGTTGAACCTGCATCCTCACGCCTGTGATCGGAGAATTTCAATAGCAGTGCCTGTTTTGGTCACACATGTGCTGTCCCCATTTCATGCCACCTCTGTCGGTTATGTAGCGCTGTGTGAACAAACCCCCCTCCATTCCTTTCCTACCACAGAGTCCCTAGCAGAAAAACTTCCAAAGTAGAGGGGAGGAAGGTGGATAATGGAGCAACCACAGAGACAACCATCCCAAAGAACCTCAGTTCCTGCACAGGGTGAGTAACCATATCTTCTTCAAGAGGTCTCCCTGTGGGTGCTCCACTTTAGGTGACTGTAGAACAGTGCTCTTCATTGGATGGAAGGGACTTGGGAGTTGAATTTGTGAAGAATGATAAGACAGTAAGTCCCAGCAGAGCATCTGATGTCGAGTCCTGCTCTATTGCATAGTACTCTGTGAATATATGGGCTGTCGCCCAGGTTGCTCCTTTACAGATGTCCATGATGAGTACATTGTTGAGGAAGGCTATTGGTGTAGAAAACGATCTGGTGGAGTGTGTGTAGATACCTGGTGGGGCTGTAGTTGCTGTTCGTGATGATAAAGGTCAGAGCATCTAAACATTCATTTTGAGAGACTTTGCTTGGTTAGGGCAGCTCCTTTAAATCTTTCTATAACAGAAGAAAATACTTTAGCAACTTTAGTCCTTTCAGCGTAAAATGCTAGTGCCCTTCTGATGTCCAGAGTGTGGAACACTGCTTCTCGTTTGTTCACAAGAGGTTTTGGAAAAAATGAGATGGTGGAGTAGAGACTCAAGTTTCAGGATATAGGTTATGAATATCCTTGAGGAATCATTTAGTGATAGGGCGGGCTGAAGAGACCAGGAGGTCTTTGTGTTTCAGTTCCAAGAGCATCAGCATCTAGGAGAGCACTGTTGATGGTGCCAATGGAATTACAGTGATTCTCGGTGCCAATGATTGAGCACTATGCAACATCAAGGCAGAAGGTGGCGTCACAGACTGTAGCACTGCTCAGTGACTCATGTTTGAGCAGCTCCGAAGGGGCCAAGGAATGGAGGATAAGTTGCCCTTTGCTGCTTCTCTCTGAGCCTGCCCACTTAAGGTCTTTGGCTGTCACGGTACCCATGGTACTGGAGGGTTCCGCCGCCTCAGAGGTAGTTGGCCTCAGTGAGGTCAGTACCAAGAGCCTCTGAAAGTTGGGGGTCGTCTCTTTTTAGCTGATTCCCGGAAAGAAGAGGTCATAGCCCATTTTTTTGCCACTTTTTTGAAGGAGTGGTCTTTCCTCTGTGAGGGTGACGGGGAATGTCTGTCAGATGCCATCACTGGAGACCAGTATCCAGGAGGGGTCCGAGATCCTGGACTGGAAGCTGGGTGCAGAGACTTCTCCATCAAAAGAAGTTTTATCTTAAGACCCCTCGCTATTCTGATGCAAGTCTTAAGATTATGGCAATGAGAGCACTTTTGCGGGATGTGTGTCTCACCGAGATAGCGGAGAAACTGCAACTGTTTGTCAGAGACCAGGATTGACTCCTGTCAAGTTAAGCAAAGTTTAAAACCCAGAGATCCAGGCATGCCACTTAGAATAGTTTCTCCCATGAGGAAGGGTATCTATACTCTGCTAAAGAGTATAATAAGAAATGATACTTAATCTAATAAAAAATTCTTCTAAATATAGAAAAATAAATGAGGAAGAGAAGGGTAGCTAAGCTAACTAACTGGGTTCTAAAATTACGAACTCAAACTCTATATTTTAAGATAAAGGCAAACTCGGAGGCACTGCTGATCGCTCCGTCTCAAGCCAAGGGCGGTAGACAAGGAACTGGTGCGAGGGAGTGGTCACACTGTGCTATATAACCACCAGAGTCAGTGCTAGATGGGGACAGCACAGATGCGACCCAAACAGGCAGTCCTACTGAAATTTTCTGATCACAGGCGCAGGGATGCAGATTCACCTAAAGTGAAGCACCCACAGGGACACTTCTTGAAGAATAATGGGGCCTATTACTCTTCCAGTTTAACAAACTGGTATCCATCCAAGAAACTGCACAATCAGTAGTTCCAAAGAAGACCCCAAAAAACTCTCACATACCTCAGCCACCAAGCCAGACTTGGTTACTTGTGGGATGAGCAGTTATCTATAGTGACTTATATTTGTGGGACTATTAGCATGAGGGGATTTGAGCTGCGGGACTCTCCTGGAAAATCTGTGAGGAATATCTACCAAACTCCTTAGTCATTTGACACTCCTTGGGGTAATGCTATCTAAAGTATAAAACAGTTGAATGATAAAGCTTACAAAAGTAGCAATTGATTAGATATTAGAATCAAAGAAGTCAGAGATGGATAATATCATTAGATCATCCATTTTATATTCATACAAAACGGTATTCTTCAGAGGACATTTACTAGTATTTTGTCCAGTCTAGTTTAAGAACTCCCAAGGAATGAAGCTTCCACCAGTTCCTTTGGGAAGCTACTCCAAAGCCAAGCACATCCCATCGTCTGGTATATTTTCCTAATATTGTGTCTAAATTGTTCCTTTTTTAATTTAATCTCATTTCTAGAAATACCTATACTGCACCACACAAAATAGAGACTCCTCTCCTCCTTGGTGTGAACATCTTCAATTATAGTTATTTAAACCATTGTCATGTCTTGTTTAAATTATAGATGAGTTTAATATTAAATATAAAATCAACCTTTCCTCATACACTCATTTAAATTTTCTAGAACCCAAACAATCTGTTCTAGTTCAGTGCAAAAATTAAACACAATATTCCTGGTCCAATCAACCAGAGCCATGTTGAGACATACTGTTCCTGCTTGCTCCATAAAAGGGATATGCAGCATAAAAATGGCAATAGTGCTGCTGTTTCTTCTGAAGCCATATCACATTACACCTCATGTTTAATTTGCTGTCCATTATCTCTCCTACTTCCTTCAGTATTACCGTTTCCCCATCGTTTCCTTTTCCTAGGTGCATGAGTTTCAAATAATTCTCCTGTTATTTAAGTTTCTGGCTATTTTTCCCCCAGATGTCTTACAGAAACTTGCATTTTTCAAAGGCAAATCTTATTTTGGCAATTTCTGCTCATGTTTCTTATCTCCATGTATTATTTCTTTGGTCTCACAGCTCTTTCCAGTTTGGGATAGATTGGGTCATCACAGTTGTCCAAATTTAACCAAAAGGACTTTAATTAGACTGCATGCTCCTTTGGTAAGGGACCACATCTATGTATTTGTACAGTACCAAGCATAATGGGATACTGATCAAACACATGTAATAAGTAACAATATTAACAAGGCCTCCTGCAATCTTGTTAGCTTTGTTTACCTTATGCGAAGAGTGTGCTTGAGTTATATTTAAAATGATTATTTTCTAAAGGATGAAGATGGAAATCTTTGTTCAATGTATATTTCTTCACACTGAAAACTATGTACAGAGTAAAAATGTCAGCTTTAATGAATTTCTGTTGAAAACGTATGTTGGAGACTATGTCACAGAGAAACAGTATATTTAAAATGCAGACACTGTACAACAAAATACAAATATTTATAAAATTAAGTATGTGCACTATAAATCCAAAGACTTGTAAATTTGCTTATAAAAGACACTCTGTATATACTACACAGTGTCAAATATAGGAGAACATCTGTCATCCAGTAACTGCAAATGCTATGTGGTTTCGAATCACTGGGCCCCATTCTGCAATTCTTAGTCAGCCAAAACGCCAATTGGAAACATCATAATGGTGTTATTTTGAAGTGAACAGGAGTTCCGCTTAACTGAAGCCACAGAATTGGGCCCATGATGCAGTAACTGAGGCTTTTATATTTCAACTTCCTTTTGACCCACCTGCATCTGTTTAATTTTGCACATTTTGGCCCCTGAGCAATTAGAGTCAATGAATTCTTGATCAACTCCCAGAACGTTATTGCTGACCATCTTCATTATCACTGACCACTACAAAAACTAACAGCATTTTTTTTAAGTACATCAGAAGCAGGAAGCCTGCCAAACAATCAGTGGGGCCACTGGACAACCAAAGGCCACTGCAAAGAAGCCAAATTAATTCTTTGCATCAGTCTTCACTGCAGAGAGATTCCCACATCTGAGATATTCTTTTTAGATGACAAATCTGAGGAACCATCCCAGACTGAGGTGTCAATTGAGGTAGGTTTGGAACAAATTGATATATTAAACAGTAATATGTCACCAGGACCAGATGGTATTCACCCAAGGCTTCTGAAGGAACTCAAATATGAAATTGCAAAACTGCTAACTGAGGTACGTAACCTATCACTTAAAGCAGCCTCTGTACCAGATGACTGGAGGATAGCTAATATAACATTAAATTTTAAAAACGGCTCAAGAGGCGGTCCTGGCAATTACAGGCTAGTAAACCTAACTTCAATACCAAGCAAATTGGTTGAAATTCTGGTAAAGAACAGAATTATCAGACATATGGATGAACACAATATGTTGGGGAACTGTCAACATGGTTTTTTAATGCCTCAGCAATTTATTAGAATCCTTTGAGGGTGTCAACAAGCATGAGGACAAGGGTAATCCAGTTGCTATAGGTCCCACTCAAAAGGCTCACAAGCAAAGTAAGCTGTCATGGGATAAGAGGGAAGGTCCTCTCATGGATCAGTAACTGGTTCAAAGATAGGAAACAAAGGGTAGGGATAAATGGTCAGTTTTCAGAATGGAAAGAGGTAAATAGTGGGGTCCCCAAGGATCTACACTAGAATCTGTGCAGTTCAACATATTCATAAATTATCTGGAAAAAAAGGGGTAAACAGTGAGGTGGAAAGTTTGCAGATGAATAGTTAAGTCCAAAACTGACCATAAAGAGTTAACAAGGGATCTCACTAAACTGGGTGACCGGGCAACAAAATGGCAGATGAAATTCACTGTTGATAAATACAAAGTAATTCACACTGGAAAAAATAATCCCAACCATATACACAAAATGATGGGTTCTAAATTAGTTCTTACCACACAAGAAAAAGATCTTGAAGTCATCATAGATCATTCTCTACAACATCTACTCAATGTGGAGCAGCAGTCAAAAAAGCTAACAATGTTAGGAACCATTAGGAAAGGTACAGGTAGTAAGGCAAAAATTTCATAATGCCACTATATAAATCCATGATATGCCCACACTTTGCATACTCTGTGAAGTTCTAGTCACCACATCTCAAAAATATATACATTACAAATGGAAAAAGTATAGAGAAGGGAAACAGAAATTATTGTAAAAAGAACAGGAGTATTTGTGGCACCTTAGAGACTAACACAGCTGCTACTCTGAAACCAAACATTATTGTGTGCAAGTGTGTGGAACAGCTTCCTTTGGAGGAGAGACTAAAAAGATTGGGACTGTTCATCTTAGAAAAGAGATGACTGGGAGGGGGGTGGATATGATAGACATCTATAAAATCATGAATGGTATAGAAAAAGTGAATACGGAAGTGTTATTTCCCCCTTCATATAACACAAGAACCAAGGGTCACCCAATGAAATCAATAGGCAGTAGGTTTAGAACAAACAAAAGGAAGCACTATTTCACACAATGCATAGTCAACTGGTAGTACTCATTGCCAGGGGATGTTGTGAACGCCAAAAGTATAATTTGGTTCAAAAAACAATCAGATAAGTTCATGGAGGATAGGTCCATCAAAGGCTCTTGGCCAGGATGGTCAAGGACATATCTCCATTCTCTAGATGTCCTTACACCTATGACTGCCAGAAGCCGTGACTGGAGGACAGAGGATGGCTCACTCAATAATTGCCATGTTCTATTCATTCCCTCTGAAGCATCTGGCACTGGCCACTGTTGGAAAACAGGATACTGGGCTAGATGGACCATTTGTCTGACCCAACATGACCGTTCTTTTTTTGTTTTACAGACAGAGTCTACTTGGAATTTACATCAGTTTCACTCAACAACTTCTGAAGAGGACACCTCGACTATGTATGAGAAACACTGGGCAGGGGACTCAATAATGTAGCGTTTGTTTTCATTAACATTCACAATACCATTTTTATTAATGTTCACAATAATATCTTGGATCCCTGGCCTCTGGCCACAGTGAAATGAGCGTAACTACACTGTTTCTCTCCTCATCAGTAATCATTATGACTTGGCATCTTAATTCTGTTTGTTCTTGCTAAGAATCATGTGTTAGAAGTTCTCCATCTTATGTGCATTATCTAAACTATCATGAAGGATGGTAGGTTCCTTAAAGCTAGCATTTATAAGCAGTGTTCAACAGCGGCTAGAAACTAGACATAATATAAATGAAATATTCCATGCAAAAGCTACATTAACCCTTTGCCCCTAAAGTGCTATTCATTGCCTACAATGTCTGTGTAATCAAAGACTTGCAGTGCTCTCATTGCACTCAAGTTCCCAGATAGCCTGCCTCTCCTGCTCATTATGTAAAAATCAGATCAAGCAACCAGTCCAGGATCATGATCACATTTTCAGTTATGTGGACAAAACACACGAGTGAAATTGGTCATAAGGACAAATAACTAGTGTGACTGTAAAACATACCCTTAATTAAATAGAAACATTACATTCTGCCATACATACATTAGACTGAATTAACAATCTGTACATAACTGTGCAATACTGTTCAATCTTATGGACATATCACTGGAATCTCTAGACTTCAGGTTGCATGGAGATTTGCACTTTAAAGCACTATTAAAAACTCTCTGTTTCATACTTTAACTGTTGAATTTAATCTCCAATTTTCCCACAATGACCCTTCAGATGACAATGGAATTTTAGTTTTTATTTAATAAAGTATAAAATTTAGTATATTTTTTGTAAAATAAACTAAATTTGGACAGGATATATTTTTAAATGCTCCCTCTTGAAAACTTCCCCATTTCCCCCCATATTTCATTAGGTTCCTCTAGCTAAATAACCAGAGTTCCCATCAAGGAACATGATGGGATTCAAAGTCATTTGTCAGCTGTTCGGGATGAGAGGAAAATGAGTGGACTATGTGGGTGGTGGAGGGATGCACTGAAGACTGAGAAGGGGAACCGATGAGTGTCGTATAAATTGGAGACAAACTTGTATCTATGACAAATTACACCAAAGAATCTGCCCTGGAGTGTTGAATCACTTAACTGCATATTTCTTTGCAGTTTCTGATCTGCAGGCTATAAAGTCTAGTAACCTTAATGTTAATGAATATTCTCATGTGAGAATGTAATGGCACATATTTTAGGTCTGGTTGTTTTCTGCTGAGTTGACGTATCTGTACAAAAGGAGTAAAACATTTGTATGTTCTAACTTCCTAAATCCATATATCATTAAGGCAATTACAAATCATTGGTGTTAGTTTAAATCTAAAGAAAGCACATCTGATATTATTAAAGCTAACAATGCAATTGCAATGGAAACCTAAATACACTGCTAAGTACAAGATCTCCAACTTTGTTTTTTTATTTGATTAATACACAAATGTGAGGAAGCACTAAATAATGCATGGTTTGTTTAAGACATAATAGGCTATGTTTACACCTGTTGTTTCTTAGAGAAATTTTGATAAGATCTCCAGTTATTTTTTAATTTTTGTGTATTATTTTTTCAATGTGGAATGACTAACACTCCATCCACTTAACAAACAGGCCTTAAATATAAATAAATAAATCCTTAGAGAAATGTATGAGTGTTGTTAGGAACATAGATCATCACTAGAAAAAAAACCCTGCATATATACTGCAAATGTAATTTTCAGAAACAGAGGCGTATTTCTCCCCCTTTCACCTCTACTGTCGCCCCCCGCCACCCCCAGTTTCTTCCATATGCTGCCTAGTGGCATCAGTATTAAAAAAAAAATTCCCAATATTTTACAGTATTTACGGTCATTTAAAGGACATTGTGGTTATTGTGGGGGTGGAGATTAAATGACGTGTCAATTGATTTTGAAACTGTCTACGTATGTCAAACTGATTGGTTTTGCAATTGGTTTTGAAATGTCATTTTCAGTCTACCTTGCAGATTTTGTTTCTCAACCAAAAAAAAGTATCTCCAGCTTTGATTATGCTTCAGACATTACTTTTACTTAGGGTATGGCTACACTTACATTTGTGCAGCGCTGGGAGTTACAGCTGTGTTCGTACAGCTGTGTAGGGACAGCGCTGCAGTGTGGCCACACTGACAGCTACCAGCACTGCAGTGTGGCCACATTTGCAGCGCTGTTGGGAGCAGTGCATTGTGGGCAGCTATCCCACAGAGCACCTCGTCCCATTTTGGCGCCGTGGGTTGTGGGAAGGGGACGGAAGGGTGCGGGTCTTTCCGCTTCCTGTTCCAACGCCCCATGGTGCTTTGCTACACATTCCAAGCAGTTTTGCGCCATTGTGAGTCTGCAGCGCGATTTCTGTTACAAATGGAGCCCGAGCTGCTGAGGACCTTGCTGATGAATGTTGCCAGCACATCACGTTTGGCAGTGGAGCTATTCCTTCAGCTCTAAAGTGACAGTGAGGAGTCAGATGATGATATTGATTCGCCTGACGTGCAAGACACTAAATTGCTTGTGGCAGTAACGGACGTGCTCAGCACCGTGGAATGCCGCCTTTGGGCTCAGGAAACGAGCACTGAGTGGTGGGATCACATCGTCCTGCAAGCCTGGGATGACGAGCAGTGGCTGCAGAACTTTTGGATGAAGAAAGCCACTTTCATGGGACTGTGTACTGAGCTCGCCCCGTAGGAGCTGCCCTGCCAGTGGAGAAGCGAGTGGCTATTGCAATCTGGAAGCTGGCAACTCCAGACAGCTACCGATCGGTCGCGAACCAGTTTGGAGTGGGAAAGTCGACCGTTGGAATAGTGTTGATGCAAGTTTGCACGGCCATTAATCGCACCCTGCTAAGAAGAACCGTGACTCTGAGGAACGTGCAGGACATTGTGGATGGCTTTGCACAAATGAGTTTCCCTAACTGTGGAGGGGCGATAGATGGGACGCATATTCCTATTCTGGCACCACCCCACCTGGCATCCGAGCACATTAATCGCAAGGGGTATTTCTCTGTGGTTCTCCAGGCGCTTGTGGATCACCGTGGGCGTTTCACTGACATTTACTCAGGATGGCCTGGAAAGGTGCATGATGCACGCATCTTTCGGAACAGTGCCCTGTTCAGGAAGCTGCTGGCCTGGACTTTTTTCCCCAGACCACAAGATCACAGTAGGGGACGTCGAAATGCCCATTGTGATCCTTGGAGACCCTGCTTACCCCTTAATGGCTTGGCTCATGAAACCGTATACAGGGAAGCTTGACAGGAGCAAGGACCGGTTCAACTACAGGCTGAGCCAGTGCAGAATGACTGTGGAGTGTGCTTTTGGCCATTTAAAGGGTCGCTGGAGATGTCTCTACGGGAAGCTAGATTTGGGGGAAAAGCAGCATCTCCGCTGTTATATCCACGTGCTGTACCCTCCATAATATTTGTGAAGGGAAGGGTGAAACATTTAGTGAGGAATGGACCTCCGAGGTTCGACACCTAGAGGCTGAATTTGCACAGCCAGAGAGCAGGGCTACTAGAGAGGCCCAGCAAAGGGCTTCAAGGATTAGGGATGCCTTAAGGGAGCAATTTGAGGCTGAAAGCCAACAGTAATGTTTGGTGCCTTTGCTGTGCCCGTTTTTCCCTTGGGGTACTGTATTTCTCATTTTCTGCAATAATAAAAAATGTTTTAAAAGCCAAGAAATCATTTATTCAAAATACAGTACATAAAAGGGCAGGGGGGTAGGGTGGTGGACTGTACATTCAGAGGTTTGAATATGTCCTGCTTGGATTGCTGTGCAATGCCTGCTGCACTTCAGGATTAATATGCTGCATCGTGATGGGGGTTGAGTGCATAGGGTAAGAGTTGTAGTTCTCAGGCCTGGTAGGTGAACATACAGGTGTTGGGGGCAGCTGGCGGTGGTAAGAACCAGACTGCTGGAGAAAGGTGTTTTGTGCAAACACTGGGGAACAAGGGAGAGAGCTCTGGGAGGGGTGGGGGTTACCACGGTACTGATCTGCCTGCATGGCTACAAGAGACTGCATACAGTCCGTTTGGCGAGCCAGCTGCTTTGTGCTTTTCTTGGTAGCCAATTCCTTTTTCTTGCTTTGTGTTTGCCTCCACTCATGCATTTTCTCTCTCCAGCCCTGCAGCCTCTTACTGTCTCTGGCGTACTGATTCATAACTGCTTTGATCAAATCTTCTTTTGATTTTCTAGGATTTTTCCTCAAGTTCTGTAGTCTTCGCGCAGGCGGTGATAGGGCTGGAGTATTCAAGGACACTTAAAATAACAGAAATAGAAACATTTAATACAGAGGCTGCATTGTTTATTATCACAGTGAAGGAGTTTGTAGACTATTTGTAGCATCATTTACACATACCAAACATAGCACAGAGAGGCCACGGCAGCGAAGGCATGGCAAGCAATGGGGTGAGTGTTTCTGCCGCGACTTCACCTGGGAAGGGGAACTGCCTGAGGGCTCACTGGGGTTTCTGTGCATTGGGGAAAGCAGAGAGCAGCTACTTGGGGACCTGCACTGAACACTATCCCTACATTTTCAACAGGATTTTCTACTGCCAGATATATCACTGCTGCGTGTTACCTGGGAAGAGAGGGAGGGTCTTCTACAGCAATGTGGATTCCGCCCTGGTCCCTATGCAGCTTGCCTGTGTGCAGCAATGGTCCCCCCACCCCTCGCGGCACAGTGGCGCGGACAAGTTAGCCTGACCACGGTGGCTCTCCCTATAAACTTGCGCAAGCACATTGCCCACGCTCTGGCTGCAACTTTTGAAGAGATTACCGAGGCCGATTACAGAGACATGATAGACCAAATCAATGGGCTATTCCACATTTAGGCATGCATGCAGGCAGCCATAACCCCCACCCTCCTCTCCCAAAACATTTCCATCCCAAAAATAAAATCTGCTTACCGGGAACACGCTCCTCCGCTTCTTCTTCACCAACAAGTTCCAGCTGCTGCGACTGGCTAGCCTCCTCCTGGCTTGAGAAGAGCTCCTGGCTGCATGCCTCCTGGGACTCCGGGGTGTCTCCCTCCACCCCAGTAGCCTCACTCTCGGCTTCCTCTACACCCTCCCCCACTTCTCCCTGCTCTGAACTCTCCATCGTGCTCCTCGGATTGGCAGTGGGGTCACACCCAAGTATGGCATCCAGCTCCTTGTAAAAACGGCAGGTTGTGGGGGCAGCTCCTGAGCGGTGGTTTCCCTCACGGGCTTTGCAATAGGCACTGCGCAGCTCCTTTACTTTTACCCTGCACTGCAACGCGTCCCGTTCATGGCCCCTTAGCAGCAAGGACTTTGATATCTGCCCATAGGTATCATAATTTCTACGGCTGGAGCGCAGCTGTGACTGCACAGCTTCCTCACCCCAAACACTGATGAGGTCCTGCAGCTCAGAAGTGTTCCATGCTGGGGCTCGTTTGGGGCGTGGAGGCATGGTCGCTGATTGATTGAATGATTGATTGCACTCCACACCTGGCTGAGCAAACAGGAAGGGGATTTTTAAAATTCCCGGGACATTTAAAGGGCGGGTCACCTGAGCCCAGGGCAGTGGACTGTGAAACGATGAGCAGAGTGGCTGAAAAGGTATGCTGGGATACCTCCTAATACCCTGGAGGCCAATAACAGCGCTTTTGGTGTCCACACTTGATGACTAGCGCTGCATCACCAGCACTGGAATCGCTACACCCCAGGCAGACCAGGTGTACAGCCAGCGCTCAACCAGGGAGTTGCAGCGCTGGCCGTGCTTTGCAAGTGTGGACACAGAGTGAGTTGCAGCGCTGTAACCCCATCACCAGCGCTGCAACTCTCCAGTGTAGCCATGCCCTTAGTGTTCTGCATTTTCAGTTTCCTTTTTATCAATCCACTCAGTATTTTTGGGGTACTTATTTTTGTTAGACACTAAAGCTTTATGTGATTGTTGTGTCCTGCAGCTCTTACACTGAAGCAGTTCCACAGTGTAAAACACAGAACACATACACAGTGGAGGTCAGAATACCAAACAACATTAACATTGTGCTATGATTGGCTCACAAGGAGATGCTGCCTGCCTAACTCTTTGCATCCGTTTAGTTTGGCACTGAATTTAAACAATCAATCCTCCACAGATAAAGATATGTAATGCCCCCTATCCACCCGGTTACCTCCTTTGGGTGCCAATCTCCTTACGGGTTTGGATGGATGAGCATGGGTTCTTCTGGATCCACACACAGCCAGTCCTGACCTTTCTTTGGCTGGGTCCAGATTACTCCCAAAATGCCTTCTCCCGCCATCAGGGCTCCCAGGAAAGGGCCTCTCACTTGATCAGGCTACCTCTTCTTCCTGGGCTTTCCCTTGTCAATGATGTGACATTGCCCCTTCTTCTGAGCTGGCACACCTACAATCCTTCCCCAAACCTACAGAGGCCCAATTGTTCCACACAGTGTCTCTCCTTTCTTCTCCTCGGTTGCCTTGCAGACTGAGTCTGCCCTTGGTTCCCCCATTCCTACCTGGGACTGTGTGCCTCTCCTGAACTACCAGCACACAGAGCCCCAGGAACCCAGGTAAGCTCCTGGGGTTACAGACAGATAAGATAAAAAGATAAACATGGGGCAAAAACGCAAATCTCTCAAGAAAATCAGTGATTAGAAATTTTCAAGAAAAGTAAAGACAGAAGCGATGCATTGTGCTGCAAATACTGCAGCACTGAAGTCAGTGTTCGCACTGACAGAATAAAAGAGCATGTTGAAAGCCAGCAACACAAGAAGATTAAGGAAAAAAGTGGGCTTTGGGATAAACAGACAATATAAGGAGCTTTCACCAGAGCTTTAATGAAAGAGAGGACATAGCACAACTGTGCGTGCTCTTTGTTTCATCGGACAACCATTCTTAATAGTAGAGGGGCCTCTTGGTTACTGTGCATCAGTAATGTCCAGCAGCAAAAACCCTTCCTAATGCAGACCACCTCACTCGTAAGTATTTGAAAGAAAAAGACAATGCTTTAGTATCTAAACTGATGGAATGAACTGATGGAAATGTGCTGTCTAGTCTGATATTTGATGAGTTTCCTGATGCTTTAGACCGTCCAACTCTTGGCATTTTGTTTTCATTGTTTTTATTTCAAAGCAAATAAACCCACATTGTTTTGTGCTGATATGACAGTCATCCACTCTGCTGACAGACGTTTTCTCAACAGCAATAACTAATTTGGGAAAATGTGGCCAGAACTAACACAGATTCTGCTTCCTACGAGGCTCAGTTTTCCCAGGAGATTAAACTCAATCAGAAACCAGTGCTGCTGCATATTACCTGCTCATCTAACTAACTCTGTACTGTCAGCAGCTACTGCAACGGAAGAAATGAAAGACATGAAATCTTTATCATTGGATTTGGGGCCATTTTCAACCATGCGAACGTTTAACAGTGCAAGATAAGTGCAGAGCCAACTGCCAATTACCCACCCCTGTTGAGTCACATCTGTGGATGAGCTTGTACTTCACTGCCTGTCATGTAAATAACGTGTGGACTATGCTAATGTGTCTCCCAGATCATCCTGAGTTTGTTGGTTTTAAAGTAGAAGCTCTAAAGGGACTGGCAAATCCAAAATAACTGCCAGATTTTAAGCACCAAGGTAATGTTAATTGCTGAAAACTTGGAATCACTGTGTGACATGCAGAAAACACTGGAGTTTTCTCTAACTACTACCCACGTTTGCCAATACAGATGTTTACCGGATCCTAACAACCAAAAGCTCAGCTGAACTGAGCACAAAAGCTGAAGGAGAAACACACAGCGAGAAAACTCATCTGTTTCTGGAAATCTTTCCCACCCCGAAACATGTGAAAACCAAAACAGCGTTCAGAACCTTTAACGTAACACTCATGGAGAAATGGGAAATGACCGTGGCCCATAATCTGAATCCCCAATATCCAAAATATTTTTTTGAACGTCATCCAGATGTTGCACCTTTTCCTCAAGGTGAAATTTACAGCAGACTATGGTCTTTATGTCAGAGTGTTTCAACCATTTGCCACTAAAGAAGTTTCAGATCTGAAAGGGGAATTTACTACATACATGAACTTGCCTAATCCTGACAATGCGAAACTGGATGTCCTGGTTGTCTGTAACAATCATCAAGACACACTTCCTAACCTCAGCAAAGCAGCACAGCATGCTTTGAGCATACCCCCTGGATCTGTTGATGCAGAGTGCGTATTTTCAAAGTTGGACTACCTCCAAGCAGCGAGAGGCTCAACATGAGGGAGGATACTTTGAAGAAAATTATGCGAGTGTACGCTAACCAGGATTTCTGGAAAAAAACTACTACTTCTGAGAGAGACAAAATATACCTTTGTACGTTAAAAAAAAGTTTCAATTATACTGTAGTAAAATGTGTATATTAAAAAAGGTTTTTTTGTTTTCCTTTACACCGTGCCTTCCCCCAATTTTTCCCGGGTTTTTAATTTTTAACCTGATTTCATCCCAGTTTGGAAAGTTTGGAAAGTAAACACTGCAAAAATCTCAGATTTTTTTGTCTTACAAATAAAAAGTGAAAACATGAAACAGTAGTTTTATTTTTAAATTACCAGACTGTCTCAAGCAAACAAATTAAAGGTCTGAGCAGCTTCCAATTTCTATCCTGACGTAATTTTAGGAAAACCTAATGTCAAAAATGAACAGATAAGAAAAACAACAGTAAAATTTGGCTGCACTAAACTGTTTAAGCAAATTGCCTATATTGATTAAATGAACTGAAAAAAGTATCAATAATATATGATGCTTATACACAGTACTAGACGATGCATCTGTAACAAGAGTCATGTTAGTACTTGTGGTGGATTGTCTAATCTAATCACTGTATTTTAGGCACATGAAATAAAAGCATAATGTTGATATTTCAGTTATCTTCTCCTTTGTACACTTTCCAATCATTGTAGTTTTAGCTTAGTAAAGATAATTAAGTCCATTATAGCATCTTCAGGGTACGTCTACACTACAGAATAAATTCGAATTAGCTTAAACCGATTTTATAAAACAGATATTATAAAGTCGACTATGTGCGTCCACACTAGGCACATTAATTCGGTAGTGTGCGTCCGTGGTCCGAGGCTAGCGTCGATTTCTGGAGCGGTGCACTCTAGGTAGCTACTGTAAAAGAATGAGGCCAATAATGTCAATTTGCGTCCACACTAACCCTAAATCGATATAGTAATATCGATTTTAGCGTTACTCCACTCGTTTTGTAGGAGTACAGAAATTGATTTAAAAAGCCCTTTAAATCGATATAAAGAGCAGTGTAGTGTGGACGGGTGCAGCGTTAAATCAATTTAATGCTGTTAAAATTGGTTTAACAGCGTAGTGTGGACCAGGCCTCAGTTATAACAGCACAATTAAAAGTATTTTGTAACGCAAATTTCAACTGGTTAGCCACATTCCTATTATAAACCCTCATGTAAAACATTTTGCATTTGTAACTGGATTGTCTATCACAATTCTTGAACCATAAAATCAATTTGTGGTTGACTTCAGAATACAGCACTGGGCTCCATGTTGACTGAGATTTACAAACACAAGTTTGTTGTTCTGGCTCCCCCAAGCTCCAGTGTCATCAAAAATCTGGTAGCGTTCACTGATCGTTCATACAAGTTGTGCCTTCTTTTCAGCATTTCAATTAATTTTCTTTTTCTTGGCATGTGAAGAGCTAATTGACTACTTTGACTCAATGCCCAAGAGCGTGAGGTGACACCAGCAGCAGAGACTACGAAAGGAGCTCTGATGGCATTAGAGGTGACACCATTTGCATCACTAACACAAACAAAACATTTTAAGACAGTTATACCATAGTATATGGTGAAAATACCAATTTTTATGATTATTGGTTCAAGGAGATGTTCCCTTTTTGGCAAAAATCAAAAATAGTCTATAGTCAGCATTAAGCCTACTACTATTTAATTAGACATTTGTTGACACAAATGAGTAAATGAGGGCATTTTTCAGGTACTCCAAAATATTTACTCTTCATGAGTAATTTCAATGAATACAGGGCTTTGAATCTCAGCCTATAACTTGTTCTTTTGATTACTCTGGTTTGATCAGTAGATGATCATTTTCTGGACACAAAACAAAAGGTGTATGTTTGAGCTGCATCAGATGATAAAAGATCTTCCAGGGCAAATCATTCCAACTGATTCTATTTTAATTACACATTTACAAGCAAACTAAACCAATGTCTGCAAAGCAAGGGTTACAGAATGAAATCTATAGCTGAAGGTTTCATAATTACGTAGACAGTACCATCCTAAAATACTGTCCTGTAAATCTGCAACTCAAACTATGATCCCTGCAGAGCAAGGCTGTAGAATTATGATAAAACAAGGAGTACAACAAAAGGAAGATCACGTGACATCTCCAAAGTTCAGACTGATTCATAGCTTAAAAGAGTGAATCATAATAAGCGGTCACTAAACCTTGACTACATTCTCAATAAATGCATACTATGAAGCAATTTTTAATTGTCAGCCGCTTCCCCTTAAGAAACATCTTTCTTCATCCAAAAATATGCATCACTGAATGACAATACTCATCCACAATTTTATTCAAAGTACGTGCACACTGTGTGAGTTAACTGAAGGAAAATGCTCCAAATAAAAGCTGTTTTACAAATGTCTTCTCCTACAAATCACCGTAAAACTACTGTAATTAGCCAACTGGCAGTTCTCAGGCAAACAGGCATCAACCCAATAGGCAGCCCAGCACAATGACAGCAAAAATTGCACTATTGTAGTAATTATGCTTTTTTTCCAAGGCCTCGCTACAGCTGGCTAACATTTTCACATTTTTAAAAAGTCTAGTACCCCTGATCTGTTTACAGAGTGGAAATGCTGAATAGCTCAGCATCTGCGCTAAATCCCTGAGCATACATATTAAGAAATGACTAACCAAGAATGTATATAAAGAAGAGTAGACAACACACCTTAGCATATTACCTAGTATTTGACCAGAAGGGAGTTTAAACACTTCACTGTTAAGACCTCAGAGGTAGTCCCTGCTCAGTTAAGGATGCTGGTCCTCCTGTCTTTGATACACAGATATTCTGGGCAGTTACTGTCATACTTCACTTTGCAATGGAGGAGAGGGGGAGATAAGTTAAAAGCATTTTGCTGTCACCAGCAGTTGCTACTGAAAATTGTCAGCAAGAACGACCAGCACATGACAAAATCTCTTTTTTTCCTGTACTGAGACTGTGACCAACACAAAGAGCATCAAAACCAACACGGATGGATACCTTCCTCAAAGCAAATAAAACACAAACTCTTTCTAGCAAGAAATCTGATCACACAAATCTACATACCTGCACACAGAAACCCAACTCCCCTACAAGTACCTCTGTGGTCCTCTCTGTTACAGACATAGCCCACAGAGATCCTCCCTAACTCCTGTATATATACATCGCAACATACATTCACATACACACCCCTGTGAGCACACTCTCTCAACCTCCCTATGCATACACACCTTTAACCCCTTCCCCAGCTGATCTTATTACATACTTTATTACAATACATAAAGTAATAGCTAAGCTTATCAAGCTGATCTTAATGTAAAGGTTGAAATATCACAGTATCAGCAAGTCATTACTATAACAAAGCAAAAAAACCCTACCTCATAGCTGTGTGTGGTTTCATGTCCTTAGGGCAGTAAATAGGAAACGCAGATCTCGAAATAGACAATGCAGTAATGAAACAGATATGCAGAAACGTGCAGATGCTTAAGTTAAATGCCTGCTTTACACAGCTCATTGTGTGTGTTCAATAGGCAAAATTCCTGCTCGGCCCTCATAAGTCCTGTGTGTGTGTGGTGAGGCTGCAATGCCTGTTCGGCGCTCCTCAGAGTGTGTGTGTGTCGTGCAGGTACAATACTGCTCTGCGCTCCTCAGAGTGTGTGTGTTGTGCAGGTACAATACCTGCTCTGCAGTTAGTGTGTGTGTGGTGCAGGTAGGATGCTGGGTCTGCACTCAGTGTGTGTGGTGTGTGTGTGGTGCAAGTAGTGCGATGCCTGCTCTAGCACGCCGGGTGCGAGGACAGCGGCAGCCCTTCTGCAGAAGTTCCCCGGCGCCTCCCGTGAGCCAAAACTTGGGGCGCTCCTCTGCTGTTCGCCGAGAAACGCACGTCGGGTCGCTGCCTCCCCGCAATCCCTGAGGCTGCAACTTCTCCAAGCGGAGCCGGCCACAGACGTGAGCCGCTGCCGCCGCATCCCTCCTACCGCCCGCTGCACCTTTCCGAGCTGGCCGGGCTGCAGCCTCCCGCCCCGCTCCGGCGGGCAGAGCGCGGCACGCGGCACTCACCGCCTCTCGCCGGGCTCCGCGCCACACTTCCCCCAGAGGGCGGCGCCCGGCCACGCTCCGCTCCGCCGCGCGGCTCCGCTTTACCTGCTGCCCGCAGCCGCTAGGCGGGACGCTGGGGTGGGTCCGGCCTGCCCCTGCTCGGCGCAGCGACTGGTCTGCAGAGCCGGCTCGCTCCGGCCAGCCAGGCACCGCCGCCCGCCAGTCCCCAGCAGCGGCGGCGAGCCCAGCCGGCGCTGGGGAGCCAGGCAGCAGCGGCCACGTGAAGCTGCGGGCGGCGGCGGCGGCAGGCAGGGGCTTGCCAAGCATGCTGCTGCCGCCGTTCCGCGGGGAAAGGGCGCTACCCCGGCCTGGGCTAGGGCGGAAGTTTGCGCTTGAAGAGGAGCTGCAAAGCCCCGGCTAGCGAGTTGCAGCCCTCGCGTGACCCCCCCCCTCCCTTTGGCCCCGGGCATGGGGTCCTGCATGTGCAGCGCCAGGTGCAATGGGACCCCCCCACTCTGAGCTTATGAGAAGGCTCCCACTCGCCAGCCAGAGAAGCAGCCTGCCTGCAGGAAGCGTCTGCTACGGAGCTGGGGAGGAAGCAGTCTCTGAGGGGCTGCTCCAACCATTGCAGCTGCTGGCCCTTCCACTGGACCTCCTCTCCCCTCCTGCAACATGCACCCACAGCCAACAGAATGTGCTTTCCCACCTGGGCTCCTCTGCCCAGCCCTTTGTACTGTGCTCTTCCCTGGGGCAGACTGAGTGAGGTCAGGAGAAGAATGGTCTGGAATCAGCCCCTTGCCCATCTTTTTCTGGGGGAGGAAGGCCTCAGCCCTACTGCCCCCTCAGCTCCCATCCCCAGCACTGTGCTTGTCCAGGTGAGGCTGGGAAGGCCCCAGTTCCATTGCATTGGCCCACGTCAGCTAGGGAGGACCAGAAGCCTAGCTGCTGCCACCCACCTTAAGTCTAGGGGAGACAAAAAGCAGTATCTGTAGCTCATCCAACCAGTTCTCTTCCTCTCCAGGGTTAGAAAGGTCCCAACCTCACTGCCTGGTCTATGGACCAGAGGGGTAAAACAGCTTTCATTGTCAGATCAGCTTTTATTGCCACTATCTCAGAACCAGGCCTGTCACATTGTCCAGGGGATGGATAGGCCAGGAAGGACCTTCAAACCAGCAGCAACATCAACTCCTGGGGAGGGCTCTATTACCCTTATAAACAGATGGGCCTTTCCCAGAAAATGGGCAGATTCTGGCTGCTTAGAGTGCAGATTAAAACCAACATCTTACATTCTAACTAGAAGCCAGAAAGCTGCCTGAGCAATTTATGGAGCCCAGGTGTGATGTGCTCCTGAGAAGAGGCTCCACTCCCCAAGCAAGCAGCCACCTTTTGCAATTGCTTCCAAATGGAGTTGGATGTAGACTCACACGAAAGGGAACATTGCAATGGTTTAATGTTGAAGTCACAAAAGTACAGATGCTGGTAGCGAGATCTGTGTCCAAACAAAAAGGCTGTATCCCTCCAGTTAAGTGTAGATGGGGTAGGGGGAAGCTATTTTGGCCATAGCTTCTCCTTAGTCAGTATAATCTTTCACAACTTTATTCTCCCAGCCCACCAACATCACCTCTTTTTTATCATTTTTCTCTCACCCATATTCCAGTTTCCATCAAACCCTAACTCAGTTGCTTTTGCTAGTCAGTCAAGATGAAGAGACAAAGCTATGTGTCATCAGCGTACAGAAAATAATTAAACTTCTGCAGCTTAATCTCCCTGCATATTCCTGAAGGCATCAAACCTCACACAGATATAGCACAGCGGCAGAAGATGGAGACAACTCAAATGACAAAAGGCTCTTTGTGCATCTAACAAGAGATAATTCTATCCCTTCTGGCAAATCTTTCCTAAAAAGAAGATTCCTGTGTTCTTATATCAGATAATTTGTAATGTCTTAGAGAAAGCATCCTTGCAATTATGTCCTTTTGAGGGAAGAAAGTCGTCATTTCCCTCATTCTTGAATAGATGAATGACCTTCATTAACATCTTTTAAGACATGTTTAGGTTCAGAGGATGGACAACTTTAGTCCTTTCCTAAATCCTGCCACAAGTACGCCTGTTCTTTTTGCAAATACAGACTAACACGGCTGCTACTCTGAAACCCACAAACTTACTTTCTCTTCGAACATGACCAGCTGACAGAGCAAAACTAACATTAAGGCACCTGCAGTATGATGCTTACACTGGAGAGGGAAAATACAAACTTCATGATAGGATTCACAGCAGCCTGAATGAGAGCTGAATGCCTTCAGCAGCACCAGTCCAATCAGGTAGATTTGCATGCACTCCTAGGATTGGGGCCCCAGAAAAAGGCTTAGCAGCCAATTTAAATTCTGCCTGATGTGAGGAAGAGGAAGATGTCTTACTAGCTTCTGTGGAGATCCCAGATTTATCCATTAAGGCCCACCACATAGAAGAATTTGGGCTCTGTAGGTGCAGCACAATCTCAGCCATCACTAATTTAGTAAAACCAATTATTCTCACCAGTCATGGTGATCAGAATGTTCAAACTCAGATTGGAGCACTCATATTTTGGTTCATGTGCGTTTTTCTCTTCTACTGTGGGCTACATGCTGGGCCAGTCTTATTTGAGCAGCAAAAGAAAAGGAAGTTACGCCCATACCGCTGTGCTTTATAGGGAAAGAAATTTCATAGGGCATAGACCAGAGATTGACAGACTGGATGAGGATGGGATGGTTTTTATATATATATATACACTATATATATATATATATATATATATATATATATATATATATATATATATATATATATATATATATAGTATGTAGGTACATATGCTGGGGAAAAAATAAATGTAGAGAAAACATTATTTTATTCTGCTAAGCAATAAAGGCAAGAATAGCTCTCAGTCCAAAGCCTCCTGCCTTGATTTACAAATCACAATGGAGGAGAGGCTTGTTGCTGGATAATTTTTGCAGTGTAACCAGGCACATTGTCTGTGTTGTAGACAGTAAAGTTTCCTTTAAAAAGTGTTCATCACCCGAAGTTGTGGGGTTGCTGTGAGTCGCATGTGCCTTGCAGAGGCTGCATATTACCATGTAGCCCTTTGCATTTCTTTCCCAACAGTGAATGTGCTCAGTGATTAGCTTTAATGTGCATGTTCAATATTCTTTAATGTTAGAGTTAACATTTCATTTACTTTTAGCTAAGTGCAAAGCTGGTGAATAATACATCCTAGGGATATCTAAATTTGTAGGGGTTTCTTTTGAAGTGAAATCATTTTTGGTATAATAATAAGAGAAACATTCTGCTTTGCATTTTATTATTATGGAATCATCACTGGGAGCCAAGCAGTTTAAGTATTTCAAATAAATGATTATTCACCCACAAGACTAAGTTTAAGTAACTCTAAAGGGCTGATTTAAACTCATAGCTGCCTACAAATTCCTGTGCCACAGCACATATGGCTCTGGGTGTATCAGATAGGCTCATTCCATGTCAGATGTGAATTTCTCCTAACCCTGGGATTAAAAAAAGGTTTAAATAACAGATTCCAATTCACAGTTTACCACGATTAATTTTAAGACATCTCCCTGGGTAAAACACTTGGGTAGATACATGATGAAGCCTGTAATTTTAAAAAGTTACATATTCTTTTTTCCTGTTCTGGGTTGAATATGACCTGCTTATGCCTCAAGGACTCTGAACAGCATTCTGCTTAGCAAGAATTTTGCATACTTATCATATTTTCAGACTTTTTTCTGTCTTTTTTTATTGGTGTTTTAATATCTAAGTCATTGTCATGAAAACAGGATTCATCTGCTCACATGGCTTACTCCCCACAAAAGTCATGGGGCAGATCCTCACCTGGTATAAATTAGCATAGCTCAACTGACTTCAAATTTACACCAACTGAGGATCTGTCCTGTAATCTATTTTGGGGTCTGATTTTGTTCCCATTGAAGTCAATAAGAATTGGATAAATCCTAGGTTCTAATGGTATAGCAAATAGGTACTCCATAATGGTAGTCTTATCACTCCACAAATGTGAATGAATTTATGTTTGCAATACCCCAGTGAGGTAGAGGAGAAAAAATATAAACCTTCTGTGACATAATAAATCACCTCTGTAGCAACTAATTGTGATGTCACAGAACATTATGGCTTCAGGAGGGAAATAAACAGCAGGAGCAAATGAGTTCTTTAAAACCAAGGTCCTGTTTTCACACAGACAAATCCAGTTATTAAAAGAAGGAAGAGAGGAGAGATTTAGGCTGAGTATCAGTAAAGCGGTCTCTGACTAGATTGATTTTCATAAGACATCAGCTTCTGGCCCCTCTTTCTGTAAATATAATACATCGCTAGTTCCCATGTGCACCTTCCCCAGCACACAAAGAATGAAGTCACTTTTCAAACAAGTTTGTTCATATTGCTTGGCTCTGGACAAGTTTATCTGCTGAGAAAAGTTAACAGAAAACTCTTTAGTGATGTTGGTAAAAAGAAGGCATGTAACTGGCAGCATCAGTGTGTGGCATCTAAAGGGGGTTTTACAATTCGTAGTTCCCATTGATATTAATTGGACTTAAGTGTGCACATCTGGAGAAGAAAATAGACCCCTCAGCCTGGCAATTGGCAGTACAGATTTGTCAATTTTAAAATTAAGCTCAGCGTTAGCGCACAGCTTTAATGGGATTCTGATTTTGGGGGTGGGTCTATTGTTCTGTGTGTCTATTACATTGTTAGGGTCTCGATGTTATTCCCACACACATGCATAGAAATTTGAGAGTTTCTGCCTTGTCATTTTGTTCAGGAGATGGAGCTTCAGAAAGAAATTCAGTCTCTCAAACCTGCACTACTCAGGAGATCAACTAAAGGTCTGGCCCATCCATGCTGTGACCTTGTGCTTCTTCATACATCACGTCCCAATCTCACCCCCCCTCAATGGTAGCACTGGCCACTGTCTCACAAAACCTTACTCATGGGATTTTGCTGTAGGATAGGAGGACCAGCATAAATTAACGCAGATAAAGGCAACAATTATTTACACCAAGGAGCCCTTATGGTGTGTGTAGAGAGGAAGGGGAATAATGCCCCCAAAGTATCTGAGTCCTCTGGCCTGTCCCCACCCCACAACACATAGACCCCATTGTCTTTGGAGCCACCTCTGTGGATGGAGGAAAATTGGGGGAGGGGTATATTGTCAATGAGGCTGCACTTGCCCTCCTGAGAGTCCTTGAGTAGTATCTACCTGAACAAGCATGTCACAGCTCATGGAAGCAAAGAGATGACTGGGGGCAAAATAGAGTTACACCTCTACCTGATATAACGCTGTCCTCAAGAGCCAAAAAATCTTACCGCATTATAGGTGAAACCACATTATATCGAACTTGCTATGATCCACCGGAGTGCGCAGCCCCGCCCCCTGGAGCGTTGCTTTACCGCATTATATCCAAATTTGTGTTATATTGGGTCACATTATATAGAGGTGTACTACTAAACAGTAGTTCTTTTCAACAGGTGGAGATCTCTGAATGGGGAATGGGAGTTTTCATGTGGTGGATCCAAAAACTGCAATGTACTGTAAATTAAATTACACTCCAGAGATTCCCACTACACTACTGATCTATACCCTTGAGCAGAAGGTGTGCATGCCCCTGGTGTCCAGCAAAGCTCAGCTTCATGGGGGCACTCACTGCTGCTGCACATAACGTCTCTTTTGGGCAACCAGGGGTTGGGAACAGCAGCAGCCCAATAACCAAGATGATACTCCAGCCCTTAGTCTGAGTTATCAAGCTGGGCGCTGAGGCAGGATTTAGTGCTATGGAAAGGGAAAGGATAGTCTGCTTAATAATCTGTTCTCCCCTTAATACTATTGCACAAGTCTCATTTAAAATAATGGGAGAGAGGTGTGCTGCTGAGGATAAATTGTTGATTTTATTATTGCCATACTCCTGACAGATAGACCACTCACTTCAATTCTGGGGAACAAGAAGATGATCTCTTAAAGCTTGAAAATAGAGTTTGCTGTTTTCCTTACAAAGTTGCCCTTGGGAATGATGCTTATAGGCACAAACTCCTGGACCATACTGGGAGTCCTTTACTTTTTCTGAATTCTCATTGAAAATAATGGGAGTTTTGCCTCAATGAAAACCGAGTGAGAATTGAGTAAACATGTCAGCATTTGGCCTATCTGAAAATACACTCCCAGATTTTAAATGTTCAGATTCAGTTTTTTATTCCTAGTGGTACATCCTTGTAATACCCTTCAAGAAATACTTGAAGGACATAAACATCAATGAGGCAAAGGAATTACTTAGGATATAATTTCCCTTAGTCATTTTTTAGGCAACTTATACATATTTCGTTCCTTTAATCTTTCCTAATAAGTCAATCTCTTCAGTCCCTTAATTATTTTTATTGCTGTTCTATGAATTCCCTTCCATTTGTCTATAGTTCTCTGGTGCCCAGAACTGAATGCAGAATTTTATATGTGATCTCACCACAGCAGCACGGAGAGGGGATATTACTTCCCTGCTACCTTTCTCTATCACCAGTTTAATAACTTATTGGAATCATGGAGAGCAAGAAATTGATTCAAATAGCTGTAAACGGATAGAGGGTTCAGAAATACTGTAATGCTTTTGTGGCACTGCTTACATCAAGAAAAACGTCAAGCCAAGTTTAGCATGCTAATCTACTACAAATGTACAACATTTTAAATGCTTGGGGAAATTAAGGCATTAAAACCTGACTCAAGCACAACCATGTGATTCTCTAAAGGAATATGAATAAAGAGTGACACAATTCAGAAGACAAATGAATAGGGTTCAAATTAGTACTACAAATAGCTCACACATGCACACGTCCTGAGGGTTTCATTACTGCACATTCTATAATTCACAGGTATATGACAGAACAATCAAAGATGACTCAGAACAACAGACCAGCTGGAGTAGAAGGACAAGACTATGTCTATTAGGAACTAGGTCCTGCATTGGGGCTGGGGCAGAGCTGCTCTACCCGAGGAAGAGCACTTGTATCTCAGGATGGCAGAGTTTCCAAGAGTGCAGGGGTGCACACAATGCCTCAGTCTATGTTAGCGTTCAGCATGCCTCCCATGATCTCACTCTCTAAGCACACCTAGCTAACTGGGTAGGGGCAAGCAAGGCCATTGCCTCATCTCCTGCCCAACCTTTTGGGGTGACTAGCACCCCAACAGGCACTTGGAGGGAGCAGTCCCTGTGCAATATGCTCAGTACCCACAGTTAGTCTAATGCCAAAAGAAGAGGTGGGCATGAAACTCAGAATTCTAAGAGAGCTAGAGGGAATTAGAGAACTACTTACCTTCCTAATGAGGAGGAACCCCCATAACAGCGAGACCAAGAAACTTGCAAATATTCTATGAGCCAGCAGCCAGAGGGGTTAAAGCCCTTATTTGCATTGACATGGCAGAAAAGTCTGCAGAAAAGCTCCTGTTAAATGCATAAGTATCATAAGTATTTAATATGGCTGGATCTAGTCACTTTGAAAATAGTCTAAAGGAGGAAATTATGGTCTCATGCTAGATGCTGAAGAATGGAGTGGATCCTTTATCCATGTTGCATTCATATTCTGATAATAGGATATTGGGTTGTCACATTATTTTGCAATTATTTTGAATCTAATTCTTGATTAGGAACCAAGAATCCCTTTCTGCTGCCATTGAAGTCAAATGGTAATAGCACTACTAGTTTCCTCTTACACACATGAGTAGCCCCATTGTCTTCTACTACTTAGATGAGTAAGGAGGGAAGGGCTTTTTTCCCCTCCTTGGAGGCATATAGTTTCTTGTTAACTGCTATAGAATAATCTATTCCACTCTACCTTGAATGGTCCATTAGCATATGTGCTAACTACTTATGCTAAAACAAGGAAGAGTCCTTGTGGCACCTTAGAGACTAACACATTTATTTTCATGTACTTTATATTTATACCTGCTTACTGTATTTTCCACTCCATGCACCTGATGAAGTGGATTATAGGCCACAAAAGCTTATGCCCAAATAAATTTGTTAAGTCTTTATAGTGCGACAAGGACTCCTCATTGTTTTTACTGATACAGACTAACATGGCTATCCCTCTGATACTTATGCTAAGCAATCTGTTCCACTTTGCATTTAGCTGTGAGCCTTGGAGTACCTTTCCCTGAAGAAGAGTTCTGTGTGGCTCAAAAGCTTGTTTCTATCAACAGAAGTTGGTCCAATAAAAGATTCATATACACACACTTCTCTCTAATATCCTGGGAGCGACATGGCTACAACTACACTACATATTCCACTCTGTCATACACGCAAAGAATTTCACCTCCCAGAAACATTACATATGCTAATATATTTCATTGCTGTGCCACAGATAAGGAATTGTAGGTCAGTGGGCCATTTTGTATGCACTTTAGTGCTCAGCATAGCTTTTCTTTTCATGTCATTTATTATTCCTCCCCCAGCTCCTGACTACAAAACACAGTATTTAAAATTTGATCAGTGATGTATCCTAACTTGTCCTTGAATTATACAGGTTTTTTATTTCTCTTTCCTTAACCCCTCTTTTCACCTTAACTATCTCAAGAGAAATCAGAATGAAGCTTATTTTACAAGCTGCATTCCCCTCATACAGTACTTTCCTATCAGTTATCTCTGTTACTCGTCATTCAGAACCTGACCATGTGTTTCTTGCACACTCAAAGCAACCATTTACTTCAATGTGAGCTGTGGATGGTAAAGAAGCACAGATCAGGCCCTTTATATACATACACAATCTCTATCTTTTCAAGTGACTCATAAGAATTATTTATATTCTGGACAAATATTTTCATGCTGCTGGACAAAAATTATGTCTCCTGAAGCCATAAATGAAGATATATTCAACTGTCAAGACCATTTGGTTAATATTGATTCAGCTGCTGTAAGTGCAGTTTATGGAACTTACATTGACTTCACTGGGAATTCTGTACATGAAGGGTGAGATTCATCCCTATGTAAAGAGCAAGCTTAAGGCCTACTCAAAATGGGACTTAAATAGTCTTATGCAGTGCCTCTGTATGGGGTGAATTTTCCCTGGAGCACTTAACGGATCAAGCTCTGTATCATATTCCAGGGGAGTGGGAGTTGCTCACTTTTAGGGTATAAAAATACAGCCATCTGATTTACCAGACACCATATGGAAATGTGGAGATGGAGAACCTCTTGTTTCATAAAAAAAAGAAAGAATAAGAAAATCTCCCTGATACATACAAACTCATCTCTTTCCTGAACCAATAAACAGAATAATCCTCCTCTTTTCTTCTTTTTTCTTTTTTTTTGGCGGGGGAAGCGGGGAGGGAATGGCTAACTCAGCCTTCATCACATAATTGCTTCAGTTTGCAACAGTTTTCAATACATTTTAAAGATAATGATTAAAAATAGGTATCAACATTATCATTTTCAATTACTACTATAGTTGCAATGAAATTCTGGCTTCAGGAATATTAAAAGAAACACTGGAAAATAGACACAAATAAAAGTTTTAGGCCAAATTCACTCCATTGAGAAATAGGCCAGGAAAATAGAGCGTAGGCAATGCAGAACATTTGGGCTAGTGTTCTGTATAAGGGTGAATTTCATGCTAAGTATACAAGTCTTTGTTGTTACCCCATCATCAGTACCTATTTTTCCTGGTATGTTTCTATTCACATGGTAACAATATTGGCATACTTGCATTTGCATGAAGTCTCATTTTACCAGTAACTTCCTGCAGCCTGGTTCCTCAAAAACAGCAGTATAATAGAAGAGCTGCTTCACACAAGCTAATTTCTTGCTGACTCAGATAGTTTGGTGTGGAGCCAATTTCTCCAACCTCTGTGGCTTTGTATTAGAAATTACTGTTGTTGAATAGATCTTTGCTTGTGTCTTACAATATACTCCAAGAGCATCACAAGATTTTTAATACATTTCACTACTTTTTACACGTATAATGCCTTCCTCTGAGATTTAGAAATGTTTTCCTTCTCTTATTCTCACTACTAGTGGTCTTATCAGGGCAGGAAGGAATTTAGAGGTAGTGTCTGTGAGTAACCTTATGCAGCTCATTTAACTTCTCTTTCTCTTCACTTCCTAGTTCACCCATCTGTACAATGGGGGTGATAAATAATAGTCATCATAACAAGCACTTAGTCCCTGACATCACATTTTTGCATTTAAAATATCTATGCTTGACATCAGAAACCTGGAAATATCCTTTGATTGCACTTTCAGTAGTTTGGCTTAACTTCCATATTAGGCTAACAGGGTAGCCTATTTTTGATAGGTCTTCTTCATAATGGATTATGCTATCATAACAGATTATGGAACATACTACTTGAGTGTAATTGCTCATATAAGCTCCATTGAACTAAAATCTCTTATAATAAACCTAAGCAAAAAGCATGCATGCCATTTCACACACTCATAAATCTGAATTTGGCCTTCAGATGAATGTACTGTAAATATTTTGGACATATGCTTAATTCCATTATGTTTTAATATTTTAAGTATTTATTTGGAAATGACATTCTCTTTTGTTTAAAATAGATGTGTGAAGGGGCCTGTGGCAGGGCTCTTTACTCTCTGTTAGGATGGCTCCTTCTGCTGGCTACAATGGGGATTAGCATCATAAGGTCAACGCCCCTTCCCGGGGTTGCATGCTGACTCTCTGCCTTGCTCTCTTGGTATGCAGCCCCATTCGCTCCACAGGCTGCTGCTGCCTCTTCATAACTCAGCCCTCCAGCCAGGTCATTATATGCACTTCTCCTCCTGGAGTACTAAAGTCTTCCTCCAGCAGTCCTAAGCAGTCTTCCCATTCACTGCCTCAGTGGCTGGCAGGGGGACCTAGGTCCACCCGCTACTCCAGTTTTGGCCCAGGGACCCTAGCCAGTAGTCAAGGTCTGTTCCCTCCTGGACCTTACTGCCTTTCCTTATCACCTGTCACTCCTGTCTCTCTAGGTTTGTCAGCCTTCTAACTCTCCCTCCTCCTAGGGAGTACCTGTCTCGGCAGCCTCTAAACTCTCCTCCTCTCTTCCAGGATGTGGCTGTAGACTTTCCCAACAGCCCCCTCACCTGCCAATTTTCTGCCATTATAAGTCCAACCCAGCTCATTCCTCCTCAGCTGGGCCCCCTCAGTCAGGTGATTACTTAGCCACCTGATTCCCTCAGCTGTGACGTTTTGAGTTAATTAGCCCTCCTAACTCCTTCAGGGCAAGTGTGGTGTGAACACCCTACCACAGGGTCTCTAATATCACACCCTTTCCACAAGGCTTCCCCATTTCCCCATGCCTGGACACAGCATTGCAAGGGGTCTTTATCGCTGGTTCCCCCTCACAGCCACCACTTCGGCTTTGCAATGGCCTCTCTCTCTCTGTCTTCTCCCAACCATCTATCTGGGTGCTCCAGGGCTTGGTCCTTTAGCCAAGTCACATAAAAGTTCAGTCTCCCTCTATGGTAACAGAGATCCAACCATAAATTGGAATATTATCCAATTAATAATGTTTTAGCTCCTCTTGGGCTACACTGAAATTCTCCTGCAGAACTTCCACTGTGCTACTTCCCCTAGCAGGTTTTTCCTCACTGCCTTCCCTCCCCAAGGCCTCTAGCAGCTTCCCTTCAGGGCTTTCCCTGCTCCTTGTAGGCCTCAGCTCAAGGATTCCCCACAAAAACCTATACAGATCCCTGGGGGTCTTCAAGGCTGGTTTCCTGAGTCTTTCCCCAAGAGACAGAGCGCTCTCCTTATTCCTTTCTCCTGAGTTTTTCCAAGTTCATAGCTCTATCTAAGTAGTCCTGACTCTGATCCATGGCAGCTGGGATCTCTCCTTATAATTAAGTTCCATCACACCCAGCAGGAATCACTAATGATCATTATATTAACACCTCACCAATGAGGCTGAGGGATAGTTTCTAGGTTGCAGGCAAGGCTGATCCTTAAAGGGCCATCAGCCTGTGACAGGGTGCAATACAAGAAGGGAAATTCTGCTGTTAGATGCAGTGTTACTGTGAGATACATGCAGAGGTACATGATTCATCATCTTTGACTCTGTTGTCTTATAAAAATTAGGACCAAATTCACTATTAGTGTAAGCTGGCACAGTTAAGTCAACAGATTTGTGCCTTCTTATGCCGGTGGTGAATCTGGCCTGCAATGTTTGGACTATACCTCCTATAGCTGTATGTTAGCATACAAATTGCAAGGCAAATTTCTGCATGAAGAAAAGCTGTTAACATAAGAAAACTCAGGGCTTCATAAAACGGTATGTATTGTTGCTGTGGCATGGATAGCATATGTAGATTCTTTTTACTCCTGAATCAAAAAGAAATATTAGCATGACCCATCTACCAAGATTGTTATGGCTCCATTACAAGGCAAGTATTTACATTTTAAAACAACTATACTGGAATAAATTCATCCTTAGTGTAACTCCATTAAATTCAATATTGAAAGGCAATGGAGTTACCCCAGGGAAGAATCTGGCCCAAGGCCAAGAAAAGTTTGCAGTGATCTATCGGTGAATATGCACTGTATCTTTTTCACAAACGCAGAAATTCCTCTCCCCTTGTATTTTCACTTGCAATGCTGGCAGCAAATAGGCAGGGAAAAACAGTTTCCTGTACTATTAGAATATAAAAATCTTCCCAGCTAGTGGCTTTCTATCATATCAAGTTGACTGTTAACTTTATTAGCATTCATTTTCATTTACACTATTGAAAAGTCATTAATGTGATAAGAGTCTTATTATCTTTATAACAATGAGTGTTTATTAAAAGCATGTACAGTGAAAATCAGTACTATGATGCAGCATTGCAAAGTACAGTGCAATGGATCATCTTAGGAAAAATAATATAGATTTCTAGCTCTTTTTTTTTCAACAACTTCACAGAAGAAAAAGCAAGATAACAATGAAGAGCTGAACTTATGTAACAGAATTTGCAAGTGTTTTGAATGGTTATACTGCATGCAGAGAGAGACCTGGAGGAATCATTTCTAGGAGATGATAATTGTCTGCCCTTTTAGCCAGAAACTGTCTAGCTGTTTAGTTTAATTAAAAATGCCACTGCCAATTATTACCTACAAATAACAGAAAAAATTTGAATAATTAATTTTATGGGATAATCTATTCAGTATGCAGTCACAAAACTGGATATGCCTCATCTTATAATCAGTCCACATTTACTGCAGGTGGCAGGTCTCTTATTTTGCGGTTTTTACTTAAACAAAAGTGATCCATAAATGAGGCATGTGAGAAATTCCTAGATTTTGAAATTTGGTTCATCCAGAATCAGGATGAAAAATTGAAATCTCAGAATTTTTCACAAAACAAAATATTCCAAAATATTTCATTTCAACCTTATGAAAACATTTTGCTTGGATAAGGTTGGAATGTTTAGGCTTTTTATGTTATATAACAGTTTATATTATAGATTCTATTATGTTATAACCACAGTCGCCAACTTTCACATGGTAAATAAGCACCCAAACTTTCACAATAAGCCAAAAATCAAGCTTATCCCATTTCAAAACAAGCCAATCCCTAAAAACCCCAACATTCTATGTGACTAGCTCCCCCGAGCATGTGGTGGGCCGGTGTGCACCCCTGACTCACTCCCCTGCTTGCCCCTTGCCTCTGCATGCCAGGAGCCGATCAAAAAAAACAGAAGCAACAAGTTTCAGACTAGCAGCCTTGTTAGTCTGTATCCGCAAAAAGAACAGGAGTACTTGTGGCATCTTAGAGACTAACAAATTTATTTTAGCCAAAGTTTTCGTGGGCTACAGCTCACTTCTTCGGAAGCTATAACAAGCAACAAGCTACAAGCCAAAAACTAGCCAACAAGCAACTCACAAGCCAATTAAGCCAAAAACAAGCCCAATTTCTGCATTTTTTTCCTGCAGGTTTGGCATGTTTGTTATAACACATTTCGTTTTGATAAGTTTGAAATGTTTAGTCTTTTATGTTCTATTATATAATATATCCATTTATATATATATTATTGTTATGTTATAATATAAAAGCTGGCTTCAGCTATTATAAGACTTGAAATAAACAAGTTAAAACAAAATGTTTCAATAATTTCTTGTCAAAACTCTCAATTAAATCGATACGTTAGTGTGAAACATTTCAACTTTGTTAAATAAGCATTTTCTGGCAGCAAACTCATCCACTGGAAAATTTTCTACTGGTTGTACATGTGACTAATACACAGGGATGTTCTGTGTCCAGCCCTGTATAAATATGTAAAGTAAAATGTGGGTACAAGGATACCATCCGGATATTGCACTGTGTGTGCAGAAGACGACAAAATGGGAACCTCTTCACGCAGTGAGCACAAGATCTTTGCAACAAAGGCAGGTAGGACACAGGGAGGTTTGCTCACACATCTTTCTGACTCTCTGTGGGGGAGAGCACATGCAACACGGGAAAGTATTGTGGTTATATTAGGTACACTGCCTTCGAGATCTCATGTTGCAGAGAATCTACACTGTCCCTTATCTTATCCCCAACCTACAGGGCTTCAGCTAACTGCCACATGCCACTATGATTTGCTTACTTCCTCAGGTCACATCTACAGCTTATAGAAAAACAGAATTTCCATGGACACTCATGATGCACCATAGTAGCTCAGCAACATGGAAGTTCATGATGCCTCATGAGAGATGGAGACCTGTTGAGGAGAACAGCCCATAGGGCAGAATGGGTTATAATGTACCCAGAACTACATTTTCCATGAGGTACCATGGTGGCTCGGACAAACATTTTGTCATATATTTTGTCATTCTATTTGGATTGTGCAACACCCAGGTGATCTTCCAACACATTTCATAAATTACATCTTTAAGGACATGCTGGCCCAATTTGTCATCTTTTATCTGGATCACATCCTATTTTTTTTCCCAAAAGTCAGGTCCTCCACAATCATCACTCTGCCAAAACCACCAGCAAAACTTGAGAAATGTGAGCTCAGTAAAGACAAAGTGCAATTCTTGGGATATACCATCTCACCTAAGGGATTTCCCATTGATCCATGCAAGGTGGTGACAATATCTGACTTGGCCACACCCAAGAACATGCCTGTGTTGCAGCAGTTCCTGGGGTTTGCCAGTTTCTGTAGGTGATTTACTCCCAGTTCCCAGTTCCTGCTTTCTTCCAGGCTTCTACTCCAGGCTCCCGCTCATCAGCTTTACCCTGGATGCTGTCTCCAGCTCTAACCCCTGGCCTGGCACCCAACTTTGTCTCCAGCTCTGACCTTCGGCATGGTGCTTGATGTTGTCTTTGGTTTTGACCCTCTGCTCTGACCACTAGGTCTGACCACCCATTGCCAAGTCATTGCATTGGGCATGGCTGCTGTGTGCCTGTAGGCCTTTAGCATTAAGCCTATTGGTCAAGAACAGTGAGTCAGTGTACGGTCATGGTGCAGCAGCAAAGGATGCCGCCTAGAGACCTGGCAGGCCTGGGTTTAATAGTAAGGTCCTGACAAAAATGTCTTCCATTACTATAGCTTACTGACAGGCATTGTATCGGACTGGGGACCACAGTTCTGGTGGGAATTTCTCAGACTACTTGGTGTTGAGTCTCTCACTTTGTCTGCCTATCACCCACAGACTAATGGGCAAACAGAGGCAGTCAAGTCTTGGAGCAGTATCTTCACTGCTTTCTAAGTTACTGCCTGGATGACTTCCTCTCCCTGCCATGCTATGCCAAATTAACAAAGAACAATGCAATCCATGCCTCAACCCACCATTGTCCATTCTTTGCAAACTATGGCTTTCACCCCTGCCTCCACTCAGATTTACTGGAAGTTCAGCAGCACCAGCTGCTGAGAATTTAACCTTCCACATGCTCTGGGGGCTCAAGAAACTCTTGCTGTCCATCAAAGAAACCTATAAATACCGTGCGAACCAAGACTGTCAGGCTGCCACAATTTGACCATGGGGGATAAGGTGTGGCTCTCTGCCTAGAACCTTAAATTAAGCCTCCAAAATGCCAGGCTAGACTAACAATACCTGTGCCCCTTCAAGATTATAGAATGGGGAAAGCCAGTGACCTTCTGATTGCAGCTGTCTGAATCCTTGATGTACCTCATATTTCATATCTCTCTTCATATCTCTCAGCCCTACACTGAGCATACATGCCCAATGCACTACCCATAACAATCTGTGGACAAGAGAAGTACTTGGTCCACAGAATCTTCAGCTCTCGATGAGTTAAAGGAAGACTCCGGTACTTTGTGGACTGGGAAGGCTACAGTCCAGACCTATTGCAAGAGTGCCACTGGAAGTATCCTGAGAAACTGGGATCTGAGGCCTAGGAGGTGCCCTCATCTGGGGGGTACTGTCAGGAATCAGGGCCTGCAGCAAAGCCAGTCTCCGGGCCACCCAGCAAGTACAGCTGGTGTGTAGTAATTGCCTGATTGGATTCCTGACTGGTGGGCGGAGTCAGCAGAACAGCTCTTAAGCCCACAAGCAATAACTTCTGGATGGCTGCTCATAGCATTTGTTCATGGCTATAATAGCTCCTGAACCTGCTTGTTCCCAGCCCTGTTTCTGTCTTGTCTCACTCCAGGTAACCCAGCTTTCACCTTTAGCTCCAATTCCTCACTTCAGACTTAATATCTGACCCTGGTTCTGATTCCTGACAGCTGATTCCTGCCCCAAACACTAGGCATGAGTGCCCACATCCTGGTCTGTGACAGGTTGGGTTTGATGACCTCCCAAGGTCCTTTCCCACCCTACATTTCTATGAATCTGTGATTTTGGGGAATACCAAATTACCTATATTCCACGCATGTATATCTATTTGTTGCTTGTAAAGTCCAGCAAGAGAGAATACAATAGCATAACAGTCGAAATAATAGACCAATACATTTATACTAGCAAGTTGCTATGAAATGTTCTGGCCATGGATATATTGGCCTCAATTCTCTACTCAGTGACATAATCTTTATGCCTGCGTAACTCCACTAAGCCAAGGCCATTAAGTTTTCCCCTTGTACATTTTGATACTTCTAAACCATAGTTTCAGAAGCCTTTTTCCAATGTCTGGGAGATGAAAAATCATGTCATTCTATTTTCTTTACAGCTGCATCAGTCATTTTGCATCATATTATGTTTGCTCCTTGAACAGGCTTATAAATTCTCCAGCCAGTTCCTTAAATATGTTTGTGTGATATGACAAATATGGCTTTCCATCTGTACATAAAATTGAATTTTCCTCTTCTACTTTCAAAGATTTGTTGAGATAGTTTCTGATAAGGTGCATCAAGGTTTATAGGCTCAAAGACTGCATTGTCCTAATATAGTAAGACACTGGCTGATGCACAAAAAGGTTATAAATGCATGGTCTGAATGTATTATAATTCCACTCAAAGGTGAAAGTAAGCTGGTACAGTCCAGTACGGCATACCGGCAAGAGCCAGTATGCTGTGCTGGACTGGACCGGCTTCCGAGGTGGTGATTTAAAGGGCTCAGGGCTCCTGCCGCTGTGGGGAGCCCTGGGTCCTTTAAAGCGCTGCCAGAGCTCCGGCAGCTGGGCTCAGGCAGGGATTTAAAGGGCCTGGGTCTCCTGCCACTGGGGGGAGCCCTGGGTCCTTTAAAGCGCTGCCAGAGCTCCGGCAGCTGGGCTCGGGCAGGGATTTAAAGGGCCTGGGGCTCCTGCCACTGCGGGGAGCCCTGGGTCCTTTAAAGCGCTGCCAGAGCTCCGGCAGCTGGGCTCGGGCAGGGATTTAAAGGGCCTGGGGCTCCTGCCACTGCGGGGAGCCCTGGGACCTTTAAATCCCTGCCAGAGCTCCGGCAGCTGGGCTCAGGCAGGGATTTAAAGGGCCTGGGGCTCCTGCCACTGCGGGGAGCCCTGGGACCTTTCAGTCCCTGCCAGAGCTAGAGCAGCCGGGCTCCTACGGTGATTTAAAGGGCTCAGAGCTCCTTGGTGGCCAGAGCCCCAGGCCCTTTAATTCCCCTCTGAGCCCCGGGGCTCCCAGATGCCTCTGCCCACAAGGCCTTTAAATCTTGAAAGTCCCCGCCTCTTCAGGTTGAGGCCATGCCTCTTCCGGTTGAAGTCCTGCCCCCACCCAGGACTCCAGCGTAAGTCCTTTAAGTTACTTTCACCCCTGATTACACTCTATGGGCCAGATCCTCAACTGGTGTAAATTAAAGGCTCCCTTGATCTGGTCCATTTTTTCTTTAGTACCAAATGAAAGAAGGAAACTGAACAAAGAATTTTTTCTCTTTCAAAACCATACTAGGAAAATATACAGTACTAGGTCTAAAAGCTAGAGTTCTTAAGATCACAAATACCAGTATCCTATGAAGCTATTATTGATTTCTTTCTTTATTCATTCATTCATACCTATAGCCTGTGAGTCACTGACTTTCATGTCAAATAGATTGGCCATATTTGTTATAATCATTTCCTGTTTACGAAATTCACAAATGGAGAGTGGGATCTATCAGTTTTTAACTTGCTATTTATTAATTGCAGCATGGCTGTTCATAGCACGTTCAAATGTATGCTGAAGACATTGCTCTACTAAATACTTTCTAAATTATGCTAATTTTAATTTAATATCTTTAGGTAATTTTCCCTGTCTTTTTCATATTTCAGTGAAAATAGATAATTTATATTTGAACTGCTACTTCACTTCTACATGAGAACAAGGACATTGTTGGAGACATGACGGTGAAGAACCCCAACTAAAATAATATCTGAATTCTATGTCTCACATCCCTTGGCTTTTTTCCTTACTTTCTGTGTTCTGTTTTCCTTTCATATTACAGATTTGGCTTTGATCCACCCCAATAGAATGAACAATCTTTTGTAAAAAATCTTTTGAGTGTGAACCCTTTTTAGGGTAAGTGATAAGAAGTGAAATGATAAAGAAAGATGATTTAGATGGTTTATGTGACTAGACTATTGATTTTTCAGTCCAGTAAATGAAGGCAAATAAAAATAATATGATTCTGAAGAACATGAATCTGACCAGGACAAGAATGGATCCTAACGAACTAAATCATTGTATGAGTTTGTTTTGTTTTTGTCCTGTAGGAATGCAAATAGTTTTAGAAAATCAGGCTCAAAGCCACAGGTGTTCTGTATGCAGAATTCTAACTGAAGCCATTGAGGAGCCCTGGTCACCTGCTTCTCCACTTTTCTCACAAACATCTTTGTGCTTCCTCCATTTCTGTCCCTTTCACTTGTGTAGAACTCGCCACCAAAATTTGCAAAGCCACCAGCTTACCCTCTTTTAGGCCCCATGGTGGTTAGCACATGCCTAATTTTTGAAGCACAGGAATAGTCACAATTACCACTCTCTCACACTTAAAGTTAGGCACAACATTTAAGTAGATTGGTGATCTGGGCCATAAATCCCCCTTTCCAACCTACCCTTGCTATGATGCCTAAAAATTGCTACCATCTGGACTTAGTATGGCTGATGATCCTTTGTCATGACTACTACCTGTGGCCACTATGCCCTCCTCTGAGAATATGTACTAATGGAAATGCTTCTGTTCGTGCTATTATTTGTTGTTCCACCAGCTTCCACCAAATTTCTCTGTTTATACACTAGTTGAAAATTGTCTAAATCTTCGATAGTGAGCTGTCTGGGGCAGGGACTGTCTTTGTTATTTGTGCAGAGCCTAGCACAATGGTCCCTACTCCCTGTCTGAGAACAGTAGGTGTCACCACACTTTAAATAATTATTAAAAGGACTGCAAGATTGGAATCTATTGATCTCATCATGATCACCTTAGGTACTTACATGGCTCCCTTTACTACAGTGTCTGAGCTGAGTGTCTTTCTCCTAAAAATCTTCTAACCTAGGGTGGAACCCCAAACTCATTCTCAAAAATGTAAAAGTAGCTTCTAAAAGACAAGAAATAGTAATACTAATAATACTTGGCGTTTATATAGTTCTTTTCATCTTCAGTGTACAATCACTGACTGGTATATATGTCCCATCCATCATGTAACCATAGTGTGTGGTGGTAATGTCTGTGTTCACTATTAAGGGTGCACAAGCCATGATTCTGGTACATATGTGCCCTTTTTTATCATGCTGCTTTTAATTGCTCATTATTCCATGAGGTCAAAACTTTTGGCTTCTGTTCTTTGTTGACAATGCTCCTGATAGTTTTTTTTTTTTTCCTATCCTGCCCTGCCACTTTACAAGTCGATACAACTTACCTGCCTATATCCTTTCTTTTCCATTTCCTCAAAAACACCATTCTTGCCACCCTTGTTGGCTCTCAGTTTGCACTGAGTCCTAACTCAAATAATAGCCCCTGCACTGTCTGCCTCTTTGACAGCACTGACACACCTGCTGGTCTCAATAGATTGGAATCAATTTACAAAGATTTCTCTAGGAACCATTGTGCGTATTTTGTGCTGATGCCATGCTGGAGCTCCAGTGCAATAGCGTAGCAACCAGCAGTATTTCTCCATGGATCTGGATACTGCTACTCTGGATACTCCATAGAGGAATACAAGGTAGGATAAACAAAAAAACTTGTTTTTACCAATGTCATCTATTTGTGTAGCATGGATACTAATATCTTCTGGTCTGCAAATGAAGATCCCATGCCCTGGTATTCAATCGCCTATACCTATTGTATCCATATGCCAGTGTCCAGTCTCCTACCCATTGGGTGAACTATTCCACACCAAGTCAGTGCAATTAGGGATTGAACTGCACGGAGCACAGGAATGCACTTTTCTGAATTTTTTGTTGAATTTTTCCTTCAGTAGATTTCTGCATGGATTTCAGGTGCATCTTACAGCTCATTGCCAACCACTTATCCCTTTCCCCCACCTGAAGTGAGAAATTGGCACATCTTATTTTTGTATCAAATAGGTGGAATCTTCTGCATGTGAAACTAGAACTGATGAAAGGCAGCTAAGGGATATTCTGCTTTCTCCAAGGGCAGTAAGGTCTTGTGCAATCTGCCTGTTAGTCCAAAAAAACAGGGAACACCCCAGTGTTTTTTACTTTATTCATACTGTGGAAGGAAGCGGTATCGTGCTTCCTGAATTATACGGCACAATGGGAAATACTGGCTGGCTGATGCTGTGATATCATCCCAGAAAATCTGCTTCCCTTGTAGGTTTGAACCGAGGGCTGCATTCCAAGTTCTGAAGGAAGATTTTAAGTGCCTTTATGACAGTGGACAGGGATTTTTTCTTTCTGTCTTTCTCCACCCTAAAAATGTTCTTCTGTGCTCAGCCCCTACTTAGGAGTCTAATTAGTGACATGATGCAATTTAATTACCATCACTATGTTGTGCCCTGATAGACCTTTACCGGCTCTCTGAGTCTCTCACTCTCTCTTTGCCAGTGTATTTTGATGTCATAGGTCTGCAAGGTCGATGCTTATTCCTCTGTGCTTTGAAACATCTCTGCATCTAGATGACAATTTTCTTGATCCTTTACTGAAACAAAATTGAATTATGGAAGGACTGTGAATTTTCAGCTCTAAGTGGCTCTTCATTAGGCAAATTTAAGCAACAGATACCACTCTACCTACTTTATATTATCTGCCTATTAGTTGCTATGGCATATAAGTTCCACTCAGCTTGCATACCTAATGCATACTAGATCAATGTAAGTTATATTAGTTTATTACTTACACCTGTTTTCCAATGATCTTCCACTGAACACATAAGCTACACCACCATTTATGTCACTGCTGAATTTGCATAATTTTTCCATAGTTCTGAATGTTTCCTGTGTGTCTGTATTTTGATTTTAAAGGATGTGCCGATCCCTCACTCTAGAAGTATGTACTGTAAATAAAACCTCTTTGCTACAGATTTTACCAAATATATCAGCGGGTCCCGATTCAGATCCCCTCCCCTCATTCATGTTGAATGGCACCTTACACTATAAACAATACCCCTGAAGTTAATGGGACTACAGATGGAGCAAGGTGCTATTCAACGTAAGTAAGGGCATCAGAATGTGGCACTTAATAACTACAGTTATGAGTGTTCTTGTTTTCTAACCCAGAGTAAGCTAGTCCATGAAATAAATCATTATTGTGTCAAAGATCAATAGAGTGATGTTGCTCTGAGATACATTCATGTAAATCCAGAATAACTCTATTGGCTCTAGAGCAGTAACTATGGATTGTAAACTAATATAAACTGAAACCAGATTTTGACCTCACATAGTGCTTGCGGGGAGGAGAAAGCTGCTTTTATACATTGATTTGTGTAAGTATTCTTGGATATACAGGTATACTTTTGTACTAATTTTATTCCCATCAGAAAACAGAGATGCTTCTATCCACAAAAAGTTTCAGATCACGGGCCAAATTTATCCTTAATGTAACTACACGGAGAGCAATATCATTATAGTAGCATGAATCTGGCCAGCTGGTAGCATGATGGGTTGCTTATAAGAAAGTACATCTAGCTGTTTTTGGTTACCTTTCTGTAGCAAATATATGGGTCCGTCCATATTGTATTTTTAATTTTCAAGGTGCAACCTATATATACAAGCCCAGCATAAGGAAGTGAGCTGTAAAACAAATCTCTCTTTGCCACTGAAGTGTATTATTAAAACTGCTGCCCCATAAATCTTAAATAGATATCTTTCTCCATGTCATCTAGTAAAATAAGCAATTTTCTGCTACTAAGGAAACATTATTTTCCCTCAGTCACATCTAAACTCAGCCACAATGTTGACAGACACAACAATACACCGAAGCTTGTTTCTGAGCGCTTCATACACTTCTAACAGTCAAAAATCATGAATTTGTGAGGCTTTTCATTTTAGAAAGATAGAGTAAAACGTGCTTTCTAGACACCTATGAAGGCCATCTCTATACTACACTTTGTTCGCTAAAATTTCCCACAGTTGCTACCCCTGATTTAGTCCAGATGCCCAGAACCGGTGTGTGTGCTAATCAGGTGGAAGATGCTGACGATTAAAGGGATAAATCTCCTAAGCTCCCTTGAGGCATCACAGAGTTGTCAGTCAGCATGAAGCAGCTCACATTGCATACATTACACAGTGTTGGAGCACAAGCAAACAACTTCATGATAGCATATCAAGCTGTCTCTGCTGAGATGGGACATCATGAGCCAAGGACTTCCCATGTCTGCTAGTTCGACAGCATTCGCTGAAATAGTCATCAGAGTAGTCTAAAGGACACATTCAAGGCTGTATGTACCATGGCAATTGCACTCCATACTCGATAATAGAGCAGGTCGAAAAATTTTCAACTCAACAGTTTTCTGGCAGAAAATGGAAGTTTTGTCAAAACTGAAACATTTCATGGGAACTTCTCAATTTTCAACAACATTTTCTTATTTCATTTCAATAATGTTCAAACATTTCACTTTATTGTGGTAAAAATGTTTCATTTTGACTTTATCATGTCATGTTTTTGTTCTGACTTTTATAATATAATGAATATTATATAATAACATATATATTGTAATGTTTTGACATTGTCAAAATGAACTATTTCAGTGGTTCCAAATCAATTTTTTTGGAATTTCTGTTCTTCAGGAAATTTTTGAAGTTTCAACTTTTCATTCCAATTTGAAAACAACATTTGAAATATTGGAATATCCTGTAGAATTGAAATTCCATTTTCTAACCCACTTTACTTGATAGCCAATAAGAGTGAAAATAGTATCCCATTTTCACCTGTTGCAAATGTATATATGCATGTATGCAGATCTCTCTCTTTCTCTCTTTTAGAGTGATATATGGTTGTTCTATGTATTTATTTATCTCAAGGAGCTATTTAACTTCTCTCGTTCCTCTTCATTTCTAGGACAATTGCAGCCTGGGAGATAAACTTAATTGCTAAGTGTTATTTTTATGCATTTCTTTGCATACAATGTATCTTTTGTATAGTTAGCACTTGCCAACAAAGTATGCAGCATCAACAGAGCTTACCAGATCCATAGCTGACCATACATTTCAAACACAGACATGTCCTTTTTTAACTATTGTGACAAAGTTCCTCCCCTACCTTGGTGGGTCCTGCGCTTATTGGCAGATTTGCTCACCTCAGTGATCTTCCCCACAGTCTCGGTCAGCTCCTCCTGTGTCTGATCAGGAGTGGGGAGGTTTGGGGGAACCCAGGCCCGCCCTCTACTCTGGGTTCCAGCCCAGGGCCCTGTTGATTGCAGCTGTCTATAGTGCCTCCTGTAACAGCTGCATGACAGCTACAACTCCCTGGGCTACTTCCCTATGGCCTCCTCCAAACACCTTCTTTATCCTCACCACAGGACCTTCCTCCTGGTGTCTGATAACGCTTGTACTCCTTCATCCTCCAGCAGCACACACTCTCACTCTCAGCTCCTTGTGCCTCTTGCTCCCAGCTCCTCACACGCACTTCATCTTCTCTGGCTCCTCCTCACCTGACTGGAATGAGCTCCTTTTTAAACCCAGGTGTCCTGATTAGCCTGCCTTGATTGGCTGCAGGTGATCTAATCAGCCTGTCTGCCTTAATTGGTTCTAGCACGTTCCTGATTACTCTAGTGCAGCCCCTGCTCTCATCACTCAGGGAACAGAAAACTACTCATCCAGTGACCAGTATATTTGCCCTCTAGCAGACTCCTCTACCCCACTGGCCTGGGTCTGTCACACTATATAAAGTCAAATAAACTTTATATTATTGATCCTTCAAGAAGCAGCCTCCCCCCTTAATCCTCCTCAAGTGGATTAAATGGGATAGTGTTAACATAACTTAGCTACTGCTTAACATTAAACGGTGTTAAATAGGGTTTGGAGTTTGGTATACAGAGACTTTAGCCTACTTAAACACACTAATGAACATTTTATCTGTGTATTAAAGACTCAGAACAGAAGAAAAAACAGTTAAAGTGTCTGATATGTCAAACATGAAATAAGGCTTTTCTTTTAACAACATTTTTTGTTTTCTTTTTTGTAGCTGAAGAGTTTTGAAGGAAGACAGTCTCTTAAATGGTATTAAACGTGGTAATAACTGTCCTTTTGGGGAACAGAGAAGAAGTTAGTTGAGATGGGCTGGAGCTGTTGTTGTAAGTCTAATTTTATTTCATTCTAGGTAATGTTTGGGATTCAGCTAGTAGATGTGGGGATGTCATCTGAGTCCCTCTCTTTGGACCACTGACAGCCAATGGGATTTAGACTTCCAAGTGCCTAAATCAGTTTGAAAATGAGATATGTGGTCCTAAGTTATTTAGGCTTGCAACACTAAGTGCAGCAATACCTAAAAACAATTAAAAATCTGGGCCTTTACTCAGGCAAATTCTTATTGACTTCAGTGGGGGGTTACCCATGCAAGAACTAAGTAAATGCCGGATAATGACCTCAGTGAATAGTTCTAGGCTAAAAGTAAAATAAAACATTTGCATAGTGAGTATTATTGTTAATTATAATTTGTCCTGCGGTACTGCCTAGGAGTCTCAGTCATGGATCAGAACCTTGTTGTGCAAGGTTCTGTACAAATCGTGATATTTTTGCATCTGGTGCTCTACACTGAGGACCAGTTAGAGGGAAACCTTAAAGGTTGGGAGGCCTCAAATCTAATCTCCCTTTATTGTTGATTTTGATTTATAAAGTTTTCCATATGCTATTTTCCTTCTATCTTAAAATAAATGATTTCATGTTCCATTGTCCTCCCGGGAAGAACTCCCACAGCCCAGTGTACATGAGAAAAGGCCTCAGTGTCACCAGACCCGGAAAGGACAAGCAATTAGAACTCTTTAAGGAGACAGAGTTAACTTTTCCAAGGGGTTATTATAAATAATGAGTAACAACTGTTTTTAATCTGTGGGAAATACTTTGACAATGTCCTCTTCATCTTGATGTAAATATTGCTCCTGTCTTGCTGCCAAGGAACAGCCTAAGCTGTTTACTGCTGAAAACCCCATTCCTGTTCATGTCAAGGGGCCTTAAGTATTATCCATAGTTAAGGTGGTGAAATGCCCATGAGCTGCACTCAAGAGCTCTAGTGGTTCACTGCACATCTGGACTAGCTCTCCTCTATGCTCTGACTCCTCTGTAGCATTTCACTGATGACTATGGCAGGGATTAGGACAATCTGATTTGCTGAAAGAATTTTCTAATGTCACCTATAATTAAGCACTGACTTTACATTCCTGTTGAGATCCTGCTTTGGATTTGAAATGATCTGAGTTTATTAGGTTCATCTGAGTCTCAATGTCTGGCATAGTATTTGGTCAGGCTAGCAATATAAAGGGACTCTTTCCCTTGAGTGCTGTAGAAAAAGCCAGGATCAAGGAACTGCTAGCTTTCCATCATAGGAGACAGATTATTTAAAGTGCACTGTTGATTTAAGAACAGTGAGCTGGTGAACCAAATGGGAAATTTGGCCTGAATCACAGATGCTTATCCATCTACAAATACCATTGTACTTCTTGATGTATAAGGGATTTAACTTGGACTTATGTCACACCTAAACGATAGATATCCATATGTATGACTAATTGAAATAGTTAAACTATTCTGTTTTCTATTCTGTAGTTCTATTATTGCAGGAAAATGTATTTTACATTCTAAATCCTGCAAACCAAACATTCTGAGATTGGCTTAAAATAGACCAGTATCTCCCATCCCATTCCAAGGGAATCTAGAAACACTCATATTTAAACTCTATAAGAAATAATCATCCCTTCACGTCTCTTTCCTCCTCTTCCTATCTACTGTTCTCTCCTCACACCATTATTCCCTGTTTGTTAGCATCTTATGTTAAAAGCCATAAAGAGAGAGACTTAGCTCTGTTTCTCTCTGTACACGGACTGCTTGGTTAATGGAGAAATTAACAGCCAGGTTAAAATGAGAATATCAGTATCTGTGTGACATTCCTTCTCTCCATTATGGTGAGGTACCTGCTAAACCTGTGAGTCACATGGCTAACTGAGGAAAGAGGAAAAGCATGATTTCATTAAATCATGAATATTATATTGGCAATAATTTTAACACTTATATGGACACTTTGCGTCTACAAGATGGTTTACTCTAACTACTTAATCTTCTTACCAACAAAACAAAGGAAATAAGTATTATTACTCCCAATTTACACATGGGGAGGAAGAGATAAAGGGCTAGATTCTGTGGCATGTCTTGTTTCTCAAGTGGTGTAAAAGGGGTGGAGCCAGCTGCTGGGGAAAGCCAGAGCTAAAACAATGGGTCTCCACTTTCCCCATTCTCAGCTGCCAGCCTCTCATAAATTCTATAGCTATAACTGATCAGAACTTAACAAACAATCTTGTGGTGATGCACAAAGTGAGATCGAATCCGGCACCTTCTCTTTTAGATGTGTGGGCTCTGCAGGGCTAACCAAAGTGAACAGCCATGAAAACAAAGTAGGAAGAAGAATATCATTCACAATAGCACAAAGTAACTGATGCCAAATATGATGGGGTGTATACTTGGCTCTGAAAGGGTTAATGTGGGCCTGAGAGGCCAATTAACCCACCTGATTGCACCTGGAGGAGGGCGGCAGTCTTAATGAAAGCTGAGGTCCAGGGAGGGAAGGAGCTGAATAGTGACTGTAAGGAAAAGAAGCACAAGAGAAGGAACTATTTGCAGCTGATCTTGCGGCACTAGAGAATGGAGAGTGTGGCAGGGTCCAGGAAAGAGCTGGCCCTAGGATCTTCTCCTGAGAAGACAAGTCTGGTAAGAGGCCAGGAGAGAGCAGAATAGCCAGAAGGCAGAGCAGGCTTTGGTAGTGAGCCATAAAGAAAAGGTTTCTAGGAACAAAGTCCTGGGAGGTGTCTGAGGAACAGACCAAGGGAGACTTCAGAGGCATGGAAGGCCAAGTCCTGAGCAGGGTGGGAGTGGGTTTTTGTTTATATTTTGGTTTGAGATTTGTTGAGGGATTCCAGGGGAGAGCCTTAAGAGTCCGGGCCCTAAAAGAAAGGTGACTCATAAGAGGCTGTGGGAGAGGCCTGCTGACAGGCTATAGTAAGAAGTCTGGAAAAACAGCAGCAAGGGAGTCTCATGGAGCAGATCTTGGCTGCTAGTTACAGGATTTCTGGACTGGGAACCCACTCTAGGGGATGGGCCTGGGAATAAGGATGACTGTAAGCCCTAAGCAGAGGGGTTTAAGGACCTCTGAGCTGGAGTCAGTGCTGAAGACCTTTTGTAAGGACACTGGAGTTTTATTTGTTAGACTTTGGTGTTACCTCAAAAGGGTTGGGACTAAAAGTGACCAGGCCAAAGCTGACTCACAAGAAGAGGCAGATCACTACAGGCTGGAGTAGAGCTGGGGAGAAAGTTCATGCTCCCAGAAGAGAAGCAAGTTCCTGCTTCAAGCTCTTGTTCCTCTCCCTTGGCCCTGGGGACTAATGTGCAGAGAATGACGGAGTAGCTTCTGCAGGGTCTAGGATGGACACACAGCGTGGACTTAGTACCCCGGACTTTGCTACTGTTCTTATTTGCTTGCTTTACTTACGCTCACCTGACTGGAGCACAGGGCCTGCCACAGTCACCCTTGCTTCTTAATCATCTGGTAAAGAACTGAATAAACAATAACTGGGGAGGAGGGAATAAAATATTTTATAGAACTCAGTTAAACAAGCTAGTAAAGTAGGGATGGGGCTGAAGTTTACATTGTTATGCTGGGCTCTGGCTGGAGCAGCAGAGGGTGTGACAGCTGTCCCTGGTGGGCGAGTTTCATGGGCTATAGTATGTTTTCTTGTAAGAGTTCCCAGAAAGAAAAGGTGATTTTCATACATCAATGTCTTTGATGTACTAAGAAGAATCCAAAAGGAGACTGAATATGTATCAGATCTTGAAAGACTGTGTTCTCTATGAGAGGATAAAGTGCTTCCATTTGCTTAAAGAGGAAGTGGCTAGGTCTTTGCATTGGTGCAAGGAAGTGCATTTAAAGAGGGTCCTTACTTTAGGGATGTACTTTCCCCATATTAACTGCAACCAGCTCTAAACAGACACTCTAAGGTCACTGACAAGTCAATGTGACTTTTCACTGGAAAACAGTGCTTCATATGTGGTCCTATCCAGTTCTTAAATTGTAAGGAAAGAGGTACCAGGGCTCAAGCAATTTTATTTTACTTTACTTACTTTCGTAAGTAAAAACATAAGAATGGGCATACTGGGTCAGACCAAAGGTCCATCCAGCCCAGTGTCCTGTCTTTCAATGGTAGCCAATGCCAGGTGCCCCAGAGGGAGTGAACCTAACAGGTAATGATCTTTCTCCTGCCATCCATCTCCACCCTCTGACAAACAGAGGCTAGGGACACCATTCCTTACCCATCCTGGCTAAATGCCATTAATGGACTTCACCTCCATGAATTTATCTAGTTCTCTTTTAAACCCTATTATAGTCCTAGCCTTCACAACTTCCTCAGGCAAGGAGTTCCAAAGGTTGGCTGTGTGCTGTGTGAAGAAGAACTTCCTCTTATTTGTTTTAAATCTACTGCCCATTAATTTCATTTGGTGACCCCTAGTTCTTATATTATGGGAACAAGTAAATAACTTTTCTTATTCACTTTCTCCACACCACTCATGATTTTATGTACCTCTATCTTATCTCCCACTTAGTCTCCTTTTTTCCAAGCTGAAAAGTCCTAGCCTCTTTAATCTCTCCTCATCTGGGACCCATTCCAAACCCCTAATCATTTTAGTTGCCCTTCTCTGAACCTTTTCTAATGCCAGTAAATCTTTTTTGAGATGAAGAGACCACATCTGTATGCAGTATTCAAGATGTGGGCGTACCATGGATTTATATAAGGGCAATAAGATATTCTCCATCTTATTCTCTATCCTTTTTTCAATGATTCCTAACATCCTGTTTGCTTTTTTGACTGCTGCTGCACACTACGTGGACATCTTCAGAGAACTATCCACGATGACTCCAAGATCTCTTTTCTGATTAGTTGTAGCTAAATTAGCCCCCATGGTATTGTATGTATAGTTGGGGTTATTTTTTCCAATGTGCATTACTTTACATTTATCCACATTAAATTTCATTTATCGTTTTGTTGCCCAATTACTTAGTTTTGTGAGATCTTTTTGAAGTTCTTCACAGTCTGCTTTGGTCTAAACTATCTTGAGCAGTTTAGTATCATCTGTGAACATTGCCACCTCACTGTTTATCCCTTTCTCCAGATCATTTATGAATAAGTTGAACAGGATTTGTCCTAGGACGGATCCTTAGGGAACACCACTAGTTACCCCTCTCCATTCTGAAAATTTACTATTTATCCCTATTCTTTGTTCCCTTTTAACCAGTTCACAGTCCATGAAAGGATCTTCCCTCTTATCCCATGACAACTTAATTTATGTAAGAGCCTTTGGTGAGGGAACTTGTCAAAGGCTTTCTGGAAATCTAAGTACACTATGTCCACTGGATCCCCCTTGTCCAAATGTTTGTTGACCCCTTCAAAGAACTGTAATAGATTAGTAAGAAATGATTTCCCTTTACAGAAACCATGTTGACTTTTGTCCAACAACTTGTGTTCTTCTATGTGTCTGACAATTTTATTCTTTACTATTTTTTCAACTAATTTGCCCAGTACTAATGTTAGACTTACTGATCTGTAATTGCTGGGATCACCTCTAGAGCCCTTTTTAAATATTGGCAATACATTAGCTATCTTCCAGTCATTGGGTACAGAAGCTGATTTAAAGGACAGGTTACAAACCATAGTTAATAGTTCTGCAATTTCACATTTGAGTTCTTTCAGAACTCTTGGGTGAATACCATCTGGTCCCGGTGATTTGTTACTGTTAAGTTTATCAATTAATTCGAAAACCTCCTCTAGTGACACTTCAATCTGTGACAATTCCTCAGATTTGTCACCTACAAAGGACTGCTCAATTCCTAAACCTGACATAGCAAGCCCAGAGGTGCCAGGGCTCAGTAGAAATTAAGCACTGGTCGTATCTATAATTAAAAAGCTACAGTTATTTTGTGTGTAGTCCTGAAACATCTCTCATCATAATTACAATACAGCTGTTAAGCAAGCAATCTCTTTTGCTGTGTGATAACTACTATACACTGAGTCAGTGAAAGCAAGCAGATAAGGCCATAGTGCAACTAATGATATCTCTGTTTGTCAGCTTATGTACAATAGCTATTCTTTCAAAGTGGTATGTGTGGCTTTTTGTTTTTCTGCATGATAACTCCTGTTCACATGAATGCTGAATTCTCAGTGTGTCATTTTAAAAATTAAGGATAGCACTATTGCTATCCACTTGTTGCTGTTGCCGTTGTTGCTGTTTAAGCATTTGTTTATTATTTGTGTGGCTACAGATAGCACTCCTTTGTTAGCTGAAGAGTATGTGTAATATCTGTTTTGTAGAAATTATTGTGTTTGGGCAAAATGCAATATTTGTTCCGTTCAATGTCTTTGATGTACTAAGAAGAATCCAAAAGGAGACTGAATATGTATCCAGGATGAGCTACAGCTCAGCTGTCTGCACTGTTCTGCCCTCTCAATGGCTCCCAATAAGGCAGAGCTTGTGGAGACGTATTGATGTCTGCTGGTGTCAATGTATTTTCCCCACTTTGAACTTTAACGTCCAAAAGTGGGGACCTGCATGAACACTTTTAAGCTTAATTCCTAGTTTAGATCTGATAGCACTGCCACCAGCCAAAATATAGTGTTTGGCATACTTTCTGTTCCCCCAAAACCTTCCCTGGGGGACCCAAGACCCAAACCCCTTGGGTCTTAAAACCAGGAAATAGTAAAGAATAAAAACCCCCTCCTTTCCCTCTCCCAGACTTTCCCCTCCCTGGGCTACCCTGAGAGACTACACTGATCCAAGCTCCTTGGATCTTAAAACAGAGAGGAATTAACCTTCCCCTCACCACCTTTTCCCCCACCAATCCCTGGTGAGTTCAGACCCAATCCCCTTGGGTCTTAAACAAGGAAAAAAATCAATCAGGTTCTTAAAAAAGAAAGTTTTAATTATAAAAAGAAAAAAGTAAGAATTATCTCTGTAAAATCAGGATGGAAAATGTTTACAGGGTAGTCAGATTTATATAGCCTAGAGGAACACCCTCCCCCCCTAGCCTGAGATTCAAAGTTACAGCAAACAGAGGTAAAACTCCTTCCAGCAAAATACACATTTGCAAGTTAAGAAAACAAACATAAGACTAATCCACCTTTTCTAGCTAGTACTTACTATTTTGAAACATGAGACACTGATTCAGAAAGATTGGAGAAACCTGGGGTGCATGTCTGGTCCCTCTTAGCCCCAAGAGTGAACAACGAACAAAAAAAACAGCACAAATAAGGACTTCCCTCCACCAAGATTTGAAAGTAACTTGTCCCCCCATTGGTCCTCTGGTCAGGTGTCAGCCAGGTTCACTGAGCTTCTTAACCCTTTACAGGTAAAAGAAACATTAACCCTTAACCATCTGTTTATGACAGCCTGTCTCACTTGAGGGATTTTTCAGACTCGAAAAAGGAAATAAAGTGCCAAATCACGGGTGCCTAAAGATCTGAACTGTTTTCCATATATCTTTATTTATCCCTCCTGCCTCCTATGTAAGTGCCACTCACAACACTTTCATGCCAAGGCTGTTGTGCGTGACACAGTGTGGAAATCCACGCCAGGCTGCCCTATGCTGAGCTACCCTTATTAAGTATCACTCACCATTAGGAATCCAGCAAAGGGCCTTGTTGTGAAGAGAGAGAGAGAGCGACAGTCACTCACTCATGTTAGGAATCGAGTTTTCAGATTGAGATGGCTGCCAAAATATAGTCTGTCAACCTAGAGACTATCCATCCAGAGTTCCAACCAGGAGGTGAAGCTTCTGGGTCTGCTTGTTTTCCTGGAGAGGGCAGGCTGCTATGCACACAGGTAAAATGCAGGCCTGTCGAGTCTCCTACCTGAAGCTGGAGTCATTAGAGAAAGGGTCTCACAAGATCACTGTCATGGTCCAGACAGATGTCAAAACTTGGGTCAGGGGAAGAGATGAAGGGGCAAGAAAGAAAATGAAAAGCTGTGAGAGGAGAAAGAAATGGATGGGTGTGAAAGCAGGAAAAAGAGGGAGAGGACAAAAGAATAGAGCAAAAAATGGGAAAGTCAAGAAAAAGAAAGAAAGCAAAAAAGAGGGGGAAGAACAGAAAGGGGAAGGGAAAAAGAAAGAAGCAGGCATTCTCTTTAACTAGTATCCTCTGTTTTATTGTTGATATGGGAGCACAAAGGCTGTTGAATCTATCATTAATTGCTGAACTGGCTAACATAGTCTGAAGGGCACCCTGTCATAAACAGATAGTTAAAGGTTAATGTCTCTTTTACCTGTAAAGGGTTAACAAACAGGGAACCAAACACATGACCAGGGGACCAATCAAGAGACAAGATACTTTCAAATCTCGGTGGAGGGTAGCCTTTGTTTGTGTTTTTTGGGTTTTGCTTTGTTCTTTCTGGGTCCTGGAAGGGACTGGATATGCAACCAGGTTTCTTGCCAATCTCCCTGCTACAGTCTCTTATATATTCAGAATAGTGAGTAATTTAGTAAGAAAGGCGGTTATAGTCTTTTGATTGTTTCTGTATTTGCAAATGTGTAGTTTGCTGGAAGTATTTTAAATTGTATCTTGCTGGGGGGGAAGTTTCTTTCTAGTTTCTATAAGCTGACAGACTGTAACTTTTTACCATCTAAATTGCACAGATAAACTTTTACCTTTTTTTCTTTCTTTTTATTAAAAGTTTTGCTTTTAAGACCTGTCTGATTTTTCCCCCTTGTTGAGGCTCAAGGGAATTGAGTCTGTATTTAACAGGGAGGGAGGGGAGAAGGGGGAATCCCTTTGTTTTAGATTCACGGAGCTTGAATCTGTTTTGCCTCTGTGTGAGGGAGAAAGGGGAGGGGGGGAAGGGACATTCCTCCCTGTTTTAAGATTCAAGGAGTTTGAATCATGGTAATCTTCCAGGGTAACCCAGGGAGGGAAATCCTAGGAAAGGCAACAGTGAGGAAAGGGGTTTACTTTCCTTGTGTTAAGATCCAGGGGGTCTGGGTGTTGGGGGTCCCCAGGGAAGGTTTTGGGGGGACCAGAGTGTATCAGGCACTGGAATTCCTGATTGGTGGCAGCTTATCAGATCTAAACTGGTAATTAAGCTTAGGGGAATTCATGCTAATACCCATATTTTGGACGCTAAGGTTCAGAATTGGGAATTACATTATGACACACCCACAGTCTCCGAGTCATTGGGCAACACATTCCTCCCTCTCTGGAGCTTCCTTTTTCTTTTGAAATGTGTCATAAGTTACAACACAGCATGTACTCATGAGTATTTCCACTGAAGTCATGAATCTGAGTGTGCAATTCTGTGTTGGTCAGCAATCTAGTCCTTAAGTTTTCCCTTTAGAAGTAGTCTTAACCTCATCGTCACATTTGATACTAATGCTTTCAGGGTTGAAATCGCCGCACTTATGTCAGCACATAGGTTTTACAGGAGGGCTAGATTTAAGGGAGGAGATCTTCTCCTCCCCGCAAGCAAGAGGCAAGTTGGGGTACCTGTGAACCACCAGCAACTATCCTGCTTGCTTCACCCCCTCCCGCCCCACCCACCCTCCACAGCTGGGGTTTGTGGCTAGTGTAAACATACAGATTTTGGGCCCCTTGTTTCTGCTGCTTCTTCTCCAGCCTACCCACCATCCTCTTCCCCCATGTTAGGCCCAGTAACTGGTTCCTTTTTGGATAACGATTCAAAATCCTTGTTCCATCAATTAAAAGTGTTAGAGCTCACAGTAAACATCCCTAAGGGTGAGACCGCTGAGGTTTTGCAGCAAAATCAGAGGCCCGCACAGCAGAATTCAGGGGGATGCAGACCTTTCTATGGCTTTTTGACCATCTAGGGCCTCTTGTGTAGAAGAACTGTAGTGTTCTTGCTATGTCTTTTCAATTTTCTCCCTGACAAGAAGGATTTTGTCCTCATTGATCATTTAGGATCAAATTTGTGACATTAGTGGATGGGGGCAAAATGGAATTAGCATACACAGGGATGAATTTGTCCCTTGAAGTTTAAGTATCAGATTGTACCCTTATGACATGACACTGACATTTCTGTACAGTCTTTCATTAACTGAACATAAATGGACTATCTTTCATAAAAAGACTCAAGACTCCAAGTATCAGACTCTTTGGTGTATGGCTTGCTTACTCATGTTTCAGTGTGCCCTCTGATTAACTGAACATAAGCAGACTATATTTTCATAAGAATCAAATTGGGGGATGTCCATTCAATAATTTGTTTACACGTGAGACCAAAGAAAGCTGTGAAGAACTGATATTTCTTTAAACAACTATGGTAGCATCTTGTTCAGATTCTGTATAAGAAGCAGATGGTTAGGAAAACAAGTCTTACCAAGTGTTAAAAGCACTTCATATACAAATCACTGTGTTAAGACGTGACTTGCTATATTTAAGTTATTAATTGTTATGGTGTAAATTTTAAAAAATGGCTTTCGCAAAATAATGCAATTTGTCATCTTGTTCTTAGTATAATAGGAGATGAGCAATTTTAAAAGCAAACCATCTTATCTAATACATGACGTGGTGGTTGTCAGAGGGCAATATTGACATTATTAATTAGTCAATTAGTCCATAACAGACCATTTTTACAACAAACAATTGATTTCTGTCCTCATAGGGAGGAAGTCTTTCTAAGGCACATGAATGGCAGTGGATTCTGTTTCCAGCTCTGCTGCAGATATTTTGTGTGACCTCAGATAAATCTATTAATCTCTCTGTGCCTCAGTTTCTTCATTATAAATTGAGGATAATTCTTCCCTACTCCAGGGGATTTGTGAGGCTTAATTCACTAGGTGATCAGGTAGTAGAGGGATAGGAATGTCTATTAAGTGAATCAAATAAATAAATCATGCTCTCCATATTATGGCAAAACTCCTTGTTGAAGTCAATGTATAAGAAATGCAGGAGGAGGACTTACATTTTGTCAAACAATAGAAATGGATGCATATAAGTTTGACTTTTTTCCAAGGGTCTGAAAAAAAATCCTTTGATGGTTTGTTTTCCATACTATACTTTAAAAGACTTATCCTCTGGTACTGAAAAGAGTGTCTTCCATTTATGTGGTTTCATTCAGTTACCTAAAAGAAAATAAATATCAGAGGGAAAGATTGATAGATGCTCTGAATTGCAGTAGGGCATGCCCTCTCCTTTCCAAGAAGTGACATCTTGTCTTATCACAGCAGAAATGCAGCTTTGATAATGGTATGGGTCTTTCATTGATAGGCATGACTAACTTAACAAAATATTTTATAGTATCTACACTTCTCTGACAAAGTTAGCAAAATATGGCTTATTATTTCAAGCATTAATATATCTTACTGTTTGTTATGGTAGCACCTAAGAACCCAGTTGAGGATCAGGACACCTTTGTGCAAGACACAGTATAGACATGTAACACACAGCCTCTGCACCAGAGCCCTCACAATCCAAATGACAGTCGGGACACTACATAAGGATGAAACAAAGAAGCTGGGTGGGAGTGGGCTGGGAGAATGAGGTAGCAATAAATAAGAACTTGGCAGGAAATATCATAATTTGCCTAACGAGTGCCAGACAGAAGTGATTTGCTGGCATTGTGGCACTGATAAGCTTATAAATCCCTGTCGAAAGAGAAGATAGCGTCTTTACAAATGTTGATGGAGGCAGAATGGGAGAAAACGAGATGAAACAGACAAGATAATCAAGGCTGACATCATTAGTGCAGCAAACACCGGAGATTGGGGATCGACAACTTGATAAGTAGATCTGTTAGACAGGTCTTTTTAAACACAAAGGGCCTTAAAGGCAAGGACAAAAAAAATGTATTGTGGTGGAGGAAGGATAGCCAGTGAAGTAAGTATGTGTGTGTTTAAAAAAAATGGGACGGGGGAAATCATGGTCAGAGTAGTGGCCTAGGAAGATGATCCTAGTAGCAGGGCTTTCAATGGACTGAGCAGGGCAATGGGCTGGCAACAAGGCTAGAGAGAAATGGATTAGAGTAACTGAGGCATGAGATGAGGGCTTGAACAAGAGCCTTGGCAGTCAAGACAGAGAAAAATACCCAATGTTTTTCACAATATTATGTAGGTAGAAGCAACAAGACTTAGACATGGGCTGAATATAGGGTGACCAGATGTCCCGATTTTATAGGGACAGTCCTGGTATTTGGGGCTTTTTCTTATATAGGTTCCTATTACCCCCCACCACCTGTCCTGATTTTTCACACTTGCTGTCTGCTCACCCTGCTGAATATGTTAATCAAGTGAGAGGGCTGAATTGAAGATGACACCCAGATTACTGGCCTAAGTGACTGGGAGGACATGGAAGATGCTTTAGATCACAAAAACAGACATACTAGGTCAGAGCAGTGGTTCTCAACGAGAGGTACATGTACCCCTAGGGGTACTCAGAAGTCTTCCAAGGGGTACATCAACTCATCTAGATACTTGCCTAGTTTTACAACAGGCTACATTAAAAACACTAGTGAAGTCAGTACAAACTAAAATTTCATACAGACAATGACTTGTTTACACTGCTCTATATACTATACACTGAAATGTAACTACAATATTTATATTCCAATTGATTTTATAATTATACGGTAAAAATGAAAATGTAAGCAATTTTTCAGTTAGTGTGCTATCACACTTCTGCATTTTTATGTATGATTTTGTAAGCAAGTAGTTTTTAAGTGAGGTGAAACTTAGGGGTATGCAAGACAAATCAGACTCCTGCAAGGGGTACAGTAGTCTAGAAAGGTTAAGAACCACTGGTCAGACCACTGGTCCATCTAGCCCAGTATCCCATCTTCCAACAGTGGCCAATACCAGATGGTTCAAAGAGAATGAACAGAACAGGGATATTATAAAGTGATCCACCTCCTGTCATCCAGTCCCAGTTTCTGGCAGTCAGAAGCTTACGGACACCCACAGTAAGGTGTTACATTCCTGACCATCTTGGCTAATAACCATTGATTGGACCTATCCTCTACAAACTCATCTAACTCTTTTTTTGAATCCATTTATAGTTTTGGCTTTTACAATGTCCCCTGGCAATAAATTCCACAGACTAATTGTGAATTGTGTTAAGTACTTCTTTTTTGTTTGTTTGTTTTAAACCTTCTGCCTATTAATTTCATTGGGTGACCCCTGGTTCTTGTCTTATGTTAGGGCAATGGGTCTCAAACTTTTTTACTGGCAACTCGTTTCACAGAGCAAGCCTCTGAGTGCGATTCCCCCCTAATAAATTAAACACACTTTTAAATATATTTAATATCATTATAAACGCTGGAGGCAAGCAGGGTTTGGGGTGGAGGTTGACAGATCGTGACCCCCCATGTAATAACCTTGTGACTCCCTGAAGGGTCCCGACCCCCAATTTGAGAACCCTTGTGTTAAGGGGTAAATAAAACTTCCCTATTCACATCCTCTATATCATTCATGATTTTATAGATCTATCATATCCCTCCTTAGTCATCTCTTTTCCACGCTGAACAGTCTGTCTTTTTAATCTTTCCTCATATGGAAGTTGTTCCATACCCCTAATCAGTTTGTTGCCCTTCTCTGTACCTTTCCCATTTCTAATAATTTTTTTGAGAGGGGGTGAGCAGAATGACATGCAGTATTCAAGGTGTGGGCATGCCATGGTGTATATATAGTGGCATTGTGCTATGTACTGTCTTATCTATCTCTTTTCTAATGGTCCCTAACATTGTTACCTTTTTTGACTGCTGCTCACATTGAGCCGATGTTTTCAGAGAACTATCCACGATGACCCCATGATCTTTCTTTAGTCATAACAGCTAATTCAGAGCCCCTCATTTTGTATGTGTGGTTGGCAGACTGGTTCCAGGGCAGGGAGTGGTTCTTCCCAGTGAGCCTCGGAGGGAGGCCACTGCACATTCCTATATATTTTGAACTCTGGTATTACCATGTCCTATTGATTATCATCATTCCACCAAGTTTCAGGGATGCCTATTATATTAATATCCTCTTGTAATACCAGGCTCTCAAGTTCATCCATCTTAGTATTTAGAATTTTAGCATTTGTATACAAGCACTTGTAAAATGTGTTACTTTTTGTTGTCTGCCTTCTTGTGATGCAGTTGAATGGGACTCTCTTTCAATTGACTTTTTATCCTCAGTTCATACCTGTACTTCATCAACTTCTATCCTCTCCTCTTTACTAGGATATAGAAAATCCCCATTAATAGCTTCTTCCCTATAGAATGTCTCCATCTGAAACATGTGCACCTCTACACCTGTTGGCTTTCCCCCAACCTGCAGTTTAAAGACTCCTCTACGACCTTTTTAATTTTACATCCCAGCAAGCTGGTTCTGTTTTGGGAAAGGAGGAGCTCCATCTAAACCAAAAGGTTCCCCAGTTCCTAATAAACCTAAATCCTTTCTCCCTACACCATCGTCTCATCATGCATTGAGACCCTGCAGTTCTGCCTGTCCAACTGGCCCTGTCTGTGGAACTGGAAACATTGCAGAGAATGCTACCATCGAGGTCCTGGACTTTAATCTCTTACCTAGCAGCGTAAATTTAGCCTCCAAGACTTCTCTTCTACCTTTCCCTCTGTCACTGGTACCCACACATACCACAACCACCAACCCCTTCCTAGCACTGTACATACATCTGCCTTGATATCTTGAGAGATCTACAACCTTCTGACCCTGCATGCATGTGATTCTCCTGGTCATCACAATCCCAGCTATCTGTATTTCTAATTATTGAATCCCCCATTACTATTACTTGTCTCTTCTTCATAACCGGGGTTCCCTCCCCTGGAGAGGTATCCTCAGTGTGAGAAGGAAGATCCCAACTATGGGATTGTTTACCTCAACTCCAGTTTGATGCCCTCCCTTGATACTCTTATCCTCAGCAGTCCAGAAGCTGTCTGACTGGGGTTGGGACCACTCTACGGTGTCCTGGAAAGTCTCATCTATGTACCTCTCTCTGCCTGTGCTCCTCCAGTTCAGCCACTGCGGTCTCGATCCCATATTCTGTCTCTGAGGGTGTGACATTATCTGATTAGAGTATGACCATGCAAATCATTGTTGCTACCACTATTATATAATTGCAACGAATCTTATACAAAGTGTAACACATGACCAGAAAGAGTTAAACAGCTTTCAGGCTGATTGACCCAGATTCAATCTTTAGGCACATATAGGTAAATAATGTTTGTGGTTTTGTGTGTTTACATGTATATTGTTAGAGGTTAACAATGTAATCAAACAGTCCCTGTCTATGCAGTATTCTGGTAATTCAAAGATCAAAAGGACATCTTAACATTTAAATGAGCTGTAAACATAGTGATATCACTGTATTAATCTCTCTTTGAAATGTATAGCAAATCACCTGTGAATGGTGGAAAAAGGGGCAATTGCCTTAGGATAATCTGTGTAGCTAATTACCAGCGATGCTTAGGAAATAGGTTTACTTCAAAGTCTCCATAATTGCCTATTGTTCGCCTAAGGACTCCAAGCTGTCAAGAAAAGGTCTGGAACTGTATTCAAAACCTTTGGGTCCTGATCCTTTTAATTTCAGATTTGCTTGATGCTTCATGCAGGGGAAGCTTAAATCATAAGATTGAGATTTCCAGTCCTAATTTGGATCGCCCTGAATATAAACATTGGACTATAACCTATGGACTAATTCTGAAAGAACTCTTTGCAAATACAAAGCTCATCATCTCTACTATGAATCTGATCTCAGAACTGTACTCATGTCTGTATGTATATTGATCTTTTAACCAATACATTCTCTTTTCTTTTTTAATACATTTTAGCTTAGTTAATAAGAATTGGCTGTAAACATGTATATGGGTAAGATCTGGAATATTCATGAACCTGGGAGGTAATGTGTCTGATCCATTGGGATTCGTAGAACTTTTTTATATGATGAATAAGATTTTTAGTAATCCTCATCATATTTGACTTGGGTGTCTGAGTGGAGGCCTAAGGCTGGTTTACTTTAAGGAAACTATGTTGTTGGCTTCTAGGTAACCAATAAGGTATTATAGAAGCTGGTTTGATAAAATCTAAGCATTGGAATATCCACTAGTTTTAAGGATTGTCTGCCCCATTCTTTGCGGTTCACTCTAATTGAGTAACTTCAGTAAGACTCCTCTGGGATCCTGGTCACACAGGGCCATGAGTTTCTTGCACCAAATGCACACAGGTAATCATACATGTTGCATTCAGGGCAATAAACTGGATATCCCTGACAATGCTGCAGGACTTCTGCCTGCATTATTTTTTTCCTGCACCTTTGGGTTTTTGTAGGGCTGTTTGGGGGGGGGGGGTTGGGTGGTGGAGGTGCAGGGTGGTATTGGCCTAAGTTTAGAGAATGTTAGGTGTATCTGTCTCTCATACTGCCCCTCTAAACTCTCTTGCAAAACCCCATTTGCAGCTTAGGAGCTAGCTTTTTAAACCGAGCTCCCTGAATAGCCCTACTCCCTGGTTAATGAACCCTAATGGGATCAAAGCCTCATTAAGCTATCATCACATGCTCCCCTCCACCCAACCATATAGCACACCATATATTACAGTCAATCAGCAAACACACAAGAAATTCATCCAAAGGGTCACATAGTCCCTCCTTCTTCACCTGGAGAGCTCCTACACAAAACTCTCTTGTTTGCATAACAAAAAGATTATCAGAAACCCAAATATCAATACAGTTAATACATATATTTGTGGTTTGGGCTCCCTCACACTAGTTCTCATCAAGCTAGCATGCTAAAAATGTAATGTAGCTATTGGACAGGCTAGCTGCCCCAAACATGGACCCATCTTGTAACGATCTTGGGGTTCATTACATTACAAAGCAGTGAATGAGAAAGGAACAAAACAAACTGGAGAGCTGCTGTGGTGAACTGCTGCACCCCACCATGCGGTGTTCCCAACCCCTACCTTCACAGCACATCTCCAACTTCCTATGTTCACAATACTGTCCCTTAGGAGGAAACATCTCTCAATTTTAATCTTCTAGAAACATCTTTACAATCTAAGATCCTAGGCATTTACTCAGGGCAGCCAGCCTGTCCCACAGCTCACACCGCTGGTGACTACATTCTATTGTTAGCATGCTAACACAATGAGAACTAATGCAATTATGTCTCCTCAAACTGTGAATCACACCTGCAGCTCCAAGTGTTGACATGACATACCCTTTGTTTGAATAAGATTTTCTTATGTGAGTAATGTTGCAGGATCAGGCCTCTAATTAAAACCTACAGTTCTTATGCATGTAGAACTCCCATCAAAGGCCCTAGGTGTTTTGCCTTAAGGATCAGGTACAGAACTGGGTAGCTGCCATCACATTTTTGGTCCCTGCAGAGGCAGCACAGCTAAGGGAGAGTGATCCAGATTCTATTTTGGCTCATATGTCATCAACAAAATTGTTAACCAAATTCCATTTGCAGAATGTTCATTACTGATGGTGATGTATAATCCCAAAAGAACAGAGTTTGACTGTGACACCTACAATGGGTCAGTAAGATTAGCAGTTAGAAAAACCATCTGCTTCTATGTAGATTCAATGGTAAGATAGTAAGGTGATAGGCATTATAAATAGATACTGAGTGAACTTGACAATGAAGTAGTAATTAAGACACAATAAGAGTAAGATCCCGTAATGCCACTCCTACACAGTTGCTTTTCAGAGCAGAACTGCACCATAAATTTGCCAATTGACCTGGCTCAATAATATCCTATGACATCAAATTCTGTGGACAATATTTTGTAATGCATTATGTTGCAAATGACTCTGAAGGATTTTGGATTGAGCCCACTGTTAAAGTTTCCTAATTCTTTATATGTAGTTTATAAGGAGAAGCTGGGTGATGGAGGACAGCTAGGGAGGCAATTTTTGGGGATTCTCTTGGGCTTGAATAAAGACTGAGAGTGGCTGGGTCATTACATAAATTGAATCTATTTCCCCATGTTAAGCATCCTCACACCTTCTTGTCAACTGTCTGGAATGGGCCATCTTGATTATCACTACAAAAGGTTTTTTTCTCCTGCTGACAATAGCTCATCTTAATTAATTAGCCTCTTAGAGTTGGTTGGGCAACTCCCACCTTTTCATGTTCTCTGTATGTATATATATCTTCTTACTATATGTTCCATTCTATGCATGTGATGAAGTGGGCGGTAGCCCATGAAAGCTTATGCTCAAATGAATTTGTTAATCTCTAAGGTACCACAAATACTCTTGTTCTTATTTTTCTAGGTTAATTTCAGCTGGGAGTCTTATAATATATTGTTCTGAGGCAATATACATAGAATCCCTTAACGTTTTTTGACCATATGTTTTTTATTGAAAAAAATCTATTTGAACATAGGAGAAAGGAAATAGAATCATGTACAGTTTTACAGTAAAACATTACATTGTATTACTCCACTTGGTAAGTTAAGTCCAAGTGATTAATACAACTTGTACATAGAAGTTAAGTACCTTATTAGCCTTTCTTGTATTGCTATCCATACAGCATTCCATAAAATCAAATATCAACGTTCGTGATACATTTGGCGGTCCCAATAATAGGATCTGCATTAGTAAGTTAATGTAATAAAGATTTCTGAACATAGTAACCCCCTTTATTTTTGCAGACTTACATTTGCTTTTTGTACTTAACCAGTACAAGGGAGCATAGTCAAGACCATAAATTTCACATGAAAAATGGAAGATTCAGTACTATAAGCCAGTACTGTAACACCTTCCAGTTTGCACTGTCTGACTTCTCGTATTTTTGTGCAGCTGCATTTCCATTTTCTTTGCACATAAGAATGTATAATGGTGCAATTACAATGTGAAGCTGGACCCTTACTGACTTCTCTTCTAATAGTTTGGAGAGATCACAACATTCTAGTAACCCTTCAGTTAGAGCTGACAAGGCTCACTAAATAACCCCCCATTTTGAAGCATTTACATCTTTCCCACAGAACTTTCCTCTGTGTCTGACATCGTCTCAGCTGCTCCCAAATGAAGTTTTTGGAAAGTCGAGGGGGGTGGGGAATGGCAAAATTCCACTTGGGTACTGCATATTTATCTGACCTTCCATTTCCTGTAATTGACTGCGTAATTCCCCAGTCCTTGTGTGGTTTAGTTGGCTTACTTTCCCATAACTGGTTTGTTTATTCTTGATCTTCCTATCACATTTGCTTCCTGAAAACGGGGGATAGAGTTGCTCATTACAATGGATAAGGGCCAGATCCTCACCTGATGTAAATGAGTGGGCTCCATTGACTTCACTTGGGCCCAATAAACATATATGGTACTCAAATGAAGAATTCTAAATACAGAGTTATGAAACTCCACATATAATGACTTTCCACACCAATTTTAAAAGTTTTGTAAAATTTTTTAGGTCCATTCACATCTCTGAATTATCCATCAGTATGGAAACAAAAGGATAAAATTTTTTATCCTTGTGTGCATTAATAGTTTATCATATACTCTAATGGCCTTTCTGTTGTAGCCTGCGCTTAAGTTTAAGCTCTACAGAGTGTAAAACTCATTAATTTTTTGCTTAACTACTCCTTTTATCTTGCTAGCTTTTGCAAGCTATTTGTTCCTTTTCAAGGTTTTTTTTTCCTTAAAAAAGCAGACTTTTACCTCAAATTAGATTCCAGCACAAATTAAAGCAAATGAGGTAAAATTGTCAAAATTATCACAATCAAAGGCAGAATCTTTACTGTACAGGTTTTAAAACATCTCTCTTTTCTTTAGACTTTTGGGTCTAATGATCCTAGTGCAGATTCATTGCTACAATTGGTCATCTTAGTTTTATAATTAGCAATGATTAAGAGTTTTTTTCCCCTCTTAAGTATTTTCTGGAAAGCATTAAATTATTCTGAAAATGGAAACAGTAAAATATGTACACAACTATTTGCATGTGCTGGCACTTTAAAACACCACCACAGGAATTTCTCACTATGTATTACAAGAACTGGTCTCTGTGTGGAAACCAGTGACTGTGAAGACCTCTGGTATTTATAACAGAAATGGAAAAGTTACACTCATGGAGAGATTTCTCTTTTGAACAGTCAATCCGTATAACTAAAGAACACAGAACCAGCTCTATCAATCCATTTTTAACCTATTTTAAATTAAGAGGCGCTGGGGCTGAAACACATGACTCCACAGTGGAAAACAACCAAATATATTCCCCAGGTAGTAGTCCAGTAAAACCTGAGGTTGAGTGCTTGCCCAAACGCATGTCCTCAAAGACTTGCTTATGGCTGAGTCAAATATTATCTAATCTGATAAGGTTGCCAGGTGTCAGGTTTTCGACCAGAACACCTGGTAGAAAAGGAACCCTGGCGGTGCTGTTAAAAGTCTGGCTGGCGGTGCAGTGGGACTGGCATGCTCCCTGCCCGGCTCCATGCAGCTCCCAGGAAGTGGCTGGCATGTACCTCAGCCCCTGCCCTGAGCATCGGCTCCACAGCTCCCATTGGCTGGGAACTGCAGCTGATGAGAACAGCGCCTGCAAGCAGTGGCAGGGAACAGAGGCCCCTGGCCTAGGAGCCAGAGGGACATGTTACCCCATCCCAGAAGCTGCCTGAGGTAAGCAGCACCCACTTCCCTCACTTCCTTCTGGAGACCACACACCCTCCTGCACCTCAACCCTGCCCCAGCCCAGAGCCCCCTCCTCACCCTGAACACCTCATTTATGTTCCCAGCCCAGAGCCCATACCTCCTCCCACACCCCAACCTCCTGCCTCAGCCCAGAGCCCCCTCCCACACTCTGAACCCCTTGCCCCAGCCCAGAGCCGCCTCCTGCACCCAAAGCCCCTCATATTCAGCCCACCCCAGCACCCACACCCCCAGCCAGAGTCCTCACGCACCCCAACCCCCTCCCCCAGCCCAGTGAAAATGAGCAAGTGAGCGAGGGTGGAGAAGAATGAGTGACAGAGCGAGGGGGATGGAGTGAGAGGGAGGGGCAGGGCAAGGGTGTTCCATTTTCTGCTATTAGAAAGTTGGCAACCCTAGGGGCATCTGTGTGATAGAGAGAATAAAATAAAGCACAGAGGAGTGAAGTGCAGAGTAGATGGAGGAGCTGAAGGTGCAGATAATGGAGGAAGCCGATGGGCAGGAGAATACTGAGGGAAGAAAGGAGCTAACTGCTGCAGAGAACTTAATGCAGTGGTTCTAGGTTGTAGCACTCTGCAAAACTTCACCAAGATGCTCCTGAGATTATGGCACTTCTTGGGTCAAGGCACAAGACAATACCACTCTTTATTCCAGTTAGTATCCACCTTAAATCTTACTCCAGTATATGATTTATGCACTCAGAATTGTATCTTGTGACACAACAAATGCTTTCTGCAGATTGCCAGGGAGATAACGAATAAATGATGGCTGGGTAATAGGGCCATCTATCCATTACTGCTATTTATTCTTTGCTGCATTACTTCCTCCTTTTTAATTATGTAAATGTTCCCAAATGCTATGAGAGATAATCCCATGTCTATATGTATGTTTATGCATCCACTCTTTTATGACCACTCACCATCCTTTTACAGGATGTTTGATATCCTGAGACTCGAGTACTTGGACTCCTTGTTAGGTATGCAGAAGTTAATTGGGATTGCACATTAACGGGGAGACCTGCGATATCAGGATATAAGGTTGACTCCAATTTGTAAATGGAATTTGCACATGCAACTCCAGCACAAATATTTTTAAACTTTTTTTTTTAAAAATTCCACATTCAGTTTAAGCAACAGCACAAGTTGATATCATGCATACCAGCTAATGTCAACTCAAAGGATTTTTATGGCCCTTGTGGGATTATTTAAAATAGATCAGGTTACTTCACTACAGAGTTCCAACTCGTGATATAGTCTATACACAGACATAATGCAAACTGCAAGTGGATTCCATTTCTGTCATGCACATATGCTCCCCAATAGCACACACTTCCCCCACACTCTTCCTATTTGTACAGCATAGAGCATGTCTTCTTAAAATAACATTTTTCACCTTAGACCCCGTCAAGACTATATATATACATATTGTACACGCTTCTCCAACTAAGAGTAACTGTCTGGGAACAAATGTCTGGAAAGCTGACCACAAAATGAGTTAAGATTCTTCTGGAACAGAAGACCTCAAACTGCATGTGGCTTGATGTTGGCATATTCTGTTTTTTCTCTTAACTCTGTTGTGTGACTACAGCAGGCCCTGTGGTACTTCCCGCAGGCTTGGGATTTTTCTGCCAAAAAAGTGTCCCTTTGGACTAATCTGTGAAGACAAAACATGAAAAGTTTTAGTTACCTTTTTAAATCAGATGCTTGATTCATCAGTTCCAAAGCACAAAATACAATGTATTAGCACATTGCTATGTGACAGTGCACTGTAGGTCAAAATATTCTTTCAGTTACAGTACAGCTGGGCACCATTATAAATGGGCCTATTCCCACTCCCAATTATATTGGTAAGACTGATTTCCAGTCCCCACTCCCACCCCCCAATCAGGTTGCATAGATGTAACTGGGAAGAACTGAGTTCCCTGTCCTTGATTCTGGTTTTCTCATGTTCAAGAATGGAATGAATTCTGTATACTGTCACTGTAGGTACAGTAACTGAGCAACTTTCATCACAATAAGTGCATGCAATTATCTTCCTAAGGAACTGTAGGTACCTCCCTGTGGCAAGAAACACTGGAAAATTTATCAAAGTGTCATAAACAGATAGTTAAGGGTTAATGTCTCTTTTACCTGTAAAGGGTTAAGAAGCTCAGTAAACCTGACTGACACCTGACCAGAGGACCAATGGGGGAACAAGATACTTTCAGATCTTGGTGGAGGGAAGTCTTTTGTTTGTGCTCTTTGTTTTGGGGGTTGTTCGCTCTTGGGACTAAGAGGGACCAGACGTCAATCCAGGCTCTCCAAATCTTTCTGAATCAGTATTTCATGTTTCAAACTTGTAAGTAATAGCCAGGCAAGGCGTGTTAGTCTTATTTTTGTTTTCTCAACTGTAAATGTTCCTTTTTTGCTGAGAGGATTTTACCTCTGTTTGCTGTAACTTTGAACCTAAGGCTAGAGGGGGTTCCTCTGGGCTATATGAATCTGATTACCCTGTGAAGTTTTTTCCATCCTGATTTTACAGAGATGATTTTTTACTTTTCTTTCTTTAATTAAAAGCTTTCTTTTTGAGAACCTGATTGATTTTTCCTTGTTTTAAGATCCAAGGGGATTGGATCCGGACTCACCAGGGATTGGTGAGGGGAAAGGAGAGGGGATGGTTAATTTCTCCTTGTTTTAAGATCCAAGGGATTTGGATCTGTGTTCACCAGGGAATTGGTGAAGTCCCTCAAGGCAACCCAAGGAGGGGAAAGTTTTGGGGGACAGAGTGCTCCAGACACTGGAATTCTGGATGGTGGCAGTGTACCAGATCTAAGCTAGTAATTAAGCTTAGAAGTGTCCATGCAGGTCCCCACATCGGTACCCTAAAGTTCAGAGTGGGGAAGGAACCTTAACACAAAGCAAAAGTCACTTTGCTATAATGAGCTCCTGTGAGAAGTTCAGTCCCATGAAGCCAGTTCACAGGAGATGCCTGGATAGTAAAACTGTACATAGTTGGGGGGGCAAATAGAAGATAAGGGCAGCTATCATGCTGACCCTCAAAAAACCCCCAAAAAGCTATTACAACTTTGAGCACCCTTCTCCACTGTAGGGAATAATGAATTAGACCATCTTTGTAGAAATGGAGTTGTAAGATCCCTTAATTAAAAATTCATTCTCTCATTTAAAAAGATGAGCTATAGAGCGGTGGTAATGTGGTGCTGCATATTAATAGAACGAGAATGGTATGTACCAAATAGATGGAATTCCAAATTTTAGTTGCCTGTGAGGGTGTCATGGACGCTTACATGCCAGATCTGCCAATGACCCATTCCATAGCTAGTGCTATGTGTTTATATAAGGCAGAGTGAATGGTACTATTTTCAGATCTGGTCAATGTAAACTTAGACTTTTGCAGAGGACCCTCTTCTCCAATATTATGACTTTCTTCATCCTGCAACAATTAAATCAGTTGCATAGTTATGGATCAAACACCTTAAAAATTATGTTCTATCAGTCACTGGCCTGACATGGCTCCCTATATCCACATGTCCCCAGGCTACACAATTTAAATAAACAGAGTGACATGATAAGCAAAGTACATTTGTAGAGGAGTTGCTCTGCTGCTGCTCCTCCAGTTTCAGTGCTGCAATTGCCCATGCACACACAAACTGGGGTAGAAATACCAGAGGATATGCATAGTGGCAGATCTCTCAGCCATGCCCCATCTGTGCACACTCAGGTTGGAAGCTCTGATTCTCAGTGCACAGTGAGGGAGCCCTGTGTGGGCTCGTGCCATCATACTGTACCTAGGTGAAGGGCCCTTCCGCATCCGAAGTTCTTTGGCCCTTAGCCCTACACTATGAGCCTGTTTGTGCAGTCCTATCTAGAACAGGGCTGTCAACTTTCTAATTACACAAAACCGAACACCCTAGCTCTGCCTCTTCCCCAAGGCCCTGCCCCCTGCTCACTACATTTCCCCTCCCTCGATGGCTCACTCTCCCCCACCCTCACTCACTTTCACTGTGCTGGGGCAGGGGTTTGGGGTGAGGGAGTAGATGAGGGTTCTAACTTGGTTCCTGGCCAATGGGAGTGCAAATCAAGTGCTCAGGGCGAGGCAGTGCATGGAGCCCCGTAACCCCCGCCCCCCTCCCCCACCTAAGAGCCAGACCTGCTTGCCGCTTCCGGGTCACTGCACAGAGCCAAGACAGGTAGGAACTAGTCTGCCTTAGCTCCGCAGCACCACTGACCAGACTTTTAACATCCTGGTCAGCAGTGCTGACCAGAGCAGCCAGGGTCCCTTTTTTACTAGGTGTTCCAGTCAAAAACCAGACACCTGGTCACCCTAATAGGTTTACTAATAGGAGACAGTTTAGTGTCAGTTATTCCTTTTTAATGTAACTCACTCTGGAGTAACATCCAAGTAGCATCCAACATCCCTTAAACTATTTGGAGGACAGGGGCAGCTCCAGGCACCAGCGCTCCAAGCCTGTGCCTGGGGCAGCAAGCCGTGTAGGGGGCAGCCTGACGGTCGCCGTGAGAGCAGCAGTCAGGCAGCCTTTGGCGGCATGCCTGTGGGGGGTCTGCCAGTCCCACAGTTTAGGCGGTAATTCAGCGGCGCGGATGCCGAAGGCACGGGACCGGCGGACCTGCCGCAGGCATGCCGCCAAATCTGCGTTACCAGCGCACCTCCTGCAGGCGCGCCGCTGAAAGCCACCTGCCTGCCATGCTTGGGGTAGCCAAATACATAGACCCACCCGTGTTGGGGATGGGGATTCATAGATTCATAGATTCTAGGACTGGAAGGGACCTCGAGAGGTCACCGAGTCCAGTCCCCTGCCCTCATGGCAGGACCAAATACTGTCTAGACAATCCATGATAGACATTTATCTAACCTACTCTTAAGTATCTCCAGAGATGGAGATTCCACAACCTCCCTAGGCAATTTATTCCAGCATTTAACTACCCTGACAGTTAGGAACTTTTTCCTAATGTCCAACCTAAATCTCCCTTGCTGCAGTTTAAGACCATTGCTTCTTGTTCTATCATTAGAGGCTAAGGTGAACAAGTTTTCTCCCTCTTCCTGATGACACCCTTTTAGATACCTGAAAACTGCTATCATGTCCCCTCTCAGTCTTCTCTTTTCCAAACTAAATAAACCCAATTCTTTCAGCCTTCCTTCATAGGTCATGTTCTCAAGACCTTTAATCATTCTTGTTGCTCTTCTCTGGACCCTCTCCAATTTCTTCACATCTTTCTTGAAATGCGGTGCCCAGAACTGGACACAATACTCCAGTTGAGGCCTAACCAGTGCAGAGTAAAGCGGAAGAATGACTTCTCGTGTCTTGTTTACAACACACCTGTTAATGCATCCCAGAATCACGTTTGCTTTTTTTGCAACAGTATCACACTGTTGACTTATATTTAGCTTGTGGTCCACTATGACTCCTAGATCTCTTACTGCCATGCTCCTTCCTAGACAGTCTCTTCCCAGTCTGTATGTGTGAAACTGATTGTTCCTTTCTAAGTGGAGCACTTTGCATTTGTCTTTATTGAACTTCATCCGGTTTACCTCAGATCATTTCTCTAGTTTGTCCAGATCATTTTGAATTTTGACCCTGTCCTCCAAAGCAGTTGCAATCCCTCCCAGTTTGGTATCGTCTGCAAATTTAATAAGCGTACTTTCTATGCCAACATCTAAGTCGTTGATGACGATATTGAACAGAGCCGGTCCCAAAACAGACCCCTGCGGAACCCCACTTGTTATACCTTTCCAGCAGGATTGGGAGCCATTAATAACTACTCTCTGAGTACGGTTATCCAGCCAGTTATGCACCCACCTTATAGTAGCCCCATCTAAATTGTATTTGCCTAGTTTATCGATAAGGATATCATGCGAGACCGTATCAAATGCCTTACTAAAGTCTAGGTATACCACATCCACCGCTTCTCCCTTATCCACAAGACTCGTTATCCTATCAAAGAAAGCTATCAGATTAGTTTGACACGATTTGTTCTTTACAAATCCATGCTGGCTATTCCCTATTACCTTACCACCTTCCAAGTGTTTGCAGATGATTTCTTTAATTACTTGCTCCATTATCTTCCCTGGCACAGAAGTTAAACTAACTGGTCTGTAGTTTCCTGGGTTGTTTTTATTTCCCTTTTTATAGATGGGCACTGTATTTGCCCCCTTCCAGTCTTCTGGAATCTCTCCCAGCTCGCATGACTTTCCAAAGGTAATAGCTAGAGGCTCAGACACCTCCTCTATTAACTCCTTGAGTATTCTAGGATGCATTTCATCAGGCCCTGGGGACTTGCAGGCATCTAACTTTTCTGAGTGAGTTTTAACTTGCTCTTTTTTTATTTTATCTTCTAAACCTACCTCCTTCCCATAAGCATTCACTATGTTAGACATTCCTTCAGACTTCTCAGTGAAGACCGAAACAAAGAAGTCATTAAGCATCTCTGCCATTTCCAAGTTTCCTGTTACTGTTTCTCCCTCCTCACTGAGCAGTGGGCCTACCTTGTCCTTGGTCTTCCTCTTGCTTCTAATGTATTGATAAGTCTTCTTGTTTCCCTTTATTCCCATAGCTAGTTTGAGCTCATTTTGTGCCTTTGCCTTTCTAATCTTGCCCCTGCATTCATGTGTTGTTTGCCTATATTCATCCTTTGTAATCTGACCTAGTTTCCATTTTTATATGACTCCTTTTTATTTTGTAGGTCATGCAAGATCTCGTGGTTAAGCCAAGGTGGTCTTTTGCCACATTTTCTATCTTTCCTAACCATCGGAATAGCTTGCTTTTGGGCCCTTAATAGCGTCCCTTTGAAAAACTTCCAACTCTCCTCAGTTGTTTTTCCCCTCAGTCTTGATTACCATGGGACCTTACCTATCAGCTCTCTGAGCTTACCAAAATCCGCCTTCCTGAAATCCATTGTCTCTATTTTGCTGTACTCCCTTCTACCCTTCCTTAGAATTGCAAACTCTATGATTTCAATAGTCTTATAAAAATACTAATACAGTCTTAGTGACCTATCTGAGTAAATATCCTATGTGCATTAGTTAGGTCACTGGTCTTATTTTAATCTGCTCCTTTCACTCGCTCTTCATCTTGCATGTTTTGCCTTGCTAATCCCAATTAGTATAGAAATAGCAAAAGTTGTAGGG